>NC_000084.6:5222500-5822500 GCF_000001635.26 Mus musculus | reverse complement strand
AAAGAAAAAGAAAATCTACTCTTTCTACCTTTTGTGATGGTGGCCATGTTACTTCAGGTTTCTCTTTCTGCTTCTGCCAACTTGCTGTCCCTTGGGTCGACACAGGCTCTATCTCTTTCTATTCAGGGATGCTTGTTGATTAATTTGTGGCTAGTTTCTTCCTAGCACCCAAAGTATATGCAGTATCCATTCATCAAGACACCCAAGTACTTGATGAAGCCAACCTGCTGCTGGGGCCCTGCTCAGGTCTGCTGTATCCAATGACTCTGTATCCAGTGACTCTTTATCCAATGACTGTATACAATGACCCTGGACTCTGACTTCTTGAAGCTTCTTGGCTCCCAGTAGCCCATCACTCAGAGTGGCTTTTCTGTAAATGCCTCTCCTTTCTACTGTGCAGTTTGAATCCCAGGTCAGCATCAAACAAACTTACACTGACCAGAACAACTGTTGTCACAGAGAAGCAGGCAGTTGGGCAGACTTTCTGCTCAACCCCAATCAAAGAGAGATCTGTACCATGTGTGGGGAGAGGACATGAGCAGCCCTGGGAAGCCACTGATGGCAGAATGCACAGCTCTCTTAGTTGCCATATCTTGGGCACAGTAGTAACTAAGAGTTGGATGTGAAGTTGGATGGCAGAAACAGGATAAAGGTGGGGATGGCATCATGACAGTGTTGTCAGCTGCTGTGTCTCATCCACGTATCTTCGGATGCCAGTGTTCTGACATAGTGTTTTGGCTAGTGTTTTGTCAACATCAGACAATCCACGGTCCTCTGGAACCTTTACTGCGAAAATGCCATCTGATTGGCTCATAAGTAAGTCTGTGGGGTGGTTTCTTGATTATGTGATTAATGTGGGAGGGCCCAGCTCGTTGTGGGCAGTGTCACCTGGGCAGATGGTCCTAGGTTATATAAGAAAGTAGGTTGAACAAGTCATGAGGAACAAGCCAGCAAGCAGAGATCCTCCGTGGCCTCTGTTTCAGTTCCTGCCTCCTGGTTCCTGTTTTGAGCTCCTGCCCTGGCTTCCCTTGGGGATGGGCTGTAAAGTGAAATATAAGTCAAACAAACCCTTTTCTCCCCCATGGTGCCTTTGGTGCTTATCACAGCACTAAAAAGCAAACTCGGACAGGTAGGGTGAGCACATCTTGGTTTGTTCTGGAGGTATCGGTGCCAGTTTGAATTCAGCCTCTGGTTATCAGAGGTCCCACTGGGATGGCGAACCAAGGCTTCAGCTTGGAAGCCACGGAGGAAGATGTCTCTTGTGCCTGATAGTCCCCAACCACATGGTCTAGAAAGAGTAAACTCTATCTCCTGGTTCTTCCCTTAGATCTCTCTATCAAGACAAAGGAGAAGTGTGTGAAGTCTAGCACTTGAAGACTCTGGGTCTAAATGATAAGGATTAGAGACAGACCAGGCTCCTCTGCTCTGGCCTGGCTTGTTGGCTTCCTTAAGTGGGGGGACACACAGTTGTTGGCATCTGGAATGGAGACTACATGTTCCCAGACTGGATTTCCTGATATAACCAGTGTGCCCTGGGCCAGGAAGTCTCAGAAACAACTGAGTTTCTGGCCATCCACTACAGATCTTTTTGGCATTAAAAAGGCAAGGGCCATGTGGGATTATCTCTGCACCCTCCACAGGGCAGTCAAAGATGTCACCTGCAGTGACTTTCAGTACTGAACTCATGGTCACAGGAATATCTTTCCAGGACACACTGGAGCTGCTCTGCTTCAGAAGCACCTAGTCGGTTTGCCTTGAACTTGGTCTGCAGACCTCAACAGTAGCCACAGAAGACGGAGGTGGAGAAGGAGGTTGGCAGGAGCTGGAGTAGAATTTTTTTCCTGCTCCCAACCGGTGATCAGCTTATACCCTAAAGCAGAAGGATTAATAACTAGGGTAATTTTACCCCAGTCAGAATGTAACTACAGATGTGGGCTTATTGAGTGACAGAGCTAATCCCTCTGCACTTGACTCACTCAGGAAATCTGACGCCTGGGCTTGTCAAGGCAGTATTTCCAAATGGGTGCAGCTCTCCGCAGTGCCACTCTGCAGGGCTAGTGGCCAGCTGTCTGGGATTGTCTGGGACTTTTCCTATTGGGGGCTGGTGACGGAAGGGGAAGGAAGGAGCCTCTGTGTGCTATTGGCCTGGGGGACTCTGGGGTAAGAGGGAGGACACAGTTGAAGGAAAATACCAGGTGCTGGAGTGAGTGGGTTCACAGAAAAACAGGGGGGGAAAAGCGTTGGTACGTGTCTAAGGTTCACTGTAATCTAAGACCGGAAGTCCTTGAGGGATTGGGATGCAGCACGAGGAGGGAGGGAGCAGTGGAACTGAGCATATCAGGAGGCACCCAGAGATGTACAGTGCGGATCTGTGGGAGGTGCCAAAGTCAGAAGACTGCTTTAGTCACGGTGAGGCTGCTGCTGAAACAAAGATGAAAGGCTTTTCAGTTCACTCAGTGCTGGTCGGAGTAATTCCCTGGGCAGCCACCCTGGGGCACGAATCTGAGCAACATTGCTGTTTGAGGGCTGAGGTCTGGGCAGAGAGAGGGAGCGGTGAAGGGCAGACGATGGGCGGGACCAGCGCGGGGGAGGGGCGAGGAGCTGGCGTGGGCGTGGCCTTCTGCTTGTGCTCCAGGCTTTTGCAACCCTATGTGCCGCGGGATCTGGTGGTGGGCGTGGCCAGCCACGCAGCTGAACCCTCGGTGAGCTGTAGGAGACTAAGTCCAGACAGGGCAGGTCTGCAATATGGACGTAGAACTGTGTCTGCCTGAGTCCAGAGCTTGCCTTTTCCTCCCTTCCTTGCAGTCCTAGGCTGGAAAAATCAGGATGAGGTAAAGCCTCATTCCAGAAACTTTTAGAAATGCCCACTTTGGGATACTTTGGAAAAGTAGAGTGTCTGGCACCTTAAAAAGCCCCCTAACAAGAAGACAGTATCTGATGGGGTGAGGTGTAGGGAGTTAGGTGCAGTTCTGGTGGGGTGGAAGCCCATGTTAACTCTAGACTTTAATAAAATGCCTTTTTTCTTTTTTCTACTACTTTGTTCCTCTAACCTGTTTCCTTATGTAACGATCGACCCCAGCCTCCCAACTAAGGGTCTGGAGTCCATGATCCCTCTCTTGTAGGGCAAGGTGGGCCACGGAGACAGAGCTTCTTCACAGGGAACAATTTGGCCTTCTGGGCCAGCTTCTGGGTCTAGAGGCTCTATTGCCATGGCAACAAGTTCTTCCCGTGGGAATAGGGAAGTCCCGAAAGTGGAGCAAATTGGAAAGGGGCTGTCTGAGCGCCAGCTGGGGCTCCCTGCCCAGGCAGGCAGGCAGGAGAAGGAAGGTTAGGTCTATGGGGTGGGGGCAGGGGCTGCTGAGTCTGATTCTACAGCTCTAAGTGGGTTGTGGCAACATTTCCAGTCAGATGGCGCTACACATGCTGGGCATGTGACATGAGGCCTTCTTCCCTTGGGCCAGTGAGCAGATGTGTTTGTTTAGAACAGCCACTGGCAAGCAACTGGCCTGGGCTAGGAGGCCTTTCACCTCTGTGGCATCCAGCTTCCAGTAGGTGGTGAGACAGAGAGACTAATGGTCTGTTCAAAGAGGAGTTTAAGCTCTGTATGGTTGAGGCCACTGTGTTCTTTTACAAAACTTACCAAGTTTTAAAGTTTTGTTTTAAAAAACAGACCATGTTATAGTTTTAATCTGGAAAAATAAATCTGGAAAAGTAAAAAAAAAAAAAAAAAAAAAAGGTGAAAAATACCCACAAAGCACTCATTGAGGACTGTGGTCATGGTCATGTAGCCCAGGCTGGCCTCCCTATCCTACCCTCTTACCTCTGCCTTCTGAGAGCTGGGACTACAGCATGGGTTTCCATGCAAAGCAGTGAACTTTCTGAATTCCGTGTAGAAGGAGATTGTGTTGTCTCTGTGACTTGAATTTTCTCTCTACATGAGAAAGGTATGAAAAGACGGAGAAGCCCTTTACCATGTTCTCTAGAGGTGTTCTACAGCACACTGTGGTCTACTAGCCGAAAGATACTGCTGGACGGGTAATTTGCTTCACAAAGTTTACTCTTCTGCTTGTTGATACATACCTGTATACATATATTCTTGAATAATCAGATTTCCCAAGGCAAACATCTAAAAGTAGAATCAGTAGGTTAAAGGACACAGACGTTTAAAAATTTTGATGCACATTTCTATATTTGGGGCCTGTAGAATTTTTTTTTTCAGGAGCAAGCAGAGTTTAATTGTGCCCATCCATATTAGGAACAACAGGGAAAGGCCCATTATACATGGTGTCTTTTTATGGCTAATTCCTTACTTCTAATGCAGACTCAGAAAGCACTCTGGTGAACAGGCTCCTGCTGGGAGCATATGGGGCTCAGTCATGCAGGAGGCCCTCTGAGGGGGCAGGAGATGGACAGTATTCCTCACAGCGCCCCACTAGTGACTGGAGGCAACACACAACCTCCTCTCTCCTGGTTAGTTGGAAAGTGTGGCAGGTACATTCTCAAGTAGGTCAAGGGGCTGTGGCCAGAGCACCTCAGCTACAAATGAATTATGACTCTGTCCCCGAATCCATGCCAAGGGGTGGGTGAGGTTAACCCAGGACAAAATTGCATAATGGGTTAAGACTTCGTTTGGCCCTTCACCTTCCCTCTCTGCTCCTTAAACCTTTTCTTGGTGCCAACAACTCCAACTGCTCAGTATCCCAGATGACTTAACCCTTCCGGACACAGAGAGAATGCAGGCGATCTCAGCAGCTTAGATGGTTGCAAATAAAATATGCCGCTCTCCCAGACACATTTGTGATTTAGGACAGAAACCAAAGGGGAGGGAGATTCTTAACTGAAAAAAAATTCTAAGATGTAGCAGCTAAAGGCTTTGTAGGTGTGGGCTGCCTGAGTCTGAGGTTGGTCCAGCAAGAGAATTTTTGTCCATTCCTGGACAGGGGCAGGTAAGATGACAGAATGAAGGCAGGGGCAGGCGGGAGGGAAGAGTTTGCTTGCTTATTCTTGAACCCTTATGCTCATACCAGCTTTAGCCCGGAAAACGAGGCACGGAGAGTAAAGTGGGCTGAATGCGTTGCTGGAGGGAGTGGGAAGGGTAAGATAGTCAGCAGAGACCAGAAAAGACCTGCTGTTGGGTAAGGGCGGGGCGGGGCGGGGCGGGGCGGGGCGGGGCGGGGGCGGGGCGGGGCGGGGATAAAGAAGGGCCAGGTAGACACAGGTAGACACTCCCAGTCCCAGGTTACATCCCACCCAATCCAGAAGTTGGTGGAGGGGGAAACAGAGGGAGGAATCCTGGGGAAGGCATTTCTTTCCCTCAGCCTGTGTGCTCTCCGTTCACATCAGGAAATGAGTGCTCCCTAGTTACACTGTGAGCTGCTTGACAACACCAGCTTTTACCTCTCTGGTTAGCCACATGAAGTGACCATCAAAGTCACTGTCAGATGGACTACATTTCTCCACTAATACCATCTTGAAGGAACAAGAGGGGAAGACTTCTGTTCTCACAGACAGCTTTATTTCTAGCTGAATTGCCCCCATCCAGCTGGCCACAGTTGCTGGTTAGTAGCCATCTGCGGGTCACCTCTGGTGACCATGTCTCAATTCTCACTGCCTTTCTTGGCTGTGCCTGTTTGCAGGCCCACCTGGATTTTGAAACTAAATCATTTTTTAAAAATTATTAATCATTTTATTTGTTTACATTTCAAATGATATCCCCTTCCTGGTTACCCCTCCACAATGCCCCCATTGCATTCCCTCCCCCATCCCCTTTGCCTTTTTGAGGATGCTCTTCCACCCACTCACCCTCCAGGCCTCCGTAGCTCCCCATTCTTTGGTGAGTCTGTCCTGTGAGCTATTCCCTTTCATCTCCTAATCACAGGCCTCCCCCAGCACTCTGCCCTTCAAAGCAACATGAGGTAGTGGAAAGAATGTAGGTTTTGGAGCCAGAGCAAATGCGTTTGACTCTGGGCTGCATCCGTTTTTAGTTGTGTGACTTCTCTGAGCAGATCGTAATGAGCTTTGAAGATACTGTAGTAAGGTAAGGGGGCTGGACAGAAGGTAATGGAGGCTATGTGGCAGTCATAGGTGTCCCTGAATGACTCTCCAGCATATTACCCAATGGTTTGTTGCCTCCCTGCTCACCTCTGAGTGGAGAGGAGCCAGCTCTATCCTGACTTCTCTCAACATCTGGTCCTTGTCTCCATGTATCTGCTGTGTTTCTGCTTTTGATGTCCTGCCATGACCCAGCAATGGCCTGCACAAACCAACCATGTCACCCTTTTCTCTGCAAAACTTCCTGCCAGGATTTTTGTGTTGCAATTTCCCAGATGCTCTGGCTCGAAAGGTTTTCTAGAGTCCTGAATGTAGACATCTTTGCCCTTTGAAGGTGATAAAGGGTTGCTGGTAGAATTGACTCCATGTGCAATTCTAAGTTACCCCAGTGGGACTTTAAAGGGAGCTCGCAGCACCTCAAGCCTGGGATGTAGGTCCTGCACTTGTTCTGTTCTTTTTTTTCAGATTCCTTCCATGGAGTCAGGGGTTGGTGGTCTCTCATCTTCCAGACAAGGTGGCAAGCCTTTCCAAATGCAGCCCTTTGCTTCTGGTCTTTCTTCACCTTCCTGCCACCAACAATCAGGACATCCCCCTTGGATGTATCTTCTGCTGCTAGGTCCTGGGCACTACAGTTTTGGTTTTCCATCCCAGCCCTAGAATAACTAGCTGAGGCCAATAGGCGAGCCTTTCTAGTGAGTACCTGGTTCCTTACCCCACACATAAGCCCCATTAGCCCTCTCAATCCCCCGAGGTTCTCTTCTGGAGTCCCTTCGTTCTCACCCTTCTGTCTGGGTTATTTGCTCTGCCTCTGGAATACTGATGAACTCCAGATTTTGTTTAATGCTGGTGAAGTTCTGTGCAAGCTTCATACTCTCTTTGGTGATCTCATTCACTTCTGTGGCTTGGAATCTGTTTCAATGCCACTATATTGGTGATTCCTAAACATCTGTCTCTTGCTTTCCCAGATATTTATTATTTATTTAAAATATCCAGATCCTTCTGCTTGGACTTCTCATCCTATAGCCAGTAAAGTAAAACTTTAGTAAAGTGAACATTGCCAGCCAGCTGGCAAAGGATCCACTCCAGACTCTGAATCGTCCTCAATGCCAACCACCTCTTAAACATTTCCTAAAGCCAGAGACGGGATGCCTGCAACTTATGAGGCTCTTGGGGTGAAAAGAGAAAAGAGGCAGGATGGGAGGGGAAGGCCTCAGCATCGAGGTGATCTCAGATGAAGAACCACACTTTGATCCCTGGGAGCGCAGAAGCATCATAGCACAGGTCCCACCCTGAAGCCTCTGCTCTGGAGGGTGTGGGGTATGACCACCCCTGTTAGGCAGCTCCTAAGAACAAGTTGGTTTCAGCAACTAGCACATGGACACACCAGTTGCCCAAATTAGAAACTGGGAACCATTTACATTGTTTTCCTTTCCTTCAGCCTTTATTTAGTTCAATCCAGTCACTGTCCAGAATTTAAATGCATTCTCTTAATTACTCCAATTACTCTTTTTGTATTTTAAAATTATAGTGTGTGTGTGTGTGTGTGTGTGTGTGTGTGTGTGTGTGTGTGTGTGAAGTTAGAGTCAACTTGCAAAACCTGGGTTTTCTGCTCTATCATGTGGGTCCTGGGGATTGACCTCAGGTCATCTGGCTTAGCCGTGGGTGCTTTTACCTATAGAGCATCTTGCTAGCTCCTATTTAATTTTTTCTGTTCTTGTGGTCATTATCTTAGTTGACATCACAGCTTTCTGCTTTCTATAATACAGCAACAGCTCTGTGTAACTGAGTAGTTTTTTAACTGTAGATAATAGATTAATAGGCAGGCAAACTTGTCTTTCTAAAACCCCATCTTTTCATGCTACCTTCTTTATCAGTCCTTCCATGATTTGCATGGTGTTTTAGATTTTACTTGTTTGAGGCAGAGTATTACAGGCCCAGGCTGATCTTGAACTCTCTAGCTAAGGGTCACCTTGATCCTCTGATCTTCCTGCTTCTAACTCTCAAATAATAGGATTACAGCTCTTCCTTGGGCCCAGGGCTTCCTGCATACTGAGCAAGCACTCTGCCAACAGAACAATATCCCCAGCATTCTGCTTCGTGTTGTGTGGGCTCCACAGGGAAAGAGTTCCAGTAAAAACTCGGCTGAAATGTAAGGAGATACGGCATCAGGAAGGGGAAAATGTGGCTACAAACCGTAGAAAATGCCATACAAAAACAGTAAGATGAAAATTTGCCACCTAGCAAAACTTATTCCTAAAGAAATACACAATAATCCTGTCTGTATAGCCATATTATTGACCTGAAGCTGAGCTTTGGTAATTTTATTTCCTTAATAATGTTCTTTGTTACCTACAGGGTAAAATCTAAATGCTTTTCGATTTATAATCTGATTTCAGCAACCCTTTCAGCACCACTCATCACCGCAGCCGGACTTGAACAGTTAGACACCACCATGCTGTTCTCCTTCCCCTTGCCTGTTTCAGTCTTCACAAAGCCCCATTGGGCAATCTTGAGCTCTATGCCTTTGAGGAGTTTTCTCTTATGTCATCATGGTAATAAATTGTCTTCCCTTAAATGGCAAAACTGCTATCCATATCCCTTTGGCTTGGTCAAGGTCTCCATCTGCTCCATTTAGTAACTCTTACCCTAAGCCACAAAACACTGAGCAAGGATTGGGGAAGGTGGCATCTGTTTTTTGTTTGTTTGCTTGTTTTGTTTTGTTCTGTTTTGGTTTTTTGTTTTGTTTTTGTTTTGATTGTTTGTTTGTTTGTTTGGTTTTTTTCTGTTTTGATTACAATGAGGCAGAGGTGTCTAATGTGATTCAACAAGGAATTCTCTGAATAGTCTGGTTCTTGAGACCGTTCCTAAGAGCTTAATGAAAGCTATAGCATGTTAGAAAGGCCTCATGCCAAAGAACTGTAAGTGCCTGTAGGTCACAAAGGTAGTCCTTGGCCAACAGCCAGCAAATGGCTAATATTGTCCACTATACAGTTGCAAAAAGTAAAATCTGCCAACAACTTCAACTCACCTGGAAGAGATTCTTTCACTCCTCTGAAGAGGAGTTTTAGATTCCATAGAAACTGTGAGATTATAAACACACACAGCTCTGCACCATTCATTCAGTTATCCACTTAGGAAACTAGAGCAAATGGGCTCAGTGAATAGACAGGAGCTGAGCTGCACTGTCCTTAGGGGACAGTCACTGTGTTTCAGAGCTTGACCTTGGAACCCAGAGCCTCCAGCACTCATCATAATGGGTCATGCTCTTAGCTTTCTCATCATGAACTGACCTACTTAGAACTCAAGTGTGGGAATACACAGACTGATAAGCTGGGCTGGTGGGCATAGCCTACCTAGGCAGTTGTCTGCAGGATGGGGTGTTAGGAAATTTCAGACTCTGTCCCCTCTTCATTCCACAAACACACTTGGACCTCTTGAAGTGACATGTTGAGGTATAGCCCGGGTCCCACTGCCCTGGCTTAACTAGGAGAGAGGGCAAGAGCAGAGAAGAGACCAAGCTCACATTAGGAACAAAAGGAAAGGACAAGATTTTAAAGTAAGTTGTTTCTTAATACTTAGGATTAAAAGATTCAAAGGCTAATGAGTTCTTGTTAGAATTTCTCTTACTAGACAGGTGTCCTTTGTAATTAGTATAGTTTAAATTAAAAAAATATTGCACGTGTGTGTGTGTGTGTGTGTGTGTGTGTGTGTGTGTGTGTGTGTGTGTTGTGCAAACACAATGGTGCTCGTGTGTGGAGATCATTCAGCAGAGGACAACATTCAGCAGTCTGTTCTTCCACCATCAGTTCAGTAACAGAGCTCAGGCTTACACAAAGCAGCCTGCTATTAGCACTCTAATTAGTGATATTCATATGAGAGCTTAAAGATTTTACTCTTTTTCTTTTTATGGTGATAGATTAATTCAGGGCCTTATATGCCATGTTAGAGCTCTACCACTGAGCTACATCCAATTTTAGATGTTTTTAAATATAGTCTAAACATTCGCTTCATCTTCATTATATACTTAGTTGATGTTTTAAAATAAAACACAGGCATGATGTAATTGTAAACAAGACAGTCGCTATTTAAACAATCACAAACAAGTTATATACAAATTACAGAACTTTTTTTCTATATTCTAAGGGCCTGAACCCTATCTTGCTGTCCAGACACACATGAAGCTGCTGGTGGTGCTGGAAGAGGGAAGACAAGCAAGTCTATGTTCTTCCATCCAGTTACTGATCAGCTTCCATGAGCTGCCTGCCTCCTTGTCCTTACTCCCTGGGAGAACCGTCCTTGAGAGTCCACATGTGTAGCATCCACATTGCATCCTGACGCAGAGCAGCTATGCATCCTGAGTCCATTTTTCTGTCTCCTAATGTCCTTTCTGCTGTCACTCCAGAGCCCATCCAGGGACCCCCAAACGTTTGCTCTTGAGGAGAGAACTTTTCCATCTCATAGTGAGTTAGCGGTTCTTCCTGAGGGATGGTTCTGACCTTTGTTTTAACAGGGCTCACCAGAGCTTGGTAGTTCACACAGGAGCTCACAGAGCTCTGGTCACAAACCACAGACAACCTTTCCTTACAGAATGGCTATGGCCTGGATTTCGATGGAGCATGCAGCTCTGACTCAGGGGAGGGAGAGAAAGAACCAAAGGGAGGGCACAGACCTACAAAGGTCCCCGGAACTGTGGGATCTGTGTGATCATGAGGTATGCTCCTCAGGTGGGCCTTTCTTTGGCTCTATATTCTCCCACAGCTGCCAGGCCTCTCCTTCAGCAAGGCCCAAGCTGCATCTGAAAGCAGCAGTACCCATGAGAAACCTCAGTCGGATGCTAGGATCAGGTCTCTTGTGTCAGGGGCAAGGCTGGTCATGCTCCTAGCTAGCTGGCTCTTGGTGAATGCTTTAGCATCCCAAGGCCTCAGGATTCTCTTTCCTCTCTTCCTCTCCCATTCCCCCCCCCCTTCTCTCTTTCATTCTTAGAGAATATGCCCTACCTCCTAGCCTGTAGTTCAAGTCCCCAAATATGTTCCCATCTGCCCCTGGGCCTAGCATCTACAGCAGAATCAATCAGAATCAGAATCAGAATCAGGAGGAGGGGGGGGAGGAGGAGGAGGAGTAGGAGATGGAGGAAGAAGGAGGAGGAGGAGATGGAGAAGGAGAAGAAAGGAGAAGGAGAAGAAGAAGCAGCACTACTTTTTGGTTTCTCTTATTAGAATTTATTTGATTTCATACATAGAGGCCCCGATAAAACAACTTAAAGTCCTTCTGTGAGAGTCTGGGCAAAGACACTTGGGGTGAACGATAGCTATGTACTATCCTTATCCAGGGCTTTCTAGGCCACTAGCTCAGCTGTCCCAGGGACTCAGTTCTGAGCCTCACTCTAGGTGCACATCAACCGTTAGGCTTCGATGTTGTAAGATCAAGGGAAAAGAATCAGGGAGGAGACACTGCTGTGGCTCACAGCCCTTTGGTCATTGTGGAGGTCTGAATAAAAATGCACCCCATAGGCCCATATGTTTCAATGCTTAGTCTAGGGAGTGGCAGTATGTGGGAAGGATTAGGAAGTTTGGCCTTGTTGGAGAAAGTATGTCACTGGAGGGTGGGCTTTAGGGTTTCAAAAGCTCAAGCCTGACCCAGTGGCTCCCTCTTTCTGCTCTTGCCAATCTGGCTGTAGAACTCTCAGCTACTTCTTCAGCACCACATCTGCCTGCCTGCTGTCATGTTTCCTGCCCCACTGATAATAGACTGAACCTCTGAAACTGGAAGCCAGCCCCACTGAAATGCTTTCTTTTATAAGAGCTGCCATGGTCATGGTGTCTCTCTTCACAGCAATAGAACACTGATTCAGACAATGACCTGTCACTTGGCCACAGAACAATTGGAAGACTGTGGTCAGAAACCCCAACTGTGTATGGAGCCATCTGTCCTGTGAGAGGGGGCAGAAAGCAGAGTGGCCACATTTTTCTTCATTTTTTTTCTACCCTTTAGTTTTTAAGCTTCAGAATGCTTATAACAAAATTCAAATCCAGCAGTGTAAAGATACAGCAGGGCAAACTCCCAATGTAAAGATACAGCAGGGCAAAATCCATGCTTTGGAGGGAACGAATGTTAATAATTCAATGTGTATTCTTTCATATCTTCCTTGAGTCATTAAAAATGTACAAACACTTCTGTCTTTCTGCCCAGTTTGAATTGTATCATTAAGGAAAGAAACCAGGCTGCACACAATATTTTCCTTTTGTTAGAAGAATGCTACGGACTGTGTATATGGGATCTTGTGCCTCTTATTTTTCATTTTAATAAGTGAATACTATTTTGACACAGGGTTTCTCTATGTAGCCCAGGCCTTTCAGTCCCCCTGCTTCAGTCTCCCTTGTTCTAAAATTATAGGCAAGTGCCATCACACCCAGACTATTGAATTCATGATATCCCATAGTATAGATTGTATCTAATAGAAACACTGTGTTGGCTTCTATTGTGATCCAGCTGTATAATTGAACACATCTACATAGGTTCTTTCCTTTCCCCCTTTAAACACTGTTGCAATAAAGCCCAAGTACATTATGAAGTGTTTCTGTGGGAAACTAAATTAAGAAGTATGAACAATTGAAATTACAGTGATGTTATGTGTAAGTTTGGGAAAAGACCTTCATCAGTTACAAAAGGCTGTGGAGTTGGAATACCTCTTTGCCACTGGAAGGAACAGGAAAGGTGAGGATGTGTGTCTGGGAGATCATGAAGTTTCCAGGAACACTTTGCCTGGGTCAGTGGAAGGAAGCCTCTTTCTTGTCCTCACTGCTCACAGAGATGGAAACTGTGAGGTCACCTCCCCTGGGCTGCCTAGAAGCAGATGAAGTCACAGTGCTGCACACAGGCAGCCCTGCCCTGGGGAATGGAGACTAATGTTGGGGAGGAGCTTTGCTCGTGCAGGGACTGGAACTCTGCTCTTGTGTGGGAGGGCTGGGGTGGAGGCAGCTGTTGTCCTGGCCGGCCAGCCAGTAGATGAAACACAGCTGTAGTTTCTCCCTCTCTGTCATGAATGCTAGCTCTGCGTGGTCCAGACAAAGAATTGAGGCTTAGGACTTGTGGTCCCACTCAAACTCACTGGTGAAGACTGGGGCAATATGCAGGAACAGGGGCTCCATTCTCTGTACCCACTGCTCACACATGACCAACATCTCCAGGCTTTTGGGCTTGAATTGTCTTTTCTTCTTCCAGGTGGCAATCTGGTGAAGCCAGCAGGGTAGCCACTCAGACTGGTTACCTGTGGATATGTCAATGAGGCACAGATATCCTAGGGACTGGGGCAGAGGTCACAGCTGGCCCTCCCCCTTCTCCCTTTCCGTGATTTTGCTCTGGTTGCTCTGTGTATCTGCATCCAGCAGGCTTGGGAGATAATACAACCTTTCCACAGCTGCTCGAGGCAGGGTGAGAGTTGGTATGTCCTGATATCTGGGTTTCCTTGCTCTTTCCAGTCCTAGCCTTGCTTACAATGGAATGGGGAGATGAACTTCCTGCCAAGCAGAGCCCAGCACTCTACCTCTACAATTCTTTCTCAGTAGGAGAAACCTTAGTTAAGGGTTCTATTACTATGATTAAACACCACAACAAAAAGCAACTTGGGGAGGAAAGGGTATTTCATCTTCACAGCGTATACAGTCGATCATCCAGGGCAGGGACTCCAGCAGATCAAGAACCTGGAAGGAGGAGCTGATGCAGAGGCCATTGATATGTGCTTCTTGTCTTGTTCCTCATGGCTTGCTCAGCCTACCTACTTATAGCACCCAGGGCCACCAGCCTAGGGATGGCACTGCTGACAGTGAGCTGGGCCAGACTTTTGGTATAGCATTGGAAATGTAAATGAGCTAAATACCTAATAAAAAATGGAAAAAAAATTAAAAAAAATAAAATTGGAATGTCTGAAAAAAAAAAAAAAGAAAAAAAGAAAATGCACCACAAGGTTAAGGGCCATAGGGAAACACAGTGTGGGCATTTTCTCAAGTGTTTCGTCTTCCAAAAAGACTCTAGTTTGTGTGAAGTTGACATAAGCATAGCCAGTGTGTGGTATAGCATCGCAGGATGCAGGACTTAATGTTTGATGCCCTGCCTGGGGTTCAGGAGGATGGCATACAAAGTCAGTCACATGGCCCAGACAACTGTGACTCCTTTGCAATTCATTTTCTGCCTCTGGATTTCTGAGATTCTTCTCTCCAGGCTACCCCATGGGAAGAAGATGCTAGCACCCATTCCAGTCAGATTGTGTCTAGGACCGACATCAGTGTGTTGACCTCTGTCCAAGCCAGCAAAGGAAAACAAGAGGGTGTTTCTTCTTTCTTTTTTTTCTTTTTCATGCAGAGACTCTTCATTCCAGTCGACTGAGTTTTGATACTTGCTAACCTTCCCCATCCCCTCAGGTATATCCAAACTAGTGTTTTTCAACCTTCTTAACACTGGGACCCTTTAATGCATTTCCTCAGGCTGTGGTGATCCCCAGCCATAAAATTATTTATTTGTTACTTCATAACTATATTTTTGCTACTGTTATGAATCATTGTGTAAGTATCTGTGTTTTCTGATGGTCTTAGGCTACCCTGTGAAAGGGTCAGTCTACCCAAAAGGATCACAACCCAGAGGTTGAAAACCACTGATCTAATATGCTTAGCAACTCAGGGAAACGTTGCATCTAAGGATATTTCTGAATCTCAGAAAGGAGGGCAAGCAACCCAGCAGGCTAGGCCCGAATGTTCCAGGGCAGGCTCAGCCACACAGCCCTCTTTCCCTCAGATTGTAAGCTCTGAGGAGCAGAGACTATCTTACTTCCTTCAGAATCCCCAGAACCTCTGCAGAGCCTAGTTCAAAGAATTTTCTAGACAAGCATTACAGTACAAATGTAGAGAAACTATGGACTCACAGACAGGCCATGGTCAGGAATGACTGTGCTCACAAACACAGTACTTTCAGTTATTATTTATTAAAGTACTGGAAATAAAACTCTGGGCCCCCTACCACTGAGCTAGTCCCTTCCTGTGCAGTTCCCTCTGTGTTAAAACACCCAGGGGTGGCAGGCACCAACCACAGCACTGTACAGGCAGCATAGCATCAGCGTACTAGCTCAGGGCTCACCCTCTGCCTTCCCGGGGCTGAACCATGCCTGATGGGGAAGCTAGGGTTGTACCAAGTGTTAGCAATGATTGTGACTTGCAAAGGCCTCCTGTGTTCTGAGGCAACAGGCTGGGGTCCCTGAACCCTGGAAGCTCTCTGGGGCTCTTTAATCTTTCATTCCTGCTCTTCTTTAGTGATTTACATCCACAGGCCCTAGCAACAGTTGCCAAGATAAACAAACAGTAGTGGAAGTGGGAGCTCACCTTTTCGGGTGTGTGTGAGGGGTGGTCTTCAGGGAGATATGTTAGCCCTGACAAATTGACCACCTGGGTGGATAGAGGGCCTCAGAGGATTTGGATTGCTGTACACTAGGGATTTGAGCAAGGCCATTTGTTACTTGTGATTAAATTGTGCTAATTTCATTCTGTGACACAGAGCCAGAGTCTCAAAAAAATAAAAAATAAAAAAAGATCTTATCCCATGTCTCATAAATGTCATCATGGTGCCCCTACAGGGGATAAAAGGACATTGTGATCGGTTCCTGGTCCCTTAAGTGGATTGGAGCCTGATCCCACAACCTCACAGCCAATCTGATACCCAGGCCACTAGAAGCCAACCCACATGAAATGTTTCATTTCTATAATCAGCCCACAGGCAGACAGGAAGGTGCATTTTCTGGATAAATCTAAGAACTAAGGGAGGGAGGCTGACCAGTGAAAGCAGTATAGCCTCTGGGGCCCCAGGGCAGCCGGGGTAGCTGCTGAGCTCAGCCCAGCTGTGGTCATTCATCTTTCCAGGTTTGCCCCATGGGGAAACGACAGAGATACAGAGAAAAACCCCAGGCGGCCAAGTTCCCCTTTTAATCACTGTCCTAAAGTGGTTCTGAGAAAGCAGGCAGCCCTGGGGACTGGAAAAAAGACAGCAAACAGAGAAGAATGACCTCAGAGTGCTGCTTAAGATAAAGACTTGAGACAAACCGAATGCTGGCCTCTGAGAGTTCAAAACTGGACAAGTTCAGCCACATCTCTAGAAGGGTTGTGAGGAAAAAGGCAACAAGCAACAACAAGCAACAACAAGACAACAAGCAACAACAAGAGGGCAGGCTTCTTTCAGGGGACTAAGCATTTTCTGGCCCTTGATACTTTTCAAGTCCTTGGCAGGAATCCTCGGCCTACCCTGTCCCTTGCTTAACCATGTCCTTGGCCTTGACATCTCTCGGAACTCTCTCCCCCGAAGCAACTTATTGTCCTGACTGAGGACACTGGCACACAGGAACAGGGTCTCCTGCTAGGGCCAGTAGCAGCCTGGAAGCGCAGCCTGGTTTGAGGGGCTGATGGTAGAGTCTCTGTCCTTCCTCAGCAGTCCAGACACAGCAATGGCCTTCTAACTGCCTTGGTGTTTTGGTTTTTTTACCCTCCAGCCATGACTTCTTTTATTCAGGACAGGGGGTGTGGTGGGGGTGGGGAGACTCTGGAAGGTTTCACAGGGCCCCTGATGTCCTTTGCAACAATGGCCAGTTACAACATGCTGGCTTCTGGGCATGCTGCCATAGATTCAGATCCTAGCAGGGTCGGAGCCCAGCTTCCCACTTCATCTTTGGGAGGTGCTTGAACTTTACGCATGCGACCACATAATCACATAGGCTCCTTTGTTCGCCTTGCGCTTGTGTTACGGGAAGATGATGCACCCCAGCTTTTCCTCTCTGATGCTGCATCAGCCCAGGCTCAACCCACTCACTCTCTGCCAAGTCCCAGGTCCCTCTGAGCCTTGATTCCACCTAAGCACCCACTGAGCTTGCTCTGGGCCAGCAAGGAGAGCATTTGGTTTATAAGTGGTATGCTTTATCATCTTCATACACACATCTCATTTCCTCACACAGTTTCTCACCTACTCTACTGAGACCATGGCCTTGGGCATCAAGTCTGGGATGCTCAAGCACACACTGAAGGACTGAAGGTCACACGACTCTTCCTTTTCAGGGATCAGCCTTGTCTTAGTCAGGGTTTCCATTCCTGCACAAACTTCATGACCAAGAAGCAAGTTGGGGAGGAAAGGGTTTATTTGGCTTACACTTCCATGCTGCTGTTCATCACTAAAGGAAGTTAGGACTGGAACTCAAGCAGGTCAGGGAGCAGGAGCTGATGCAGAGGCCATGGAGGGATGTTCTTTACTGGCTTGCTCAGCCTGCTCTCTTATAAAACCGGAAGACTACCAGCCCAAAGATGGTCACACCCACAAGGGGCCCTTCCCCCTTGATCACTAATTGAGAAAATGCCTTACAGCTGGATCTCATGGAGGCATTTCCTCAACTGAAGCTTCTTTCTCTGTGGTAACTCCAGCTGTGTCAAGTTGACACAAAACTAGCCAGTACAATTGACCCCTTGTCAACTTGACACACAAATACATCACTAGTAAGCCTCAACCCTTACATTCTTATCTTCCAAGCTCCTACATAACATCTGACAGAGCTCTTAACAACAAATGGATCTTCAAGCCCAAAGTTCCAAAGTCCTTCCACAGTCCTCCCCAAAACATGGTCAGGTTGTCACAGGAATACCCCACTCTGCTGGTACCAACTTGTCTTAGTCAGGGTTTCTATTCCTGCACAAACATTATGACAAGAAGCAAGTTGGGGAGGAAAGGGTTTATTCGGTTTACACTTCCATACTGCTGTTCATCACCAAAGGAAGTCAGGACTGGAACTCAAGCAGGTCAGGAAGCAGGAGCTGATGCAGAGATCATGGAGGGATGTTCCTTACTGGCTTGCCTCTCTTGGCTTGCTCAGCCTGCTCTCTTATCGAACCAAGACTACCAGTCCAGAGATGGTCCCACCCACAAGGGGCCTTTTCCCCTTGATCACTAATTGAGAAAATACCTTACAGCTGGATCTCATGGAGGCATTTCCTCAACTGAAGCTCCTTTCTCTGTGATAACTCCAGCTGTGTCAAGTTGACACAAAACTATCCAGTACAAGCCCCTTCCAGATCCTTTTCCTCCCTGGATTAGCAACAAATTCTTACACTCTTTTTGGTCCCTTAAATTTTCAGGGACCAAACCCTACCTCAGCTAGTTTTGGCCTTGGCTATCCTTAGATGGGACTGAGGCAGACACAGTACGCTGGAAGCTCTGTCCTCAGTAAGAGTGGAAGTGTCAGCGGTGGTGGCAGTGGTGGGGGTGGCAGCAGCAGCAGCAGCAGCAGCAGCAGGTTTTTCAGAGACTTATCTGGCTAAAGAAGAGGCCTTGGCTTAAAGGGATTCATTGCAGTGGGCTCAACCTTAGATGCTCTACAATCTTCCTTTGTACCCATGGCAAGCTGGAGCCTTACTGCAGCCCTGTGGTGACTCAGTAGTGACCTCATTTAAAGTCTTGGAAGCTCTTTATGCCAGTATCTGATGGCCCTGATGCCCAGAGATTTAATCAAGCCTCACAAAGATTCTGGAGGTGAGGGTCACACCATGTGAGCTCCCACACTGAAGGTTTAAAAAACATGTGGTAAAGTGACCAGGACCATGCTACTCTGAAGGCAAATGCAAAATTTTCTTGGGGTGCTCTCTATTGTGGCTGCTCACAGCTCAAAATGAAAGGAATTTGCTTCACCTTCAAGTCAGATTCTGATGGTAGCTGCTTCTTGTGGTCTGTTGTGCATTTAGTTCAATCCTAAGGGGTCATCACACATGCAGTCACTGTGGGCAGGGGTAGTCCAACCTATTTGTAAAGTCTTGCTCATCTGTAGGCATGGATAAAAGTCTGGGTTTATGCTTCTGTGTTCTGACTCTGATGAGAGTTAGCAGTCTGGAGGGATGTGGTACTTCCTGAGAGGTCTCAGAATGGGCATCTGAGTAGGGTCTGGTGGGAGAGAAGCAACTGGGAATGAAGAATGGGACCTGGTTCGAGGAAGCAAAGGCCTTTTAGCAAAGGAAAAGGCAGGTAGGACAGGACCTGCTGACTGCAGGTTGCAGAGCCTGTAGTGGGACAAACATGAAGTCAGCAGGAGAGCAGCCAAGCTCTGAGGGTCTGTGCTAAACTGAAGGCCTCCAGGAACTCCTTAGCTATTCCAGCCAGGCAGTGACATCCAGGGTCATTTAAGTGACACACAGGATCCCCAGCAGATCTTGCTGAGTGGTGGATTTTGAAAGAAAATGTCAAGCTTCCTCTATCCTAAGCTGGGGCTCCAGAACAGAGGCACATCCCCAGGACAAGCTGATGTGTTGTTATTTTTTTTTTTTGGTTAGATTCTCTGGTGTAGTGGATTGGCATCCTTCCAGGAGGCTATTTGGTAATAGATATTCTAACACTGACTCAGAGCATGTTAGTGCCTCACCACAGCAGCTCTGGGATCCATGGCTTTAGGAGTAGCTTTGGGTCTACAGTCTCATACTGATCTTTAGAATCAAGAGAGAAACTAAAGCTAAGGCCAGATCCTAAGGGAGGGCCTGTCTTTACTTTCTGGAGGCTTCGCAGCTTGCACACAAGAGTTTTTCTTAGCTTGTATAGGCTCTGTGCAGCTTTTTAGTGTCTCTCCTCAGGGGCAGTGGTGTGTGTGTGTGTGTGTGTGTGTGTATGTGTGTATGTGTGTGTGTTTGTCTGTGTGTATGTGTATGTGTTTGTCTGTGTGTGTGTGTGTGTATGTGTGTGTGTTTGTCTGTTTGTGTATGTGTGTGTGTTTGTCTGTGTGTGTGTGTGTGTCTGTGTTTATATGATGACATCCAGGCCCTCCACATCTGCCTTGCTACTTGTGCAGTGTGTATTTATGCTCGTTAGTCTTTGCCAGCTTGACACAATGTGAGAAAGAGGAACCTCAATTAAGGAGTTGCCACCGTAAAACAGCAGCAGTTTGTGGAATATTTTCTCGATGGATGACTAATGTGGGAAGGCCCAGTCGACAATGGGTAGTACTGGGGTGTACAAGGCGGGCTGAGCAGGTGGCCTCTGCTTCAGTTCTTGTCTTCAAGCTTCTGCCCTGGCTTCTCTTCATGACACACAGCAAACTGCTAGGGCCCGAGTTGTTTTGGGTCATGGAGTTTATTACTACAATAGAAGATAAAACTAGGAGAGAATTAGGTACCAGGATCCTGGGGTATTGCTGTGACCAACCTAACCATGTTGTTTTGGGAAGAACTGTAGAAGGAGGTTTGAGGTTGGGGGTAGTAAACACACTGAATGTCCAGAGCTTAATGAACTGTTGTGGGAAATATTATGAGCAGTTGATAATGGAGGTCTGGCTTGTGACGTTTTAGAGGGAAACTTTAGAATCCTTTAAAGATTCTACAAGGGCTGTTTGTATGATATAGTTGAATTAAGAATCTGTGGTTTCTAGTGCGATGTAGCTGAAGAATCAGCTGTGATTGACAAGGGACCAGAACCACTGACATGAAACTTTGTCTTTACTGGAACAATTGATGATGGTCAGCTGGAGCTGAGAAATCAGCTTTGATTAACTAGAGACCAGCATCACTGAGGTGAAATCTTCTGGGAACTTTCCTTATAGTAGCTTTGGTCCAAAGGGGACCAAGGTTGCATTTTATGCTGGCAGCCAATTTGGTAATGTGTAAGCATCTCCTTTGTGGTGATAGTTTCAGCACGACGGAAGCTATAGAATTTAAGAGTGGTGCTCATGAACTCAGTGGATGGTCCCACAGTCCCTAGAGGACTCTCCACACAGTAGGTGCCCTAGCACACCCAGGATCTTGGGATCACTGGTGAGTGGAACTCAACATCTGTTCCAAAACAACCAGGAGGGGCCTGTGCCAGCAGGAACAAGGACACAGGAAACCCACCCAAGCAGCAGCTGGGATTCAGTCGCGCCAGTCCGGTGCCACCTTGGGCGCAAACTCAGTGGACTGTGCCACAGTTCCCAGAGGACTCTCCATGCCTCAGGCACAGGTGTCCTAGCACACCCAGGATCGTAGGATCACTGAGGAGAGTCGGCCTCTAGAGAGGCCAGGACTCAGGTGAGAACACCATAATGTATCCCAGGCCTCTCAGAAACCAGTCAGCCCATGAGAGTGCTCGGGCCACAAAAGCAACAGAGCTTCTTGAACAGGGTCCCTTTGGGCCTTCATCTTCAGCCAGGAGGTGGATCTGAACTCCAGGCCTCTGTGTATTTCCCCTGCAAGAGGAGAGCTTGCCTGCAGAGAGTGCTCTGACCATTGGGACTCAGGAGAGAGTTGGAGTCCCAGGAGTGCTGACAGAGGCTAATAGAATCACAGGAGGAACAAGCTCCAGCCAGAGACAGCTAGAACATCTAATGCCAGAGGTTACCAGATAGCGAAAGGCAAACATAACAATTTTACTAACAGAAACCAAGACACCTGGGCATCATCAGAACCCACTATGCTCACCACAGTAAGTCCTGGATACTCCAACACACTTAAAAAGGAAGATTCGGATTTAAAATAATATCTCATGATGCTGGTAGAGGATTTTAAGGAGGGCATTAATAACTCACTTAAAAAAATACAGGAGAACACTGCTAGGCAGGTAGAAGTCCTTAAAGAGGAAACACAAAAATCCCTTAAAGAATTACAGGGAAACACAACCAAACAGGTGATGGAATTGAACAAAACCATCCAAGATCTAAAAAGGGAAGTAGACACAATAAAGAAAACCCAAAGATAGGCAACTCTGGAGATAGAAATTCTAGGAAAGAAATCAGAAACCATAGACTAAGCATCAGCAAAAGAATATAAGACATAGAAGAGAGAATCTCAGGTGCAGAAGATTCCATAGAAAACATGGGCACAACAATCAAAGAAAATGCAAAATGCAAAAAGATCCTAACTCAAAACATCCAGGAAATCCAGGACACAATGAGAACACCAAACCTAAGGATAATAGGAGTAGATGAGAATGAAGATTTTCAACTTAAAGGGTCATCTTCAACAAAATTATAGAAGAAATCTTTCCAAACCTAAAGAAAGAGATGCCCATGAACATACAAGAAGCCTACAGAACTCCAACTAGACTGGACCAGAAAAGATATTCCTCCTGACACATAATAATCAGAACAACAAATGCACTAAATAAAGATAGAATAATAAAAGCAGTAAGGGAAAAAGGTCAAGTAACCTATAAAGGCAGGCCTATTAGAATTACACCAGACTTTTCACCAGAGACTATGAAAGTCAGAAGATCCTGGACAGATGTTATACAGACACAAAGAGAACACAAATGCCAGCCCAGGCTACAATACCCATCAAAACTCTCAATTACCATAGATGGAGAAACCAAAGCATTCCATGACAAAACCAAATTCATACAATATCTTTCCATGAATCCAGCCCTTCAAAGGATAATAACAGAAAAAAAAAAAAAAACCAATACAAGGACGGAAACTACACCCTAGAAAAAGCAAGAAAGCAATCCTTCAACAAACCTAAAAGAAGACAGCCACAAGAACAGAATGCCAACTTTAACAACAAAAATAACAGGAGGCAACAATTACTTTTCCTTAATATCTCCATATCAATGGACTCCATTCCCCAATAAAAAACATAGACTAACAGACTGGCTACACAAACAGGACCCAACACTTTGCTGCTTACAGGAAACCCATCTCAGGGAAAAGAACAGACACTATCTCAGAGTGAAAGGCTCAAAACAATTTTCCAAGCAAAGGGTCTGAATAAACAAGCTGGAGTAGCCATTCTAATATCGAATAAAATCGACTTCCAACCCAAAGTTATCAAAAAAGACAAGGAGGGGCACTTCATATTCATTAAAGGTAAAATCTTCCAAGAGGAACTTTCAATTCGGAATATCTATGCTCCAAATGCAAGGGCAGCCACATTCATTAAAGAAACTTTAGTAAAGCTGAATGCACACATTGTACCTCACACAATAATAGTGGGAGACTTCAACACCCCACTTTCATTGATGTACAGATCGTGGAAACAGAAACTAAACAGGGACATAGTGAAACTACAAGAAGTTATGAAACAAATGGATTAACAGATATCTACAGAACATTTTATCCTAAAACAAAAGGATGTACCTTCTTCTCAGCACCTCATGACACCTTCTCCAAAATTGACCATATAATTGGTCACAAAACAGGCCTCCACAGATACAAAAATATTGAAAATTTCCCATGCATCCTATCAGATCACCATGGAGTAAGGCTGATCTTCAATAACAACATAAATAATAGAAAGCTAACATTCACGTAGAAACTGAACAACACTCTACTCAATGATACCTTGGTCAAGGAAGAAATAAAGAAAGAAATGAAAGACTTTTTAGAGTTTAATGAAAATGAAGCCACAACATACCCTAACTTATGGGACACAATGAAAGCATTTCTAAGAGGAAAACTCATAGCTCTGAGTACCTCCAAAAAGAAACTAGAGAGAGCACACACTAGTAGCTTGACAACACATCTAAAAGCTCTAGAACAAAAGGAAGCAAATTCGCCCAAGAGGAGTAGACGGCAGGAAATAATCAAACTCAGGGGTGAAATCAACCAAGTGGAAACAAGAAGAACTATTCAAAGAATTAACCAAACGAGGAGTTGGTTCTTTGAGAAAATCAACAAGATAGATAAACCCTTAGCTAGACTCACTAAAGGGCACAGGGAAAGCATCCTAATTAACAAAATCAGAAATGAAAAGGGAGACATAACAACAGATCCTGAAGAAATCCAAAACACCATCAGATCCTTCTACAAAAGGCTATACTAAAAAAAAAAAAAAAAAAAAAAACAAAAAAACCTGGAAAACCTGGATGAAATGGACAAATTTCTAGACAGATACCAGGTACCAAAGTTAAATCAGGATCAAATTAATGACCTAAACAGTCCCATATCCCCTAAAGAAATAGAAGCAGTCATTAATAGTCTCCCAACCAAAAAAAGCCCAGGACCAGATGGGTTTAGTGTAGAGTTCTATCAGACAGTCAAAGAAGATCTTGTACCAGTTCTTCTCAAACTATTTCACAAATAGAAACAGAAGATACTCTACCCTATTCATTCTATGAAGCCACAATTACTCTGATACCTAAACGACAGAAAGATCCAAAAAAAGAAAGAGAACTTCAGACCAATTTCCCTTATGAATATCAATGGAAAAATACTCAATAAAATTCTTGCTAACCGAATCCAAGAACACATCAAAACAATCATCCATCCTGACCAAGTAGGTTTCATTCCAGGGATGCAGGGATGGTTTAATATACGGAATTCAATCAACGTAATCCACTATATAAACAAACTCAAAGATAAAAACCACATGATCATCTCTTTAGATGCTGAGAAAGCATTTGACAAAATCCAACACCCATTCATGATAAAAGTCTTGAAAACATCAGGAATTCAAGGCCCATACCTAAACATGATAAAAGCAATCTACAGCAAAACAGTAGCCAACATCAAAGTAAATGGCAAGAGCTTGGAAGCAATCCCAATAAAATCAGGGACTAGACAAGCCTGCCCACTTTCTCCCTACCTATTCAATATAGTACTTGAAGTCCTAGCCAGAGCAATTGGACAACAAAAGGAGATCAAGGGGATACAAATTGGAAAGGAAGAAGTCAAATTATCACTATTTGCAGATGATATGATAGTATATATAAGTGACCCTAAAAATTCCACCAGAGAATTCCTAAACCTGATAAACAGCTTCAGTGCAGTAGCTGGATATAAACTTAACTCAAGCAAGTCAATGGCCTTTCTCTACACAAAGCCTGAGAAAGGAATTAGTGAAATAACACCCTTCTCAATAGTCACAAATAATATAAAATACCTTGTTGTGGCTCTAACTAAGGAATTGAAAGATCTGTGTGATAAAAACTTCAAGTCTCTGAAGAAAGAAATCAAAGAAGATCTCAGAAGATGGAAAGATCTCCCATGCTCATGGATTGGCAGGATCAATATAGTAAAATGGCTATCTTGTGCAAAGCAATCTACAGATTCAATGCAAGTCCCATCAAAATTCCAACTCAATTCTTTAATGACTTAGAAAGGGCAATTTGCAAATTCATCTGGAATAACAAAAAACCTAGGATAGAAAAAATTTCTCAACAGTAAAAGAACCTCTGGAGGAATCACCATGCCTGATCTCAAACTGTACTACAGAGCAATTGCGATAAAAACTTCATGGTACTGGTATAGCAACAGAGAAGTAGACCAATGGAACAGAATTGAAGTCCCAGAAATGAACCCACACACCTATGGTCACTTGATCTTTCATAAAGGAGCTAAAACCACCTGTGGAAAAAAGACAGCATTTTCAACAAATGGTGCTGGCACAACTGGCGGTTATCCTGTAGAAAAATGCAAATTGATCCATTCCTATCTCCTTGTACTAAGGTCAAATCTAAGTGGATCAAGGAACTCCACACAAAACCAGAGACACTGAAACTTATAGAGGAGAAAGTGGGGAAAAGCCTCGAACATATGGGCACAGGGGAAAAATTCCTGAATAAAACAGCAATGGCTTGTGCTGGAAGATCGAGAATCGACAAATGGGACCTCATAAAATTGCAAAGCTTCTGTAAGGCAAAAGATACTGTCAATAACACAAAAAGGCCACCAACAGATTGGAAAAGGATCTTTACCAATCCTGAATCAGATAGGGGACTAATATCCAATATATATAAAGAACTCAAGAAAGTGGACTCCAGAAAATCAAATAACCCTTTTTAAAAATGGGGATCAGGCCCGGAGGTGGTGGTGCACACCCTTAATCCCAGCACTCCGGAGGCAGAGGTAGGCAGATTTCCGAGTTCAAGGCCAGCCTGGTCTACAGAGTGAGTTCCAGGACAGCCAGGGCTACACAGAGAAACCCTGTCTCAAAAAACAAAAACAAACAAACAAACAAAAAACAAAACAAAACAAAAAAAATGGGCATCAGAGCTAAACAAAGAATTCTCACCTGAGGAATACCTAATGGCTGAGAAACACCTGAAAAACTGTTCAGCATCCTTCATCATTAAGGAAATGCAAATCAAAACAACCCTGATATTTTACCTCACACCAGTCAGAATGGCTAAGATAAAAAATTCAGGTGACAGCAGATGCTGGCAAGGATTTGGAGAAAGAGGGACACTCCTCTATTGCTGGTGGGATTGCAAGCTGGTACAACCACTCTGGAAATCAGTCTGGCGGTTCCTCAGATAATCGGACATAGTACTACCGGATGATCCCGCAACACCTCTCCTGGGCATATATCCAGAAGATGTTCCAACTGCTAATAAGGACACATACTCCACTATGTTCATAGTAGCCTTATTTATAATAGCCAGAAGCTGGAAAGAATCCAGATGTCCCTCAACAGAAGAATGGATACAGAAAATGAGGTACATTTACACAATGGAGTACTACTCAGCTATTAAAAGGAATGAATTTATGAAATTCCTAGCCAAATGGATGGACCTGGAGGGTATCATCCTGACTACGGTAACCCAATCACAAAAGAACTCACATGATATGTACTCACTGATAAGTGGATATTAGCCCAGAAACTTAGACTATCCAAGATACAAGATACAATTTGCAAAACACATGAAACTCAAGAAGAATGAAGACCAAAGTGTGGACACTTTGCCCCTTCTTAGAATTGGGAACAAAATACCCATGGAAGGAGTTACAAAGACAAAGTTTGGAGCTGAGATGAAAGGATGGACCACCTAGGGACTGCCACACCCGGGGATCCATCCCATAATCAGCCTCCAAATGCTGACACCATTGCATACTCTAGCAAGATTTTGCTGAAAGGACCCTGATATCGCTGTCTCTTGTGAGGCTATGCTGGTGCCTGGCAAACACAGAAGTGGATGCTCACAGTCAGCTATTGGATGGATCACAGGGCCCCCAATGGAGGAGCTAGAGAAAGTACCCAAGGAGCTGAAGGAATCTGCAACCCTATAGGTGGAACAACAATATGATCTAACCAGTACCCCTGGAGCTTGTGCCTCTAGCTGCATACGTAGCAGAAGATGGCCTAGTTGACCATCCTTGGGAATAGAGGACCCTTGGTCTTGCATACTTTATATGCCTCAGTACAGGGGAACACCAGGGCCAAGTAGTAGGAGTGGGGGATAGGGTACTGGGAGGGGGAGGGTATGGGGGACTTTTGGGATAGCATTTGAAATGTAAATGAAGAAAATACCTAATTAAAAAAAAAAGAAAAAGAAAAAGCAAGAAAGTAATCCTTCAACAAACCAAAAAGAAGATAGCTGCTAGAACAGAATCCCAACTCTAACAACAAAAATAATAGGAAGCAACAATTACTTTTCCTTAGTATCTCTTAATATCAATGGACTAAATTCCCAAATAAAAAGACATAGACTAACAGACTGGCTATATAAACAGGACCCAACTTTTTGCTGCTTACAGGAAACCCACCTCAGGGACAAAGACAGGTACTACCTCAGAATGAAAGGCTGGAAAACCATTTTCCAAGCAAATGGTCCGAAGAGACAAGCTGGAGTAGCCATTCTAATATCGAATACAATCGACTTCCAACCCAAAGTTATCAAAAAAAGAGAAGGAGGGGCACTTCTCTTTTTGAATTGAAATGAACAATTTTTTGACAGATACTAGGTACCAAAGTTAAATCGGGATCAGATTAATGATTTAAACAGTCCCATTTCCCCTAAAGAAATAGAAGCAGTCATTATAGTCCTCCAAAGAAAAAAAGCCCAGGACCAGATGGGTTTAGTGCAGAGTTCTATCAGACTTTCAAAGAAGACGTAATTCCAACTCCCCTCAAACTATTCCACAAAATAGAAACAGAAGGTACTCTACCCAATTCATTCTATGAAGCCACAATTACTCTGATACCTAAATCACACGAAGATCCAACAAAGAAAGAGAACTTCAGATGATTTTCCCTTATGAAATTTGATGCAAAAATACTTAATAAAATTCTTGCAAACCAACACAGAAGTGGATGCTCACAGTCAGCTATTGAATGGACCACAGGGCCTCCAATGGAGGAACTAGAGAAAGCACCCAAGGAACTAAAGGGAACTGCAACCCTATAGGTGGAACAACAATATGAACTAAGCAGTATACCGGAGTTCTTGTCTCTAGCTGCATATGTATCAAAAGATGGCCTAGTCGGCCATCACTGCAAAGAGAGGCCCATTGGACTTGCAAACTTTATATGCCCCAGTACAGGGGAACGCCAGGGCCAAAAAGGGGGAGTGGGTGGGTAGGGGATTGGGGGTGGGTGGGTATGGGGGACTTTTGGTATAGCATTGGAAATGTCAATGAGCTAAATACCTAATAAAAAATGGAAAAAAAAATTCTTGCAAACCGAATTCAAGAACACATCAAAATGATCATCCATCATGATCACGTAGGCTTCATCCTAGGTATGCAGGGATGGTTTAACATATGGAAATCCATCAACTTAATCCACTATATAAACAAACTTAAAGACACAAACCACATGATCATCTTGTTAGATACCGAGAAAGCATTTGACAAAATCCAACACGCATTCATGATAAAAGTCTTGGAAAGATCAGAAATTCAAGGCCCATACCCAAACATAATAAAAGCAACATGCAGGAAACCAGTAGCCAACATCAAAAAAAAAAAAAAAAAAGGAGAGAAACCTGAAGCAATCCCACTAAAATCAGGGACTAGACAAGCCTGCCCACTTTCTCTCTACCTATACAATATAGTACTTGAAGTCCTAGCCAGAGCAATTAGACAACAAAAGGAGATCAAGGGGATACAAATTGGAAAGGAAGAAGTCAAACTATCACTATTTGCAGATAATATGATAGTATATATAAATGACCCTAAAAATTCCACCAGAGAACTCCTAAACCTGATAAACAGCTTCAGTGCAGTAGCTGGATATAAAATTAACTCAAACAAGTCAATGGCCTTTCTCTACACAAAGGATAAACAGGCTGAGAAAGAAATTAGGAAAATAACACCCTTCTCAATAGTCATAAATAATATGAAATACCTTAGTGTGACTCTAACTAAGGAAGTGAAGGATCTGAATGATAAGAACTTAAGTCTCAGAAGAAAGAAGTCAAAGAAGACCTCAGAAGATGGAAAGATGTTTCATGCTCATGGATTGGCAGGATTAATATAGTAAAAATGCCTATCTTACTGAAAACAATTTACAGATTCAATGAAATCTCCATCAAAATTCCAACTCAATTTTTCACAGACTTAGAAAGGGCAATTTGCAAAGTTATCTGGAATAACAAAAAACCTAGGATAGTGAAAACTATTCTCAACAATTAGTGAACCTCTGGTTTAATCACCATGCCTGACCTCAAGCTGTACTACAGAGCAATTGTGATAAAAACTGCATGGAACTTGTACAGTGACAGACAGCTAGATCAATGGAATATAACTGAAGAATCAGAAATGAACCCACACACCTATCGTCACTTAACCATCCAGTGGAAAAAAAAAAGACAGCACTTTTAACAAATGGTGATGGCTCAACTGGTGGTTATCACGTAGAAGAATGAGAATTGATCCTTTCTTATCTCTGTGAATAAAGCTCAACTCTAAGTGGATCAAGGAATGCTACATAAGACCAGAGACACTAAAACTTATAGAGGAAAAAGTGGGGAAAAGCCTTGAAGGTATGGGCACAGGGGAAAAATTCAACGGTTTGTGCTGTAAGATGAAGAATTGACAAATGGGACCTCATAAAATTTCAAAGCTTCTGTAAGGCAAAAGACACTGTCAATAACACAAAAAGGCCACCAATAGATTGGGAAAGGATCTTTACCAATCCTAAATCCTATAGGGGAGTCATATCCAATATATACAATGAACTGAAGAAGCTGTACTCCAGAAAAATCAAATAACCCCATTAAAAATGGGCTACAGAGCTAAACAAAGAATTCTCAACTGAGGCTGAGAAGCACCTGAAAAAAAAATGTTCAATATCCTTAATCATCATGGAAATGCAAATCAAAACAACCCTGAGATTCCACTTCACACCAGTCAAAATGGCTAAGATCAAAAATTTAGGTGACAGCAGATGCTAGTGAGGATGTGGTGAAAGAGGGACACTCCTCTATTGCTTGAGGGATTGCAAGCTTGTACAACCACTCTGGAAATCAGTCTGGCGGTTCCTCAGAAAATTGGACATAGTACTACTGGAGGATCCTGCAATACCTCTCCTGGGCATATACCCAGAAGCTGCAATAAGGACACATGCCCTACTATGTGCTTAGCAGCCTTATTTATAATAGCCAGAAGCTGGAAAGAACCCAGATGTCCTCAACAGAAGAATGGATACAGAAAATGTGGTTCATTTACACAATGAAGTACTACTCAGCTATTAAAAAGAATGAATTTATAAAATTCTTAGGCAAATGGATGAATTTGGAGGATATCTTTCTGAGTGAGGTAACCCAATCACAAAAGAACTTATATGATATGTACTCACTGATAAGTGGATATTAGCCCAGAAAGTTAGAATACCCAAGATACAATTTGCAAAACACATGAAACTCAAGAAGAAGGAAGACCAAAGTGAGGATACTTTATTCCTCCTTCAAATGGGGTACAAGATACCCATGGAAGGAGTTACAGAGACAAAGTTTGGAGCTGAGATGGAAGGAAGAACCATCCCGATACTGCCCCACCTGGGGATCTATCCGATAAATAGTCACCAAACCCTGACACTATTGCATATGCCAGCAAGATTTTTCTGACAGGACCCTGATTTAGCTGTATCCTGTGAGGCTATGCCAGTGCCAGGTAAATATAGAAGTGGATTCTCACAGTCATCTATTGGATGGAACACAGGTTCCCCAATGGTGGAGCTAGAGTAAGTACCCAAGGATTTGCAATTCTATAGGAAGAACAATAATGTGAACTGACCAGAACCCCCCAGAGCTTGTGTCTCTAGCTGCATTTGTAGCAGAAGATGGCCTAGTCAGCCATCATTGGGAGGAGAGACCCTTGGTCTTGCGAAGATTATATGCCCTAGTACAGGGAAATGCCAGGGCCATGAACAGGAGTGGGTGGGTAAGGGAGCAGGGCAGGGGGAGGGTATAGAGGGCTTCCAGGATAGCATTTGAAATGTAAAGGAAGAAAATATCTAATAAAAATTGTTTTTCAAATTAAAAAGAATTTAAGAGAGTTATAGAGAGAAGTTAAAGCTTGACACCATGTGGCAGAGTTGGAGTTTCTGAAGAGACCAGGAGTGGCCATAGTGAAGGTGCAGTCACTTGAGACTTCAGGATATTGGAAATTCGAGTATCATAGGATGACCACCAAGAGATGCCAAGTGGAGCTGGCTCTAGTGAGCCTATGGGACAAGCTGTGTGAGCTGCAGATTGCATAGCCAGAGAAGTGAAGCTGCCCAAGGTCCCTGGAGACTGTAAATAAAACTGCAAATTCCAGACATTGGACACTGAGTTATTTACACTGTTCTGGTTTGGTTTGGTTTTAATCTGATTTCAACAGTGACCAGGTTCTTCCATTTTGAAATAAGAAAGTCTTTAACTTATTTTGGATTTTAAGTAACCCAGAGATAAGAGACTTTGGTTATTTTAAAGACACTTTGAACTTTAAAGTGTTTGAATTTTTAAATGACTGTGGGACTTCTAAAGTTATAATGTTTTATGTTGTGATATTAACATAGATCTTTGGGACAAAAAAGAAAGGTTTATTATTTAATAGTGGTGTGTTTATCCATCAAGACAAAGGGTCAACTGTGCTTTTTAGCTTTTGTCAACTTGTTATAACCTGAGAAGCGGAAACCTCAGTTGAGTAGTTTGCTCCATCACAGTGGCTGGTGGGCATGTCTGTGGTGGGCATGTCTGTGGTGGGCATGTCTGTGGTGGGCATGTCTGTGGTGGGCATGTCTGTGATGGGCATGTCTGTGGTGGGCATGTCTGTGATGAGCATGTCTGTGGTGGGCATGTCTGGTGGGCATGTCTGTGATGGGCATGTCTGTGATGGGCATGTCTGTGATGGGCATGTCTGTGATGGGCATGTCTGTGATGGGCATGTCTGTGATGGGCATGTCTGTGATGGGCATGTCTGTGGTGGGCATGTCTGGTGGGCATGTCTGTGGTGGGCATGTCTGTGATGGACATGTCTGTGATGGGCATGTCTGTGATGGGCATGTCTGTGATGGGCATGTCTGTGATGGGCATGTCTGTGGTGGGCATGTCTGTGATGGGCATGTCTGTGGTGGGCATGTCTGTGGTGGACATGTCTGGTGGGCATGTCTGTGATGGGCATGTCTGTGGTGGGCATGTCTGTGATGGGCATGTCTGTGGTGGGCATGTCTGTGATGGACATGTCTGTGGTGGACATGTCTGGTGGACATGTCTGGTGGGCATGTCTGTGGTGGGCATGTCTGTGGTGGGCATGTCTGTGATGGGCATGTCTGTGATGGGCATGTCTGTGGTGGGCATGTCTGTGGTGGACATGTCTGGTGGGCATGTCTGTGATGGGCATGTCTGTGGTGGGCATGTCTGTGATGGGCATGTCTGTGGTGGGCATGTCTGTGATGGACATGTCTGTGGTGGACATGTCTGGTGGACATGTCTGGTGGGCATGTCTGTGGTGGGCATGTCTGTGGTGGGCATGTCTGTGATGGGCATGTCTGTGATGGGCATGTCTGTGATGGGCATGTCTGTGGTGGGCATGTCTGTGGTGGGCATGTCTGGTGGGCATGTCTGTGGTGGGCATGTCTGTGATGGACATGTCTGTGATGGGCATGTCTGTGATGGGCATGTCTGTGATGGGCATGTCTGTGATGGGCATGTCTGTGATGGGCATGTCTGTGATGGGCATGTCTGTGGTGGGCATGTCTGGTGGGCATGTCTGTGGTGGGCATGTCTGTGATGGACATGTCTGTGATGGGCATGTCTGTGATGGGCATGTCTGTGATGGGCATGTCTGTGATGGGCATGTCTGTGGTGGGCATGTCTGTGATGGACATGTCTGTGGTGGACATGTCTGGTGGACATGTCTGGTGGGCATGTCTGTGGTGGGCATGTCTGTGGTGGGCATGTCTGTGATGGGCATGTCTGTGATGGGCATGTCTGTGGTGGGCATGTCTGTGGTGGACATGTCTGGTGGGCATGTCTGTGATGGGCATGTCTGTGGTGGGCATGTCTGTGATGGGCATGTCTGTGGTGGGCATGTCTGTGATGGACATGTCTGTGGTGGACATGTCTGGTGGACATGTCTGGTGGGCATGTCTGTGGTGGGCATGTCTGTGATGGGCATGTCTGTGGTGGGCATGTCTGTGGTGGACATGTCTGGTGGGCATGTCTGTGATGGGCATGTCTGTGGTGGGCATGTCTGTGATGGGCATGTCTGTGGTGGGCATGTCTGTGATGGACATGTCTGTGGTGGACATGTCTGGTGGACATGTCTGGTGGGCATGTCTGTGGTGGGCATGTCTGTGATGGGCATGTCTGTGGTGGGCATGTCTGTGGTGGACATGTCTGGTGGGCATGTCTGTGATGGGCATGTCTGTGGTGGGCATGTCTGTGATGGGCATGTCTGTGGTGGGCATGTCTGTGATGGACATGTCTGTGGTGGACATGTCTGGTGGACATGTCTGGTGGGCATGTCTGTGGTGGGCATGTCTGTGGTGGGCATGTCTGTGATGGGCATGTCTGTGATGGGCATGTCTGTGATGGGCATGTCTGTGATGGGCATGTCTGTGGTGGGCATGTCTGGTGGGCATGTCTGTGGTGGGCATGTCTGTGATGGACATGTCTGTGATGGGCATGTCTGTGATGGGCATGTCTGTGATGGGCATGTCTGTGATGGGCATGTCTGTGGTGGGCATGTCTGTGATGGGCATGTCTGTGGTGGGCATGTCTGGTGGGCATGTCTGTGATGGGCATGTCTGTGATGGGCATGTCTGTGGTGGGCATGTCTGTGGTGGGCATGTCTGTGATGGGCATGTCTGTGATGGGCATGTCTGTGGTGGGCATGTCTGTGGTGGGCATGTCTGTGGTGGACATGTCTGGTGGGCATGTCTGTGGTGGGCATGTCTGTGATGGACATGTCTGTGGGACATTATCTTGATTGATGATTGATGAAAGCTCAGGCCACTGTGTACAGTGGCATCTTTGCACATGTGGTCTCAGGTTTATGAAAGGAAAGCTTAGCAGACACTGGTGAGCAAGACAGTAAGCAGTATTCTTCCATGGCCGTTTTATTTACCTCCTACCTTGAGTTCCATCGCTGACTGCCCTTCATGATGGACTGCAATTATAACATTTAAACCAAATGAACCCTTTGATCTTGTCAGTCATAATACTTATCACAGAGATAGAAAGGAAATCAAGCCTCTATGAAGGAAGTAAGATAGTTTCCAGGAAAATGTCTAGATATCTTCAACCCAGGGCCATCAGGTGCTCTGAAAGTTGTGTATTTTCCTGTAGAAACAAAGCTTTTCCCAATGGAAACTTAGCATCTTGGCTTAGTATACAAGACTTTGACTGATCTTCAATGCAACTGAATATAGTGTAGGCTTCCTCTGGTGCTAAGCTCTGCTTCCCTGTGAGTGGGGGTACAGGGGGAGGAGGAGGGAGAGAGGAAGGGAGGGAGGAAGAGAGAAAGAAGTGTGCAGAAAGATGCAGGAGGGAGTTAAAGGGAGCCAGGAATGAGGGAAGATATATTCACAGCAATCCTAAACTCAAGACAAGAAACCATTCCACAGAGAGTACAGGGACATCAGGTCTCAAATGTGCTAGAGATTGTTAGTACACCAGGATCCTGTGCTCCTTTGAGCCTGGTTCTTCTCACCCTCTTTCTTTCAGCTTTGCTTCATTTAAGCTTTTTTTCTTGTTGATGATTTTTCTGCAGCTAAACCATATTTCCTTTTTCACCACTGAACTGGTGAAATTTGGTGATTGGGTTGTTTCCAGCTTAGAATAGATGTATTGAAAACATTTGCGTGGACTGGGGTTTTGAGTAAAGAGGTTTTCACTTGGGCAGATAGATGCCTAGGTGTGAGTATCTGAGATTTGGAGGCAAGCATATATTTAACTCTTTAAGGCACCACTGCCATTTTCTGAGGTTGCCTTGTGCAGTATATAGAGGTGTGTAAGGGGTTGGCTGTGTCCTGCTCAGTCCCTGTCCCCTCCATTTTAGCAAGTGCTCAGGGATGTTTGTCTGCCTCTGGCTTTTACTTGTCATTTTCTTCTGGATTGATGATGCTGAGTGGTACATTTGCATCTGTTTCTTCTTTGATGAGATATCATAAATATATTGTCCATTGTTAAAACTGGGTGGATTATTTTGTGAATTTTGAGAGTTTTAAGATATATTCTCTGCACAAATTATTAGATATATGATTTACAAATATTTTCTTTTGTGATGTTTTCTTATTTTTTTAAAGTTATGTCTTTATACAATGATGTATGTGCTTGTGTGTGTTTGCTCACCCGTATGTATAGAAACCAGGAGTACGTGTTGGGCGTCTTCCTGTACGCTCTCCACCTTATTTGTTGAGACAGGGTCTCTTACTGAATCTGGAGCTCAGTGATTACCAGCTCCTGGCTGGCTAGTAAGCTTCTGGGATCTGCCCGTCTCTGACCCTTTGTGCTGTGGTCCCAAATGCACATCACTGCATTCAGCCTTCCCAGAGGTGCTAGAGATCCAGTTGTATGTTCTCATGCTTGTACACCAAGAACTTTACCCACTGAGCCATTTCCTTAGCATTGTCTTGATGTCTTTTGAAGATAAAATTTCTAATGAACTCCAATTTACAGTACCCCTCTCCCTTAAAAATCAGGTTTTTTTTTTCTTTTTTCTTTTTTCTTTTTTAGCATTATACCTAGGAAAGTTTGGTGTATTCCAATGTCTCAAAATTTTTTGTTTGTTTTTAATTTTTTTAAAAAGTTCATAGTTTTTAGTTTACAGGAGGCATTGGTGATGTTTAAGATATAAAACTTGTTCACAGTCCTTAAGAACTGGTGGATGAAAGAGTTCTAGTCTCCCGATATCTCTCCGCAATAAGGTAGGTCTACATTCAGCAAGCCTCGTAAGACAAGGCTGTGGTTGGGCTCCAAGCTCAAGCTGAGGGGAGGTTGTACACTAAGCAACTTGTAGTCCATGGAGTAAATGGACTGCCATTAATATGTGAGATGCAAAAATTAGTGTGTTACAGTGTATTACACCTGTAATCTCAATACTCAGGAGCCTGAGGCAGGAGGGTTACAAGTTCCAGGCCAGCTTGGGTTGCAAGGTGAGACCAAAAAATTCTGTAATACGTATAGAGTGATTCATCAGCACTGTATGGTTTAGCAGGGTACTGGGAGGAATGCATTCTCAAAGGAAGTGTTTATTATCACCCTCCCAGGTTGGCTCAGACTCTGGCTCCCGCTCCCGCTCCAGTTCCCGTTCTCGCTCCCGCTCCGCTCCGCTCCCGCTCTAGGTCTGCGTCCATTAATTTCGTCTATGTTTTATACTGAATGTGCGTGTGTTTTGGGACTCAAGGAAGTTCAATATGTAAAAATGAGTAATTTTCAGATTTCTATTATACATCTTTGTGAAGTTTAAATTGTGTACATTTCTGGTTTCATTTCTTTCTTCTTAACACTGTTCTTCAGACTTCTTGTCACTTAGTGCTCAACTATTTTGTAGTCTTTAATGCCACAGAATTTGTAGTATGCACTCCATGTGGCCAGGTTGTTCTTGGAGTATCAAATGCTGGGTTTCTGGTGTTCCTAACACTGCAAACAATGTTGTTAGCGGCCATGGAAGGAAGGAAGACACTCTGGGAATTTTCTGGGCTGTGTACCCAGGGGTAGGCTGCTGGGGCAGCAAGCAGGGTAGTCCTCATATCCCTATGCATTCTCGCCTCCCTATACCATCATCTACACTGACACCTTTTCAAATGCAGGAGGCACCCAGGGCATCTGATACAGAGTTAACATCCCTTCAGCCTTGACCTTCCACGGTGTGGCTGTATGTTTCTCAGCAATACGCTCTCCATGCCTTCGGCTGCCCCTTGACTTCCCTTCAGCCTCCCCTGCACTCTGTTACTTGGACTCTTTCCAGGGCAGCTTCACAAACAGATCAGAGAGCATCCCCTTTGCCTCAGCATTGGGTTTACTCACTGACACACTCAGGCTTCCCTACCAAGGTGCTGCTCCTGGGAGGTGCCTGCTGCTACCTTGCTCAAAAACACTGGTTAGCGCTCCGACTGTGCTTGCAAGCTGGGGAGAAGGCAGGATCATCAAAGCCAGCAGACGAATGTCAGAACATGGAGCCAAATAATTGAGCAAATGACAGCTATCTTACATCATTGGTGTTGAAAGATTGACAGTAGCCTGGTTCTTTCTGAGCTGGCCTGGTCTGACCTGGCCTGGCTGGTGATTCATGATTCATTCTGAGCAAATCTGAGAATGGCTGCTAACACCTGTAACTATTGATTTTAGTGTTACAAATAAATTTTAACGGCAGGTAAATTAATAAGCACAGAGTCCAAAAGGCAAGATAGTCAGTCACTAAGATTTTTTTGTCCCTTCTGTGCCTTGGCCTGATGGTGTTTTCTAGGTTTGTGTTCCTCTGGCTTTGAAGAGTTTTGCTATCAAGAATATGATCTCCAGTGTTCCGCTTCAACATCCTGCTGGCTCCTCAAACTTGACTTTTCAAATTGTGGACTCATACTTCTCCAAAAATCATTGTACAGTTTGAACCTCTGAACTATGCAGTGGGGGCTCTGTAAGGCATCACATTAAGCTACAGAGTAAGAAGAAACTAACTGACTCCCAGGTGTTAGTTCTCCGTCTATGACCACAGCATGGTGTAATTTTAATTTTTTCTCACCCTCCTTTTAATAATGGTTCTTAAATGGTTTAACTTGTCTTCTAGCCCACTACCCACCAGAGGGAGTAGAAAAGAAAGGTTACTAGGATATAGGGGAAGTGGACATTTTTAGAAATTTTTCTTCAGAGCAATCCCATCTGTCAGGAAATCAACAGTTCAGTTCACAGGATTCAGCAGTGGCAACTCGATCCACTCTCAGATACACCAGCCGTCCAGTTCCGAAGTGTTGGGATAGCAAACAAGAGTCAGCTGTGTCACAACCTCACGGAACTAGCCAGGCCTCAGCCGAATGGGTACGAGTGATAAGGAGCTACCAGGACCAGCAGGGATGCCTGGAGAAGTTCTCAGCTGTGCCTCTCTCAACAAAGTGAAGATCAGCAAAGACTCAAGACCAAGTAGTGTTGTAAAGCTAGCTCTGCAAGCAAGCCTCTCTCACAGTTCATCGAGTCCTATTTATCCTCCCTCCAAACATCATGTGCCCTCCACTGGTCTTGTCCTATGATGTGTCTTGCCTCAGCATGTTGAGTCTGTCTTAGCAAAACTCCACATGAGTCTGTCTCAACTGACATCATTCTGCCAATTCCATCTCCATTTCTTGTGGAGTTGGCAAGAAACTGCAGTACACCCCCAGAAATTTTTTTGGTGCATTTCTCTCTATGGAGTCATGACAAACAGAGTCTCAACAATGAAATGTAAGGCAAACCAATACATGGGTGTCATTAGCAAAGAATCCTTCATCACATGTCCTTTCTCATGCTTACTTTAACAAAACATCCTTTCACCTGTGTCCACTTCAGGAAAACACTCCTTCCACCTGTTTGCCCCAGCAAAACGCCATCTGACTAAAATGACTTTCCAAAGAAACCATAAGTTCCCACTTCAATGTGGCTTATCATTTCAGGCCTTTTGTGTTACATCAGTTAAAAACATGGGCACTTTTCCATTTTTTTCCCATTGATTAGGTACTTTACAGTTTTAAAAATTATAATTGTCATAAACTTGTATCTTTTTTCTGTTGTATTCTTAGGCTTTCAAAGGCCAAGAACAATACTATCATTTTTGTGAGTTGTTATTTCACCTTCTAATATTGGTGAACTCTCCTTAGTTACAAGTATTTCTTATTTATTTGTTTGTTTGTTTGACTTTTTGTAGCAGTTTTAGGCTTTGCTTGTTAGCTGAGACCAGGGTGAGCCTCTGAGAAGTGTCTGGGAATTCTGGTTGAGCCTGATGACCCATCTTACTGTGAGACCTTGAGGAACCTTGTCCAGTGGCACTGTCCCTAATCGGGGAAGGAGTGGAGTATGGACTAAAAGAAACAATCTCCACTTAGCCATTTAGCATAGGCTATACTCAGTTCTTCTGTCTATTTAGGTGTCTCAAGAGTGCTCCAGGTTTGGGGTTCCCTCCCTGGTACTTTTGTGATTTCCTTCTTGGTCTCAGTATCCCTAAGTGTCATGGGGGGACCATGTAGACCAACAGTCTATGTGTTTTCTGCCTGTTTTGTTCCTTTCTACCTCTGTCACTCATGGTATACTGCTGTGAGAGTCACCTTCATGTTCCCAACCTTGGCAGTTCTCCAAAATGTGCCACGACAAGATGAACCTTGCTTCTGAAAGCTCCTCTGCCTTGCCTAATTACATTAACTCAAATCAAGTTCCTCTAGATACATTCTAGGGGCTAGAGAGAAAAGTCCATAGATTGGAGAGACAGCTCTGGGCTTAAGAGCACATACTGCTCTTTTGGAGGACCAGAGTTTGGTTCCTAGTATCCATGTCTTGTATCTTACAGCTGCTTGTAAGTCTATATTCAGGGGGAATTGGACACCTCTGGCATCCTCATATGCACATACCACATATAGAAGCATACCCATGTACATACAAATAAATCTGAAAAGCAGAAGAAACAAGACATGCCTGTCCTAAGAGTCTACAAGAGTAAAGAGCAAAACAACCTGGGGCACTGGGAAACTTCCTATAAGTCACCTGTTCCCTTGTGCTTACTCCAGCAGTTCCTAACTGTATCTGGCCACTTATTTCCCCCTTTACTGCACCCAGTAACTGCAGGGAAAACGTGAAAGCAACCTCCCCTGCTGCACTCACATCCCTCTTCTTCATCCTTTTAATTCATCTATTAACTCACTACATAATTGTTAGCCACCCACAAGATGTAAGAAAGGAAAATACAACCCAACTTCAACACTTGAGCACTGAGAGACGTTTCAAGTCCAGCTGTGAATCTCAACAGTATGAGGATTCATTAAGCTTCCTTCCATGACATTATCAGGGAGGTACCCATATGGCACCAAGAAGGCTCAGGAGAGGGAAGGCATGCTCATTCAAGGGATATGTTGATGTGATGGGACATCCCAGGAGGCACAGAACTGAATGCCTTTGCAAGGGAAAATGTAGGAGGTGCTGGCCCTGGAGAAGCCCATGGAGCCCCACCATCCAAACATGAATTACAATGAGAACATGAAAAGGCTCGTGACAGAGTGGGCCACCAAAAGCTGAAGAAGGTTCTTCAGGCTTCTTGGAGTCACTAAGGCAAAGCCAGTGTCAGAGCTGTCCCCAGACTCCTGGGAACATCCCGTGGAGAGTGTGATACTTCAAGGCAGACATTACAGGACTGAGTTTGGAGGCCAATTGGGTGGTTGTTGCTGTGTGAATTTACTCTGTGGTTCCTGCCCTGGTGACCATAAATTTGTGGTCATACCATACATAAAAACTCATGTGCATGGTTATTTACAAATAATTTCAGGATTAAAGAAAACTCTTTAGGTTTGACTAGATTATTAGAAAGGATACAATTCAGGACCAGGCAGGTGGAAGAGGTACACACTTAGGATTGAGGTAGGCCATAGAAAGCTGCACACCTTCTCCTGTACATGCACACACACTTCCACACATAAGCACACATGCATGCATATACACATACATGTATATACACATGCCCTCACATGATGAACACAAACCATACACACAGATGCACACACATATACACACATAGGCACACATGCATGCATATTTACATGCATGCATGAACACATGTGTACATACATGCACATACCTTAAGGCTATAGTTCTAGAGCCACTCCTTTCCAATAGTCTAGCATGGTGCCATAGGTTCTGTGTCATACTGTCAGCTAGATTAAGGGTTTTAGTTAGTGATAGATAACCAGTAACCACAAACCATGCTAACTTAAAATAGCTCAAGTGCCATCATTTGTTTTCATTGGGAATGCTCATTAGCTGTAATGATCCACACAAGAACTCTAATGATTTTTTTTTTACTGGTGGTCCTGAACACTTCCTAGTTACTTATTTTGAAGAGTATAAAACAGTAGCTTTATTAGGTTGAATTGTATTGCATACTATTATCCCTAAAATTGACTGGATTCTTAGGGGAAGCATTTTATAAAATGACCCGGATTCTAAAATCCTGTCTTAGTTCATGGCCATCTCAGACACAGAGAAAGCAGACTGTGTGTGCCTGGGCAGCCTGGCCTGAGAGCAGGCTTAGAAACTTAGAACTTAGAGGTGTTCACTCTAGAAGATGGTTCTAGAACTTGGCTCTGGGCTGGGATGGCTGCAGGAAGTGATGGGCAAGTTAGTTGTCCATGCTGGTCTGGAGTATGACAGTCCAGTGTCTTTAGGTCATCTTTGGAATGGAGACATGACTGAGCTGCCTACCCACTGTGCAGATGAGATCTGCAATCTGGGCCAAAGCCAAGGTCTGGGTTTCAGCAACAGGATAACATTTTCTGGATATCTAGATGAAAGAGAATGCAGCTGTAGTCAGCCTAGAACACACCAAAAGAGAGGACACTGCTTTCTTTTCCCACCTTCTGGCTGAAAGGCTGAAAGAAAAATATCACTCATTTCATGACAGAAATGGTGTTCTGAACAAAAGCAATTCCATCAACCCCTCAGCCAGGCTTTGTGCTGCTATGTTCAGATACAAAGTCTGCTTTGGGTCTGTTTGCAATTAATGGAGGAAATAAGGGTTATGTGAAGCTGACATCCCCAAACGCAATCTAGTCTCCAACATAATACTATTATTCCGAAAAGTGGCACTCATTCCTGCAGTTGAAATATTAAGTGTTGATCTTCAGTTACCTTAGCTTAAAAACATCTAACAGCAGGTGGAGAGAGCCTATTTTAGTCAAAATCAAGCTTCACAAAATTATACTCATAAGGCTTTCAGCAATGATGTATTTCAAATGGATACTGAACTGTGCTGCAACTAAAAGAGATAATCATGGAAGCCAGCATTAAGTTGAAAAATTTCCCCAAGGATTAATTTTAGTATAATTGATTTATTTCCTTTCAAACCAATAAGAACAGATGGTTTGGGGTAGAATATTCAATGTTACTTGCACAAGGAGTGGCTGCATCTTTTATGTGAGATGGGGTTTCCCTTGTGCCTGTGGTCCATACCTGCTTAAAAAGAATCAGCCTTATTGAGTTATTGTTATTTGCTTATGACAAACTCACCTAGTTCAAACTTAAAATAGTTCAGGGGTTTGGAAAACGCATTGCCCTTGTGTAGTCTCTGCATTCTGCTCTACCCACTCTGATTTTCATCTTCTTTTACATTGTGCTTTCTACTGAGTGAAACCCACTACCATGGGTGGACCTGCTTACTCCATCATAGGCCACAGACATTTGGAATAACTCTGGACAGGCTATCCTGACTCCAGTGTATCATAATACATACAGTTCTTCAGGAAGACCTGTGTTTTCATTTATCTTGGCTAGGCCTCAAGGAGTGGGGCTGAACTTCTCTAGATGGGTAATTTTCCAAGAGGACATGGCATTTTAAATTCCCACCAGCCACATGCAAATAGTGTGGGGATTTTGTTGGGTGTATAGTGTATATTGTGGTTAGCTTAACCTTGTTTATTTTAGTGTTTAAAACATGATGGTGTTGCTATTCTCCTTTGTACTTAGTGCATGCACACACACACACACACACACACACACACACACGCACGCACACATTTTAGCAGACTTATTAATACAGTTCATAGAGCACAGTGAACCATTTAGAATGTGGTTACACGGGTTAGTACAGGGTTGCCCAAATAGCACCACAATCTAGAACACTTCTTATTCCCCAAGGAAACCTGTATCCACAAGAATTCATCATCATTTCCCCGAGGCAGCTGGTAATCTTCCTCTCTGTATAGATGTGCTTACTTTGGATATGTCATACATGGAGGCAAAGCATGTAGTCTTTGGTCAGTGATGCTCATCATTCAGCACAACAGTTTCAAGATTTATCCAGCCTATTGTATGAGCTACAATTTCATCTCTTTTCATGGTCAAATAATATTTTATTGTATTTACATATTTTGTTAGCCAGTTGACTTGGTTTTACTGCCAACTTTTAGCTACAACTATACTGTTAACATTCATGTGTTAACATTTTGTTGTGTGTACAGTGTAGCATATTGTGGTTAGCCTTACCTTATTTACTTGTTTAAAAAATGGTGTTGTTGCTATTCTCCTCTATACTTAGCACATGTGCACACGACTACGCACAAGAGGTTATTGTGTGGATGTGTTTTGGCTTCTTAAGGGTATATAGAATATATATGTGTGTAAATAAAGACAATATTCAATAAAAATATGTTCAAAAAGAATATACATGTGTGGTCTATAAATATCTTATACCAATTTTATTTTTAGTTTACTTTATGTCATTTAAGGGCAGAAATTTTAAATTTTGGTAAATTACCCCACCAGTGCTTTTATTATGATTTTTATCTCAGATTAGCTGCCTAATATACTCAGGCTTCTCACTAATGTCTGTCCATTTCTGTACATGCTGTGAGGAGCACATTTGTTTTCTGAGAATTTAACCAGAATCACCGTTTTGTTTTTGTTTTGTTTTGTGTGTTTGATAGTGGCTTGACTGGTCTCAAACTCATGTTCCTCATTCCTTAGCCTCCTGAGTGCTGGGATTGCAGGAGTAGATCATATACCATGAGGCCTAGCATCACATTTTGAATAATACTTTATCACTGTAGTCTTGGCACCCCTGACAAAAATCAGTTGACAGTGTGTGTGGGTCCTAGCTGTTGATTTCATATTCTTCATCTATGGCTATTCTCACACTCAGTAAATTATTGTGACTATTGTGGCATCATAAAACTACACATTCCAACTCCTCCAAAGTTGTTCCTTTTCAAAATTATTTTCTTAAAGTCCTTTGTTCTTCCACAAAACTTCAATATGTAGTTGACATTTTGATTAGAACAGCATTCTGTCAGTAGTTACATCATTGTGTCAGTAGTTACGTCATTGTGACAGTAGTTATGTCATTGTGACAGTAGTTATGTCATTGTGTCAGTAATTACATCATTGTGTCAGTAGTTACATCATTGTGTCAGTAGTTACATCATTGTGTCAGTAGTTACATCATTGTGTCAGTAGTTATGTCATTGTGTCAGTAGTTATCTCATTGTGTCAATAGTTACCTTGGTAAAACTTTTCTTAATACTGTCTTCATCTGATTCACAAACATGGAATTTTATTTTCTTTGCATTTTTAATTTATTTCAGTAATATTTTGGAGCTTTCAGTGCACAGGTCTTGTTTGAATCTTTTAAAGTATCACCAAATATTTTCATTTTTAATGGAACTGTGTCTATGTGTAAATTCCCACATCTAGAATTATTTGGGAGAAAGTGACTGAATTCTCATAACTTCTTGACCTTTCCTTAAAAATTCCTTGTTTCCTCTGTAGACAACTAGGCTGACTGCAGGTAACATACTGCTGCAGTCTGTCCTTAAAGGACCCAGCCTAAGGTTTAGCCAGTGTAACCTTCTGGTCTTGCTCCTCATCTGGAGGAAGGTGTGGGCCTTTCACACTGGTGTTTTACTTGTAGAGGTTTTGAAGATGACAATTATTACAGAGATCACCTCCTACTTTTAGACTGCTGGTAATTTCTGGCTTGCTGTTGAAGGTTTTACTGATTTATTTATTGATTGTTTCTCTTTCACTTCTGAGATAATCAGAATCTCCAAGCACTCTTAAGTACACTGTTAGTGGGAGTAACACTACTTGACTTTTGGGGATGCTCCATGAATCTTGAAGTTTTAGGGAAAAATCACACGTAATCATGATTCATTTTTCCTGTTGATAAAGTGTTCAAAGTAATGTCCTAATATTCAGTTGAAGGTCTTTCCATCTATTTTCTTGAGGAATTTAAGTCTGTAGCTCTTGTATTGAAATGCCCTTGTTGATCTGAGCTTCACAGGCAATTGGAGAAGGAGATGATTTGTGTAGAATTGGTACAACTTTTTCAAATGTATGAAACAAAAAAATCACCAGTAGCAACACCTGCTGTGAATCCTCTTTTGTAGGACGCTTTTGGCAATCAATTTAGTTTTGATTGCACTTAGGTTATTTCTGCATGAGCTTTGGTAATTATGGCCTTCCAAGCAATGTGGCACTTTTCCCCAAGCTGTCAGAAACATGGACATGCAGTTATTCCTTCTGTATCTTACTCTGTAGGGTCTGTAGATGGCTTTTCTTTGTTTCTGTCAAGATTGGCAATTTGTCTCTTCTATCTACCTCGGACTGTATGGCTAGAAATCTACCTTTTCAGAGGTTGACTTGGTTTACATGGCTTTTTTATGTCACGGTTTTCTCTTTTCCTTATTATCGGCTCTCTCCTGTTTTGTGTTTTACTTGTACAGTTTGAGGTGGAGGCTTGTATGAGTCCTTTGTTCTCTCCTGTTGTCAGCATTTAACACTGTGCCTTCTCTTGTACATATCACTTAACTTTATACTACAATTTTTGACATAAGATGCCATCATTGTGAGTCATATTTTTCATCAGGAACAACTTGATATGGCTTTGTAATAATTTAGATGATTTAAAAATGTATTTATTACTGATCTATGGGTGTTTTAAAACAATTTTATGATTAGTTTATGTGTGTGCATGAATGGCATGCAAATGCTGGTCTGAGGACAATATTAGAGTTGGTCTTCTCCTTCCACTGTGGGTTCTGGGATTCTGGAGTGCTAGGGATGGAACTCAGGTCGTCAGGCATTCTGGGTGTTTTTTTTTTAACCACTGAGTAGTTAGGCTGGTTTCCATCTCAAAAGTGAGAATTCTGTTATGCCCTATGTTTTTTCCCTGTAAATGACCCAGGAGTTATTGAGGTAAATAAATGTGTGTTCTGGGTGAATTTGTCTTTACTGGGCAGAGGTGTGTCTGTAGGTCTGAAGTTCTGTCAGAGGTAGAATTAATACATGGTTGCTTTAATATAGCTTCCCGGTGATCTCAGGTGGAATCCAGGATTAGATTTCTCTGTGAGTTTAACCCCTTTCCCTCCCTTAGGCTATCTTTCAAGTTTGCACTGGAAACTGAGAACAATCCCAAGTCTCCACCTTCCTCTGCCAGGATGCATGCTGCTCTCAGGGGTATTTTCTATTCCTCTTGCCTAGGGCTAGGCCAGGAGAATCCACCTCAACATGACATGTGATGCAGGCTGGACAGAGACATGTCCTTGGAGTCAGACAGGTCTGTGTGCAGAGCCCCATTCTACGTCTTCTTCATGTGGCTATGGCCATATGGCTTTCCCAGGTAGTTTTAAGGCTCTCTGAAACATAATCTTGATAAAAGCAGCAAGGCAGATGCATCTCAGGACACCAATGCCACTCTTTCCTGGTGTGAGGGGGCACTGGAAAGACCTGCTCCCTGATAATGTGGTTAGTTTCATTAGCCTTCTAGGCTCACGGATGAGGCACCATCTTCTCCAAGATTTACTTTCATGAGTAGTGGACATCCCCTAAGAATGGTACTTTAGCATCTCATAACCTTTACAGTACATTTTTTTTTTGGTATAGCTGGTGTTAGGGACAGGAAATTAGGCAGTCTGCTGACAGTGGACACAGGGGAAGTAAGGGCTGTGGTGTGGGAAGATGGGGAGCACACAAGATTGTAAGAATGTGGGGTCCTGGCATAGGATGTGTGTCCTAACTCTGTCAGAACCAGGTCTATCAAGTATTTTCGAGGTAGTCCCTCCCTGAGCTTTCAATGCCTGTACCCCGTACCATAAACTTGAGCACCCGAAAGACACCTAGAAATAAGCTCTCCACACATCACAACAACAGAGCAGCTTCCAAGGCAGTCATTTATTACATCTCCTATGGTAAGTGCCTATAAGACTCAAACAAGACCACCGGCACATTATGGGAATCATTTACCTTATGAACTTTCAGATTAGAGGCAAAACAGTGAGCACAGCTAAGCTCTGCAAATGTGCAGTTTCTGTGTTCATTCAATGAATGTCTGTTGAGAGGCAGTTCATGGGCAGGGGGCACATGAGGCATGACCATGACATGGGGAGGAACATCAGTGACAGTCCTTGAGCTGAATGAGAAGGGTTCAAAGAGTGGCAGAGTACAAGCAAAAAGCATCTTAAGCTTGCACAGCCCTGATGTTCCCTGAGGGGAAGGCTCTTGCTCTGTGGGTTTTGGAAGAAGGGACAACCTGTGCAGAGGGCTTCCTCAGGGAATTTCCCCCACAGGAAAAGGCATTCTTTGTGCTAAGTGTCTCAAATACTTTGTGTCAACAAACTCAGCTCAAGATGAATGAAGCTCTAGGATGTAATGCCCACTTCATAGACAATTTTCCAAAGGAAATTTGATGATCCAAAGAACGACAGCAGGTCAGGTTTGTTGATGCGTTTATTGTGAGCTGGGGAGTCTGGTAAAAAACTAGAAAATGACCATGGTGTAACAAGGAACTTAAAAGGAAGAGTCAGATTGGTAGCTTACATACATGGATACAGGAACAAATTGGCACATGTTAAACATTGTTCCCAACACTGTTTACAGAAGGCAATTCTAATTTGGCTTGCTAAGGGAATGAGTTATGGCTGGGCCAACTCTTAACAGAAGACTGCAGAGCGGCATGCTATGAGTCGCACACAGTGAGTGTCAAAGTGTAAGAGTTTCCTATTAAAAACTGGGGAAAGGGAGAATGACTTGATTGTAGTTGTAAAACTAATACCTTCCCATTTAAAGGCTGGTCTACAGTCGGAGGCAAGTATAAATGTTAACAGAACACTGTTAAATCAAATCTCAACGCACGGGAACCAACTGCATCTCTACTGTAAATCTTAGCAACTTTCCAAAATTTCATACTAAAATATATTATTGTATTAATACAAACTACAGTATTATACACTACACTGTGTAATAAATAAAGAAATATAAAAATAAGACACATAAATATAAAAGTTTTCTAAAACTAAAAGTACGTGTCAGTAAGAAGGGTATTAATACTGCCAGGCTTAAAGACATACAGTACAAAAATGTTGCACAGATCTATAAACTAAAAGAAATAAAATAATACTGGTAGGTAAAAATCAGCTGCTGTTGTTCATCACCTGGGTCCGTAATAACTAACATTTGGAAAACGGCTGTGAACCAAAAACCAATAGCGTATCCATGCCTGACACGCAAGTACATGGATTAAGTAGTTTGGAGAATTTCCCTTTTATTTCTGTAGAGACTTCTGAGAGTCAATCAACATGAAATGACTACTGAGGAACAAAAGTGTGAGATGCCCCAGTGCTTCAGCTTCTCTCACAGTCAGTGGTTTTGAGTTTTGTTTGGGAATTTTGACACAACAAACGAATCAACAACTGCTAGTTAATATAGGCCACACTGCGGGAAGGCTGTCAGAGCCTTGCAATACTGAGAATGGCACTTAGAGCACAGGTCTTGCTTAAGGCCAAAGGGACACAGCGCTTGCTTCCTATAGATCCTTCATGGTTGCTAACGTACGCAAACAATCACGAACACTGATTCTGCCGCCTCTGCCGGCCTTGCCACATCAACACTGGTCGTCCCTGGAGTCAGGACTCAACGACAACCTTTGAACTCCATTTAAAAATCACACGAGTAAGAAACTCCAGCTCTTCTCTGGCTGCTTCCTTAAGGCTAGCAATACATGTTAGATGGCAACACGGCATCTAACGTCAGAGGTCCTATCTCCTGACTGACTGGGTAGCAGCAGGTAGCCAGCACGGTTTGAACTGCTTTCTACTGCTCTGTGAAGGGAATTCTGTAGTGCAGAAGTTCTCACATTTTAAAAAACATAATAAAATACTGAAGCGGATTTAGCATATGTTTACCAATAAAAAAATTATAAAATTTCTCCCATTGTAGAGCTTAAGAATGAGCCAACGTAAGAGTGATAATACTGCTAGCCATGCCGGACGCCCATCCAGCCTCCTGTAACCTGCTGAGAAACCTTTGTTTTCTGAGTCATTAATGTTTTCTAAGCTGCTTCATGTTATAAATTTGTTCCTAACTTTGAAAACTGCATGAAAAATTACTAGGTTTGAGGTTCAGGCACACCCGGAATTTTTTTTTTTTCAGTTCTGACATTACACAGTAGTGAGCAGGAACCATAGCACAGGAGCCATGGAGCCATGTTTCCATGAAAAGCGTGGGTAATATAGAGCAAATTTCATTACCAAGTAGAATTTCCTTTTAGAAGAACTCCTAAGCTTCATTTGTCTTCTCTTCAGACAGCTGCTCACTCTCGCTTTCGCTCTCCATCTCGCTCTCGCTGGCCTTCTGCTCTAAGCTGCCTGCCTGCTGTGCAGCTCCAACCTCCACTGTACCATCAGTCTTGGCTGCTGCCTCATGCTCGGCTTCATCCGCTTCCACTTCCTCCTCTTCCTCCTCTTCTTCCTCCTCTTCCTCCTCCTCCTCCTCCTCCTCCTCCCCCTGTGGGTTCTCACATTCCTTTCCTTCCTGTAATTCTTCCATCTCTTTATCTTCCTCCTCCTCCTCCTTTTCACTGTCTTCATCTTCTTCCCTTGTCAGACTTTCTCTCTCGTCCGAGTCAGCCTGTGAGGGAGACGCCCGGGCACCAACATGCTCAGTCGCCAGGACTTCCGGCAGGACTTCGGGCCCAGCGTCTTCCTGCTCCATAGCATCTCTGTCTTCAGCTCCTCTCTTGCAGTAGGAGTAGCGGTGATTCATGTGTTGAGAGTAGGAGCCGGAGTGTGAGAAGCGCTTGCCACACTTGTCACATTGATAGGGCTTTTCCCCAGAGTGCAGCCGCATGTGCTCAATCAAATGATGCTTGTGTTTAAATGCCTTTCTACAGATTCCACACTCGTGAGGCCTCTTACCTGCAAGGTAAGAACGCAGCTATGAAACAGAACACTGGCAGAAATAAACAGAGTGCTTGGGAGAATGAAGGGACATTCAGATTGTGCAAGGGGAGGGTCACAGTTCCATGGTCAAGAAACTGGCAGGTTCCCAATTGTACGATAATACTATGGTTCATTTTTTTCTATGTGAAAATTCAAGGTTATACACTGCTTTGCAGATGAGGCCAGTGCTAATTATAAAAGGTGGAAATGCCAAAAATTCATACATCAGGACCACATGGCAGAACATTTATAAGTGAGGCTCCCATGAGCCAGGGTGACAATCTCAGGAAGAGGGGCTTCCACGGCATTTTGATGTCTCACAGCTCTTTCTACTTATGGGCAAATTTTCACAAATGTAGAGCTGATGTGGAAATTCTTTATAACATCTAAAATAGCTTTTGCCCCACAAGGCTGCAATCTTGCCCCTCATGAGTGGGTGTGGCCTGAGCAACAGTGGATACACAGAGGACAGCTGGCATAATCAGGACTGGCTATTACCAACTACAGTGCTATGAGCCAGTCAACACTTAAAAATCCAGAAATTACTTTTGAAAATTTTTTTACAGCTAGGATGTCATTTTAATTTTGATATTACCAGTATTTAACTCTTTTTAAAGAATTAGGAGATTTCCTAATTATCTCAGTGAATATAAGTAGAGGGCTGTGGTCCCAAGCTTTTATTAGAGAGGTACAGCTTTCAACCTCAGCAGCCACCCAAGTGTCCCGCTTCTCTGCGTGTCTTCTCACCAGGGGAATGAGTTACCATTGTTGGTGAGAGGCTGAGGGTCTGTGTGTTGCTACTTCAACTGTAGGTAAGTGGCTGGTAAGGGCCAGGGAAAAGATCCTGGGGATTAGTTACGATGAAACCAGTCTTTCATCTAGCCATCTTGTTGGAGAGAAACTGGTTGGCTATGCAGCTCTTATCAGCTAGGAGCCTGTTGCTAAACTATGGGAATTCTGGAGTTGTTTGAAAGCTGTTCAGGCTTGAGGTCAGTCATGGACAGGGGTTGGTACATACTTCTTATCTGGACTTCCCAGGCCATAAAGACACACAAATTAGAATAGACCAGCATGGCTATGGAGAGAGGGAATTGGGAGGGGCACATCAGCAAACATCTTTCGTAAAAGCCCTCACTAGTAAAGTGTCTTGGGACCAGCTGGCCTTTATCCCCACTGTAATCAGCAACAGGCAAGTGAGGGATGACTGGGCAGAATAAAACATCATTTAGGATGCCAAAGTTTGACTTTTATCTTTAAAAAAATCCTTTTCAATCACAAAAAATGTAAAAGTCTAGTCTCGGCTCATAAGCATCAGAGAGCTAAGTGAAGCCTTGTTTGGTTTGCAAGACATTGTTTGTTGGTCCTAGATCAGCCTAAGGCCTGTGTATTTTGGGGAGAATTATAGAATCTTTGGGCTGAAGTGATCTTAAAATCAAGTTCAGTTTCTTATGCAGAAGTTCTTTCTAACAAAGCAAAGGTCTTTCCTTTTAAAACCTTTGGGTGACCAGGAGGCAAGCCTTGCACCAGGAGAGCTGGTGCTCACTGGCTGCTTTCTGGAGCTGAGTCCTCTTCCTGACACTTCAGCACCTTGTGTGCAGCAGAAGCTGAGATGCAAGGAATGAAGGTATGCAGAGCAAGTGCTCTGTCAGCATAGACACCAAGGCATTAAAGGCGAAACGGGAGTCTAGGCAGCAGACAGCCAAGCCACTGCTCCGCAGTAGGAATATGTGAAAAGTGGAGACCACGGAGCAGAGCTGAGAACGTCACACACTATGGGCATGTTTCATGTGCACTGGGCCACAGGCACCTTTAGAACCTCGTGCCCAGGTCCCCCACACACCTGTGTGCTCATATTTGTGTCTCAACAGTGAGCTGCTCTTCTGAAATATCTTGTCACACAGGTCACATGCATACATTCCATTCTCTGTCTTCCGAGTTTTCTTTTTGGGTGGCGTGGAGTCAGAGTCATTCTGGTCCTCCACAGTGGAGACTCCTTCTGAGCTAGTGTCTTGTCTTTCATCCTAAGTGGAAAAAGAAGATTAAATGTCAAAGAAAAAGATTCCCAAGAGATAAGGTCACTGAGATGGCTCAGCAGACAAAGCTATTTGCCACAAAGAAAGATGAGCAGAGTTGAATCCCTGGGATCTACACGGTGAAAGGAGAGAACTGACTCCCACAAGTTGTCCTCGGACCTCCACGTGTGAGAGCTGGCACACAAAGCACCCACTGCCAATAAGTCAATAAATGTAGGAAAGTCAAGAGATGCACAAGAGAGAAATTTCATGTTAGATGTGAAGCCCTCCACCTGAGCCCAGCGAGCACACACTACAGTGGCTACGGACAGCTCCCGGGGCACTAGTACTTACTACAAACAGGCCCAGAGAGACACAAGTGAGGCTGGGAACAACACAGAAAAGGGTATAGTGAAAACATTCTTCAACTGTACCAAAAAGAGAGGCCACCAGAAGAAGACATCAGATGGACAGCAGCCATATTTACTTTATTCTGGCAAATTATGATTTTAGAGTGGCTTTGCAGAAAGGTTTAATCAATGAGCTTGATAATTCACCACTCATTTCCAATTCATCATTTACTATGCTTTTCTTTTTTTCTTTTTTTTTTAAGATTTATTTATTTATTATATGTAAGTACACTGTAGCTGTCTTCAGACACTCCAGAAAAGGGAGTCAGATCTCGTTATGGATGGTTGTGAGTCACCATGTGGTTGCTGGGATTTGAACTCCGGACCTTCGGAAGAGCAGTTGGGTGCTCTTACCCACTGAGCCATCTCACCAGCCCTTACTGTGCTTTTCATAAAAATTCTGCGTTTCACTAAGAATTGAGACATAGTTTAGACAATGTCTTTAAAGTGTGTCCTTCATCCTGGAGGCCTTTGTACCAGCTCCCTTGGTCTGGCGAAGAGGGATTTGCTTTGGTCCATACTTTCCCTGGAATGAGGAGGAAAAGTGTGAGAGGGGCTGAGATTTTTAAATAGGAGTAGCTGTCTGTAAAAGAGAACCCTTACAATTTTCATAAAATACACAAGACATGACATAGAACCTCAAGATGGTCTCAGAGAAGTCACTTTCAGAAAAGGCGCTTTTCTCAATGGAATAGTCCTGCAGAGAGCCTCTTGAAGACTTAGGTCACCTATGACCTTTGGGTCTTTCCTAGAGTCTCATAGACTCTGTTCTTTTGAAAGCTCGATATGACAAGCAAAGCCAGTCATTTATCACTAGCTGCCAGTGTAGAAGTGACTCTACTTTATAGCTCTTGATATAGTCCAAGTCACTTGAAATGGTAAAAGCTCTGTTTTCTTTAAATTCAAAGGTATCAAGAAGGGCTGGGAAGATGGCAGATAGTGGGGCCAGCCAGTCTAGACAAAATGGTAGGCTCCAGGTTCAGGGAGAGACCCTGTCCCCAAAATATTAGAGTGATTAGGAAGACAGTCACTGTCAATCTCTGGCCTCTACATGCACACTCATGGGTGAACACACCTGTCCATACACAAGTATACATCACACACACACACACACACACACACACACACACACACACACACACCCCAGAAATCTAGTGCCATTAGTCATGGGCATGGTTTCTTTATGAGTTACTACAATTCTGGAGATGCCAATGAGTGAGTGGCAGTCACAGGAGGCCACAGGGCAAACCTGAGCAGGACACAGAGCAACTGTAGCTGTGCCTGCAGTAAGATCAAACAGCCATCTCTGGCATTTGATCCAATTAAAGGGACTGATGAAAAAGTGGCGATATCAAGCCTAGTGTCATGGGAAGATTCTGGATAGACAGTGAGAAACAAATAGCAATACAGCAGAGTTCTACCCAGAACCAAACAAAGCCAGGCCTCATGAGGTGTGGCACTCCTTGGCCACAGGCACACCTCATGAGTACCTACAACCAAACACTGTATCTGAGTTCCAGAATACTCTGTTTAACCAAAGGTTAACCTAACTCCTAACAAAGGAGTTGGCACACGAAGTACCAGCAAACCCTTTCTTGGCTTTATGGTGAATGGGAACATGGTTGTTTAATAGTGATCATAAGCAAAGAAGAAACTCACCAATCTGAAAATTTAACTAGAAAACCACCACTCTAACTAATGAGTAACACATTTTGTCTTATGCTTCTAAGCTCAGTCAGGTCTCCAGCTGAGTTCATGCACTGGTTTTCAGAGAATACACTCTCAACTGTGGTTGATGCCCTAAGGCAGCTGAGTAGCAAGGGAAGGAAGGTATCCTGCCATGCAAGGAAAGCAAACCCATAAGTTCCATTTAAACATGGCAGCTGTAACAATCTGGTTGATTCTACAGAGACAGAGATTTCTTCACTAAAAAAACTTAGGTTAATGCTTTACTAACCTGGTTTCCGTTTGGCTGGATCACCTTCACTGGCGGCTCCTGCACGGCAGGGCTCACAGTAGCTGAATATGTATATGCCACTTGGGGAATCAGAATAGTCTGCTTGTTGGCGGCCAGTGCTCTTAAACATGGAACACTGTTCTGGTCAGCAATGGCCACGATTGTGGGTAACTGGGCAGTGACTGTAGGAATAGCAATGTTTATGGGGTTGGCACTTGGTGGGACTACATTTACAACTGGTTCTGAGTCTGTAACACAGCTGTCCTTTTGTGGTTCCTTTTTTGCACAAGACAAGTTCAAGGGTTCTTCCTGGACAGAATAAACACTGTTCTGGTAAACGCTACTGACTGTCGACCTTTCCAGTAACTCTCCCTGTTGCTTTGGTAGTGAGAGATCAAGAGGTTCTACTTGGGGCTCCTCCTGGGCACCCTCTGCCACACAAGAGTAACCCTGCGGGTTCCTGGCTGAGCAAAGGTTTAGAGGGGATGGGGATGATGTGCAGCTTCTGGAACCGTTCATGGCTGATCCTACAGGTAAAACCGGAGAGCTCCTTATCTTGACAGGACTCTGTCCGCGTGTGCTGTCTTCCTGGGGCTCATTTCCATCCGCAGGTTGAGGCTGCTCATCGGTTTTTGTAGGTATGTTTACTGACCCGGTTCCAGGAGAAGGGGGGTCAGGAGACTGTCCTGGAATCTGTCCAGCTTGCATCTTTTCAAACCACTTTTTAACTCCATCCAGCGGTAGGTTCACAGAATCGGCGATCTTTGAGAGCTCTTCTGTGCTTGGCTGCGCGTTCAGAGCATAGTAGGCTTTCAAGAGTGACAGAAGGTTCTTTAAAGGTGGCTGACTGGGAGACAAATCTCCGTTTCCAGCTGATGAAGCAGAGGACTCTGGCTTCTCGGTGGCTGGGGCAGGGGGTGGAGGCTGAGCAGGGCACTCTGGGTCATAGTGCTTTAGTTCTGGAAGTGCATTGAGGTCCCCTGGGCAGTCCTCACACAGAAGGCAAGTGCTATCATCCCTGGCCCCCTCAAAGCTTTTGTCCGTTTCTGATTTGACAGTAAGGTCTTCTGGTAACTTCTCACTTTTGCAGCTGTTTGTAGGGGCTGGGATTTCTTTCTTTAAATTCTGGGGAACAACCTGAAGTTGACTGGGCTGCTCAAGACTGTAGTTGATGATGATTTTGGTTGTTCCATCCTGATCAACTAAAGGAAGACTGATGGCAGAAATGACAGAATGGCCACCCTGCTGGATGGGCGAAGCACTCACTGCTTCTTGCTCTTTGGATGCAAGACTGGCTTGATTAGTCTCCAAGACTTGTCGTATTACGTTACCATCTACAGCCACTTTAAGTACATTCTGAATGTCACTTAAGTTGATACTTATGGGAGATACCAAACCAACTGTTGGCAGAACAACGGCTTGCACCACACCCTGAGGAGAACTGGTTGCCTGCAATTGGCCACCACTGCTAAAAACCCCATTTTGTAAAGGGGTTGAACAGTTGATTCCTGAAGCAACCACTATGGGTTTGAACTCATAATCCACAGGTTCAGTTTTGATTTGGTTTACAGAAAGCGGTTCTTGAAGGGGTTTATTCTCTATCTTCTGTCGTATCTGTGGGCGTGTGGGACTGCCTGGTGATGTCGAAAGAGATGGCGAGGAACACTGAGATGTCTTGAGTCCTGATCTAGGCCTGCCATTCACAGGCATCAAGCTAATACACTTCTTACTGCTTATATGTGAGCTATAGGAGCCAGAATGGGAAAACCGTTTCTTGCAGTTCGGGCATTCGTATGGCTTCTCTCCTAAACAACAACAAAACAGCATCACTGAATCAGTACATTTTCACACGGCCTACAAGAGAAATAGCAATTAAAAAAAAAGCATGACTCCTCTGTATGCCCATGACATTGTTTTATTTACAGTTATCATTTCAAGTACAAAGCTACAAAAATATTGAGAGCATGCAGGGACCCTTCTTAGCACACACACACACAGCATCCACTGTGCACTGGTACTCCAATAATGCTCAAATGTTAAAAGAACTAGTCTATTCTCGAGTAACTTTCCCTTATCCCACTTTGTCAGTCTGGGTAATGTTGAATTTCCACTCAAGCATCTATAGAAATTAATGTTAGAGGCAAGAAAAACAAATGTAATCTCCTTTTAGACTTAACAAGCAGGTGTGCCTTTGATTGATAAATATTTTCATGTCTGTACGGCTCCCTTTTGGGGAGGAAGCCTTGTGTTAGAGGTGTCTGTAACCCCAGCTTTCCTCAGTGACCAGGCACTTGAAGGGACTTAGCTTCTCATATTAGTGGGCATGGTAAAACCTTGTGTTTGTATTCAGATTGCATTCGGTTCCTTCTAACATTGGTGTGAACTGGCAGGAAGAACAAACAGTGTGAAGCCAGAGGCACCCCTGCAAAAAAGGCCTCCCTTGAAATGCAATCTAGACTAACCAGGACACCAGGTGTTTGTTTTCCTTGGCCATCAGATAGACTTTGGGATAAACTTTTGAAATATTTTTAAAATTTAAAGGAAATATTGTTGCACAAGTTTAATTTTAAAATTTTGATTCTAACCCAGTTATGGTTACAGGTTATCAGCTCCAGTAAGGTAGGATTCTCTGAGTCTGACGAGCCACTATCTCTGACATCTACTCAGTGTGGGTCACACCTTTGAAGACTGGTGGCTCCTTAGGACATGTGATTGTGCTGATCTCTCCAGTGAGTATTACAGCAGGATGTGTTCCTTTCTTTCAAGAGCTAAACAAAAGCACCACCAAAGGAGACTGCTGCTGCCTGCTGCCTGCTGCCTGCTGCCTGCTGCCTGCTGCCTGCTGCCGCAGGGTCAAGTCCCTGAGGCTGAAGAAAGGTGAGCCCTGTCTTTCTCAGCAGTGTGGCTATTTGAAGGACCAGATATTAGAGTTTCAAGGGATCTAAGAAGCCTCTCCGTAGAGCTCCTTCAGTAGAGCGTATTTGCATATTTGATTATCAGTCAATGCTTAAACTGTTTAGCACAAGGCATGGCGTCTCCCACAGGACTCCTGTGGAAGACAGCCAGGTTCTTTCCCACAGACTGGGGTCAGATTCTGGCTCCATCACGCACCACTTCCTTAATCTTTTCAATCTATGGTGCTCTAGCATGTGAGCACAGACACTTCCTCACTGGGTGTTATGGAAGGTCATCAGATTTACAACAAAACATTCAGCATGCTCCCTACAAACTGCAGCATTTTCTTCAAAAAGCACTTCACCAATAGACAGGCTGAGGACTGAGCCAGAGGTGCTGTCACTCATGCCCATGCCTTCTTCCTTCTCCCCATTCTGATACCACCCCAAGCAAGCCTAACTGTTTTTACAAGCAGACCTCCAGGTTCACTACACACTTCCCTGCAGACTGAGACAACCAGGACCCTTCCCAAGCTTTCTCAGGCAGGGTTTCAGGACCCTGTCCTGTTTATTACCTCTTCATGCTCCCCATGCCATTAGGAATCTGCAGACAGGCTGTCTGGAATAGAGTTCAATGCTCAGCGCCACCACATTCAAGTGTACAGTGGCCACGAGGTAATGGGTGTGTGCCAAGTGCAGCTCTGTTTAACAAGAGGACTGTTCTTCCTCAGCTCAGTTCATCACTGTTAGTGACTGGACAATGGCATTAGCTTGAATGAGTCACAGGAGTATTCTCCTAGCCAGCAGGAAGGCAGCCATGTATTTCACAGTGGGCAAAGCCATGGCTTGGAGTTGGATGTCGTGACAAAGCTCAGGTATGGCATGAACTAGTCAAGTGGCTTTGGAAAAGTGAAAGAGGCATTGGGAGCCTATGTGTCTTCATTGTGTGATACAATCTGCTTTATGGGGTAGAACCTACAGATTAATGTTAGCATACTTTACTTATCATTTCTTACTATTCAGAATCACCCTGATAACTGCACCACTGTGAGAAAGTACATATACAGAATAGATTATTCTAAGTCAAATCTACTGTGTTGGTAAATTCCTGGTTTCTAACTTCAGGGCATGTCCTTCTACTTTGGTTATGGTACTGGTTTATCTTGGAGTTCGGTCAGAAAGTGGCATTACTAAGACAGAGGTAAACTCCAGGTTTTCAAGGGTTGAGTTGGGGGTGGTCAGATCTTACTCAAGAATTTCCAAGCCACAGTGATGAATATGGCTCTGCACCTCGGACAGGCAGGCTTTGTCCCACCTGAGTGGAAACATGGGATTGTCCAGTGCACAGCTCAGCTACTAACACAGCCCATCAGCCTATCAATATGCATGGATCTGCCCAGGGCTCATAGCTAAAGCTTTATGACGATGACAACAGAGTGACAATCTAGGACATTTGGGACTCTAATACTCAACAAAATATAAAAGCTAAAAGGAAAAAAAACTATGAAAAAAATCACTACAGATGTTCTCTGAAGAGCATACAGCTCAATTGTCACTAAGCACCATGAAGAACAAGTGCTTTCCAAGCCTCCTGAAGGAAGAGTATGAGGTTTCTTTCTTTTTTAAGTTTCAAGTCAATCTCATCTGAAATTTTGTAAACCTAAAGAAAATGGACCCAGTGAGATGACTCCGTGGATGATGGTTCTTTCGGCAAAGCCTGATGATGACCTCGATGCCCGAGGCTCATGGAGTGGAAGGACAGCTCCAACCCTGCACTGACCTCCACAGGTTACAGTGGCACACACATGCACATCCATCCATCCATGCAAATGTGTGTCACACACACAGAGAATGGCACAGCAATGGCCTGATGCAACAGTTTCTCAAATGCTTAGTTTCAACTTCTGTGTCATCTCCTGGAGAGAGCAGGGCAGGAGGCTGGTCGTGTGCAGCTAGGCCTTGGCTGCCACTTGGAGAAGCCCTGCCTCAAACTCTTCCCTTGGCATAAAACAGACTTTCAAATAGCTGTGTACTTGGGCTGTATCCAAGTGGCCACCCTGCAGAAACACATTTTCTAAATCACACTAGGGTAAAACATTGGTAGCCTCTACTGAAGAATCTGGTTAGAACACAGAAACCCTACCAAGTTTTCCTGTAGTGTTTGAAACAATTCTCATGATGTAAGAAATCATATTTTGTTCTTTAAAAAAATTTTAAAGTTATTTTTATGTATCCTGGTGTTTTGCTTACATGTCTGCCTATGTGGGTGTTGGATACCCTGGAATGAGTTCCAGACAGTTGTAACCTGCATATGGGTGCTGGGAATTCAACCTGGGTTCCCTGAGAGACCAGCCAGTGCTCCTAACCTCTGAGCCATCTCTCCATCTCTCATAATTTGTTTTTTATGATGCTTTAAGGAGCATCTTCCATGGAACGAGTTATCAGGAAGGGTAGTCCCAGATTTACTCAAGATTTCTGAATTTGCCTTACTTGCTGTGTTAAATGTATTCATGTCTCATATTAGAGAAGTTGAAGAATAAGACAAACAAATTCTTGAGTGGAGAGTTTGTGTCACCTGAACTGGCCTCAACTGGTGTGTGCTGGTAAGTGTCAACACATTGTCTTCTCATCATGTAAACTCACTTCCTGACTGAGATAGCTTTTGATCACGAGGCAGAATTTCTCCATTACATGTCAATGTTCTGTTTCGAGACCAGTATTCAGCTTTGAAATAAGCTATACTTTCCAACTTTGTACCATCAGGAGAGCTGATAAAATTACAGCATAGACCTTATTCAAGTTTTTTTTTTATTTTTGTTTTTTGACTCTAAGTTTGATACTTACAAACCCTCTTTTTAGCTAACATGTCAAATCATCTCTAATACGAAGGTAGATTACTTACTAATCAGTGCTTACTGTTTGGCAGCACAGAGGCCGAGGAACTACACTGTGTGTAGGCTGCAGGGGATGACCTATGCTTTCCAGAAACATACATAAACACATGAAATTAGATAAATGTTTTCTTTAAGGATCCTGGTTTGAGCATTTTCAAGAAACAGCTTTGACGTATTTATCACTGAGAGTTAATTCAATGGTTGATACAGTAAAACTTCCAGAAAGGCCGTTCCAAAAGACCCTGAGCAACCAGCACTCAGACAACCACCAGGTGCTGGGCAACACCAGTGCTTTACCAATCAGGAGGTCAGAGGTCAACAACAGCACACACCAAGTTCTCAATTCCTTGGCTGCTGGCTTTGTCACTAAAATTACTTAAATCACAAAAAGAACAGACTTTACAATGTGATATGGGATTGCTAAGTTGTCATTATAAGTTTTTGTCATTAAATAGGAATAGCAATAGGAAGGTGACAATTCTGGGAACACCTCCCCTTTTTCTGCATTCTCATTTATGCTACAACTCTGTTCTTGTGCTGCCTTAGCTCACTGGGTCCACACCATGAGTTTATTAAGTTCATCTCCTTTCTTTTACTTTTCTCATGTAAAGCTATCTTTACTTATATTCTATTCAGATAGCAAAATGGAATTTGCTTTATTATATACTTTAGAGATTAGACACTAGTATTCTTTAAGTGAAAAGCGTCAGGAACTTCTGACACACGTAGAACCTGCAATGACAGATTTATCATTGGCAGAGACATCCTGGTGGCCCAGGACACAGAAGGAAAACACACACTCACCACTGTGAATCCGTAAGTGCTCTTTCAGGTGGTGTTTGTACTTGAAGGCCTTCCCGCATTCAGTGCACTTGAACTTGCGGTTTCCCCCAGACTGTGTCACATGTCTCTGCAAGAAAGAACTGGCATTTTATGTCTGACATTCCAGGTGAACTGAATGTTGATCTGTTACATACCTGACACTGTAGCAGTCATAAATAGAGGACACTTAGCAAAAGCAGAGACGTACATTTTATGAGGACCTAGGGATGGCTGTGGATTACAGATGAAGAAGGCAAGCCCTCTACAGAACAAGGACCTGACTTCAGTGCCTGGCCCACCCCAGTAGGATGAATAGCTCGTGTAAATTTCCTGTTTCTAAATTGTACTTCTGTTGCATCAGCCGTGTGTGCTTCCGGCTGTTCGGCCTTTGTCTTATTACTTTTTGTGTCCTTCTGACATAGACCAGCAGTGGAAATACAGATCAAGTGCACACCTTTGCACGACATTCAAATGCTCATCCCTTGGCACAGGATGATTTCCAAAGGCCTGAAAGACCAACATTCCATAATGGTTTCCAAGACCTCTCACCCCCCCTTCCTTATAACACCGCCACCCTATCATAGCTCCTTCCAGTTCACATCCACCAGAAAAATCATCACAAAAGTGGCCATCATGGTCATTGTGGATTTTAAGAGTCTGTTTTTATGGTGTTGCCTCAGCTTTGACATCTGTCTGTTCTTTAGCAGGGTCCCAACAACTGAGCCAGGAGGGAGGCAGCAGGTGTAGAGTGGGCCTATTTTCAGAAGTCATGTGGACATTTCTATCCCTCAGCCTTCATTATGCTGTGGATGCACAAACTCTAAAGCAGTCTGTTCCATGGTGCTGTCACTGCAAGCCTATGTCCCCTGGAGCTCCTGTCAGGCCAGCTTCTCCCTTTGTTTCTGCTTGCCTCCCACTCTCAATGGTCCCTAAGACTTCCCCATTGGGTTACTGCTGATGAAAGCCCTGGGCTCTCCCTTTATTCCACATTCCCTGTTACCTCTTATTCTTGCATTTTGTAAGTGATGTCAAAAGTCCTGAGCAAACAGGCCAACTGTTGCTTCTTTTTCTTTTGATGTTTTCTAGGAGTATCCATCAATTAAGCAAAGGCACTAACACCCTTTATGGGATAAGTGGCCTGTATTAGGCACCTACACAAAGTCCTCACACATTCAAGTGTATGTTCCTCACCCTGTGACATAAGGAGTTGGCCACTGCTGGAAGCTGCCTGGCCTATGCCACAGCCTCCTGGGAAATGGTTACTTGATTTGTAAAGGCACTGTCAAATTCCTATTAGCTTGCTTGCTGGTATCGGACCTACCAGGTCATTATAAAAAAGGAGAATTACGAAAGTCCCTTTGATTTTAACATTAATTTTTTTCCATTTTTATTAGGTATTTAGCTCATTTACATTTCCAATGCTATACCAAAAGTCCCCCATACCCACCCCCCCACTCCCCTACCCACCCACTCCCCCTTTTTGGCCCTGGCATTCCCCTGTACTGGGGCATATAAAGTTTGCAAGTCCAATGGGCCTCTCTTTGCAGTGATGGCCGACTAGGCCATCTTTTGATACATATGCAGCTAGAGTCAAGAGCTCCGGGGTACTGCTTAGTTCATATTGTTGTTCCACGTATAGGGTTGCAGATCCCTTTAGTTCCTTGGGTGCTTTCTCTAGTTTTAACATTAAATATACAGTCAACACTTTAGGTGTGATTTACAGTTAGAATAGTCACTTTATACTTCTACAGAAGGAGCACGGTGATACAGAATTAAAATAAGGCATCAAAGTTGAGTCCTCAGCCTAAAAGATCTCAAACTTAAAGCTTTAGAGGCGGCAGCTCCCCTTACTACTGTAGATAAAGCACAGCAGCTTACGCTAAGTGAACTCTTTGCCTTTAGAAAATTAAACACATTAAAGCTTCCCCATAATTTTGTTAGAGCTGAAGGCAGTGGTTTAACAGCCGCTGTTTATCTTCCCACACAGACCATGTTAACAGATATACCCAAGAGCCTCACAGAGCCTCACAGAGCGACTCTGAGGGATACTTGTTATGGTTTATGCAAACAATTACGTTAGGATGGCAAGGCTTACAAGAAAGAGAAAGCTCACAAGCCATCCTCTCCTATCTGTCAGACTGTAGACCAGGAAGCTTCCCTGAGTCACCAGGTGCCCATCCTCCCTGAGGCTCCACCCCCGTGCCCGCCCAGCCTGGGAAGGTGGCAGCCTCCTGCTTCTTTCACTTACTTGCTCTCTTCCTGACTTATGTGATGTCATATGACGTTCAAGCTGGGTTCTGTATGCAAAGGTGTAACTGCACAGGGAGCAGCTGAAGTTGTCCTCGTTCTTCTCATGGCGGTACTTAATGTGTTCTTTCAAAGAGGTAAAGCGCTTGTAGCCTCTATCACAATACGGGCAGGTGAGCAACTGGGAAAATGCATCTGGTGTTCCTGTGGAAGGAAGAGATACTGTTACTGAAAGCATCCAAGGAATATGGTCACTTACCACGGAATCCCTGGGCCACATGCAACAGCAGTGCTCCTCTCTTTATACCTGCCTCCAAAGATGAAGGGTGGATGACACCTCCAGGTATGCATGAGAAAATGTGACAACAAATACAGGCTAAGTAGGTTAAACGTTACACAGCAAGCAAATTATTAATTCGGCATCCAGTCATGGCTCTAATTCTCCCATCTCTGACCCATAATTCTTCCCTTCTTTTGTGAAGTTAGGTGGAGAATGCACGTAACTTAGGATTGAGTTACAGAGACAAGAGCACAGCCTGTATTGGCCACACACCTGCACAGCTGTGACAACTCCAGAGCTTGCTTGGCACTCACTCTTCTCACTGCTGCCACAGTAAGTAGTTTCCAAGTGCCCCGTGTCAGGTGTGGCCACATGCCTGAGTTCACACCACAAAGGGGGCGGTGCGCTCAGGGAACAGCATGACTGAGAATCCTAAATAGGAATACTTCGCCACTTTCCACTACTCTGAGAAGTTTCCCACATTTTATTTATTTTTCTTTTTTTTTTTTTTTTTTTTTTTTTTTTTTTTTTTTTTAAATTTATTTTTTTTTTTAATTAGGTATTTAGCTCATTTACATTTCCAATGCTATACCAAAAGTCCCCCTTACCCACCCACCCCCATTCCCCTACCCACCCACTCCCCCCCTTTGGCCCTGGCGTTCCCCTGTACCGGGGCACACAAAGTCTGCGTGTCCAATGGGCCTCTCTTTCCAGTGATGGCCGACTAGGCCATCTTTTGATACATATGCAGCTAGAGTCAAGAGCTCAGGGGTACTGGTTAGTTCATAATGTTGTTCCACCTATAGGGTTGAAGATCCCTTTAGCTCCTTGGGTACTTTCTCTAGCTCCTCCATTGGGAGCCCTGTGATCCATCCATTAGCTGACTGTGAGCATCCACTTCTGTGTTTGCTAGGCCCCGGCATAGTCTCACAAGAGACAGCTACATCTGGGTCCTTTCAGTAAAATCTTGCTAGTGTATGCAATGGTGTCAGCATTTGGAAGCTGATTATGGGGTGGATCCCTGGATATGGCAGTCTCTACATGGTCCATCCTTTCATCTCAGCTCCATACTTTGTTTCTGTAACTCCTTCCATGGGTGTTTTGTTCCCACTTCTAAGGAGGGGCATAGTGTCCACACTTCAGTCTTCATTTTTCTTGAGTTTCATGTGTTTAGGAAATTGTATCTTATATCGTGGGTATCCTAGGTTTTGGGCTAGTATCCACTTATCAGTGAGTACATATTGTGTGAGTTCCTTTGTGATTGTGTTACCTCACTCAGGATGATGCTCTCCAGGTCCATCCATTTGGCTAGGAATTTCATAAATTCATTCTTTTTAATAGCTGAGTAGTACTCCATTGTGTAGATGTACCACATTTTCTGTATCCATTCCTCTGTTGAGGGGCATCTGGGTTCTTTCCAGTTTCTGGCTATTATAAATAAGGCTGCTATGAACATAGTGGAGCATGTGTCCTTCTTACCAGTTGGGGCTTCTTCTGGATATATGCCCAGGAGAGGTATTGCTGGATCCTCCGGTAGTACTATGTCCAATTTTCTGAGGAACCGCCAGACTGATTTCCAGAGTGGTTGTACAAGCCTGCAATCCCACCAACAATGGAGGAGTGTTCCTCTTTCTCCACATCCTCGCCAGCATCTGCTGTCACCTGAATTTTTGATCTTAGCCATTCTCACTGGTGTGAGGTGGAATCTCAGGGTTGTTTTGATTTGCATTTCCCTGATGATTAAGGATGTTGAACATTTTTTCAGGTGCTTCTCTGCCATTCGGTATTCCTCAGGTGAGAATTCTTTGTTCAGTTCTGAGCCCCATTTTTTAAGGGGGTTATTTGATTTTCTGAGGTCCACCTTCTTGAGTTCTTTATATATGTTGGATATTAGTCCCCTATCTGATTTAGGATAGGTAAAGATCCTTTCCCAGTCTGTTGGTGGTCTTTTTGTCTTATAGACAGTGTCTTTTGCCTTGCAGAAACTTTGGAGTTTCATTAGGTCCCATTTGTCAATTCTCGATCTTACAGCACAAGCCATTGCTGTTCTGTTCAGGAATTTTTCCCCTGTGCCCATATCTTCAAGGCTTTTCCCCACTTTCTCCTCTATAAGTTTCAGTGTCTCTGGTTTTATGTGAAGTTCCTTGATCCACTTAGATTTGACCTTAGTACAAGGAGATAAGTATGGATCGATTCGCATTCTTCTACATGATAACAACCAGTTGTGCCAGCACCAATTGTTGAAAATGCTGTCTTTCTTCCACTGGATGGTTTTGGCTCCCTTGTCGAAGATCAAGTGACCATAGGTGTGTGGGTTCATTTCTGGGTCTTCAATTCTATTCCATTGGTCCACTTGTCTGTCTCTATACCAGTACCATGCAGTTTTTATCACAATTGCTCTGTAGTAAAGCTTTAGGTCAGGCATGGTGATTCCACCAGAGGTTCTTTTATCCTTGAGAAGAGTTTTTGCTATCCTCGGTTTTTTGTTATTCCAGATGAATTTGCAAATTGCTCCTTCTAATTCGTTGAAGAATTGAGTTGGAATTTTAATGGGGATTGCATTGAATCTGTAGATTGCTTTTGGCAAGATAGCCATTTTTACAATGTTGGTCCTGCCAATCCATGAGCATGGGAGATCTTTCCATCTTCTGAGATCTTCTTTAATTTCTTTCTTCAGGGACTTGAAGTTTTTATCATACAGATCTTTCACTTCCTTCGTTAGAGTCACGCCGAGATATTTTATATTATTTGTGGCTATTGAGAAGGGTGTTGTTTCCCTAATTTCTTTCTCAGCCTGTTTATTCTTTGTGTAGAGAAAGGCCATTGACTTGTTTGAGTTAATTTTATATCCAGCTACTTCACCGAAGCTGTTTATCAGGTTTAGGAGTTCTCTGGTGGAATTTTTAGGGTCACTTATATATACTATCATATCATCTGCAAAAAGTGATATTTTGACTTCCTCCTTTCCAATTTGTATCCCCTTGATCTCCTTTTGTTGTCGAATTGCCCTGGCTAATACTTCAAGTACTATGTTGAAAAGGTAGGGAGAAAGTGGGCAGCCTTGTCTAGTCCCTGATTTTAGTGGGATTGCTTCCAGCTTCTCTCCATTTACTTTGATGTTGGCTACTGGTTTGCTGTAGATTGCTTTTATCATGTTTAGGTATTGGCCTTGAATTCCTGATCTTTCCAGAACTTTTATCATGAATGGGTGTTGGATCTTGTCAAATGCTTTTTCTGCATCTAACGAGATGATCATGTGGTTTTTGTCTTTGAGTTTGTTTATATAATGGATTACATTGATGGATTTTCGTATATTAAACCATCCCTGCATCCCTGGAATAAAACCTACTTGGTCAGGATGGATGATTGCTTTAATGTGTTCTTGGATTCGGTTAGCGAGAATTTTATTAAGAATTTTTGCATCGATGTTCATAAGAGAAATTGGTCTGAAGTTCTCTATCTTTGTTGGATCTTTCTGTGGTTTAGGTATCAGAGTAATAGTGGCTTCATAAAATGAGTTGGGTAGAATACCTTCTACTTCTATCTTGTGAAAAAGTTTGTGCAGAACTGGAGTTAGATCTTCTTTGAAGGTCTGATAGAACTCTGCACTAAACCCGTCTGGTCCTGGGCTTTTTTTGGCTGGGAGACTATTAATAACTGCTTCTATTTCTTTAGGGGATATGGGACTGTTTAGAAGGTCAACTTGATCCTGATTCAACTTTGGTACCTGGTATCTGTCCAGAAATTTGTCCATTTCGTCCAGGTTTTCCAGTTTTGTTGAGTATAGCCTTTTGTAGAAGGATCTGATGGTGTTTTGGATTTCTTCAGGATCTGTTGTTATGTCTCCCTTTTCATTTCTGATTTTGTTAATTAGGATTTTGTCCCTGTGCCCTTTAGTGAGTCTAGCTAAGGGTTTATCTATCTTGTTGATTTTCTCAAAGAACCAACTCCTCGTTTGGTTAATTCTTTGAATAGTTCTTCTTGTTTCCACTTGGTTGATTTCACCCCTGAGTTTGATTATTTCCTGCCGTCTACTCCTCTTGGGTGAATTTGCTTCCTTTTTTTCTAGAGCTTTTAGATGTGTTGTCAAGCTGCTAGTATGTGCTCTCTCCCGTTTTTTCTTGAAGGCACTCATAGCTATGAGTTTCCCTCTTAGAAATGCTTTCATTGTGTCCCAAAGGTTTGGGTACGTTGTGGCTTCATTTTCATTAAACTCTAAAAAGTCTTTAATTTCTTTCTTTATTCCTTCCTTGACCAAGGTATCATTGAGAAGAGTGTTGTTCAGTTTCCATGTGAATGTTGGCTTTCTGTTATTTATTTTGTTATTGAAGATCAGCCTTAGTGCATGGTGATCTGATAGGATACATGGGACAATTTCAATATTTTTGAATCTGTTGAGGCCTGATTTGTGACCTATTATGTGGTCAATTTTGGAGAAGGTACCATGAGGTGCTGAGAAGAAGGTATATCCTTTTGTTTTAGGATAAAATGTTCTGTAGATATCTGTCAGATCCATTTGTTTCATCACTTCTGTTAGTTTCAGTGTGTCCCTGTTTAGTTTCTGTTTCCATGATCTGTCCATTGGTGAAAGTGGTGTGTTGAAGTCTCCCACTATTATTGTGTGAGGCGCAATGTGTGCTTTGAGCTTTACTAAAGTTTCTTTAGTGAATGTGGCTGCTCTTGTATTTGGAGCATAGATATTCAGAATTGAGAGTTCCTCTTGGAGGATTTTACCTTTGATGAGAATGAAGTGTCCCTCCTTGTCTTTTTTGATGACTTTGGGTTGGAAGTCAATCTTATCAGATATTAGGATGGCTACTCCTGCTTGTTTCTTCATACCATTTGCTTGGAAAATTGTTTTCCAGCCTTTCATTCTGAGGTAGTGTCTATCTTTTTCTCTGAGATGAGTTTCCTGTAAGCAGCAAAATGTTTGGTCTTGTTTGTGTAGCCAGTTTGTTAGTCTATGTCTTTTTATTGGCGAGTTGAGACCATTGATGTTAAGAGATATTAAGGAAAAGTAATTGTTGCTTCCTGTTATTTTAGTTGTTAAAGGTGGCATTCTGTTCTTGTGGCTGTCTTCTTTTAGGTTTGTTGAGGGATTACCTTCTTGTTTTTTCTAGGGCGTTGTTCCCGTTCTTGTATTGGTTTTTTTCTGTTATTATCCTTTGAAGGGCTGGATTCGTGGAGAGATAATGCGTGAATTTGGTTTTGTCGTGGAATACTTTGGTTTCTCCCTCTATGATAATTGAGAGTTTGGCTGGGTATAGTAGCCTGGGCTGCAGTTTGTGTTCTCTTAGTGTCTGTATAACATCTGTCCAGGCTCTTCTGGCTTTCATAGTCTCTGGTGAAAAATCTGGTGTAATTCTGATAGGCTTGCCTTTATATGTTACTTGACCTTTTTCCCTTACTGCTTTTAGTATTCTATCTTTATTTAGTGCATTTGATGTTCTGATTATTATGTGTCGGGAGGAATTTCTTTTCTGGTCCAGTCTATTTGGAGTTCTGTAGGCTTCTTGTATGTTCATATGCATCTCATTCTTTAGATTTGGGAAGTTTTCTTCAATAATTTTGTTGAAGATGTTTGCTGGACCTTTGAGTTGAAAATCTTCATTCTCATCCACTCCTATTATCCGTACGTTTGGTCTTCTTATTGTGTCCTGGATTTCCTGGATATTTTGAGTTAGGATCTTTTTGCATTTTCCATTTTCTTTGATTGTTGTGCCGATGTTCTCTATGGAATCTTCTGCACCTGAGATTCTCTCTTCCATCTCTTGTATTCTGTTGCTGATGCTCAAATCTATGGTTCCAGATTTCTTTCCTAGGGTTTCTATCTCTAGTGTTGCCTCGCTTTGAGTTTTCTTTATTGTGTCTACTTCCCTTTTTAGGTCTAGTATGGTTTTGTTCATTTCCATCACCTGTTTGTATGTTTTTTCCTCTTTTTCTGTAAGGACTTCTACCTGTTTGATTGTGTTTTCCTGTTTTTCTTTAAGGACTTGTAACTCTTTAGCAGTGTTCTCCTGTATTTCTTTAAGTGATTTATTAAAGTCCTTCTTGATGTCCTCTACCATCATCATGAGATATGCTTTTAAATCTAGGTCTAGGTTCTCAGGTGTGTTGGGGTTCCCTGGACTGGGCGAAGTGGGTGTGCTGGGTTCTGGTGATGGTGAGTGGTCTTGGTTCCTGTTAGTAAGATTCCTCCGTTTACCTTTCGCCATCTGGTAATCTCTGGAGTTAGTAGTTATAGTTGACTCTGTTTAGAGATTGTTCTTCTGGTGATTCTGTTACCGTCTATCAGCAGACCTGGGAGACAGATTCTCTCCTCTGAGTTTCAGTGCTCAGAGCACTCTCTGCTGGCAAGCTCTCTTACAGGGAAGGTGCGCAGATATCTTGTATTTGGACCTCCTCCTGGCCGAAGAAGAAGGCCCAAAACAGGACCTTTCTCAGACAGTGTGTTGCTTTGGCAGTTCCCAGGTGGTACAGACTCTCACCTAAGCAGACTAAATTCCTAAGTTCCTTGGAGTCCCGGGACCAAGATGGCGACCGCTGCTGCTGTGGCTTAGGCCGCCTCCCCAGCCGGGTGGGCACCTGTCCTCCGGTCCGGAAGGTGGCCGGCTGTCCCCGGCCCACACAGGGTGCTGCCTCAGCGCCTCTGTGCTTCTGCCTGTTCCAGAAGCTGTCAGGTTCTCTGGCGCACCCTCTCACCTGTTCAGACTAATTTCCTAAGTTCGGCGGGTCTCGGACCAAGATGGCGACCGCTGCTGCTGTGGCTTAGGCCGCCTCCCCAGCCGGGCGGGCACCTGTCCTCCGGTCCGGACGGTGGCTGGCTGTCCCCGGCCCACAAAGGGTGCTGCCTCAGCGCCTCTGTGCTTCCGCCTGTTCCAGAAGCTGTCAGGTTCTCTGGCGCACCCTCTCACCTGTTCAGACTAATTTCCTAAGTTCGGCGGGTCCCGGACCAAGATGGCGACCGCTGCTGCTGTGGCTTAGGTCGCCTCCCCAGCCGGGCGGGCACCTGTCCTCCGGTCCGGAAGGTGGCCGGCTGTCCCCGGCCCACACAGGGTGCTGCCTCAGCGCCTCTGTGCTTCTGCCTGTTCCAGAAGCTGTCAGGTTCTCTGGCGCACCCTCTCACCTGTTCAGACTAATTTCCTAAGTTCGGCGGGTCCTGGACCAAGATGGCGACCGCTGCTGCTGTGGCTTAGGCCGCCTCCCCAGCCGGGCGGGCACCTGTCCTCCGGTCCGGACGGTGGCTGGCTGTCCCCGGCCCACAAAGGGTGCTGCCTCAGCGCCTCTGTGCTTCCGCCTGTTCCAGAAGCTGTCAGGTTCTCTGGCGCACCCTCTCACCTGTTCAGACTAATTTCCTAAGTTCGGCGGGTCCCGGACCAAGATGGCGACCGCTGCTGCTGTGGCTTAGGTCGCCTCCCCAGCCGGGCGGGCACCTGTCCTCCGGTCCGGAAGGTGGCCGGCTGTCCCCGGCCCACACAGGGTGCTGCCTCAGCCCCTCTGTGCTTCTGCCTGTTCCAGAGGCTGTCAGGTTCTCTGGCGCACCCTCTCACCTGTTCAGACTAATTTCCTAAGTTCGGCGGGTCCCGGACCAAGATGGCGACCGCTGCTGCTGTGGCTTAGGCCGCCTCCCCAGCCGGGCGGGCACCTGTCCTCCGGTCCAGACGGTGGCTGGCTGTCCCCGGCCCACAAAGGGTGCTGCCTCAGTGCCTCTGTGCTTCCGCCTGTTCCAGAAGCTGTCAGGTTCTCTGGCGCACCCTCTCACCTGTTCAGACTAATTTCCTAAGTTCGGCGGGTCCCGGACCAAGATGGCGACCGCTGCTGCTGTGGCTTAGGCCTTTATTTTTCAAATAAATTAGTTCATAAGTGATATTTTACTGTAGCTATACTCTCTACTTTCTTTCAACTCTTAGAAAATAGATGACCTAAAGTACTTTGGTAACACTTCAGATGCTTCATCATAAGCATGCAGTGTTGTCCTGGATTTCAAGTCCACATGGACTAAACATCTCTCTTTAAAGACCAGTCTGCAGAGGAGGGATTGAAAACCCGAACTTTAAATGACTAGTCAAGCATGTTGAAATATTTGAAAATCTGTGAGTGGAATTAAATAGCCAGAGCTCCAGATTTCATTATGGCATCTTTAGCTACTAGCTTGCAAGTACACTTGATATAGAGAGTTTGGTTAGGGATCAGTTTCGGACATATATGTTATATTTTGTACAGGATGGTGGGAAGCCAGCATTTTGAACGTCTCCCTTGTCAGCATGCCCATCATGTCTTAGGGAGTTCATGTGGCTTGAATGCCAAGAAGCAAGGTCTGCTCTGGCTGTGCCCTGACTGGCACGGCCATATCCTGTGGCTCCATTAACCAAACTGCTCTTACTTCAGAGCCAGAGAGCTATGTGTGCTCACTGCTTCCTATGGCTTGTTTTCATGATTTGTCTTGCAACCAGGAAGCATGAGTTGGGAAAAATACAGATTGGTCATGATATCTGGACAGATTTATTTTCATAAATCAGTACACTGGATTCTCTTAAACATGAGGTATGAATTTATTCTTTTAGGTCACTAGCAAAAAACCAATAAAAAGTAAATGTAAATTTGTTTTCAGAATCATAGAATGAGGAGCTGGGGTGAATTAATTAAAACCACAGATGTATGAAAAGCCTTACTAATTAATAAAATTATAATTTAAAAAAGGACTCTGGATGAAAGTAGTATGCCCTGGGGGACAATGCTCCCTCAGAAGGCATGCACATTAAATGAGCCACAGTGCTTGGTGCTGATGCACTGTTGGTTGGGAAGACCTCTGGAGCTCCCCAGAACACAGGCTGCTGCATTACTCTTGGCTGAGCATCAGAACTCGATGGTAAGACCCTAATCCTGAAGACACCATACACTTTTGCTTCAGGACATAGAGAAATTAATCTCAAAGTAACTGGGAAACTTCCTGCTGGCTAGCTTTCATATACTGGAAGGTAGGGAAAGCTGTCAATCAACTTATCACTGTAGAACCTACATGCTAGAGTACTGACCTGCCAGGAAGGATGCGCCAGCTGAGAGATGGTGGCATGGCTGCTCTGGGGATAAGTAAAGCTTTTTGAGGCCTGTTCATGTCTAATTCATGTCTAATTATGTTAATGAGGTTCAAAGCTCATGGTTGTGGAGGTCCTAGGTCGGAACCTGTTACCACTGTCTTGGTAAATGGTTATGCTGTCAAGCTGCCTTCTAAGTATTTCTGCTTATACTTAGGAGTCTACCAACTGATTTACATCTCAGTTCTCTTTTCTTTACTCATACCATCTTTTCTCAATTTCCTCCAAAAAGTCCAAAGCTGATTGTTTTGAACATTAAGCTCAATCTATCCACTCAACCAAGAACCCTGGAAAATTAAAGACAAAGTTAAGAAGTTAAAACTCTTCAAATCCTTGAAATTTTCAAGTCTCTTCCTAGTCTCAGTACAATATGAAGAGAAATTACTCACAGGGACATTTACATGTGATTTACATGTGATGACTCACAGGGACATTTACATGTGATCTGCATTTGATTCCTGTTCTTGGGAGGAGACTTTGGCAGCTGACTTCTGTTTAGGAGTTCTGGACATATTTTGATTGTGTTTTCCCTTTCTTTACTCATGGGGAATTCATCCTGGACTAAAGCAGATCCAGAGAATCAACTGTGCCCAAGTTTGTGTGCTTTCAGCCAAGCCTACCATCTTTTACTTGCTAAAGCAATAACAATAAACAAACCAAGACAATCAAAAAACAGAATGGGCCAAACTCCTCACTTCTGACAGCAGCTGTCATCTCAGTGGAAGGTAACCGAAGCACTGGAGACACGCCTGGCTTGTCACTCTGTCTGTGAATAGCCATCAACTCCATGCTGTACTGATTCTCCTCATGAGTGCCCACAAGAATCTGCTTCTCTTAAGTGCTCCCTTTAGTAGAAATATGCTCCCATAATAGAGGAATAGAAACAGCAACCCTTTCTTTACCCTGAGAACGAGGATCACGTGCTAAGCTGTACTCACCGTTTTCATCATGACTGCTGGCTTCTGGTGTGCCCTGCCGCTGGTCTTCCTCGGGCGCCTCAGGATAAATGACGGCGGTGTCTTGTTGCTGCAGAAATTCTTCCACATTCGGATCATGGTTTTGCTCATTTTCTGCATCTGAGTCACACTCGTTGTCTTTCACTGAGAGAAACACATCTCTATAAAAAGCTATTTTACCACCTAATTGTTTTTCACGTTTTTCAAAGTAAGAATTCATTTATCATGATAGAACATATGATCTTTCTTGAAACTGTAGGGCACATACCTGAAAGCTAAAACTGTATTCTACTTATTTTTGTAATCTATAACGCATTTGCTTTAGATTCAAGTGCTGTGGATGCTGGAATTCCCAAAGCACCTTATGCTTCAGAGCTGTGCTTCATCTTTTTATACTAAGCACAACTCAGACAAAGTGGGAGAGCTGAGAACTTTCTCACTTAATGATCAATCAAGGAAAATCTACCTTTGTTGTCTCTGATCACACCACAGTCACCTATCAAAACATTTAAAGTTGTGCATTGGCTCTGAGTCTCTCTCTCTCCTTTCTCCCCTCTCTCTCCCTCTCTCTTCCTTCTCTCTCTCTCTTTCCCTTTCTCCCTCTCCCTTCCTCTTTCTCTCTCCCTCCCTCTCTCCTCCTCCCCCCCTCTCTCCCCCTCTCTCTTCCTTCCTCTCTCTCCCTCACTCTCTCTCTTCCTTCCTCTCTATCTCTCTCCCTCTCTCTTCCTTCCTCTCTCTCCCTCTCTCTCTCTTCCTTCCTCCCTCTCCCTCTCTCTCTCCCCCTCTTCCCTCCTCTCTCCCTCCCTCTCTTCCTTCCATTCTCTCTCTCTCTCTCTCTCTCTCACACACACACACACACACACACACACACACACACACACACACACACAATCCTTTCAGTTGAGTTGTGTCATTTTCCTAGAAAGCAGATTAAGTATTCACCTGTAGCTAGACATATCAGCAAAACTGCTTTCTAAACAAATCTATTTCCCCTTGGTTTCTTGCCTCTAAGCATTTAAATTAACCATAGCACTATGGAAGAGATGTTTTTCTGAATTCAAGGTTTAAGAGAAGCAGAACATTCCTTTGGAACGGCGACTGTGGGATCTGTATGGCAGCACTGGGGCTCCATGCTCCCTGCTCCCCCTGGCTCTGGAGGACAGGATCTACTCCATGCTGTGACTAATGAGGCTACGAGGGTTTGGCTTGCATCTTAATGGCCCTGCTTAACTTATAGGCCACAGGAAAATGTTTGATGCTGACATGTGTAAGAGATGACTGAAGGGTCCCACTCATTCCTTTGTTTCTTTTTTTTTAAATTAGATATTTTCTTTATTTACATTTCAAATGTTCCCCCCTTTCCTATTTTCCTCTCTGAAAATCCCTTATCCCCTCCCTCCTTGCCCTGCTCCCCAACCCACCCACTCCTGCTTCCTGGCCCAGGCATTCCCCTATACTGGGACAGAGCCTTCACAGGACCAAGGGCCTCTCCTCCCATTGATAACCAACTAGGCCTTCCTCTGCTACATATGTAGCTAGAGCCACGAGTTCCACCATGTGTTTTCTTTGATTGGCAGTTTAGTCCCAGAGAGATCTGGGGTTACTGGTTAGTTCATATTGTTGTTCCTCCTATAGGGCTGCAAACCCCTTCAGCTCCTTGGGCACTTTTTCTAACTCCTTCATTGGGGACCCTGTGTTCCAGTCCAATGGATGACTATGAGCATCCACTTCTGTATTTGCCAAGCACTGGAGATATAGCCTCTCAGGAGACAGCTATATCAGGCTCCTGTCAGCAAGCTCTTGTTGGCATCTGCAATATTGTTTGGGTTTGGTGGTTGTTTATGGGATGGATTCCCAGGTGGGGGCAGGTGAGATTCCACCTCACACCAGTCAGAATGGCTAAGATCAAAAAATCAGGTGACAGAAGATGCTGGCGAGGATGTGGAGAAAAAGGACACTCCTCCATTGCTGGTGGGATTCCAAGCTGGTACAACCACTCTGGAAATCAGTTTGGTGGATTTCCTCAGAAAATTGAACATAGTACTACCAGAGGATCCAGCAATACCTCTCCTGGGCATATACCTAGAAGATGCTCCAACTTGTAATAAGGACACATGCTCCACTATGTTCATAGCAGCCTTATTTATAATAGCCAGAAGCTGGAACTAACCCTGATGTCCTTCAACAGAGGAATGGATACAGAAAATGTGGTACATTTACACAATGGAGTACTACTCAGCTATTAAGAACAATGAATTTATGAAATTCTTAGGCAAATGGATGGATCTGGAGGATATCATTCTGAGTAAGGTAACCCAATCACAAAAGAACACACATGATATGTACTCACTGATAAGTGGATATTATTCCAGAAGCTCAGAATACCCAAGATACAATTTGCAAAACACATGAAACTCAAGAAGGAAGACCAAAGTGTGGATACTTCTTAGAAGGGGGAACAAAATATCCATGGAAGGAGTTACAGAGACAAAGCCTGGACCAGACAGAGACTCCTTTGCTTCTTAACTGGCTTGGGCCCACTACAGAAGGTGGCCTGTCTTAGGAATAAGTCCTTTTGGTCCCTAGGAGCAAGCCTCTTTGTTTATTGGAACTGATTTTCATTTTCGTCTACACTCATTGAGTTCACAAGATAAAAGCTGATTCTTGTTTTCTGTGACATGCTCACTCAACTCAATCAACATTGTCATCTGTCTTGTCAGTGTCATCTGAGACACTGCTTATTTTCTGTCTTCTGATTTCTGTGGATATATAACTCAAAGCACAACAGCTACTAACTAACTCAGTTCAAGATGGTCACGAGTTCTGCACTTTTCTAACTTTGATAAAATCGTCATGTACATTCAAAGTATCACCTGAAGACTTTTAGACTATCCATAGATTATACTCCTCACATGTATAGATGGAAAATCTATATCATATAAACCTGTAATTTTACATTATACTTAAATACTACAACCATCCAGTTTTTCTGTAGTGTCTTGTATGCTCAAATTCTTAACCATATAAGGAGGGGAAGATAAAAGATGAGGAAATACACTAAATTCAGGATACACAAATTCAAAAGCTAATGTCACAAAGACCTCCATCAAAGGCAAGTGACGGGTCTCCACACACACCCGCGCCACCTCCCTGAGCTTCTGGCTCTAGGACTCCTTGCCCTTTCTTTCCTGACCAAAGCAAATAACATGGGGTTAAGGCAGCTCCACATTCACAAGTATTGTAAGTTTTGAAATGCAAAAAGGAAACCGAGTTTGGATTATATTTTATCTTGAAATTTTTCTTTTAAAAATGGGCAGTGTGCTTTTTTTATAAAAATAAAATTGGTCAGATTCTTCTGTCACAGTGTCTCAAAGAAACAAAAGTCAGACCAGTTTCAGATAATTCTGGAAATATTCTTGTTTTAGAATTATATGTTCAGTACACTTTATCTGGACTATTCTTGGACAACAGATAATTTAATTTTCAGATTTTTCAATACTGATGTAAAAAAATGAGATAGCGTTTGGACAGAACCAAATCTAAATATGAAATGTTTGTTCCATATACACCTATACACAAAGCCCTAAGACAATTTTCTACAATATTCTTAGAGGACAGTTGGGCTATCCCCAGCTCTGAGGTCCGCTGAGCTTTCCTGTTAGAGGTAATTTTGCATCTCTTACATAAGGAATGCAACACATTCCTGGAAGGTTGGGAGGCTCAAGAGAACAGCTTTACTTATAGGTAGGGGCAGTGCTTATAAATAGCAGAGGTTCCCCCATTTCTTCTCCAAGCCACATGTCTGGTCTCTAGGCACTTTGTGAGATGCTTCACAGCTCCTGTCTATTGATCTTCACAGTAGCCCACTGTATAAGTTAAAAAGCGAAGCAACCGATCCTGGTCAAACCAATGCCTTGCTAGACACACAGGAACAGGGAACAGAGGCTGAACGTAGGCTGGTCTGACTGTCATACTCCTCGAGGAGCAGGACAAAGCCACACCCTGTTGTGAGACACACACACACAGCACTGCAGTTTCTCCTTTTACTCGGTTCAATATCATATCCACTGACGAATTATAATAGAGGTTTATTTTTCTCACATGCCACCTCTGTATTCAGAGTGAGTTAATTGTAATATCTTATGTGGAATAGAGTTAATGTATACATTGGGGCAGGAAAAATTCTGCTTCCTATATTCAGGTCCATTTTAATTATAATAATTTAGGAATGTGCATTCACAGCAGACACAGTGTTAAATGGTGAACTTACTTTGAATTGGAACAGAGTATGTTCCTAATTATATTCAGAATACTCGCAACATTATATTAAACAGCAGCTATTTACACCCCGATCTAATTCCACTGAAGATGTCAGTCAAGCATTTCTCTTGAGTTTGACTACTGAGAAAAAGAGCAGCATCTGAGAACATACCTTCTCTAGGCCTGGGGACTGTGTGCCAGGGGAATCCCGGCAGTCCTCCCTTCTCTGAGTCTGTCCTCTCCTCTCCACACTTTTTTCTTTTGTTTTCTGAGGACAAGGTTCTACACTGTAGTCTTGGCTGGTCTTGAATCCATAGCAATCGCCCTGCTTTGCCTTGTGCATGTTGGTATTACATTATAGGTATGGCCCCCATGCTTGACCAGCAGATTTTTAAAAAAATTTATCAACCTTTACATGGATACTTAAGGATAATCATTATATGAAAGGCAATTACAATATATACACTTTTCAAATAAATATGGAAAAGCTGTCTAAAGTAGATAGTTATGAGAGAGAATTCTTCAGTGGTACTTGCTGCTGGCAAAATGACAATTAGGATTTATCAAGTATCCTTCCCTCCTTCGTTCTTTTTCTTGGCTTTCTTCCTTTTTTAATGCATCTACTTCAAACATAATAATATGCCAACTCTGTAATTTAAAAATGGTTATAGCTCCTTATTGTGCATATGTCCTTCGTTTTCCTTTAACTGACAAGTAAAACAGTTACCACTTGGTAACATAATATGAACACTGATGCTACCGGTAACATTAGCGTTTGATATTACTGATTTTTCTATTTTTAGTTATTACATCTAATGAAAAGTCCATTTGCAATTCAATTAAGTAAGCTCTTCATTTACTCTCCTTCATCGCTTCTTGGTGTGAGAGCCTAGGCTCTTTTGATGATCAACCTCCATTTTCTTTATTGATGAATGGTATATATACCATATTTTCATTTCCATTTAATCTGTTGGAGGACATCTAAGCCTGACTCCATTTCTTTGCTTATCATGACTATAGATGCAATGAACATGGATGTGCAGGATCTCTGTAGTAGGTAGGATACAGATGAGTCCTTTGGCCATGGATTCAGGACTGGTATAGTTGAGACATATGTTAGCTCTATCTTTGGTCTCCAAAAAAAGCCTCCAGAGATTTCGATAGTAGCTGCACCAATTTGCACTCCCACTGACAGTACATGGGTCCTCCTCTTTATCCATATTCTTGCCAACATTTGTTATTTTTTTTTTTCATGATGATAGCTATTCTGACTTCAGGGACTTAGAATCCCAAAGTCACGTGAATTTGTATTTTTCTGATGACTAAGGATTTATATCTCTTCTTTTGAGAACAATCTGTTAAATTCATTAGCACATTTATTGTGTGTGTGTTTAATTTGTGTAGTTCTTTATATATTCTACACATTAATACCTTCTCAAAATTATACCTGGCAAAGATTTATCTGTTTATTTTCCTACTAGTTTTCCTTTGCTTTAAGATCTAGAAGTCTCTACTCTTTCCCTCATTTTGGGGTTAAAATATTGGTTGAAGAACTAGAATAGCTGATTAATAAACACAGAGTGCAGTGCAGTGCTGGCAAACAGTGTGAACTTACAGTGCAGGTCTGGCATAAAGTATGAGTTTACAGTGCAGTGCTGGCTTACAGTATGATCTTACAGTGCAGCACTGGCTTGCAGTGTGAGTTTACAGTGAAGTACTGGCATACAGTGCAAGCTTACAGTGCAGTGCTGGCATACAGTGTGAGTTTACAATGCAGTGCTGACATACAGTGTGAGCACTAATTGTTCACTGTAGAAGAGATTCCTAGCAACATTCTCTTCTCTGTTTTCTGCAGGCTTAGTACAAGGGCAGATTCACAGGGACAGCAATGGAAAGTGTGGTCACTAGTCTGCATCCTGGGTGACACATGAGAACTCTCCCTCAGGTTCTCACGTCTTAGTTCTGGAAATACAAGGGGAATGAGACAATAAAATCTATTTGCATATGGATTTTTTTCTAGAAGACAACAATGTTCATACCTTATGACTGGTTAACCTAGATGTTTATAAAGTAATGTGATGGGCTAGGGGTTTGGCTCAAAGGTTGAATCCTTGCTTGATAAACAAGGACAAATAGGAAAAGAGGAGAAAAGGGAACTAACAGTATTCCTGAGACCTTTTGTCCAAATTCCAAAGTGAATAAATAATCAAGAGAAACTTCTTAGATTAAGACTTTCCAAGGAACGGCAGATATAATAAGTTATATATTACTTCTGACCAGTTAAAGGGACTGTGCTATAATATGCACAGTGACCAGATGAATCACCAAAAACCATGGAAAGTGAAAAAGACCAATCAACAAGTTTTTACTTCATCAGTTTATTTGTGTCATTCCTAAAATGATGGCAACAATGATCGCTGGGGGCTAGTGATGCCATGGAGAAGAGTGGGGGAGGGGCAAGTGGCTAAAGTAACTGAGGAGCCTTGACATGGAAGTCAGAGCTCTGTGCCCTGACTGTGAATGCAAGTGTCAGTATTTTAGTTGTGACTTCAATTATCATTTTGCAGAATTGGGGGAACCCATCTAAAGGACATGTAAAGTCTCTGAAATTTTATAAATCTATAACTTTGTGAAATTTCTACAGATATGCAATTATGTCAAAAATAATATTCATTTAAAATAGGTAAATTATATTGGAAATTTAGAGTCATTATTTTAGCCATAAGATAATTCCTGGTAAGGAAAACAGAGATGGCAAACACAGGTCATTTAAAAATCTAAAAGGTTTGCTTGTGAATGGATGGCAGAACTTGTCAAAGTCAGAAGTCACTATTTAGCATATGTGCTGAACTCTAAAACTCACATTCTAAGGTTTATATGCATCTGTCTCTCATCATTTTAGATTGTTCATGGAAACTTTTACAGCCATCTCTAAGGGGCAGTGAAGGCTCTGCCTCAGCTTTTCCATGCCTGGTCCCAACAATACTGACCTGCTGAGGAAAACCCATGGAGACAGCAAACGCCAGCAAATTCCTGAATTCAAACTTCACAGTGCTGAAACTTTAACTGAGAGTAAGATATTGCTCTCTGTACTTTTCCAGGCTATTCTGCCTTTTTTTTGTATCTTCCTAGCTTCTAATAATATGCCAATATCTGTGGCACAGATTGAAAATGCCTAATTTAAAACTGCAAAAGTAAGTTTTGGCTATTAGGGTATTTTGGGCTTTATGGTTTGGCTTAGGTATGCTCAGCTGCTTCCTTTTACGCTAGTATCTTAAGATCTGAAGAAGTGACAGATAGGAAACACTTCAGATAAGGAACACTCAAGCTGTGTAACCCCCTGGAAAAGCCTCAGCAACTGTAGTTCATGATGTCTGTGAGGACATGCCAACAGGGACAAAGATGGAATGTGAAGCAAGGTTCAACTGGGATGAAGAAGGCACAAACTGGTCCATGATTCCTATCACATGTTTCTGCTGACAGCGGGGAGATTGACAGAGCAGGCACCTGTAGATGCAAGGAGATTAAGTCCAGCAGGTATTCTGGAGACGGTACCAAAGTACCACCGTCACCGTTGGAGTCCTTTGACACCAGCAGCCCTAGTAACTATGGCATCCTATGGCCTGGATGAGATGGTCCAGTTTAATTTTATGTACCAGAAAGGGGCTCAAAGAAGAGAAAAATGTCAAGTTCTCTTCCAGGTTCTTTTGTTCAGCCCTGCAGTGGTTTCCAGGTAGAGACAATGATGACAGTGGTCAAGGCACCTGCAAACTGGGAGTAAGGGGAGCTCCGGCCTGACTGAACACAGGAGTCCTCCTCCCAGTCTTCTGCATCATTCCTTGAATGCAGCTGCAGGACTGCAGCAGCCAAGGAGGAAGTAAAGTCCCAGACCTTTGATTTGATGACTGACAAGGGGAATTTCCAGGGAACCTCAAATTCTGGTGAGTTCATGACAATGGAAATGCTCAGGAAAGTGACCTCGTTAGATTATTAGTCAGCCCCTGGCTCTCTACGCAAAGTGTTTATGTCTGAATCTGACCACAGAACTGACACACAGTCTAGGTCACCACCCATTCCACTGACACTGGGTATTGGCACAGGACAGATCCAAATAGTACTGTGACTGATTAGGAAACCGAAGCCTCCAGCAAAGGGCTCACTGCTTACAGCCTACATACAACTGGGTATACTGCCTGCTAAACCCCAAGTGTTAAAAAAAAAAAATCAGAAATCTAACCCTACTGCAAAAGCTCAGTCCAGAATTATCTGACATATGAAACCAGCAAATCTCAACCTTCAAGGGAAAGAAATACCAAAACCACAACAGTGAGGCAGAGGCTGGGGTCATCACTTAAACATTTCAAGGCACTGAGTTTGAAAGTGCTTTAAAAAATAAGGATAAATGCTTTTGTAGGAGATCGACAGAGTCCAGTGGAAGTAGGTCTGAAATAAAAACAATGTTTGGAAGGGCTAAATGGAAGGAGGCCTTTACAGTTAACTGCCTTTGGTAAAGAAAATAGTGAATCACATCCATTATCACATCCATGGAGGAATTGCATAAATTTGTGCCACCATCTAGCGTTTGAAAGATGCAGGGGTGGCGGTTCCTACCACATCTCCCTTTAACTCTCCTATTTGGTCAGTGCAGGACACAGATGGATTGTGGAGAATGACAGGTGACTATTGAAAACTCAGTCAGGTGGTAACTCTGACTGCAGCTGCTGTGCCAGATGTGGTGTCCTTATTTAAGAAAATTAACACATCTTCTAGTATGCAGCTATTGATCTAGCAAATATCTTCTCAGTACCTGTCCATAAGGACTACCAGAAGCAATTTGCTTTCAGTTGGCAAGGCCAGCAGTATACTTTTACAGTTTTGCCCGAAGGATATATTAGCTCTCCTGCCTATGTCATCACTTTCGACAGGATCTTCATTGTCTATCTCTTCCCCAAAGTAACACATTGGTGCACTATTTTGATGACATTATGCTGATTGGACCAAATGAGTAGGAGATAGCAACTACCTTGGTCTCATTTGTAACACATATATGTGTCAGAGAATGAGAAATAAATCAACCAAAATTCAAGGAGTGTCTACTTCAGTGAAATTCTTAGGAGTCCAGTGGTGTGGGGGCATGCAGAGATATTTCTTCTAAAGTGAAGGATAAGTTATTTTACCTGGCTCCTCCCACCACCAAGAAAAAAGCACAATATTTTGGGTCTATTTAGACCCTATAGCCACTAAACTTCTCACTTGGGTGTATCATTCTAGTCATATACCAAGTGACTTGGAAAGCTGCTAGCTTTGTGTGGGGCATGGAACAGAAGGCTCTTCACCATGTGGAAGCAGCTATGCAGGCTGCTCTACCATTTGCATCATATGGTCCAGTAAACCCTATGGTACTTGAGATGTCAGTGGCAGTCAGGGGTGCTATTTGGAGCTTTGGCAGGCCCCTATAGGTGATCCACACAGAAGAAACCTTTGGGATTTTGAAGCAAGGCTCTACCATCATCTGCAGACTAGTCTCCTTTTGAAAGACAGCTCTTGGCCTGCTATTGGGTCTAACTGGAAGCTGAACACTTGGTAATATATATGGTAGCCACCAAGCTGCTATATGACCTGAAATGCCCATCATGAGTTGGGTGTTATTTGATATACCAAGTCATAAAGTAGAACTTGCATAGCAGCAATTTATTATCAAATGGAATGGCATATATACATGATCAGACCTGAGCAGGTCCTGAAGGCACAAACAAGTTACAGGAAAAAGTTGCCCAAACACTTGTGGCTTGTACTCCCATTACAATGCTGTCTGCTGCTACACATGCACCTATATCCTTATGGGGTATTCTTGTGGTCTGTTGACTGAGAACACTTGGCCTGGCTTACTGATGGTTCTGCACATTTTGTAGGTACCATTTAGAAGTGGACTGCTGAAGCATCACAGCCTCTTTCTGGGAGAACCCCAAAGACACTGGCAAAGGAAAATCTTCACAGTGAGTAGAACTTCAGGCACTACACATGGTTATATATATATATATATATATATATATATATATATATATATATATTAGGAGAAATGGTCAAATGTGTGATTGTTCACAGACTCATCGCTGTAGCCAAATGGATTGGCTAAATGGTCAGGGACTTGGAAAGATCATGAATGGAAAATGGTAATAAAGACATCTGGGCAAGAAGTATATGGATAGATCTCTCGAAATGGGCAAAGGACATGAAGATACTTGTGTCCCATGTGAATGCTCATCAAAAGGTGACTTCAGCTGAGAAGGAGTTCAGAATCAAGTAGATAGGATGACCTGCTCTTTGGAGACTCAGCCTCTTTCCCCAGCTATTCCTGTCACTGCCCAATCAGCACATGAACAAAGTGGCCATGGTGGCAGAGAAAGGGGTTATGCTTGGGCTCAACAACATGGACTTCCACTCACCAAGGCTGACCTGGCTACAGCTGCTGCTGAATGCCAGATCTATCAACAGCAGAGAGCAACACTGAGGCCCAGATATGGCACCACTGCCCAAGGTGGTGGCAGATTGACTATACTGGACCACACCCTCTGTGAAAAGGACAATGCTTTGTCCTTGAGAAGACACTTATTTTGGGTCATAGATTTGTCTTTTCTGCATGTAATGTTTCTGTCAAAACCACCATCCGTGGACTTACAGAATGCTTTATCTTGCCATCATGGTATTCCATACAGTATTGCTTCTGACCAAGAAACTCATTTCTCAGCCAGAGAAGTGCAACAGAGGGCTCACACTCATGGAATCCACTGGTCTTACCATGTTCCCTACCATCTGAAGCAGCTGGCCTGATAGAAATATGGAATGGCCTTTTAAAGGCACGGTTACAGTGCCAAGTAGGTAGCAACAGCCTGGAGGGCTTGTATAGGGTTCTTGAGAAGGAGGTATGTGCTTTCAGTCAACATCTAATATATGGTACAGTCTGTTCCATAGCCAGAACTCAAGGGTCCTGGAATCAAGGGGTGAAAGGCAATAGTTCCATTCACTATAACTCCAAATGACCATTAGGAAAGTCTTATCTTCCTGTTCCTGTGACCTTAAGTTCTGCTGGTCTGGAAATTTTGGTTCCAGAGTGGGATGTGGTCCTTCCAGGAGCCACAACAAACATTCCATTGAACTGGCAGCTCAGACTTCCCCTGGTCATTTTGGGCTTCTGATGCCCTTAAACCTATAGAGTAAGAAAGGAATAAGTGTTAGGAGTGATGTTGACACAGATTAACAAGGGGAGGAAATTGGATTGCCTCTCCACAATGGAGGTACTAAGGATTATGTCTGGGGTGCAGGAGATCTTTTAGGGCATCTCTTAGTACTACCATGTACTACTACTACTAACTACCATGAGTATGTGTCATATTTTGTTAAGAATGTGTTTGTACAGATATTCGTGTTTTCTTTCCTCAATTTATCATGTGATGTAACAATTAAAAGAATATCAATGTGTATCATATTTAAGTTTGAGATACTAAAAGAATGTCCTTTAAGGGACATTGCCACCTATTGTAAGTTTATAAATACATTTATGATTGTATGAGGGATAGGTATATCATGTTAGCTGTAGTTATGACCTAGTTAAATATATAATGCATTTTTGAGTATATGTAGGATAGTTATATCATGTTTATGTGTTATTATTATCTGGTTATTGTTTCCATTTAGAAATTAATCACTTGATGGCTATTCTTGGTTGTCAATTTGGCTATGTCTGAAAAAATAAGGAATTTTTGCTTAATGTAAAGTAAAAAAGATCCATTTCTAATTTGAATCTTTGAGGTAGGAAGACACACTTTTAACTCAGATCTATTCTGGGCCACACATTCTGCTGGAATCCTATATAAGGACATGGAAGAAGGAAGCTTCTGTTCTTTGCCTGCTTGCCCTCACCTTTCTAAGAAGTCTATCCTTTCACTGGCTTTAGAGCCTATTTCTTCAGGATTCCAGCATATACCGAAGATCAACTGAAACATCCAGCCTTGTGGACTGAGCAAGTACAGGATTCTTGGATGTTCTGTTTACAGCCAGGCATTCTTGGACCAGCTAGACTGCTGCTTGCACCTGCAAGTAATTTCAATAAATCATCTACACACACACACACACACACACACACACACACACACACACACACACACAGGTCATCTGCCATGTAGCTAGCTACATAGCCAGTATGAAAAAGCTAGACTGGTGTCCTAGGTCCCTCGGAGATCAGTTTGCACAGGTGAGCGCACAGACTGTGGAGCTTGAGCAAGCAGACTGCAGAAGCTACAGAGCTTCTGGAACAGACCCTGCTTTGGGCTCCTGACATCCCGGTACCTTCCCCCCAACCCCCAGAGGAGAGGTGGTCACCTGAGAAGGCTCTGACCACCCAAGCAGGTGAGGGAGCCATCTTGTGTCCCAGGTCCCTCAGAGACCAGTCTGCACAGGTGAGCACTCAGACTGTGGAGGGTGAGCAAGCAGACTACAGAAACAACAGGCCTTCATCTTCAGCCAGGAGGCAGGTCTGAGCACCAGACCTACATGCACCTTCCCTGAATGAGGAGAGCTTGTCTGCAAAGAGTACTCTGACCACTGAAATTCAGGAGAGAGCTGTACTCCCAGGACTGCTGACAGAGGCTAACAGAATCACAGGAGGATCAAGCTCCAGCCAGAGACAACTATAACAACTAACACCAGAGATTACCAGATGGCAAAAGGCAAACATAAGAATCTTACTAACAGAAACCAAGGCAATTCACCATCATCAGAATCCAGCACTCCCAACTCAGCCAGTCCTGGATACCCAAACACACCCGAAAAGCAAGATTCGGATTTAAAATCATATCTCATGATGCTGGTAGAGGACTTTACGAAGGGCATTAATAACTCACTTAAAGAAATACAGGAGAATACTGCTAAACAGGTAGAAGTCCTTAAAGAGGAAACACAAAATCCCTTAAAGAATTACAGGAAAATACAAAGAGGTGATGGAATTGAACAAAACCATCCAAGACCTAAAAAGGGAAGTAGACACAATAAAGAAAACCTAAAGGGAGACAACTCTGGAGATAGAAGCCCTAAGAAAGAAATCAGGAACCATAGATGCGAGCATCAGCAACAGAATACAAGAGATGGAAGAGAGAATCTCAGGGGCAGAAGATTCCATGGAGAACATAGAGAACAATCAAAAAATTCAAAATGCAAAAAGATCCTAACTCAAAACATCCAGGAAATCCAGGACACAATGAGAAGACCAAACCTATGGATAATAGGAGTAGATGAGGATGAAGACTTTCAACTTAAAGTTCCAGCAAATATCTTCAACAATATTATAGAAGAAAACTTCCCAAATCTAAAGAAAGAGATGCCCATGAACATACAAGAAGCCTACAGAACTTCAAATATACTGGACCAGAAAAGAAATTCCTCCTGACACATAATAATCAGAACAACAAATGCACTAAATAACGATAGAATATTAAAAGCAGTAAGGGAAAAAGGTAAAGTAACATATAACCTAACAGAATTACACCAGACTTTTCACCAGAGACTATGAAAGTCAGAAGATCCTGGACAGATGTTATACAGACCCTAAGAGAACACAAATGCCAGCCCATGCTACTATACTCAGCAAAACTCTCAATTACCATAGATGGAGAAACCAAAGTATTCCATGACAAAATCAAATTCACACATTATCTTTCCAGGTATCCAGCCCTTCAAAGGATAATAAAGGGAAAACACCAACACAAGAATGGAAACTACACCCTAGAAAAAGCAAGAAAGTAATCCTTCAACAAACCTAAAAGAAGACAGCCACAAGAACAGAATCCCAACTTTAACAACAAAAATAACAGGAAGCATCAATTTCTTTTCTTTAATTTCTCTTAACATCAATTCCCCAATAAAATGACAAAGACTAATAGATTGGCTACACAAACAGGACCCAACACTTTGCTGCTTACAGGAAACCTACTTCAGGGACAAAGTCAGACACTACCTCAGAGTGAAAGGCTGGAAAACAATTTTCCAAGCAAACGGTCCAAAGAAACAAGATGGAGTAGCCATTCTAATATCGAATAAAATTAACTTCCAACCCAAAGTTATCAAAAAAGACAAGGACGGGCACTTCATACTCATCAAAAGTAAAATTTAACAAGATGAACTATCAATTCTGAACATCTATGCTCCAAATGCAAGGGCAGCCACATTCATTAAAGAAACTTTAGTAAAGCTCAAAGAACTCATTGAACCTTACACAAAAATAGTGGGAGATTTCAACACGCAACTCTCGTCAATAGACAGATCCTGGAAACAGAAACTAAACAGAGACACATGGATACTAACAGAACTTATGAAACAAATAGATTTAATAGATATCTACAGAACATTTTATCCTAAAACAAAAGAATATACCTTCTTCTCAGCACCTCATGGTACCTCCTCCAAAATTGACCATATTATTGGTCACAAAACAGGCCTCCACAGACACAAAAATATTGAAATTATCCCATGTATCCTATTAGATCACCATGAACTAAGGCTGATCTTCGATCACAGCATAAGTAATAGAAAGCCAACATTCATGTAGAAACTGAACAACACTCTACTCAATGATACCTTGGTCAAGGATGAAATAAAGAAAGAATTTAAAGACTTTTTAGAGTTTAATGAAATGAAGGCACAACATACCCAAAGTTATGGGACACAATGAAGGCAGTCCTAAGAGAAAAACTCATAGCTCTGAGTGCCTCCAAAAAGAAACTAGAGAGAGCATACACTAGCAGCCTAACAGCACACCTAGAAGCTCTAGAACTAAAGGAAGCAAATTCACCCAAGAGGAGTAGATGGCAGGAAATAATCAAATTCAGCACGAAATCAACCAAGTGGAAATAAAAAGAACTATACAAAGAATCAACCAAACCAGGAGCTTTTTTTTTTAAATCAACAAGATAGATAAACCTTTAGCATGACTAACTAGAGAGCAGAGGGACAGTATCCTAATTAACAAAATCAGAAATGAAAATGGAGACATAACAACAGAACCTGAGGAAATCCAAAACATCATCAGATCCTACTACTAAAGGCTATATTCAAGAGAACTAGAAAACCTGGATGAAATGGACAATTTTCTAGACAGATACCAGCTACCAAAGTTAAATCAGGATCAGAATAATGATCTAAACAGTCCCATTTCCCCTAAAGAAATAAAAGCAGTCATCTATAGTCTCCCGACCAAAAAAAGCCCTGGACCAGACAGCTTTAGTGCAGAGTTCTGTCAGACCCTCAAAGAAGACCTAATTCAAACCCTCCTCAAACTATTCCACAAAATAGAAACAGAAGATACTCTACCCAAATCATTCTATGAATCCACACATACTCAGATTGCTAAACCACAAAAATATCCAACAAAGAAAGAGAACTTCAGATCAATTTCCCTTATGAATATTGATGCAAAAATACTCAATAAAATCCTCACAAACTGAATCCAAGAACACGTCAAAATGATCATCCATCATGAACAAATAGGCTTCATCCCAGGGATGCAGGGATGGTTTAATATAGGGAAATCCAACAATGTAATCCATTATATAAACAAACTCAAAGTCGAAAACCACATGATCATCTGTTAGATGCTGAGAAAGCATTTCACAAAATCCAACACCCTTCATGATAAGTCATGGAAAGATCAGGAATTCAAGGCTCATACCTAAACATAATAAAAGCAATATACAGCAAACTACTAGCCAATATCAAACTAAATGGAGAGAAACTCAAAGCAATCCCACTAAAATCAGGGACTAGATAAGCCTGCCCACTTTCTCCCTACCTATTCAATATAGTACTTGAAGTTCTAGCCAGAGCAATTTGACAACAAAAGGAGATCACAGGGATACAAATTGGAAAGGAAGAAGTCAAAATATCACTATTTGCAGATGATGATTGTATATATAAGTGACCCTAAAAATTCCACCAGAGAACTCCTAAACCTGATAAACAGCTTCAGTGCAGTAGCTGGACATAAAATTAACTCAAACAAGTCAATGGCCTTTTTCTACACAAAGAATAAACAGGCTGAGAAAGAAATTAGGGAAACAACACCCTTCTCAATAGTCACAAATAATATAAAATACCTTGGTGTGACTCTTACTAAGTAAGTGAAACATCTGCATGATAAGAACTTCAAGTCTGTGAAGAAAGAAATCGAAGAAGATCTCAGAAGATGGAAAGATCTCCCATGCTCATGGATTGGCCGGATTAATATAAGCAATCTACAGATTCAATGGAACCCTCATCAAAATTCCAACTCCATTTCTCACTGAGTTAGAAAGGGCAATATGCAAATTCATTTGGAATAATAAAAAACCTAGGAGAGCAAAAACTATTCTCAAGGATAAAAGAACCTCTGGTGGAATCACCATGTCTAACCTCAAGCTGTACTACAGAGCAATTGTGATAAAAACTGCATGGTACTGGTACAGCAACAAACAGGTACATTAATAGAATAGAATTGAAGACCCAGAAATTAATCCACTCACTATGGTCACTTGATCTTTGACAAGGGAGCTAAAACCATCCAGTAGAAAAAAGAGAGCATTTTAAACAAATAGTGCTGGCACAACTGGTGGTTATCATGTAAAAGAATGGGAATTGATGCATTCTTTTTTTTTAATTAGGTATTTTCCTCATTTACATTTCCAATACTATCCCAAAAGTACCCCATACCCTCCCCGCAACTCCCCTACCCACCCACTCCTACTTTTTGGCCCTGGCATTCCCCTGTACTGGGGCATTTAAAGTTTGCAAGTCCAATGGGCCTCTCCAGTGATGGCCAATTAGGCCATCTTGTGATACATATGCAGCTAGAGTCAAGAGCTCTGGGGTATTGGTTAGTTCATAATGTTGTTCCACCTACAGGATTGCAGATCCCTTTAGCTCCTTGGGTACTTTCTCTAGCTCCTCCATTGGGGGCCCTGTGATCCGTCCAAGAGCTGACTGTGAGCATCCACTTATGTGTTTGCTATGCCCCGGCATAGTCTCACAAGAGACAGCTATATCTGGGCCCTTTCAGCAAAATCTTGCTAGAGTATGCAATGGTGTCAGCATTTGGAGGCTGATTATGGGATTGATCCCCAGGAACGGCAGTCCCTAGATGGTCTATCCTTTCGTCTCAGCTCCAAATTTTGTCTCTGTAACTCCTTCCATGGGTGTTTTTTCCCAATTATAAGAAGGGGCAAAGTGTCCACACTTTGGTCTTCATTCTTCTTGAGTTTCATGTGTTTTGCAAATTGTAACTTATATCTTGGGTATTCTAAGTTTCTGGGCTAATATCTACCTATCAGTGAGTATATATCATTTGAGTTCTTTTGTAATTGGGCTACCTCACTCAGGATAATGCCCTCCAGGTCCAACCATTTGCCTAGGAATTTCATAAATTCATTCTTTTTAATAGCTGAGTAGTATTCCAATGTGTAAATGTACCACATTTTTTGTATCCATTCCTCTGTTGAGGGACATCTGGGTTCTTTCCAGCTTCTGGCGATTATAGATAAGGCTGCTATGAACATAGTGGAGCATGTGTCCTTCTTACCGGTTGGGACATCTTCTGGATATATGCCCAGGAGAGGTATTGCAGGATCCTCCGGTAATACTATGTCTAATTTTCTGAGGAACTGCCAGACTGATTTCCAGAGTGGTTGTACAATCTTGCAACCCCAACAAAAGTGGAGGAGTGTTCCTCTTTATCTACATCCTTGCCAGCATCTGCTGTCACCTAAATTTTTGATCTTAGCCATTCTGACAGTTGTGAGATGGAATCTCAGGGTTGTTTTGATTTGCATTTCCCTGATGATTAAGGATGCTGAACATTTTTTCAGGTGTTTCCTAGCCATTTGGTATTCCTCAGCTGAGAATTCTTTGTTTAGCTCAGAGCCCCATTTTAAAATGGGGTTATTTGATTTTCTGGAGTCTACCTTCTTGAGTTCTTTATATATATTGGATATTAGTCCCCTATCTGATTTAGGATAGGTAAAGATCCTTACCAATCTGTTCGTGGCCTTTTTGTCTTATTGAAAGTGTCTTTTGCTTTGCAGAAGCTTTGCATTTTCATGAGGTTCCATTTGTCAATTCTCGATCTTACAGCACAAGTCATTGCTGTTCTATTCAGGAATTTTTCCCCAGTGCCAATATCTTCAAGGCTTTTCCCCACTTTCTCCTCTATAAGTTTCCATGTCTCTGGTTTTATGTGGAGCTCCTTGATCTACTTAGCTTTGACCTTAGTACAAGGAGATAGAAATGGATCAATTCATTCTTCTACATGATAACCACCAGTTGTGCTAGCATCATTTGTTGAAAATGCTGTCTTTTTTCCACTGGATGATTTTAGCTCCCTTGTTGAAGATCAAGTGGCCATAGGTGTGTGGGTTCATTTCTGGGTCTTCAGTTCTATTCCATTGGTCTACTTGTCTATCGATATACCAGTACCATGCTTTTATTTTTTTTTAATCACAATTGCTCTGTAGTAAAGCTTTAGGTCAGGCATGGTGATTCCACCAGAGGTTCTTTTATCCTTGAGAAGAGTTTTTGCTATCCTAGGTTTTTTGTTATTCCAGATGAATTTGCAGATTGCTCTTTCTAATTCGTTGAAGAATTGAGTTTGAATTTTAATGGGGATTGCATTGAATCTGTAGATTGCTTTTGGCAAGATAGATATTTTTACAATGTTAATCCTCCCAATCCATGAGCATGGGAGATCTTTCCATCTTCTGAAATCTTCTTTAATTTCTTTCTTCAGAGACTTGAAGTTCTTACCATACAGATCTTTCACTTCCTTAGTTAGAGTCACGCCAAGGTATTTTATATTATTTGTGACTATTGAGAAGGATGTTGTGTCTCTAATTTCTTTCTCAGCCTGTTTATTCTTTGTGTAGAGAAAGGCCATTGAATTATTTGAGTTAATTTGATATACAGCTACTTCACTGAAGCTGTTTATCAGGTTTAGGAGTTCTCTGGTGGAATTTTTAGGGTCACTTATATATACTATCATATCATCTGCAAAAAGTGATATTTTGACTTCTTCTTTTCCAATTTGTATCCCCTTGATCTCCTTTTGTTGTCGAATTGCTCTGGCTAGGACTTCAATACAATGTTGAATAGGTAGTGGGCAGCCTTGTCTAGTCCCTGATTTTAGTGGGATTGCTTTCAGCTTCTCACCATTTACTTTGATGTTGGCTACTGGTTTGCTGTAGATTGCTTTTATCATGTTTAGGTATGGGCCTTGAATTCCTGATGTTTTCAAGACTTTTATCATGAATGGGTGTTGGATTTTGTCAAATGCTTTCTCAGCATCTAACGAGATGATCATGTGGTTTTTATCTTTGAGTTTGTTTATATAATGGATTATGTTGATAGATTTCTGTATATTAAACCATCCCTGCATCCCTGGAATAAAGCCTACTTGGTCAGGATGGATGATTGTTTTAATGTGTTCTTGGATTCGATTAGCGATAATTTTATTGAGTATTTTTGCATCGATATTCATAAGGGAAATTGGTCTGAAGTTCTCTACCTTTGTTGGATCTTTCTGTGGTTTAGGTATCAGAGTAATTGTGGCTTCATAGAATGAGTTGGGTAGAGTACCTTCTGTTTCTATTTTGTGGAATAGTTTGTGCAGAACTGGAATTAGATCTTCTTTGAAGGTCTGATAGAACTCTGCACTAAACCCATCTGATCCTGGGCTTTTTTTGGTTGGGAGACTATTAACGACTGCTTCTATATTTTTAGGGGATATGGGGCTGTTTAGATTGTTAACTTGGTCCTGATTTAACTTTAGTACCTGCTATCCATCTAGAAATTTGTCCATTTCATCCAGGTTTTCCAGTTTTGTTGAGTATAGCCTTTTGTAGAAGGATCTGATGGTGTTTTGGATTTCTTCAGGATCTGTTGTTATGGCTCCCTTTTCATTTCTGATTTTGTTAATTAGGATGCTGTCCCTGTGCCCTCTAGTGAGTCTGGCTCAGGGTTTATCTATCTTGTTGATTTTCTCAAAGAACCAGCTCCTCCTTTAGTTAATTCTTTGAATAGTTCTTCTTTCTACTTGTTTGATTTCAGCCCTGAGTTTGATTATTTCCTGCTGTCTACTCCTCTTGGGTGAATTTGCTACCTTGAGTTCTAGATCTTTTAGGTGTGTTGTCAAGCTGCTAGTGTGTGCTCTCTCTAGTTTCTTTTAGGAGGCACTCAGAGCTATGAGATTCCCTCTCAGAAATGCTTTCATAGTGTCCCATAAGTTTGGGTATGCTGTGGCTTCATTTTCATTAAACTCTAAAAAGTCTTTAATTTCTTTCTTTATTCCTTCCTTGACCAAAGTATCATTGAGAGGAGTGTTGTTCATTTTCTATGTGAATGTTGGCTTTCCATTATTTATGTTGTTATTGAACATCAGCCTTAGTCCATGGTGGTCTGATAAAATGCATGGGAAGATTTCAATATTTTTGTATCTGTTGAGGTCTGTTTTGTGACCAATTATATGGTCAGTTTTGGAGAAGGTCCCCTGAGGTGCTGAGAAGAAGGTATATCCTTTTGTTTTAGGATAAAATGTTCTGTAGATATCTGTTAAGTCCATTTGTTTCATCACTTCTGTTAGTTTCACTGTGTCCCTGTTTAGTTTCTGTTTCCACGATCTGTCCATTGATGAAAGTGGTGTGTTGAAGTCTCCCACTATTATTGTGTGAGGTGCAATATGTGCTTTGAGCTTTACTAAAGTTTCTTTAATGAATGTGGCTGTCCATGCATTTGGAGCACAGATATTCAGAATTGAGAGTTCCTCTTGGGAGATTTTACCTTTGATGAGTATGAAGTGTCCCTCCTTGTCTTTTTTGATAACTTTGGGTTAAAAGTCAATTTTATTAGATATTAGAATGGCTACTCCAGCTTGTTTCTTCAGACCATTTGCTTGGAAAATTGTTTTCTAGCCTTTTCTCTGAGGTAGTGTCTGTCTTTTTCCCTGAGATGGGTTTCCTGTAAGCAGCAGAATGTTGGGTCCTGTTTGTGTAGCCAGTCTGTTAGTCTATGTCTTTTTATTGGGGAATTGAGTCCATTGATATTAGGAGATAATAAGGAAAAGTAATTGTTGCTTCCTATTATTTTTGATTTTAGAGTTGGCATTCTGTTCTTGTGGCTGTCTTCTTTTTGATTTGTTGAGGGATTACTTTCTTGCTTTTTCTAGGGCATGGTTTCCGTCCTTGTATTGTTTTTTTTTTTTTTTTTTTCTGTTATTACCCTTTGAAGGGCTGAATTCGTGGAGAGATAATGTGTGAATTTGGTTTTGTCGTGGAATACTTTGGTTTCTCCATCTGTGGTAATTGAGAGTTTGGCTGGGTATAGTAGCCTGGGCTGGCATTTGTGTTCTCTTAGGGTCTGTGTAACATCTGTTCAGGATCTTCTGACTTTCATAGTCTCTGGTGAAAAGTCTGGTGTAATTCTGTTAGGCCTGCCTTTATATGTTACTTTACCTTTTCCCTTACTGATTTTAATATTCTATCTTTATTTAGTGCATTTGTTGTTCTGATTATTATGTGTCAGGAGGAATTTCTTTTCTGGTCCAGTCTATTTGGAGTTCTGTAGGCTTCTTGTATGTTCATGGGCATCTCTTTCGCTAGGTTTGGGAAGTTTTCTTCTATAATTTGTTGAAGATACTTGCTGGCCCTTTAAGTTGAAAATCTTCATTCTCATCTACTCCTATTATCCATAGGTTTGGTCTTCTCATTGTGTCCTGGATTTCCTGGTTGTTTTGAGTTAGGATCTTTTTGCATTTTGTATTTTCTTTGATTGCTGTGCTGATGTTGTCTATGGAATCTTCTGTACCTGAGATTCTCTCTTCAGTCTCTTGTATTCTGTTTCTGATGCTCACATCTAATCGTTCCAGATTTCTTTCCTAGGTTTTCTTTCTCCAGTGTTGCCTCACTTTGGGTTTTCTTTATTGTGTCTACTTCCCTTTTTAGGTCTTGGATGGTTTATTCAATTCCATCACCTGTTTGGTCGTGTTTTCCTGCAATTCTTTAAGGTATTTTTGTGCTTCCTCTTTAAGGTCTTCTATCTGTTTAGCAGTGTTCTCCTGTATTTCTTTAAGTGAGTTATTAAAGTCCTTCTTGATGTACTCTACGAACATTGTGAGATATACTTTAAATCAGGGACTACCTTTTCAGGTGTGTTGGGGTGCCCAGGACTGGGTGGTGTGGGAGTGCTTCGTTCTGATGATGGTGAGTGGTCTTGGTTTATGTTAGTAAGATTCTTACGTTTGCCTTTCACCATCTGGTAATCTCTGGAGTTAGTTGTTGTAGTTGTCTCTGGTTAGAGCTTGTTCCTCAGGTGTTTATGTTAGCCTCTATCAGCAGATTTGGGAGACTAGCTCTCTCCTGAATTTCAGTGTTCTGAGTACTCTCTGCAGGCAAGCTCTCTTCTTGCAGGGAAGGTGCCCAGATACCTGGTCTTCGAACCTGCCTCCTGGTAGAAGTTGGGATTCACTCACAGAGGTCTTAAGATCCCGTGGAGGGTCCTTTGAGTACCTTGTGGGTATCTGCAGACTCTGCCCCCAAGGTAAGTCCCTGATCAGACAGGGTTTTCTGCTTCCCTAATTAATGCAGTCTCAGCTCCCTCGAGATTGGATTGGAGCAGCAACAGCTGTGTTCCACTCACCAGAGTTCTTTAGATCCCTTGGAGGGTCTTGTGGGTAGCTTGGGGGTGTCTGCAGACTCCGCGTCCAGGCTACCCCGGTGCTGGTGGGGACAGGAAGGTGAATTGATCCATTCTTATCTCCGTGTACAAATCTCAAGTCTAAATGGATCAAAGAACTCCACATAAAACCAGAGACACTGAAATTTATAGAGGAGAAAGTGGGGAAAAGCCTCAAAGATATGGGCACAGGGGAAAAATTACTAAACAGAACAGCAATGGCTTGTGCTGTAAGATCAAGAATTGACAAATGGTACCTCATAAAATTGCAAAGCTTCTGTATGCAAAAGACACTGTCAATAAGACAAAAAGCCCACCAACTGATTGGGAAAAGATCTTTACCAATCCTAAATCTGATAGAGGGCTAATATCCACTACATAGAAAGATCTCAAGAAGTTAGACCCCAGAAAACCAAATAACCCCATTAAAAATGGGGTACAGAGCTACACAAAGAATTCTCAACTGAGGAATACTGAATGGCTGAGGAGCACCTGAAAAAATGTTCAACATCCTTAATCACTAAGGAAATGCAAATCAAAACAATCCTAAGATTCCACCTCACACCAGTCAGAATGGCTCAGATCAAAAGTTCAGGTGACAGCAGATGCTGGCGAGGATGTGGAGAAAGAGGGACACTCCTCCATTGGTGGTGGGATTGCAAGCTTGTACAACCACTCTGGAAGTCAGTCTTTCTGAGGGGGTTCCTCAGAAAATTAGATATAGTACTACTCAAAGTTCCAGCAATACCTCTCCTGGGCATATACCCAGAAGATGTTCCAACTGGTAATAAGTACACATGTTCCACTATGTTCATAGCAGCCTTATTTATAATAGCCAGAAGCTGGAAACTGGAAAGAATCCAGATGTCCCTCAACAGAGGAATGGATACAAAAAATGTGGTATATTTACACAATGGAGTAGTAGTCAGCTATTAAAAAGAATGAATTTATGAAATTCCTGGGCAAATGGATGGACCTGGAGGGTATCATCCTGAGTGTTGTAACCCAATCATAAAAGAATTCACATGATATATACTAACTGATAAGTGGATATTAGCCCAGAAACTTAGAATACCCAAGATATAAGTTACAATTTGCAAAACACATGAAACTCAAGAAGAATGAAGACCAAAGTGTGGACACTTTGCCCCTTCTTAGAACTGGGAATAACACACCCATGGAAGGAGTTACAGAGACAAAGTTTGGAGCTGAGACAAAAGGATGGAGCATCTAGAGACTGCCACACCTGGGGATCCATCCCATAATCAGCCTCCAAATGCTGACACCATTCCATACTCTAGCAAGATTTTGCTGAAAGGACCCAGATATAGCTGTCTCTTGTGAGACTATGCCGGGCCCTAGCAAATACATAAGTGGATGCTCACAGTCAGCTATTGGATGGATCACAGGGCCTGCAATGGAAGAGCTAGAGAAAGTACCCAAGGAGCTAAAGGGATCTGCAACCCTATAGGTGGAACAACAATATGAACTAACCAGTACTTTCCCGCAGCTAGTGTCTCTAGCTGCATATGTCACAGAAGATGACCTAGTTGGCCTTTATTGGGAAGAGAGGCCTCTTGGTCCTGCAAACTTTATATCCCTCAGTACAGGACACCGGGGCCAAGAAGTGGGAGTGGGTGGGTAGGGGAGTGGGAGGGTGGTAATGGGGGACTTTTGGGATAGCATTTGAAATGTAAATGAAGAAAGTATCTAATTAAAAAAAATGTTTGTAAGAAACCTTTTATAACCCATTCCAGGATCCCACTATTCTTCTGATATCAACAGCCACGTGACTGGTCAGAAAGAAAGCTGCAAACCAGTGTCCTTCCTAACACCCACTCAAAAGATTCCACAGAATATTGCCTGTAAATTCAATAATGTACAAAATGTCCACATTGGGCTTTCCAGGGAATCAGGGTTGTTTCAATATTTGAACATTCATTAAAATACAACCCACCATCTCAATGGGCTAAAGCCACAAAACCTCATAATTTAACTAACATGAAACAAAGTAATGAAAAAAACCACTACTTATGAGGTAAACTCTGAGCAAAATAGAAATTTTAGCAAACAAGACAACTTTAGAAAGACGAAAAGCAAAGGAAAATAGTTCCCAATTTGAGAACATCTGTTAAACTACAGCCATCAGGTTTGTGCAGTGCTGGCAAAGGCTGAACTGACCAAGAGAACTGAGCATAGTGCAGGAACAGTTCCACCTAAATAAAGAAGACTAATTACTGACAACACAAAGCCAGTTTAATACAAAAAGTCAGTCTTTCCAACAAAGTGTTGAAACAACTAGACATCTATATCAATCACGAAATGACCCGTGACTTCACATCTTAAAAATCTTAACTAAATGAGCCCTTATATGACACTGAAAACATGGTTTATAAAAAGAAAAACTTAGTGATTCAGCCTTAACAACTAAAATGTTTGTCCTGGGAAAAGTCTAGGCCAAGAGAATGAGAAGACAACATGAGGGCTGGAAAGTATTACTAAGGGTCAGGGGTGCTGCTCAGGGGTGGCATGGTACGTGTGTAGCAGGTGCTGAGACACTGACCAATCCCCAGCATCAGAAAGGAATGATTTTACAACTGTTTATCTGTAATTTAGATGTATTTAGAACTCAAATCTGTAATAAAACAACTCAGAACAACAGATGGTTCACTGAGGACAGATATAAGGAAACACCAACCATGTTCAGCTTCGTAGGTACTAAGGAAATACAAGTCAAACCACACTTATCATGAATACACACATTTAAGGTCAGAGAAAAGTAAAAGCTATTGCAGGGCTGGGGGTATCAGTCAGTGACCAAGTACGACTGAGCATGTACAAGAGCAATGAAAACAGCAGCAGCACAGAAACAACAAGACCAAGCAGCAAAGTGCTGCAGAGAAACTGCTCCTACATCTGCCAGGTCACACAGCCACTCTGCTGAACAGTTTGCTGGCTTTCTACAATAGTAAGCATATTTAATATATGTTGCAAAAATTCTACCTCTGGCCATTTAGTCTACAGAACTGTAAGTGTGTTCTCAGCCTCCTGAGTCCTGCACAGTAGTGTTCTGAGGCTTTACACAGGTCTACAAAGTAGACCCAGTCCGTGTATCTTTAACATGCAACAGGATGCATCTGGCACATTGTCTATTGTAATATTATTCAAAAGAAGAGATAACATATTGATACTTAGTGAAAGGTGCCTAATATCAAATAGTTTCACAATAGATGGTTCCATTTTTTATGACATTCCCCAAGGAGAGAAACTATAGTAGCAAGACTCTGGACCATGTCAGCCAGTGTGTAAGTGGGAGGAAGATGTCACTAGAGAGGAATCACACTTCTGAGTTTTACTGATGTAACTTTGTCCTGACTATGTGTGTGTTAAAGTGCATAGGGCTGTACATCAACAATCAAAAAGTTAATTTTAAAAAGTGATTCTTGGGTTAGTGTTTAGAAAAACAAGAAACACTTAATTTTCTAATTATAGGTTCTAATTCTATAAATGGAAATGTCGAATTATAGTGTATCTAATTTAAAAAAGTTTCTTTTCACCAATTGATAGTTATATTCTGCAATAGATTTTATTTAATTAATAAATAAAAGTAAAATCAAACTTGTGTTCACATGTGTGATCTTAGCACTTCGGGAGACTGAGGTAGGAGGATGGTTACCAAGTTTGAGACCAGTCAGAACTACATGGTCAGTTTAGGGAGACTGTGGGTTGTATAATGAGACTCTTTTTCAAAAACATGAAACAAACAGCAAATGGAATGGAACCCAGAAAGCCTGTGGGTACTTTTAGACTAAGAAATAAGGACGCCACAGGTAAGAGTGAAAGCCAGAAAGGAAGAAACACTACATGCTTAAAAGACTACTAATAAATATATAACATACCTACACATACAGGTTATTAAATTTTACCTTTACTTAAGGAAAACATCAGGAGTCTCAAATCTTAATTGCTATAAAACTAGGGTATAACGTACTAGAGTTGCCTAGAGTCTGAATGAGAATATATATGAAATGTTCACCCTAATGCCTAGCATGCAGCAACTTCTCAGTAAGTTATGGCTGCTGTAATGGATCTTAAGAAGACACAGAATTGTTTGGAGACGATTACCCTCACTATGGGTACAATTTGGAGATCATTGTCCAAAACATTGTGACCTCAAATTAATTCATTCAACTCTAAGAGCAGGGTCAAATGGACTGACAGTTATAGGAATGATTTAATGAACTAACTATTCTATTCTCATGCTCATTATTTGAGAGTTTACAATGAACGTGAAATTCTGCTAGGTGTTAGAACCTGAAATTGCAAAGACTTTATTATTAACCTCAAGGAACAGTTTAAAGGAGAGAGTATTGTTAAATGAAAGAGATGCTGCAACAGGATGTCATTGGACTGCACAACATTATATAATTACTTGTTTATTGCTATTGAAGTTGTCCCAAAGGGTTGACTTGACAGACACTGGCATCTGATACACTTGAAATGGTGAATAACATCAGCTAAGCTCCGTTCATTTCCAGCCATCCATGTTTCTTTGCTATGCTTCCTTATTGTGAGCTAAAAGAGTTAAGATAAACTACCTGCCTATATACAAGCTGTTTACCACTTTAAAAAAAAACAAACCACAGATTAAATAAAATACCAGATTTCCCAATTCACATGAATGCTCTATGGCTATATAGAGGCTAATAGCATAAACCTCTAAATTCAGAACAGTTGACTTCACGTCCTGCACATACAACAGTGAATCTTGAAAAAGAGTCCACTTTTATATCAATTCTTTCATCTACAAAGCAAGGATTTTACCTGTTTCACTATATGAAAGTCAGACACAGTTTAGAACATTGGCACACAGAACACAAAGCATACAATAACAGTACACTACAATTATTAATGTTAATAGACTGGACAAGAAAAGAAAATCTTCAATTTAATAATCAAAACACAACATCTATAGAACGAAGAAAAATATTAAAAGAAGCAAGAGAAAAAAGTTAGGAAACATACAAAGGCAGACATATCAGAAGTATATCAGACTTCTCAACAGAGACTTTAAGAGGTAGAAGGGCCCCTTTTGGTCGGCACCAGGTTAGGGACACCTTGGGTACAAACTTGGCAGATGGTCCCATGATCCTCAGAGGACTCTCCACATCCCAGGCACCCTAGCACACCCAGGATCTTAGGATCACTGGTGAGTGGAATGCAACATCTGTCCCAAAACAATCGTGAGAGGCCTGTGACAGCAGGAGCGAAAGAACAGGAGCCCTGCCTGATCAGAAGCTTGGGTTCCTTCTGGTCAGCACTAGTCTAACTTAGTTTCGAATACAGCAGACAGCCCCATTGTCCTCAGAGGAGGTACCACTTCCAGGCACTGTAACACGCCCAGGATCTTAGGATTCCAGGCTCCCAGGAAAACAGGATCTCAGAGGAAGCTTGACTGTCAAGAACTCTGACACACCCAGAATCTCGGGTTTACAGGAGCTTGGAATCACATGATCACAGAGAAAGCTGGACTCTGAGGAGTTCTGACACAACCAGGATTACAGGAAAGACAGGCTCCAATCAGATATATTGATGGCAGCGAGCACATGAGATAATCAGATGGCAGGAGGCAAGGATAAGAATAGAAGCAACAGAAACCAAGGTTACTTGGCATCATCAGAACTAAACTCTCCCATCATAGCAAATCCTGGATACACCATCATACCAGAAAAGCAAGATATGGATCTAAAGTCACTTCTCCTGATGATGATGGAGGGCTATAAGAAGGAAATAAAAAACTCCCCTAAAGAAATACAGGAGAACACATCCAAACAGGTGAAAGAATTCAACAAAATCATCCAGGATCTAAAAATGGAAGTAGAAACAATAAAGAAATCAAAAAGGGAGACCACTCTGGAAACAGAAAACCTAGGAAAAAGTCAAGAGCCATTGATGCAAGCATAACCAACAGAATACAAGAGAGAGAAGAGATACAGAAGATACCATAGAAAACATTGAAACAACAGTGAAAGAAAATGTGAAATACAAAAAGATCCTAACCCCAAACATCCAGGAAATCCAGGACACAAGAAGACAAAAGCAGGAGGATTTCTGAGTTCCAGGCCAGCCTGGTCTACTGAGTGAGATTCAGGACAGGCAGGGCTATTCAGAGAAACCCTGTCTCGAAAAACAAACAAACAAACAAATAAAAACAACAAAAACAAAACAAAGCCCAAAAAGAAAAAAAGAAAAAAAAGGATAATAGGTATAGACGAGAAGAAGATTTCCAACTTAAAGGGCCAGTAAGTATCTTCAACAAAATTATAGAAGAAAACTTCCCCAACCTAAAGAAAGAGATTCCCATGAGCATACAAGAAGCCTACAGAACTCCAAATAGTTTGGAACAGAAAAGAAATTCCGCTCATCACATAATAATCAAAACACCAAATGCACAAAACAAAAAAAGAATATTAAAAGAAGTAAGGGAAAAGGTCAAGTAACATATACAGGCAGACCTATCAGAATTACACCAGAATTCTCACCAGAGACTAGGAAAGCCAGAAGATCAGGGCAGATATCATACAGATCCTATGAGAACACAAATGCCAGCCCAAGCTACTATACCCAGCAAAACTCTCAATTACCATAGATGGAGAAACCAAAGTATTCCATGACAAAACCAAATTTACACAATATCTTTCCACAAATCCAGCCCTTCAAAGGATAATAAAGGGAAAACTCTAACAAAGGGGGAAACTAAGCTCGAAAAAAGGCAACAAAGTAATCTTTCAACAAACCTAAAGAAGATAGCCACTTGAACAGAATTCCAACTCTAACAACAAAAATAACAGGAAGCAACAACAGCTTTTCCTTAGTATCTCTTAATATCAATGAACTCAATCCCCCAATAAAAAGACATAGACTAACAGACTAGTTTTGTGAACAGGACTTAACTTTTTGCTGCATATAGGAAACCCACCTCAGGGTCAAAGACAGACACTACCTTAGAATAAAAGACTAGAAAACAATTTTCCAAGCAAATGGTCCCAAGAAACAAGTTGGAGTAGCCATTCTAATATCAAATAAAATCGATTTTCAACCTAAAGTTCTCAAAAAAGATAAGGAGGGACACTTCTTATTCATCAAAGGTAAATTTTACCAATATGAACTTTCAATTCTAAACATCTATACTCCAAATGCAAGAGCAGCCACATTCATTAAAGAAACTTTGCTAAAACTCAAAGCACACATTGCACCTTACACAATAATAGTGGAAGACTTCAACTTCCCACTCTCATCAATGGACAGATCCTGGAAACAGAAACTAAACAGAGACACATGGACACTAACAGAAGTTATGAAACAAATAGATTTATTAGATATCTACAGAACATTTTATCATAAAAGAAAAGAATATACCTTCTTCTCAGCACCTCATGGTACCTCCTCCAAAATTGATCATATAATTGGTCACAAAACAGGCCTCAACAGATACAAAAATATTGAAATTATCCCATGCATCCTATTAGATCACCACGAACTAAGGCTGATCTTCAATAACAACATAAATAATAGAAAGCCAACATTCACATGGAAACTGAACAACACTCTTTTCAATGATACCTTGGTTAAGGATGGAGTAAAGAAAGAAATTAAAGACTTTTTAGAGTTTAATGAAATGAAGGCACAACATACCCAAAGTTATGGGACACAATGAAGGCAGTTCTAAGAGAAAAACTCATAGCACTGAGTGCCTCCAAAAAGAAACTAGAGAGAGCATACACTAGCAGCCTGACAGCACACCTAGAAGCTCTAGAACTAAAGGAAGCAAATTCACCCAAGAGGAGTAGATGGCAGGAAATAATCAAACTCAGGACTGAAATCAACCAAGTGGAAACAAAAAGAACTATACAAAGAATCAACCAAACCAGGAGCTGGTTCTTTGAGAAAATCAACAAGATAGATAAGCTAGACAAGTAGAGCGTACATGTATCCTAATCAACAAAATCAGAAATGAAAAGGGAGACATAACAACAGAACATGAGGAAATCCAAAACATCATCAGATTCTACTACAAAAGCCTATACTCAAAAACTGGAAAACCTGGATGAAATGGACAATTTTCTAGACAGATACCAGGTACCAAAGTTAAATCAGGATCAGATTAATGATCTAAGCAGTCTCATATTCCCTAAAGAAATAGAAGCAGTCATTAATAGTCTCCCAACCAAAAAAAAAAAAAAAAAAAAAAGCCCAGTACCAGATGGGTTTAGTGCAGAGTTCTATCAGACCTTCAAAGAAGATCTAATTCCAATTCTCAAACTATTCCACAAATAGAAACAGAAGGAATACTACCCAATTCCTTCTATGAAGCCACAATTACTCTGATACCGAAACCACACAAAGACCCAACAAAGAAAAAGAACTTCAGACCAATTTCCCTTATGAATATTGATGAAAAAATACCCAATACAATTCTCAAAAACCAAATCCAAGAACACATCAAAATGATCATCCATCATGACCAAGTAGGCTTCATCCCAGAGATGCAAAGATTGTTCACTATATGGAAATCCACCAACGTAATCTACTATATAAACAAACTCAAAGACAAAAACCACACGATCATCTCTTTAGATGCTGAGAAAGCATTAGACCAAGTCCAACACCTGTTCATCATAAAAGTCTTGGAAAGATCAGGAATTCAAGGACCATACCTAAACATAAGAAAAGCAATATGCAGCAAACCAGTAGCCAACATCAAACTAAATGGTGAGAAACTCGAAGCAATCCCACTAAAATCAGGGACTAGACCACTCTCTCCCTACCAATCTAGATGCTTTAGGCTCCTGTCACCTTGGCTTTCCATTCTTGATGGAATGGCTGTACCTTGAAGTCTGAGCCAGAATAAACTCTTTCTCCAATAAGTTGCTTTTGTCAGAGTAGTTTATCACAGCAACAGGAAAGAATCTATGGCATAGGTCATGAGCCAAGGAATACAAGTACCCTCTGGAGGCCAGAGTAGGCCTGAACCAGAAAGGAGATAAAGTCCTTTTACAACCAAACAGGAGGGCATTTCTGCCAACATCTCAGGGGAGAGAAAAAAGAAAGGTCCTCACTGTGAACTTCTAGAGGAAGTATGTGTAGGCTTTATCCTGCTGAGAATGTAATGGCTTAAGGTAACTGACTTGTATAGTTTGAGCCATCAAATGTGTGGTGATTTGTCCTGGCAGCATAGAAAACACACAATGGATTAAACACTGTTAGAGCAGGGAGACAGGAATGAGGAGAAGAGCCATTTGCTGCTGGCTACAGGAAAGGTTTTGCCTTTTCTCCATTTTGCTGCTTTAGTTTTTCCAGACATGGAATCTGAAAGCTAGTGATTCTTGGAGGCCATGGAAAATACAGAGAGCACTGGACATAGTAACTGCTCTCAAGATGTTTCTTTATGGATGGGCAAGGATGGATGATCTAACCACCTACCCATTGCTAGCTCCCTTTATGAAAGGCATATTTAATGCATGTATTTCCTGTTGGATTTAGTAGAAAAAGAAGATAGAATGCTTTGGTACTATAGAGACTTGGCTTGACTCTTGGTCTTCCAGTTAGTTAATGATAAGAGTTATCATGCAGACCTATTGTAAGGATAGAATGAATTATGTACTGAGTAAAGTGATTGATGATACAGCTGTTCACAACACTCAGCATTGGAACTGAATATCCGTACCTCATAGCCTTCCCAGTTCTTCAATGTTTTAGGTAAATGATGATGTGTTTCTTAAAATTCAGCCAGACCTGATACAAAGTCCTAAGGAAACTAAGAAAAGCTTGATTTATATTGACCCCCAATTTCAAGTCTTTTGAGGTGACCCTAAACATAGAAGCAGATCAGGAAGAGTCAAAGGTCACAGGTCTGAGAACAATTGTTCCTCGAACATTGTATGTATAAGCTGAATTGCTAGCTTTCAATATTCTCCTTCTATCCCATTAGTTTATTTTTTTTTAAAAAGTTGAAAATTTTATTTTTGTCAGAGAAACAGAACCTAAAAAAACAACATCTTATGCTTTATTTTGAGCAGCAAGTTTAAAGGCCTTTAGTTAGAAACTGTTTCGGGTTTTTGTCTACCTTTTACTCAGCTTCCTGTCATCAGAGCCCATTAACAAGCACTATAGTAAATAGGACATTACCATTACTCAAGAGCATGGCTAACCTGCAGGCTTCTATGACTTTTATAGGCTTCCTGGTTCAGAAACCACTTTAGTATCTTATGCTGCATTCAGATGTCCTGATTACAATCTACTCCAATATCTATAACTCAACCTTTTAGACTGTGACAAGCATCTTCAAGACTTGAAGCTATGTTTCTGACACTTTTGGAGAACACTGGACACTTATTTTGTAGCATGCAGCAAGAACCACTTGAACCTCTCGAATGAGTATGTTGATACTTCACACTCTAAGAGAAACTCCTGCGAAGCAGTGCTGTGCCCTGGCCCATGCATCCCATGTGTGGCATGTCCCCATCTCTCATCATTGCTGATCCTAAGAGCTTGGTTATCTGGCTGGCTAAGATGTCTGCCAGCTTTCTTCAAACTAATTATGATGATGTGTTTCTTCATAATTAATTAGTAATGGAATAGAAGAAGTTCTTTTAGATATGAAAATACCTTTTTCTTACTAATTTTTTTTTTCAGTTTATCCCATTTTGGTTCTTGATTGAAGCAATTATCAACATGGAATCTGCCTATTTCTTTACTTATTAATATGTAATTAGAATTCTACCACAAAGAGCTGGGCATTTCTCCCATCTTTATTTATTGTTTCTATCCACATGGATACATTCATATTTCCAGTGTTATTATTTTTCTGCAAATATTGCTCTAGATCGAGTTTTGGAAACTCCTTTATATTGGATCCAAGTTCCTTTGATAAGTCTATTTATCATCCATTCAAATGAACACCAATGTATTTTCAGCAGAGCTGGGAAACATAGGTATAGTAATATCTATGTATATGCTTCAGCTGAGTTTTTGTATTTATTTTAACATTATTCTGGAATATAAGTTCATACTGATGATAATTATAATTCCAACTGACCATAGGCTTCATTTTCACTAAGAATTTGGCCCTTGCATTGACAAGAAACTAGAAATCCAGAAAACTTCACTGAGCAGCTGGCTTTCTCCATTGTCTGTGAACACTTGTACATCTTCTTTACCTTATCAGCAAAGCACACCGATCTCTTTAACACCGCAGTGTGATCGCATCATGTCCTCTAGAAATCAGGGTGACCTGAGACCTGCTGTAAGTGAAGAACACTCAGACAGGACAACAGGCAGCTCTGGTCCAGGAGAAGAGCCTGCCTGTAGCAATGCTTGCTGGGCAGGGCAGATGCTAGTCTGTAAATCATGCTCCTTTTGTGGTGACTCAAATTCTGTTGATGTTTCAGAAACAAGGTGATTAGATCAGCTACATCTAAACTGGTAGACTAACATTTCAAATTTCATAAGAATAGTTTTGCAGAGCCCCTAGTCAATTTAAGGATAGGAAGCCTCATTGCCTAAACTTTAGTAATAACCAACTGAATGAATCACAAGGTGTGCCCAGCCTTGCATTTAGAATTAAGAAGGGCTTGCTAAGGATTATGCCAGTGCTATATTGAGAAGTCTGGGCTGCCCTGGCTCAGTGGGTGGTGCTCACATCTGCACTGCACCTCTATCACACAGATACAGGAACTCTTGCCATGGCAAAGAAGGTGTAGTAATAAGCACAGCGCCCACACTGCTGTGGGTTAAGCTGCCAGTCGCTGATGCTGGTACTGATATTTCATGTGGCCACACTGTCTATCAAAGGGACTCAGAATTGTATTTTAAATGTGTTTTGGCTTTCAGTTGGGCAAGACTGTCTATAGCATTGTGGAATAAACACAAATCTTTAATTTTTGAAATTAAGTGAGTATTCTCACTTTACATAGATTAGAAATATTTTATTACATAACTGTGGAATTACTTTGTTTCTAGAAATTTTAAGTCCTTGAGAATATTATCTATTATTATCTATAACATGGTACACAATAACAGTGGGCCAATAATAGTTATATAGGATGAATGTACAACTCTCTCTACATCCTGTGACTTACAAATTGTAGGATTGTGTTGAATATATATTTTTAGGTAGCTTATATACTACAAATGAAAACTTTATCTCTAGGCTGCCTTTGCTAATTTCATGTATCCATATTTGTAGTGTGTTTGCTTTAGTCTTCATGTATAACTGAGGAAACTGCAGGAAGAGGACGTGTAACTGCACAGCTGTCCATACCTCTTCTTTCCTATCTCCTTCACCGTCTTTGTTATCTTGGTATTAGTCAAGGTTCTCATGAGGATTTATTAGAGCAAGTCCAACAATGGATGTCTACTAAAAAAAGTCCCAGAATCAGCTGGTCTTCAGTACACCCTGGAATCCCAAAGTAGGCTCTAGTGCTGGTGAAGAAATTGGCTCTCCATTGAGAGTGAGAACAAGCAGGTGGATAACAAAAATCTTCTTTCTTCCATGTTTTTTTATGTAGGCTGACAGCAAGTGTGGGAAAGATTAAAGGTAAATCTTCCCAAAAGATCTGGATTAAAAGTGTTTCTTCTTGCTTCAAATGATTTAATTATGGAAAAAAATCTCTCAAAGGAGTATTCTGCTGCTTGGGTTTTAGTTAATTTCAGATGTAGTCAAGTTGACAACCAAGAATAGCCACCACAATCCTCTTCTGTTCAGACATCTTCTTGGACTTGATGTAGGGAAGTTTCCTTTATCTGAAAACGCCTTTAGCTCCTAAGTTACTTTCTCTGGACCCAGAGCCTTATGCAAACAGTGGTCAGTATTTAAGAAGCGAGCTACACCCTGCTGGCCTTCAGAATGGTTTCTAAGGGGCAGCTGTCACTCAGTCTGGCCTCTCCCTACAGCCACAGTCTCAAGTATTTGTCTCTGTCACTGTTCCTGTCTTGAGTTTTTGTAAGTTTGACTTTGCTGTTTTGTGATATAGGCTTCTCTGGGCTTATTCTATTCAGGGCATAGCTTTATATCTTTTGCCAAATATTAGAATATTTAAGTCATTTCTTTGAACATTTTTCCAGCCCTGCCCTCTTTCTCCTCTTTTGCTGGAGAGCTGATGCCATAAACATCAAATCCAAAGGCACAGATGCTCTCTCTCCTCCCTGCTTTCCAGAAAGCTGAGATGTTTGTCCTACCTACACTCTCAACTACTGTTTACTGTTCTTTCTTTGCCACTTTTTCTTATGTTCTAGTTGCCATATTTTCAATTATAACGCGTCATTTAGTTCTTTCTATCCTCCCTGCTTTGACTGGGTGGGGCTTTCTAGGTTTGGGTTACAGCCATGCTCATAACTGTTGATTGTTACTATGCTGGCTTAATTTCTGCTCAGAATGTCTAACACTAGCGTCACTAAGTTCTGAGTGTCTACTGCTTTTGTATTCAAAGTCCCTTCTTAATGGTCACAAGTCATTTTTAAAGGAAACATGGATGCCTTTAGTCATCATTTAAGGAGACACACAGCAGCTCTCATTTAAGTAAGCAGCAGAGAGGCAAAGGAAAATGCCTTCCAGAACCGTCACTCAGCACTCAGCATCTGTTCCCTGACAGGAAGAAGGCTGATCCTAACTGCAAAGCAGGGATGAACTCAGGCTCCCCACTCCCCTGCACTCAGCTTCCTACATCACCCTGGGCAGGAAGGCTTCATTCCTGCCTCTGAGAGCTTCTACTGAAACTTGTTTGAGTGAATGCTCTTGAAATCTTGACTCTCCAGGAGGCTCCTCTGCCCTACTCAGCAGGATGGTGGAAAGCTTTGTAGTCACTTGCTTTTGTCTCCCACACTGTGGGAGGAGACTGAGAGGAGTCTTCACTGAGGGTAGAAGACAGAGCTTCCTACTGAGGAAACTGTAGCTCTCTCTGTGGTATTTAGCTATAGTTGAACAGTTACTGTGCAAAGGTCTGCTGTCTCACAAGGCTGTTGCTTTCCTGAATATAGGCTGCGGGCTTGAGCCATTGTGTCATGTGCACACCTGCTGAGGTTTTGGACGCTGGCTTCCCTAGCACACAGTCTCATCTAGGAGAGAGAAACAGTGAACAGAGAACCTGAGGACTCCACTGCACTGTCATTATCTGGCTTCTTTTGTATGTAGTGCACACACACACCCACACACATACACGCACACGGATACTAGTCCTTAGTAAGAGGAACAGGGAAAACGTCTATTCCATTCTTCTAGATGCAGAGATTGCTATAGTTTTTCAAAAATAGCTGATAATGATTATCTTGCTTTACTAGGTCTGAGATATTTTATGCATGGGTTAATAATACTTAATATTTTTTTAAGCGGCTGCATTCTATTCATGCTTTAAGGAAAGATAAACATTGCAGAGGTAGCTTTTACATAGCTCATATTGTGTGTGTTACAAGGGTCACACAGAATGACATATAATTAAAGATGAATATAGCAATTTAAACAATGTCCAAACAGTGCTATATAAAAACAACAAAGAACTAATGCTTTCAAAATGAAAGGAAAACCAAAGAAAGGCAAATTTTTTTTCTTGAGGTCAATGCTAAGTCAGAATTTCGAGGGAAACTGTCCTAAGGTATCGATTATAGACACTTCTTGAGCATGTAGTGTGTACTGGGTATCAGTGGAGAGATACAGATCTCAGCACATCACAGTCTCTACCTTTCACAAGTTGTTTAGTGGAACAATCAAGAATCCAGTCCCAGAGTAGCTATGGACACTGACAGGTGACACATGTCCACGGGATGAGGGAGTTCAGGTTTAAAAGTACGTGACAGAAAAAGGAAAGGAGGTGCTCACTGCAGGCAGAGGGAGCAGGACACAGGAGAGTCAGAGGGGAAAGAAGAAGGAAGGACAAGAGTGCTATAAGGTGGGGCGGTGGCTGTAAGGTGCTAGTATCTGCACTCAAATCCATAGGCAGCCAGGAGCTGCAGGGTGAGTTCTCATCTCTTCCAGGAAGACACCCATGCTCTGGGCAACAAGGCCCCCCACAAAACACGGCTCTCTTGTTTTTCGATTTCAATCCATGTTCATAGTTGTTAAGGCATTTTTACCACAGAGGCCACATCACTGTCATTTAAGTGCAGGTGTCTATGATCTTTTTGGAACAGTGAGAACTCATAGACAGGAAAATGCCATCCACTATATATGTCTACTTCTGATTTCCTTCTGTAAACTACAGATAAAAACATTTTATTTCTACCCAGATAATTTTTATGCGATAAGTTAATAACAAATACAAGCAATTAAACAAAAAATAAAAATACCAAAAAAAACCCTAAGAAACAAAACAAAAAAACCCAAACCACCCCTCACCCCCTCCAAAAAACCCCTAATCACTAGCAGCCAGGGTCTCTTTACTAACAAATAGGAAATTAACCATAAACTGGTCTCATATCCATTTTTGGTAACATTCTTCCAGAATGGGTAGGAAAACTGGTTAACTCTAGTATAACTGGTTATTTAACATGTGAAGACACAGATGGATCACAAAATAGTGGAATAAATGTATTAAAAAGTAGTGCCAGGGCCAGGCCGGGAGCTCAGTGCAGAAACTGGCACTCATGCATGATGCTGCAGGTTCAGTTCCCATCACTGTTAAACACAACACTCCACCACCTAGCAACTACTGACTTGACACAGCGTCACAAAAAAATAGTCTGTAAAAGAAAGCTAAAGCCAGGCCCCAGCTTCATCCTTGGTTTCCTTCAGCAATTATTCTGGAAGACATGAAGGAACTAGTCATGATGAATGACAGGCTCAGGAAAACAAAAGCAAAGATGGCTAAGATGGTGCAGAAATAAACAGTGTACAAGTATGGGGACCCTCAGCTCCCATGTAAGAGCTACATGCTGTGGCCAATCTGCATCTAATCCCAGCATTCGATGGGCAAGGAGAAGTGGGCAGACTGGAAGGTCCCCAGCTCCCTGGTCAACCAGTCCAACACACCAGCAAGCTCTAGCTTTGGTGAGACACAGTCCCAAATGATAGGGTGGGGAGAGTAAAGGAAGATACCAGATACCCATTTCTGTCTTCCACATGTGTGCCACACATTTGTGTGAGTATCTGCACATACATGTGCACATATGCACGATCACATACATGAAAAATAAAAGAACAAAGCTATGTACCTTTGATTTCAACATGACTGAGGGTAATGGACACCACCACTCATTTCCTTCAAATGTCAGTAACAGATGACAATGGGCTCCTCTCAAGCTTGTGTCTCTGACTCCAGATCACATCTTTCAAAACTTCCTATGAGTAAGTGCTCACTCTGAAAACCTACTTGGGAACTCCATACTTCTTGCCCTCTCTATTCTCTCCTCCTGACTGAACTACGGCTCTCGATCCGTCTCTATGCTGCTGCCTTCTTTCCTACCTTCAGACAAGTGAAAGTCCTATCCTATCTGCACTCCTGCACCACCCTCTTCCAATACAAACAAAAGGGCTCCCAATGATTGTAAGATCTTCACATGTTACCACTCAGGCTTCATTGCCTTTAATCTCTTTCTGCTTCTTAGCCTCTGGATGTCCTATCACAACAGACCAGAGATGACAGTGATAGCTCAAGGCTATCTTGCATTGCTGATATGAAGTCACAGAAAGATTCTTTACTATTATGTTATCTCCCAAACTCCATGTCCCTGCTCTAATTACAAGAAAAATCAGACTCAAAATAAGGATTCTCTACAAGATATCTGACGAGTTCACCGCAGCACTGTCAGTTGTGGGGAGAAAGGGGTGATTGAGCTCTTCTCTCAACAGAGGAGATGAAGGGCACAGAAACTACAGGCGAAGTGACACACAGAAGGAGCCTGGAACATCAGTAAAACTTGAAAGTCTAGAGGTACTTAAAACTCTTCTGTTTTCTGAGTGTGAAGGTCCTTACACACTGTGGTGTCCTCTCGTACCCCACCACTAAAGTCTGTAATTTTCCACTAGTCATGCACACCTAATCTTACTTTCTAGCTCTTACTATATATGGGGATTACTATAAACCAGTTTACTATTTAGTTTATTTGTTTTACAATTTGGGAATTGAACCTAGGGTCTCCCAAGTCCTCTACCATTATGCCCAGTACTTTACTATACTGTATTCAGAAAACTTGAAAGATTACTTTACTCATTACTCATTCTAATATCTATTTGTCTATAGATTTCACTGTTAAGTGTACAACTGAATTGTTTATAAATGACAGCTTTTTCCTCTCAAATTCTCACTTCTCCTGATCAACTTTCTTCTTCTTTAGTGGGAATGTTACAACAGATGGCTGACTGAGTAATGACAACAGTCATTCTTAAATTGTTTTTGGTCACAGAAATGTTCTCTTGTCAGTAAGGAAGTGCTCACTATTCTCACGATGCTTGCTTTTATGAAATCCAATAAATTTTACTAAATATATTCCTTTTTCTTAAGAGAGTATTTGATTACTCTGCAGTCTGTTACAGTGACAAATAAAAACTATCTCCAATGTTATCCTGATACAGCATTCTACATATGTACACACACATTTTTTCTCATTTTGAACACTTGTAAAATTATTCAATTTTTATGCACATTTGCACATTTTATTGTATAGCTAATATTTAGTCTGGGTTTTTGGCATCTGTATTTGGACTGAGTATTTTATTTGGTTCTAGATATGGCAGTATATTTAATAAAGTGGGTGATCATCCTTCACATATTTAACTTCAAAGTATTTGTCTAAGACTAGAATATTTATGACCTTGGATATTTAATAGAACTCACTGATGATATGTCCATCAATGATGCTATAGGTTCCATGTAGGAAGCACATACTAACATATATAAAACCTTACTGTTATTTGATGTTCAAGTCTATCCACTTTAATGCATACAGAGGCTCATGTAAGGACGTTAGCAACAGGATATAAAACAGTTCTGTCATTGTTTCATGTCCTGAGGGCTAGTCAACAATGATCATACTCTCTCCTAGGTCCTCATAAACAATGGATTGTTATTTACTAAAAGGTTTCCCTATTAGAAATGTCAAATGCAATCATTACAAAATGTAACTTTGGAAACAGACTGCTTCCATTCAAGACAATGCTCTTGAGATCTGCCTGTGCCAATGGTTTGACCTTTATTATACCATAATGTTCCGGGCCACACAACAGTTTCCTTACCTTCCACCTGTGAAAGATGGTGGGTTTTTGATATTTAATTTAGCTGTCACCCTGATTTTCCGTGGAAGATGTGCTGGTATGCGGCTGAGCCCTGTGGGGGTTGTTTCCTCAGCTGGTTGATTTTCTACATAAATGACATAGCCCTGTTGAGAGTGCTATGTTGGAGGCCTATGCATTATTGTATTGTTGTTTCTTCCTTCAAGGCTATTCCTCACTTGAGATATTTGTTAATGTATTTTCCAAGCTTTAAAACTACTTTATTTATTTAGTGAGTGTGCATTTGCACATGTGCCAGTTTGTGTGGAAATTAGAAGACATTCTCTGGAGTTGGTCTCTTAAGTTCTGTGGCTTCTTGACCTTAGGGTCAGGCCATCTTGCTGACTATACCAGCACATTTTTGCAAATGTGATCTATCATTAAGTGGTGACTCTGTCTGTGGTAACAGTGTCTCATTCACGTTCTCTAATTCTCAACACCACTCTTTGAGTCCCTGTCCTCAGAGCTAAGGGGAGTCTTTTGTAGTTGGAATTTAAAACGTCAGTATAGTCACCCTGTGACTTCTGATCAGAGTTGATCTCAGGCACATGGAATCACTGATAGATGATGCTATTTCTTTAACCACTTTTGTGGGTCTGTGGTTCCTTTGTTCCTTCTGTCTGTTGTTTGGTGTTTTCATCCTGACAGTATTTTGATGTTTTGTTTCATATATCTTTTCTAAGTTTCTTTCTTTGTGAATACCATATTTCTTATAATGTTTGGGGAAATTTTTATGTCTTTGTTTGTAAAGGATAGTTTTGCTGGGTATAGTATCTTGACTGGTAGTGCTTCTCTTTCAGCACTTGTGGTATATTATCACAGTTTATCCTTGCCTTTTTAAAAAAAAGTTTCTGCTTAGAAATTTTACGGACTTGTTTAGTAGTTTCCCTTATGTGTAGCGAGTCATTTTTCTTTTGGAGCTATCAGCATTCTTGCTGTGTTTGGCTTCTGTTTTGACAGCTCGGTCTCTTGGAACTGTGTTCTGTTCACTGAGGGGCAAATGCAGCAGGGTGTGTGTATTCTTCCCTCTGTCTGCCTGGAATCATAACTTGGTTGTACTTGGATGGGTCATCAGCTCTGAAAAACTCTTGGATTTTCCTGCTTCAGATGTTACTGTTGTATATTCTCTAATTCCCTGGAATTCATAAATATATCAGACTACAGTGTCTCCTAACCTGTTCTATATATGTCTGTTTAAATTTCACATTGTGTGTAATTTTCTCTACCTTATTTATTCTTTAACTCTGTTAAACTTGCTGTTAAATTCATTTTGGGTTCTTACCACTTTATTATAATTTTGGAAATTATATTGTTTTTAACATATTACATTTTCTAAATTTGATTTTAGATAATTTTGTACATGTATGCAATACATACATACACTACTGGACCCCAATTCTCTAACATTCCTATTAATCTTCCCTCATGCCCACAAATTCCTCTTTCACATTTCTGTCTATTCATTCTATTCTGTGGCCACTGAGATCAACCAGGGCTAACTGTATGGCCATGAGCTTGGAGCTAATAATTCATTATATTTGTAGTTAATTTCCAAATTGTTTTTTTTAAACAAGACAGAGCATTTTATAATCAAAATAATATGAGTTAGATTTTTGCTTCTTTACTTTTTTGTTGTTGTTGTTGTTGTTCTTTCTGATGTTCTTGTCTGTTTACTAAATTACTGGGAGATTTCTGTAGCATTAGGATAAAGGGTGTGCTTAATAGCTACAGATTCTTGTAATGCCTATACTTTAAATTCAAACATGGCTTAAGATGCTTTAGGTTGCAACTCAGCAGTGTGAACTGGGGCTTCAATGAATGCACAGGAGTGAGTATGGGAGCCACTTCTCAGAGAGTCCTGCACTTCCCAGATGCCTGGCCAAGTTTAATTTGCTAACTTTGGCAGGCACACAGACAGTACCGGTGCTTGTTTTCAGTTAATGGTTATACTAAAGAGACCCCCATAATACATATTTGTTCCAGATGTTTGCATACTGGATTATTTTATTACATTAGGATATCATTTATTACTTTATAAATTTATTGTTAATTTAGATATTCCAATATGAAATGAAAGATAAATACAAGCATTTCAACAATATGAAGAAAGCTCAGCTGGGTTTAGAAAGTTCTATTAAATTCCATGTATTTTAGGTACTCTGCAAACTATCAAAACAACATTATTCTGACTCAAAATCTACTTTAAAAAACAAGTAAGACATCTAATATTGACTAATATACAAGTAATTTTACTGTTTATTTAAAACTTTTACCCAGTTTGTCTTTTTGTTTAGTACAAAGTACAGAGAAGAAGACTTTATAAAGAGCTTCACTCACCGTTGTCTTGCCAGCAGTTCTTGGCACCGCCCCCCCTGTCACTGCCTCCTGGTAATACTGTCTGGTCTGCTGGCAGTTCATCATCTGGCATGCCACCTTCACAGTCAGCTGCATCTGTAATACTTTCTTCTTCCACAATATGGAGTTTGTCTTCATCATCGGAATCTGAATTTGCTTCTACCACAGTATTATAATTTGTAACTGCAATACAAAGGAATGGATAGTTAAAATGCAAATTAACTTAAAAACAGATTTAATAGTTGTAAGACCATACATAATTGGTAACACTTGGTAACACATCTAGATCCAGATGGTCAACAGTGACAAACATCAGTGTCCACACTTATTGAAAACTCACATAATGTATAAATGCTTTGCAAATATTAATACATTTAGTTCTTATAATTAAAAAAAAAACCAAACCTATAACACAGAGCTCTCCAGATATTGCTTATATTCCGATTCTACATGTAAGAAAGCCAGGAAGAGAGAGGTAGTATTTCTGGCCTGCAGCCAGCCAGTCACGGAGCCAGGATTGGGAACCCAACAGTCTATCTATGTTCTGTGCTCTCAAATTATGTTACACATACTCTTCATCTGTACTGAGCTCATTGTGAACAATGCTGCCATGTACAATTAGGCTTCAAGTCTTTACAGGGGTCATCTTTCCTAATAAAAATACATCATCGTGAAAGTTACTCCAAGAAATATACACTGTGCAGCCATATGCAGTGCATATTAATCCCACAGTGACTTTGGAATGTTTCAACTAATTTGGTCAAATTTGTATGTTATAAAATATCTAACGAATTTTAATGAACTTAATATCAGAATTATGAGCAGTTGTTTTGAACAATTGCCATACTTTGTAGAGCCTGTGAAATACAGCTGACAATGAGACATTTTAAGCAATCTAGTACAGGTGAGGTTTCCCTTTGAAGTGTACAAGGATCATGCTGGTGGCATGATTGGTACCTAACAGGATCAAGTCATTGAAAGACCTTGTTTCAACTATTTGCACAAAGATCACTATTTGCCACACTTGAGAGGAAGGGAAGAAAAGATTTTAGTCCATAATTCTTCTGAGTTACTGCTCATTATTCTTCCCCTTGACTCTTAGTCAGCTAGTCATTATTGAGAGAGAGAGTAACCACCCAAATGCTTAGATGACAGGCAGCCATAGCCCTCTCCCCAATAAGCACATGTGCACACTTGTGGGTGTGTGCTCCATACACCACACTCAACTAACCAGATGTACACATGCTACTGATAACATGAAGATAAAAATGAAAGCATGGATAGGTGCTTTTAAAGGTGAGAGAATATTAGTAAAACTCCCAAAATTGCTTTGTAGGCTGTAGGAAGACCCAGTATTTACAAAGTACTTAAGGTGTTGTACACTTATATCAGGAATTTTTTTCACATTTTGAATACAAAGAAATAATTATTGTGTTAATATTTTAGCATAAATACATTTATCTAGATCTTTTCCTAAGAACAAATGGTTTTCTCTCATTATAAAATACATGCCCATCTTATTAAAACTCAAAATAAGGAAAAGCACCCATTTCCCCTCAATATACATTATAAAGATTGAAAACACAGCCAAGTATATTGCTTCAATGCACTGGGCATGCATGATACTTATTGTTATCACATCCTTTATCTTAGTCAACTATAATAAAGATCCTTTATTGCTTGTGCCTGATATACACTACACACACACACAGCACCATAAGCTACTGTTTGGCTACTTTATAGTGTGTGGTTGAGAATTTTCCATGTATATGTACCTGAAACCCAATTTTCCCCTGGTGCTGGCCAAACAGCATTCCATTGTGCAGGTACAATTTTTCCCATAGTTATTGAGAAAATTCGTTTCCAGGGGCTAACATCAAAATAGCGCTTCTTTGCTGGTGTGGTCTTGCTATGAATCATCCCCAAGGGCCTGTGGACTGGAAGGCTAGACATTGGTGGCATTCATTTGAAAGCTCTGGATATGGCTGGAGGGGATGGGTCATTCCTTATGTCTTCTTGAGCTCTTGGCTTCCTGTACACCAGAAAGGGTAGAACACTGCAGATACTGCTGCTGCTGCTGGACTGTTTGCTTAGATCCACAAGGCCAACCAGTAACTGAGTGTTCCAAAATACTGAGTCAAACGTTTTTCCTCCTTAAAGTAGTTTTTGTCAGGGATGTTGCCAAAGTGACACAAAAGCATGCAGATATAACAGATTTATCACCGTTTGTGGGTCAGGAGTAAACTGCTCGGTAGATAGTGTTCATATGTCACTCTTCAAAGTGACTTTTTACCATTGCTGAGCTATTACCTGAGAATGCCTGTTCAATATATCAATAAGAAAAGTTTTCTTTAATATAGATGAAAGCATGGGGGAACTCTTTGTGAGAAGCCAACACATATAGCTGGGCCAAACTCTATACTATATACAACTTTAGACAAGCAGAATGAAGAGTGTGAGAAGGTAGGAAGGTGATTCTCAAAACTGGCCCATGGCTCTCACGATGGGCACCTAACCAGTAGTAAGGTGCAGCCACGTTATGTGCATGTGCAGAATGGGGGCTTGGCAAATGACAAACCATCCTATTAACTTTCATTTTGACTATCAAGGCTTCCTTATCAGTAACCTTCAACATGGCTTGTTAGAGGCATTTCATAGCTAGCTAAACCAGCTGGCTTTGACTAAGGCTCAACGAGTTCTCAATTCCAATAATCCCTGGCTATTCAGGAGAGATGAGCCAACTGCAGAATTCTCACCATGCTTGTGTACAATGAGAGCATACACACTGACAACTCAGTTTCCTACTACTTGTTGAAGGGAAGTGCTGGCACATTTTGGGGAATCCAAATTGGCCACTGGGTCAGAGTGGTAGTGTTCTTACTTTTGATGAAGTAGTACTATACTTAGCGTTATCATCCTTAGATTTGTTAGCTGTGGGTGGTTTGGGTAACTTTTGATTATATGTTTAATGCATTATAAACAGAATGCTTTATACTTAGAAATTTCCTCTAAATTTGGCTTTAGAGCCCAAGTGCATTATATTTTAATATTTGTTTTCATAGCTTCTATTTTTCAGACTCCCTTTTTACCTACACTGCAGGGTGTTCCAAAAATCATCTATCACTTTCTATGGCTTTCCTGTTCTCCATTTTGATCTGCCATTGTGATATGAAATATATGCTGAACAGCCAAAACAAAAACAACATACATGTAAAATTACAGAGCATATTTTGATATGTAGCATAAAACTAGAAAAACCCCTCAGGCACTCAGGCAAGAGAAATCAAGTCTCTCCATTTTCTGAATCTGTCCTTTTAGACCATGGGGACTTGGACAGAGCATTTCCTTAAAGAACCACTGAAGTGCACAGGCCATAGCAGAGTCCAGAGACCACAGGGAGAGTCCAGCATTTCAGTCTTCTGCGCATGTAATCTCTTTTAATCTTTGATCAAAGTAACATACAGCTTGGTGAAAGGAACATTTCTTTTATACTTCTGTGTGATACAGATGCAAAACAGTCACTTACAGCCTCACTTCATGAACTGTGTGTATTAATAGTGGTGTCTCCAAAGACCTGATAACAGTAAAGGGCTCTGAACCCAGAGCAACCACAAACATGCTTTACAGTGGAATGCAGAGTGAGTCCAAGGTGCTATGGAAAGTTCTTGCACAAGCTGTGTCATGACTTGCACACAGTATTTGTTCTAGATATACAACAGCAAGCACGCATTGTACACAATGTGGACAAACCCCACCTGAAGCCCCTCAGCTCAATTTTGAGACTAATGACCATTCAGAGTATCACAATGTTTCTTGCCCATACAGAAACAAAATACTATTACTCCTCAGCATGTAAGCAGCAATCTAGTATCATCTTTGGATTGTGCTGAGCTATTTGATTTTTAAAACTGCCATTTGAGTTGCTGATTTGAGTTGATGATATAAATGGTAAATGATCTTTGGCTTGAGATAGAACAGATTTCCCGATGGTCTTAGAGAGATGATTCAGTGGTTAAAGGTACTGCCTGCTCTTCCAGAGGACCTGGGGTAGACTCCTAGCACCCACGTAGTGGCTTAAAACTGTCCACAACAGTAACTGGGAATCCAAAGCCCTCTCCTAGACTCCTCTCCCTGGGCACTGCATACACATAGTGAACAGACATACATATGTAGGTAAAACATCTACATAATAAAATAATAAAAATATTTTAATATGACTTACAATATATAACATGGCTTTCAGTAAGAAATGGAGTGTCTAATGCTTTCTTATCATCGTATGTGCTTAACGACCACTGGCTTACAGATAGTTCTTGGTGGTATTAAAGAATCTTGTGTTTGCTGCGGCTTCAGCCCTTACCCTCCTCCCTGAGTCTTTAGTGCAACTACAAGAAGCAGGCACTCTGCATTTCCTTATGGTCTACTAATGTTTAAAGAAGATGGGAGAGCTGCATCAGGTTAGGCAATTCTGCAATGCAGAGCTGGACTCAAACATTGCAGACCTTACTATATGCAAAGCCTCCTGCCTGAAGAGTATTGCATAGTGATTACTGTTAAATATAGTTGTGTCTTCTTTGCTCTAGGGCTCCTCATTTACACACTGAACAACTTGCTATTGAAAACATTTTCAAATGACAAAAGAATGTAACCACAAGATTGCACAATAACGGTATACTATTGAGTAATATCATCATCGATAAAGCCAATAATCCTTTCAAATATTTCCTAAGTTATTTAATTTCTTGAACATGCCTTTGTTTTAATTAAACCAATTAAAATTCTCTATAAATCTTTTCTTTAAGTGATATAGTGATATATGGTGATAATGAAAACACTCAATAGATTACACGCCTATGGTTTCAGAATGAAGAAGATAACTGCAGCCTCAGTCACTGTACAATCATCTCTGTGCTTCAGAAACAAAGAATCTCACTGAAATGGTTCACTGTGGATAGTAACAGCACTTATCGCACACAGAGGAAGACACTATGGAGGTAGGAGAAGAAAGATTGACTTTGTAGGTTTTGTCAGATGATATATGAAACAAGCCTGTTTTAACATATGCCTTGGTATGCAAAGGCTTTCCTTTCTGGAGGTTCTTCATTGTGTGAAGATATTAATTTGTCTTTAACTACATCTTATCCATTCCTATTTAACCCCTTAAAATACTTATCCACATAGTATTGTGAGTAGTTTTAAAATCATGCTACTGCCTTTCCAGGGAGTGGTGTCTGCACTACCAGCCCCTCTTGGCTCTCTCTTGTTCCTCCTGGCTTAGCTCCACCAAGCCGCCAGTTCTGACATGACTTCTCTTTTCTTTTCTTTTCTTTTTTTTCCTTTTTTCTTTTTATTGGATATTTTCTTTATTTACATTTCAAATGTTATCCCTTTTCCAAGTCCCCCTTCCAAAAACCCCCTACCCCATCTCCCTTCCCCCTGCCTCTATGAGGGTGCTCCTCCATCTACCTGCCCACTTCCACCTTCTAGTCCTGGCATTCCTCTACTGGGGAATGAAACCCCTTCAGGACCAAGGGCTGTTCCTCCCACTGATCTCCAACAAGGCCATCTTCTGCAGCTGGAGCCATGAGTCCCTCCATGTGTATTCTTTGGTTGGTGGTCCATCTGGGGGTCTGGAGGTTGACACTGTTGTTCCCCCCATGGGGCTGCAAACCCCTTAAGCTTCTTCAGTCCCTTCTCCAATTCCTCCATCGAAGACCCAGCAATCAGTCCAATGGTTGGCTGCAAGCATCTGCCTCAAGCTCTGGCAGAGCCTTTCACAGCCATCTCAGGCTCCTGTTAAGAACTTTCCAGGATTTGTAATAGCATCAGGGTTTGGCAACTATATATGGGATGGATCCCCAGGTGGGGCAGTCTCTGGATGGCCAATCCTTTATGGCTTCTCTTTTCAATCTGCCTTTGCTCCGGGATCAGCGGCATTGCCCACCCACTCCTGGGACCTTTGAATCCCCGGATAAAGGACACAGTTTTATTATTTTAGAACATGCTGGCTAGCACAACTGCTGGGCACAGAATTTCCTGCCTGAAAGACATGTCCTCATCTATTATTATCTCTATTTCTCCCCCTTCCCCAAACTTATCAACTAGCCCCGGCTAACTTCCTCGACCACTGCTGCTGGCAGAGGCTGTAGGCCCTAACTGCCCCAAGGCCTGCTTTGTTCTCATTCCGAAGCATTGCAGGAAAAGCCATCTCTCTCTCCCTGCATCTGTCTTTTTCTCCTCAGACCCTGAAGTCCCTCCTGTACCTTCTGCCCAACAACTGGCTCCTGGCCTCCTTCACTGACAAAAATCTCATATTCAAATTCAAGTTGTTTAACATTGAGAGAGTTTATAGAATGGATGACATGGCTTTCAGATGACATTACAACTAGACTCTAAACATAATCCAAGGATAACATCATAATTCTTTCAGTTAGGAAATATAGTACTTTGTCTAACTGACAAATTGATAGACTAGATATCATTTATACCTCATATTGTATAATTTAATTTACTTAGTTGTCATGGTTTTGTTCAATTTATATCTAGTAGAAGTTTTTTTGTTTATTTATTTTATTGGACAGAAAAGGTGAGATGTAAGGGGAGGTGATGATACTTGGTCTAGTTTCCTAATTGGTTCTTGATTTTGTCAATAAAGGAGGCCAGGAGCCAATTGCTGAATGGAAGGTACAAGTGGGACTTCCAGGTCCCAGGAGGAAAAGGCAAATGCAGGGAAAAAGAACGGTTTTTCTGCCATGCTTTGGAAGGAGCATCATGCAGCAATCATATACGATGTTGGGGCAGCTGGAGCCTGTGGCTCCGCTTCGGGTAGGTTGCCAGAGATGTCTGACAGGAGCAGAAAGAGAGATAGAGATAAAAATTTGTTAAGGGCACACATTTCCAGGCCGGGGGTATTTGTGTTCAGCAATTGTGCTAGCAGGTGAGTTCTAAAATCATAAGGCTGAGTGTGTGTTTTTTTTATCCATGGATTCAAAGGTCTCGGGTAGGACTGGTAATGCAACACCTCTAGGAGTAAAGGTGGGTAGGAAAAAGAAGCCGGGTCAGTGCTGGTGGCTTGATGGAGCTAAGCTGGGAGGAACAAAAGGGAGCTAGGAGGGGCTGATAGCATGGTCACAACTCCTTGTCTAAGGTGATAGTTTGATTTTAAAATTACATGTAACAGCATAGAAGAAAGATAAAATCTTACTTAGGAAAGTCTTAGTACAAATAAAGATTGCATCTAACTGTTTGGTCTTGAGATAAGACATGGAGGCCCTATGTCTTATCTCACGGAGATACTTCACTTGTGTTATAATGATGCTGAGAACAATATAAAGTTCAGTGTGTGTATACCAGGAAGAGAAAGGTGCAGAAATTGAATGTGAACTTCTACTAGTAGGGATGAATACCATTTATATAGATATGACACACACATACACAAATACGTACACATACGCATGTGTGCACATACGTGTGTATGTCTGACATTGTGAAGATGGTACCTAGGATTCTGCCTTCTGTACAATAGGCACAGACACCTTTGCAGGTTCAATATGGGGGCACACTTTTCTCAGTGAAGAAACTAGACAATATAAGTAAATGTTATTGGCAATTCCATAAAAAGGGGTGAAGGCGCTCCCACCAAACAGACACAATAGATAAATAGAAAGAAATACACAGAAAGAAAAGGAGAGAACATTTGAAAACTCATGGGTTAGACCAAGTTCTGCACATGACAGTATTCTAGGAAAAAGATGGACATACCTACTATACTTGGTGCACATTGAAAATATGACTTGACCTGGCTTTCAACCTCAATGATAGATAACACTAATTTATTATCTACACACATTTCACTATATGTGGTAATAGTATACACACTTAATGTCAGATATAGGTAACATAATTATTTAAGTTTAAAAATAAAACAAAAGCGGGCATAAAACTAGTTGTAGGTCACTCAAGTGTTAATCAGTCATTATCAAATTTAATAATGGCAGTGCTTTGGAAACTCAGGGAGTGATATTTCATTATTCTGTAGATAATGTCTTTAGTCAAAGGTACATACTCAATTAATCAGTAATCATAAAATGTTTTTATGTATTCCAATATAACTCCAATGAAAGCCTGTGATTGCGAGCCCTCCTCTGCAGAGGCCTGGTGGTTTTCACTGTCTTCCTATGAAGCTATTAATAGAATAAAAACTGACAGGCAAGGCAAGTGGCTGCCATCACCTGTGAAATCCTAGCTTTTATTTTTTCCTTGTCTCTACAGAATAAATGCTAGGAAGTCACAGAATTTATCTTCAGTCATCTCAACCCTTATGCTGATCTTTGCTTAACCTCCATAGATAAATGGTATCTTCATAATTTTTAATAGAATCTTTGTGATTTTTTTACGGTATATGAACTTTAACTTATAAAACAATAGTGTGACAAACCCAAGTATGAGCCAATTAAAAATAAAATAGACTAATTAAAGCAAAACTATAGGACATGTCCTGACAAATCTATGCAAAATTCTGTCTTTAAGAATCAAATAATACAAGTAACCACCAGCCTACTAGACTGCTGAGAAAAAATAAGAAACACACTTGTTAAATATTAAAATGCAGTGGCTGGAGATACAATTCAGTACAAGAGTGCTTACCTAGCATGTGTGGGTCCAGCAACCACAGACAGAAACACTCATGAATAAAAGTTAATTTAAAAAGCAAATGAAATTAAAGTAACTGTAATTATAAAGAAAATTTATTGATATTTTCAAAAGTCCAAGCAAGTATGATTAATACTGTAGATGAAAATTCTCTATAGGAAAAGATAGATAGCTACAGTTTGTTTTACAGAGGAGATAGCACATGAAGACACATTAGAATCAAACTGGGACATTGCCAAAAAAGCTGACTAACCATGTCCAAATTTCCAGAGCCTTCCCTAGGCTTTCTTCTGAGACCGATAATCCCTGTGCTTGTTGACAGAATACACAGCAGCACCTCAACTCTTCTCTGAGGCAGCAAACTGTGGGCTCAGCTCTGAAAAGGGTTCTCAGGCATCTCCCCTTCAAATGAGCTTCAGTTCACAGTCACAGCTCAAGAAAACGAAAACCATCATGAATTTACTGAAAGAATAAGGCAAACACTGCTCAACACCAGGAATCAGATGAGAGACTTTATTAACACAGAACAGAAAGAATGACTTCTATGGAGTTGAGAAGGCATTTGGAAGAATAACTTATCATTCCTTGCCGATATCTGTATAGGAACCACACTAGGCCTGGAGAGACAGCTGCTCAGGTGCTCAACACACACAAGCCCTGAGTTTGGATCCTAGAACCTAAGCAAAGCTGGGCATGACAGCGATAGCCAGTGATGCCTGCACTGAAGAGGCAGATGAGGGCAGAGAATGGGTGGCTGGCTGCCAGCTCAGCTCTAGGTCCACTGAGAGACGCTGTCTCAAAGGAATAAGGAGAGTGACAGGGCCAGACACTGACATCATCCTCTGGCCTCTCTATATGTAAGGCTCTTGAACCTTCACACACCATGCACACGTCACAATCCAACACACAAACACTTTCACACAAGATGCAGTAATAAAGTGAGCTTTATCATGTGATTTATTTATGCATTAGAAATATTTACGAGATAAAATCCTTGTTTTTATTAACAATGTTCTAAAACAGTAAATTTTTAAAAAGAATAAATGAAAAATTATACTGAAATAAGCAAGAGAAATTTATTATTTGTAGGTAGTAAAATATTTCTAAAAAATTCAGAAAAATAGGACTAAATAAATATTAGCATTTAGAAAACTGGTAAACACATGTGACTTAAACCAAAAAAATAATAACTTTTTAATATGCCAACAACAACCAGCTGAAAATACAGTGGAAGGAAAAACAAACCACCACTAGTATGAACTACAAGGCAGTACAAGAAGGAAAAGCATAGGGATAAGAAAGGCTGTCATGAAGACCTTTTGTATTCTACTGAAAGTCAAGATAAATGCATGAAAATGTGTATCTTATTGGATAAGGATGATTTATAATCTCTAACAGCACAGTTTTAATGAACACACTAAGCATGACATACTGGCTGCCACGCAGGAATGATTCAGACTCAAGAACTGCACAGTGCTATCTGCTCAGACTGCCTGGTTCAAATCACAGCCCTGTCATGTGCCATCCACACCACCTTGCAAGTGTCTTACCGTTCTCATATGTCAGTTTCCTCCTCTGTAAGAGGAAATATGTCTCTAGCACGGTTTATCATACTGATGGAAACTATATATGCAAAACTCTATGCAAATGGTCTCCAGAACATTGTTAGTATTATCTGAAAAAATAAAAGTATTCAGGAAAATTCAGAAAAATAACATCAACAGGAGTCATGGGTGAATGCAGACTTGTCACTAAAGGCGATTGCACCTTCAGGTAACTTTCACAGGCACAGGCCATTTTGGGAAGTCATGGACTCCACTACAGTCCAAAAATAGACCCCAAACAAACACACATTTTTAAATCAATGCAGGAGACAAGTTTTCAGTTAAAATCATGTGGGAAAGGTAAACCCTGGAACCTGTAACTCACTGTTTCCACCACAGTGAAATCTGCACAGATCAGAGGTTTTCCCTTTGTGAGGCACAGATGAGAAGCCAGAGCCTTTCCAGCGTCAGAGTAAGGAAGGCGTTGTCATGCACAATACAGACCCACAATGTCAAACTATCTACAAGCACTGGAAACAGCCGAGTTCTTTATGATACAGAAAACCCCTTAAAACACCTACAAGGAAAAGATTAGTCACTCAATAATAATATACAAAGAGTACACCCTGCCATAGAGGGAGGTGCTGTTTCCCTAATTGGTTCTTGATTGTGCAAATTGCTGGGTGAAGAAAAAAGGTGAGACTTCTGGGTCCCAGGAGGAAAAGAAGGGACACAGAGAGAGAGAGAGAGATCTTTTCAGCCAGATTTTGGAATGGGAGGCACGTACAACCATGCAAGATCTTGGGTGACTGGAAATGGAGGCCTCCACCACTGGCAGTTGGCTGAAATAGGTTAGCTGATAAGAACCCGGCAATTGTGCTATCTGGTTAATTTTAAAATATTAAAACTGTCTAGTGTTTTCCATCAGCAGAGCTAAGATGAGCAGGAGAAAGAGGGAAGCCGGGGCGGTTGTTGGAGGCTTGGCATTGCTAGCCAAAAGGGGCTGGCAGGAGCATGATCTCAGAACTAAGCTGAGAGCTTGGCCCCAGGAAGGCACTAGCATGTTTTTAAAAATTACATGCTATACCCAGCAGCATGAATGTCCTCCAGACATGGAAAGGAGAGCTGTACTACTCATAGGAATACACAGGAGGATCTACCATTACAGTCACCTCTGCATACATTTTCAACTTTCTTGCTTTCAAAATGATCTTGATCTCAAAATTCCTACTTTTCCCAACTCCAGAGCTCAGTTTCTTTTGATTGCAAAGTTTCTTAGAAAGTTTTAAAATAAGTTTCTTCCCCCTGTTACACACATAACCTTGAACTAGCCATTGTCATGGCTGTGAAGGACAGCCATACCAATCCAGCAACACACTTGATCTATTGCATACTGGTCACAACCCATGACTCTCCTTTAGAAAAGCACCTTTCCCCTTGGCTGTGCTAGGTTCAACTTACTTCCCTAGCTGCTGCTTTCTCATATCTTTTATCTCCTGAACTTCAATCTGTCTCCTTTCTCTCTAAATGGCACTTGTTGACTGACTTTCTATCCTAGCCCAAATTTTTATATCCTAAAACACTTGCATACAAAATACTTAACAGTTCCATTTCAGTGGAAACCCACCATGGCCCAAACTCAACTCCTGGCCTTTCCTAGTTGCCCCATCTTCTGTAAATGGTAATTCCACTCTTGCGGATGTCTGAGTCTCAGGGACCTGTAATATTCCATTGTTCCCAGTTGCACTTTGGCTGCTGTCTTTCTCTCAGGTCTCCTATCTGTCTGGAAGGAAATACTAAGGGTATATGACCACTTTCTACTAACTCCCTCCCATGGCAACCCTACCAAAGCAGCCCTGTCACTCAGAATGCCATGGAGTTGGCTTCTATCTCACATCCCTGCTGCTAGCTGGCCTCCTTACAATCATTCTCAGCACAGCAACCAAAGAACTCCTAAAGCAACAGTGGGGCCTCACTCCTCTGCTCAGATCACCTCCTAATGGCTGTCCATTTCATCCATGACACTGGGAGGAACTGATCCTCACTCCCCCTGTCACTCAGACATCATCTGTTCCACATGGGCTCACTGCATATTAGCTACTCTGTCTTCTGAATCAAGGCTTTCATCCTGTGCCCTTCTCCCTGGGAAGGTTACCCAAGTTCACTCCTTAGTGTTTTTTCTCTGAACACTATTTAAATACATAGACCTCATCAAACCCATAATATTATACACATTCTCTCCTGATGAAACCCTCAACTTATCATTGGAGGTTATCCGAATGGATCCATTTTCAGTTAGAAACATCAAGGAACACAGGGTGAGTAAGAGTTATGGCTCACTGCTGTCTATATGGCAAGACAGCTTCCTACACCACAATAGCTAGTCAAGGTAAAAATCAAAGGTTGGCCCTACTGAATTGGTGTATTTTCATTCCATTGTAAACTTGAAAAATCCTCAATCAGAGGCTGGCCATGTTTATCACTAACTGCCATTATACTGGGTAGATTGATAGACACAAGTTTAATATACTAGACAAAAAGGTCACTACCTTAGTCAGGGTTTCTACTCCTGCACAAAGATAAAAAAAAAAAAAACCAACAACAACAACAACAACAGTGTAAGAGCTAAGGAAAACACTGAAGAATTACTTTGGCAATGCTTATCAAAGAAATGCCAAATAATAGAAAATGTTTATCAATAAAACAAATTCCTTAGCATTCATCCTAAACACATATATTTCTATCAGTAAATTCATTATAATTACAAAACCTGCTAACACTAATGTGAGATCCACTCCTTTTTACTGATATATGTAAGCATCCTTAATGCCATACAGCACTATATATACACACATATATATGTGTGTGTATATGTATGTGTGTGTACTAATATATTAATATTACCCTACATGTATATATGTAAATACACACATATGTATGTATACACACACATACACACACACACATATATATACACACACATACATATGTGTGTATTTACATATATATATACATGTAGGATAATATTAATTGACATTTGTCTGGAAGGACATATAAATGAAAAAGTAAGCTATTGAAATAGTTGTTTTTCTCATTTATTCTCTTCATATATTTTGGATGTTTACCTTGCTTTGAAATACTTTAACAAAGATATATTTTAAATGTTAAAATAACTTTCAGATTACTGTTACTAGTGGCAAACTTCAGGAAACTTAACTGGAATTCAAGGAAATAGTTTATTTAATATTTTTATGAATTTGAACCTTTTGATAATAAGTACAAGTTACAACTGAAAATACTAATAAAGCTCAGAAAGCCTAGCCAGGCAGATCTCCTTGAGTTTGAGGACAGTCTGTATACATACAAGAGTTCCAGGATAGCCAGGGCTATAGAGAGACTCTGTCTCAAAAAACCAAACAAGCCAAACTGAACCAGTCCCTGCCCATCCAGTTGAGGAATCATCATAAGGTAGCAAAGAGCTAGAGAAATGGTGTAACAAGGACGGACACTTGCCTTTAAGCCTGAACACTTGAGTATCTGAATCCCACATGGTGGAAAGAAACAACTCCCACAGTTGTTCTCTAACCTTTATACTCATTCTATAGGAAGCACACATGCTCATAAACACAATAAAATAAAAATAAGCAGAATAACACATTCACAAGATTATGAAATATAAAGAGAAAGAATAGAGTGGCATTTAAGAAGGCAGAAAATGGTGTAAATACACGTGTTTCAGTGAACCTTGAAAACAAATTTGCTCTCATAATTCCAGGTCCTGTGCAGGCTGCCAAGTGAGGCAAACAATCAACAGTCCTCCCCACTGTGACACCTAGGACGCTCAAGGACTCACAGCAGGATATTCCTACCCATACAATATTGGCACTCATTTGGGGCAATGACAGCTCTATACCTGGACTTAGGGCCAGCTCAACAGAAGGAAAATGCTGCCTGGTTTTGGAAATCTAGCCAGTTCCCCAGGGTGAGTGAATCACTACTCTTTGAGGAGGGTCTACTGGTACCACTTTATGGAAGTCTATTTATCCTTCTCCTCACAGGAAGAGTAGTTCTTGCCCTCATCAATAAAGCTGCTCTTTGTACCAGAGATCACTTTAGAAAACCACAATTGGTCTAAAAGCTGAGAACAGCTGATCATAGGGTGTCAAGTCCTCCCCACCATACATCTACAATACAACTCCTGTGCCTAAGGTACAGGGAACATCTCAGAAGGAAGAACAAAAGACTTTAAGAGTCAGGAAGTCTGCTGTGAGATTTCATCCCCTAGAAAGGACAGGGAAGCTACACCCAAGATAACAATGAGACCTGAAGAATGACAAGATCAATACGCATGCTAACACAGAAGGGGAAACCTCACTGGGCCCCATCTTAGACATACAACTACAGGCGGCAAATGATTGCTGTGAATGGGAGAAACAGCCTTCCCCAGAGATGAGCCTCCAAATTAGCTATGTAATTTTAAGTGGTCATCCTTCAACTCTAGACATGCAGGCAGCACTTAATGGATGCAGCAGGCTGCTTATGTATTTTACACATGCATATGTGTACTATACATGCATATATGTGTGTATAAAATAATCAAAGGAAAAGTGGCTGTGCATTTGAGATAGACAAAGGGACTTGGAGGGAGGAGACATAGGAGGGACTGGACTGAGGACTGGGAGGGACAGAAATCATATAACTAAATCTTAATTAAATTTTAAAATTATTTTAATTTATAATGTCCTTTATGAAAAGCAGCGATGCATTACAAAGTACATATCACATTCACCTTTTCTGTTCATAGCTACACAAGACATGAAATTATGAGAGACATGGGGAAGGCCACACTTATGAAGAAGCAAGGGGCAGTTTCTGACACTTTCCATGTGTTCAGGAAGGTGTCCACATCTTGAAGAGGGAAGGTGCCTTCAGTCCCTAAGAGAAAACCCCTCTGGTCTAGTTCCAGTGGCACCCACCCACCATACCACAGTCATCCACAGGTGTTTGTGTCTCAGTTTTTTTTTCTCATTTTATAAAAACATAAAACAGTAAGTAAATATTTTGTAATTTCCTGTCTTTAATTTTGAGATCTGTTGATTTTGAATTGATAATAAAAATATGAAGGGAACCAAAATTATATCCTAATCAATTTCATTTGCTTCTCTCTGGTGTTTTATAATGTAAACCTACTAGATGGAGGGGGAAGCAGAGGGGAGGGGACCACTGCTTCCCCAACTGGCTTCCAGAAGTGACAGTAGTGCTCAGTGCCCCACCATGACCTGAGGCCAGCTATGCCCTTGGCCTTGGAGCTCTCTCAAGGGCCAGCTTCAACAGCAAGGCACTCAGTCTTGCCAAGGAGACAAAACCCTAGCGCTTCTACTGTACAGTATAGAAGCCTGGGCTGACAATCATAAAGTCTGCACTGGAACTTAGCCCTTTAAATTTTAGCATTTATTTATTGGTTTGCTTATTCCTAAGTGGGATGAGGTGTGGGTGGAGGAGGTATGGACAGAGAAGTCACTTTAGGAAATTTGTTCTCTCCTTCCACCATGTGGGTTCTGGAGAGTTGGCAACACCATTGCCCTTGCCTGCTGGCCCAGGAGTGCCTCTTTTCTTTTTCTTTTTTGTCGTGTCTTGTCTTTCTTTCTTTTTGGGGGTGGGGTGGGATGGGGGGAGACAGAGTCTCACTATGTGGCTCTGGCTGTCTTGGAACTCAATATGTAGGCCAGGCTGGCCTCCTAATCCTTCCTAATCAGTTTACCAACTAGGGACCAAGAACTCAGATATATAAGTCTATGGGCACCATTTTCATTCATATCACCACATCTGTCATGTTCTTTTCTAGACTTCCAGAGGCTGCTCATTATCCTTGCCCATCTTCAAGGTCAGCAATGGCCAACTGAGATTGTCACTACTCATCTTTCACTACACATCTTCCTGTACCAGTGCTTCTCTGGCCTCCAATTTCTGCCTTTATAGATCCTCACACTGGGCCCTTGAGAATCCTATTTCAAGATTAGTTGCCAGGTGAGATGCACGCCTTTAGTCCCAGCACTTGTGAGGCAGATCTCTGTGAGTTCAAGGCCAAAGTGAGTCCTAAGTAAGTAAGTATTTCCTGATAGCTTATTTTGTGCTAATAAGGCTATTCTAGTTAGATTTTTTTTTCTTGTCAATTTGACAACGAACAGAGTCATTTGGGAACTCAATTGAAAAAAAAAAAAAAAACTCCTCTGTCAGACTGGCCCATAGGCAAGCCTGTGGGGCCATTTTCTTGACTAATAACTTATGTGGTAAGGCTGGGGGCAGTGCTACTCCTGGGCTTGTTTAAGGAAGCTAGCTGAGCAAGCCATGGGGAACAAGTCAGTAAGCAATGCTCCTCTATTGTCTCCACTTCTGCTTCTGTTTCTGCCCTGGGTTTGGCTTGTGTTTCTGCCCTGACTTCCCTTATGACTGACTACCACCTGAGAGTTCTAAACTGAAATCAGCCTTGTTCTCCCAAGCTTGATTTTAGTCATGGTGTTTATCATCGCAACAGGAAATGAACTAAGACAGCATTTGTCAAGAAAAAAAACAAAACAAAGTCCAAATGTTGGTGAGGATGTGGGTAGGAGGAGAGGCTAGCAATGTGTTGGTAGAAATCTAAATGAGTACAGACACCTAGGAATCTGCATGGAGGGATCTCAAGCAATTAAAAATTGAATGACCATATGATCCAATTATACGACTCCTGGCATATTCTAAAAGATCACATCAGAGACCCTTGCATGGCCATGTTTACTACTGTGCTAATTCACAGTGGCCACAGTAACTAGGGAGAGAAGTCAGCCTAGATGACCACAAACAGACGAATGGGTAAAGATGACGCTGGATGCATACACAATGGGATTTTATTCAGCCATAAAGAATAAATTGTGTCATGTGCAGGAAGATGGATGGAACTGGAGATAATACTAAGTGAAATATTGCATGTTTGAGGCTGAGGAGACCGCCCAGGCTACATAGAGCTGGTGGTACAAGCATAAGGACCAGCATTCAGATCCCCATGTAGGCCGAGCATGATGGTGCAGACCTATAGCTCTAGCTGAGGACGTACAGAGCAGAGACAGGCAGATCCCTGGAGTGCACTGGCCAGCTAGTCTTATCCAATTGGTGAGCTCCGAGTTAAAGGAAAACCCTGTTTCAAAAAATAAGGTGAAGGGTGGGAGAGGAGGGCACCACATCAACCTCCTGTCTCTACATGCATATGCGCGCTCTCTCTCTCTCTCTCTCTCTCTCTCTCTCTCTCTCTCTCTTTCACACACACACACACACACACACACACACACACACACACTGCTTGTTTTCTATCATATGCTCAGTTTAAAATTTACATATATGACAAGAAAGGATAGGACAGACTCTCTGGGGAAAAAGCGATGGTGATGGGTGGGGTAAATGAGCAGAGTATGTGATGCTTGTGTACAGGTGCCACGTGTACATAGTGAAGCTCACAAATTACACTAATTAAAAAAATTAAATAATGAGCTGATGGCTAAGATAATTTCTATTTAGTTCTCCTTTGTCAGAGCCATATTTCCAAGCTATATGGGTTAAGCAATGGGTCCATTTAGGAGGTGGCAGTGTTACCTGCTGTGCTCTCATTAAAGTAAGGTGCATGGAGATAAAGATGTAGTTTTTACACCACTGTTTTTACACCATTAGGCCCATGTTCCTACTTTTACAGATTCTGCCAAGCATGCACAACATTTACAGTTTTTATGGAATTAGCGAACAGGCTAAAACACAAACACTTTGATGGGGCTCTTACAACCACAGGATTTGAACCCAGGCCCTCATGCATGCCATACAGGCACTTGACTTCTGGGTGTGTGGCACAGTGGACTTTTCCTCATTCTTATTCTAATCTCTGGATTCCCAACTCTTTGCAACAGTGCTTATTTCCCACATCTCCATCATTTGTGTGAGTTCCTTTAGGTCTTTGGTGATGTGGCACATTCTGATAAAATGTGGAAAAAGGAAGAGTACTGCTCAACTCACACTGAGTCAGTGACTTAAAAACAGGAGCCAAATGGTTTGGTGGTGGTTTTATGGCTTCCCACAGAGTAATTAAGGCATGCTGTGTCAGCGAAGGGTGACTGAATTGTGAAACACATCAAATTAATGAATTTGAAATCTGGAAACAAGGGCTGGAGGAATGGCTCCGTGGTTAAGAGCACTGACTGCTCTTCCAGAGGTCCTGAGTTCAATTTCCAGCAATCACATGGTGGCTCACAACCATCAGTAATGGGATCCAATGCCCTCTTCTGTGTGTCTGAAGACAGCTACAGTGTACTCATATAAATAAAATCCACAAATCTTTAAAAATATTGTTTAAAAAAAGAAAACTGGAAACATTGAGAAGATAAATCTTAGCCTCACATTTCACACTCAAGAAAACTGAAAGCCAAAGAAGGTAAATGTTTGTCCAACTGCGGAAAAAAAAAAGTTAAACCTGGCTCTCCTATCTATTGGCTTTTATATAAAATTCAAATTCTGGGGCTTCAAAGAGAGGCGTTGTTACAAAACCTCTGTAGACAGGCCGTACACAGGGTTTTTGGTGTTATTCTGTTCCCCATGCGATGGTTTTCATTTCTTAATTAATAATAACTTACGCAAAGCACTCACTAAACACTTGCCAAATCTGTGGATGATTAACAAAAAAATGATAAATACAATTTAACTTTGCAATTTTCCTACTTTTATTTGAATAGGTGACACAATAAAAGAGAATGACACTCATTCTTTATCAATCTCTATCAGGGAGCTTTTCCTAAATGGCCCCAAGTCAGTTCCTTTTGCCCTAATCATCTAGACAGAAAGGCCAAAACCATTTCTGCAATGATAACAAACACTGTGGTGTTCACCTTCTGCGATGTGACTTTTGACCTCACACAGGTTATCTTCCTTTTGTGATTTTATTTTTGTATTAAAAGGATGACTCTAAAACCATTGGCACTTTGCCATGAATCAAGGCAGTGAAGGGAACTCTGCCCTTGCAACCTAAAACCAAAACAAAACAATACAAGGCACAACAAAAACACAACTAAACAACTCAACAAGCCCAAACCAACCTAACTTCAGAGTCCAGTAGTTTTACTTAACAATGGCCTCCTCGGTGAAGGAACAAACTCACCCCATTAAAGCCTTGGCCCTAATGGGCCGGGAGCCCTCTCTATTTCCTTTGAATATTCTGCAACAAAACATGAGGGACACAGGTCTTCCTGACAGCAGAGTGTAAGGCTGTCTTATGGCAAACACCCCAGGATTACACAGGTTTTCTAGGGGCTCCACTTTATCCATGGCAAGGTGATTACACAGATGCAGGCACTTGCAGACATTTCCCCAGACCTCACCAAGAAAGGCCCTGCTCTATGTGAAAACGACGCCAGTATGTTGCCCACTCTAAAACTTGAGATTTGGGATTACATCTGAATTAAATCTGGGAAACAAGTTCACTGCCATAAAAATTCTAGTTTTCAACCTAAAAGATCATTCTGAAGCACTTGGTGCCAGTACTGGTATTTTTAAGTACAGCAAAATAAAATATGTCAGTATTTATAAAATTTGTACAACTTAGTGAACTGATCTATTCCAATTAATAATTGAAACATGAAGTTACAAATTTGTTAAAAAGTAAAAGGCTTGCTCCAAGTTCAAGATGGATCTCACCATGCATGAGATTCACAAAGTGTACGGAGCAGTACTCGACTCTCTCCAAACAACTAAGTTTCAAGAAGCTGATACTTAATTCATTTTCACAGCACACACACACACTATCTGTATAAAATGCATTTTCACAGGATACAAACAATATCTGTGTGAATTTTTAACATATTTTAACCAAAATAACAAACACGATTTCCTCCTTAATAGCAATTTCATTTTTCATGGTGTCAATTACTTAGAAGTAATGTTGGTTCAATAATATTAAATGGAACATTCCAGAAATAATGATGCATAAACTATAAATGCTTCTCTGAGTAGCGTCCCATCCTCCTAGCATGTGAATCATTCCTTTGTGTAGCAGATCCAACTTGTGCATTTTCCCCACCTAAGGGCCATTTAGTAGCCATTTCTACTAGCACACTAACTAGCACTGTGGGTTTTTCCCCAACGCTTATGCTCAAGAAACTCTTATTTTACTAATTTCCACGAGGAACAAGAATGGTGATGTCGGCATATTATACATGTGATGGAGAAGCAATAACACATTACCATTATGTGAAAAGGGTTTAAGTTTTCGACTTCCTAAGGAAAAATGTTTGACTGTTGTGAGTGGTAAGAGCTGCAGTTAACAGTAAGCAGAAGCCAAGTTCAGGCCCTCTCTGAACTCTCAGGCTGTGTGAAGAAGGATGAAGTGGCTCAGTTTTATTCCATCACCATTGGCAGGGGATGAGGAGAAGAGCGGTGCATCTTTATGCAGCAGGGGAGACAGATGCCTGTGCTAGCCAGCTTCCTCCACTTCCTCGATTCCACAGCTGTCCCAGCTACTGGCACACCCACCCCTGATGTTCACTGATGTACCAATGGGTGTGCTTTGTCAACCTGTTGAGGTACTTATCAATTAGGCCTACAAGTGCTAACTGTACAGCATCCCCCCAGCTGTTTTAGTTCTCATAAAATGGTAACATTAATAATGACTGTAAAGTATAAAATATTTTAAAACTTTATGAGTTTAAATTTTGAGTACAGTTAAGATCAATCAATAATAACCTACATAATTAAGAGCACTCTGGGCCAACTATTTCTAAATGAAAAGGACCTTGAGGTAAATAAGGCTTGAGAACTGCAATATCTAATAAGGTAGTTACTAGTCACATGTATCTATTTAAAGTTAGCTCCAGTTCTAATATATAAAATACAGCTGCCCTTTTGTCTCAGACAAGCTCCCAGTTTTTAAACAGGAACTAGAGCTACTGATAAAGTAAAGATTATGCTTGCCACAGACAGTTTTAATGGACAAAGTTGGCCTACCCTCTATATAGTACAAACATAGCATTTGAGTGTGTTGGGTTAGGGTCTTACCACCGTCATAATCTTCAGTACTTTATCACATCTTCATTAACTCCCTTCAAAGGACAGATGCCTTCTTTAAGGCAGGGATTTTAACACTGAAATCTGTATTTATGTGTATGTGATGATCTAGATGTGATATTTTATGTATATAATAGATAATATAAAATTTTATATTTACAGTGAGGTAAAACACCCAAATAATACACCTGAAGAACTGAATATTTATTGACTTAATAAATATTTATTGTCAGTTTTACATAAACCAGGCACGATGTGTTATATGTTGTGTACATGTCACTATAGTCCTGTCCAAATTTACAGACACTTTTCCTCTTACTTCGTTTATTATAAATTACTTTATTGGAGCTGGCAAAACAGTTCAGTGGTTAAGAGCAGTGGTTAAGAGCACTTAATGTTCTTGCTGAGGACCTGGTTTGGTTCCCAGCCCCAATGTACCAACTCACAACTGCCTGTAGCTCCAGCTATAGGGGAGTCTCACGTCCTTTTCTGGCTTCCTTGAGCATTGCATACATGTAGGCAAAACACTCATAACACGGTTTTAAAAGTCATTAACAACTTCTTGTTTGTGCTACTTCACTTCATAGTTCTAAAATAAGAAAGGCAACTCTCCTTTTTTTTTGTTGGTAATACCAAGTAGGTCCTACAGTTCATAATTACAGACCATTAATTATGGCTTTAAAGTTTTCTAAAGAACTCTGTATATATGTCTGAAAGAAATGTTTTTATTAAATTATATCTAAACACAATACAGTAATAAATTTGTTGGATAATGTGTATCACCTGGGGTTTTACAACTTCAATTTCTGTATGCTTCTGCATGGGTCTTGAGTTCTACCTTCCTGAGTTTGGACTCTGGTCAAGTTGTTTTGTGAATACTTATTTCCTACTAAATCAGTGAGGTTTGAACATTTTAAAATAAGCTTTAGGGCTAGCAGGATGGCATAGAGGTAAAAAGGCTTGCCATAAAAGCCTGCCAACCTGAATTTGCTCCAGGAGCCCATGATGGTAGGAGAGCCCACTCCCAAAAGTTGTCCTCTCATTCCCTGCCAAGCACACGGAGGGGCCTGTGCACCTGTTCTACTCTCTCTCTCTCACACACAGATATGCACATGTGCACGCTCTCACACGCTCGCGTGCGAGCGCGCGCACACACACACATGCATGCCCCCTTGGGACCTGTGCACTTGCCCTGTCATATACACACAACATATAAGAACAATACATTAATAAAAATAAAAGGTAAAAAATTTTAAAAACTAAAATCAAAAATATATTTCCGGGGTATTTTTCTGTACTTAACACAGCCATTAGGGCTGGCCTGGCCTGACCTCTGGGGACAGGTAGAGATAGCACACGTGAATGCTGCTCATTCCCAGTCAGTTAAGGCAATGTACCCAAGAAGCAAGCTGCACTTGAAGGAAGAACAGGAGAGATAGACAGGCTTCCAGCCAGGTGCGCTTTCTAGTCAGCACATAGGACACGGACCTGATCTCAGGCACAGAGCAAGCACAAAAATCTGCCAATTAAGGCTTACATATCATCCCCTCCATATTTCCACATATCCTTCTAGAAAAAGAATTTTTCATCCTAAATTTGGTTTTTGGTCAAGAGAAACAAAAATTCCCTCATAAAAGCAAGCACAGTGGCTGGATGGTAGTCAGCACTGCTGACTGCGGCTGGGTCAAACCACTTTTTCCTATGTGTCTTAAATCAGAGGACTTATCTTTTTCAGCTAAAGCATATAAAATATTGCGATGTGAATAATTTGTATGAACTGTAAGCTTTATATTATGCTTATTTCTAAGGCCGTGTTTTTCGTTTTGTCTTACTATATAAGCTTGTTCAAAACAACTGGTCTGTAGCAGGAAGCCTCACAATCCAAAAGGCTCATGCAAGAGCAGTGTGGAGTCCACAACTGTCTGAGTCTCAACATACACATGCCCACCGCTTGCTGCCTACAGCAGTCATGGCCTCCCCCAAGGCCATCTCCCAAAGATAGGCTGAAGGGGATACTAAAGGAGAGGATGCCAAGGAATAGGATGAGCCACAGCAAAGATTGGAAAACCTGTTGGCTAAACCTGCTCCACCAAAGCCAGTATCTAACTGGGTCCTCGCAGAGAAGGAAAGGAAGAGAAGGCCCAAACAGCAAGGCAAAAAAGCTGATCTGACCTGGCAAGTATGGGGATCATCATGAGGACCAGCACACATGCTGACTGGAATAACCATGCAGACAGGCATAGACGCTGACCAGAATAAACAAGCCAACAGGTGGGCACAGAACACTGGCAGGGATAACTGTGTAGACAGGCACAGAACACTGGCAGGGATAACTGTGTGGACAGGCACAGAACACTGGCAGGGATAACTGTGTAGACAGGTACAGAACACTGGCAGGGATAACTGTGTGGACAGGCACAGAACACTGGCAGGGATAACTGTGTGGACAGGCACAGAACACTGGCAGGGATAACTGTGTGGACAGGCACAGAACACTGGCAGGGATAACTGTGTGGACAGGCACAGAACACTGGCAGGGATAACTGTGTGGACAGGCACAGAACACTGGCAGGGATAACTGTGTGGACAGGCACAGAACACTGGCAGGGATAACTGTGGACAGGCACAGAACACTGGCAGGGATAACTGTGTAGACAGGCACAGAACACTGGCAGGGATAACTGTGGACAGGCACAGAACACTGGCAGGGATAACTGTGTGGACAGGCACAGAACACTGGCATAGAATGCTGAGGATTCCGGAGACACCTATGGTATTAACACATTTGATAGCTATGACTTCCGGTGACTACACAGTTGAACTATTATTTTTCTCAAGTTCTATAAAAAATATATTTTTTAATTTTTTAAAGCTATGTTGTTGGCCCATAGGTTTTTTGTGTTGTTCAAAGCTTTATTTTAATCACATTTCTCTCTGACTCTTCTTCCCAAACCATTCCAGATACATATTCCCACTTTCCTTCAAATTCATTGCCTCTTTTCATCAACTATTATTGATTAGATGTATATAGGAGTTCATATTCCTAGAAATGACCCATGAAGTCCACCTACTACTGCTGGTATGTGTGTACCTTTCCCCAGAGAGGGCTGCCTCTCCCACTCCCAGTTGTCTGTAGTTGACTATAGCTATGATGCTATGAACTACATCAGCAACCAGCTTGCCATGATAATTCTGAGGGTGCAGTAGTGACACATGTACCCTGACAGTAACCAAGGGCTCCCACTCAACAAGAGGAAGAACACATCTGGTACTGGTCTCCATGCTTGTGAATTGTGGTTACTGGAGGAGAGTCTATAACCACTAGTGTACAAGACCGGTGCAGTCCCTAACAATAGTATAAGCATTTGTCCTTCCAGCATGGGAAGTGTAGTTTCCCTCATCAGGGAAACTTCTCTTTGCAACAAATCGAGACCAGCATAGAAAATCACAACTAGTTCATATGCAGAATTATGCAGCTCAGTCTCAGTGAATACAACTACAAAGTCCCTTACCCAGGGCTCAGGGGCTATTGCTAAAGATACTGTAAAGACTGTAAGGGTCGGAGGATCAGGAAGTTCACTGCAAGAGTGAGTCTCCTAGCAACCTCAGAAGCGAAACAAAGTCTCACCAACATGACTACTCAAACAGGAGCTGAACTATGATGACACCAATGAACAGGGCAGACTGGATAGGAAAACCACCAGGCCTCAAGCTTACACAAAGAATATTAGGGCATTTTTGTTTGTTTATTTTATTTTGTTTGTTTGTTGTGTCTTCTTTTTTGAGGGAAAGGAATATATGCTACGAACACATGTGTCCTAAACTAGACTAATCAGGGGAAAACACCTTTCCTTTCCCTGATAGTTTCTGTAAGATCTCTCTTATCACACATTAGCTACATTGGCACAAAATACCGTGTGCTGTGTGAAGACTCTAAATTCAGTTTTATATTCTCTTTTCCACACACCATTGACATAGACTTAACTCCCTTAAAATCTACCAGCTTTTGGGACCTGACCCCAGACTTTGGTTGTCCAGTGTACTGGTGATGCAGGCCTTCAGTAGTGGAGTCAGGAGAGCAGTGTTTCTTCTCTAGAAGGCTGGGCACCTTCACACTCAGGATTTCTGCCATTTTCATTTCCTGAAAGGAAGGGTCCTGCTTAAGTGGGAGGTGTTCGTTCTTACTCTAAGCTCTTCTCCTTCACACGGTGACAGGAAGACTCACTGGATTCACAGTGGCTTCCTGATTAGAATAGCCCATGTAAGGAGGGAGTCTCAATGCTCTTCTATGCTAAAAACTATGCTATGTCTGCCTAAAATAACATTATTTCTGAAAAGTATCTTTAACAAAAAGCTAGCTACAATTTGGCTTAGAAAAAACAGAATGTGCTAAAAATAAAATTTTATAGTCTATACAGATTATGTGTGTGCATTTATTTCCCATGTAAAATTAATCTGATACTAAGAGTGAAAATGGGGTAATATACTTGCATGGTAGAAACTTAGAGAAAATACACAGATGCACACACATATGCACACATGCATGGGTGCATGCGCGCGCACGCGCGCACACACACACACACACTCACACACGCGCGCGGTTTGTTTAATGTGGTGGTTTGAATATGCTTGGCCCAGGGAGTGGCACTATTAGTAGGTGTGGCCTTGTGGGAGTAGCTGTGTCCATGTTGGAAGAAGTGTGTCATTGTGGGCGTGGGCTTTAAGACCCTTCTCCTAGCTGCCTGAAGCCAGTCTTCTCCTAGATGCCATTGGAACAAGAGCTCCTCCTGAAGCATGCCTGCCTGGACACTGTCATGCTCCCACCTTGAAGACTGAACCTCTGAATCTTTATTCAGAGGTTTATTCAACCAATTAAATGTTGTCCTTGAAAGAGTTGCCTTGGTCATGGTGTCTGTTCATAGCAGTAAAACCTTATTAACTAAGACAGCACACATGTACATGTGTGCACACAGACACACTCATACACATATCTTCATGTCTCAAGTATACATACACATTATACTTTGAATTCATCCTAATAATCTATACCTTGCTAGTACAATATTTTTATTGGATATTTTATTTATTTACATTTCAAATGTTATCCCTTTTCCAATACCCCCAGGATTCCCCTATCCTCTTGCTTCTATATGGGTGTGCTCCCACCCACCCACTCCTACCTCCTCGACCTTGCATTCTCCTACACTGGGGCATCGAGCCTTCATGGGACCAAGGGCCTCATCTCCCATTGATGCCCTACAAGGCCATCCTCTGCTACATATGCAGCTAGAGCCATGGGGTCACTCCATGTGTATGTACTCTTTGGTTGGTGGTTTAGTTCCTGGGAGCTCTGGGGGGTCTGACTGGTTGATAATGTTGTTCTTTCTATGAGGTTGCAAACCGCTTCAGCTCTTTCAGTCCTTTCTCTAGTTCCTCCATTGGGGAACCTGTGTTCAGTCCAATGGTTGGCTGAGAGCATCCACCTCTGTATTTGTCAGGCTCTGGCAGAGCCTCTCAGGAGACAGCTATATCAGGCTTCTGTTAGCATGCACTTTTTAGCATCCACAATTATATCTGGGTTTGGTGACGTATAGGGGATAGATCCCCAGGTGGGGCAGTCTCTGGATGGTCATTCCTTCAGTATCTGCTCCACACTTTGTCTCTGTGTCTCCTCCCATGGGTATTTTGTTCACTCTTCTAAGAAGGAACAAAGTATCCACACTTTTGTCTTCCTTCTTCCCGAGCTTCATGTGGTCTATGAATTGTATCATGGCTATTCCAAGCTTTTTGGCTAATATCTACTTAGCAGTCAGTGCATACCATGTGTGTTCTTTTGTGATTGATTTACCCCACTCAGGATGATGATATTTTCTAGTTCCATCTATTTGCCTACAAATTTCATGAATTCATTGTTTTTAATAGCTGAGTAGTAATCCATTGTGCAAATGTACCACATTTTTTGTATCCATTCATCTGTTGAAGGACATCTGGATTCTTTCCAGTTTCTGGCTATTATAAATAAGGCTGCTATGAACATAGTAGAGCATGTGTCCTTGTTATATGTTGAAGAATCTTTTGGGTATATGCTCAGGAGTGGTATAGCTGGGTTTGATTAAGAATTCTACCTATTGAGCTTCTGAGGTGGCACCATTTTCCGCTCCAGACAACCAGCCACCTTCGGGGCCAGAGGACAGGTGTCCAGCCTGGGAGGCCTTTGCCTCAGGATGCACAGGAGCCATCTTGATTTCAGGACTCCGCAGAAAGTAGTCTACACAGGTGAGAGTGTGGACTACTGACAGGCCAAAGCAACACAGCTTCTCGGAAAGATGATTTTTTGGGCCTTCATCTTTGGCCAGGAGGAGGTCCAAATGCCAGATAACTGTGCACCTTCCCTGAAAGAGGAGACCTTGCCTGCAGAGACTGCTCTGACCACTGAAACTCAGAGGAAAGAGCTAGTCTCCCAGGTCTGCTGATAGAGGGTAACAAAATCACCAGAGGAACAATCTCTAAGCAGAGACAACTATAACAACTAATGCCAGAGATTACCAGATAGCGAAAAGTAAATGTAAGAATCTTACTAACAGAAACCAGGACCACTCACTCACCATCACCAGAACCCAGCACTCCCACTTCGCCCATTCCAGGGCACCTCAACACACCCGAAACTCTAGACCTGGATTTAAAAGCATATCTCATGATGATGATAGAGGACATCAAGAAGAACTTTAATAACTCACTTAAAAAAATACAGGAGAACACTGCTAAAGAGTTAAAAGTCCTTAAATAAAACAGGAAAACACAACCAAAGAGGTAGAAGTCCTTATACAAAAACAGGAAAACACATCCAAACAGGTGATGGAAATGAACAAAACCATACTAGACCTAAAAGGGAAGTAGACACAATAAAGAAAACCCAAAGTGAGGCAACGCTGGAGATAGAAACCTTAGGAAAGAAATCTGGAACCATAGACTCGAGCATCAGCAACAGGATACAAGAGATGGAAGACAGAATCTCAGGTGCAGAAGATTCCATAGAGAACATCGGCATCAAAGAAAATGGAAAATGCAAAAAGATCCTAACTCAAAACATCCAGGAAATCCAGGATACAATGAAAAGACCAAACCTATGAATAACAGGAGTTGATGAGAAAGAAGGTTTTCAACTCAAAGGACCAGCAAACATCTTCAACAAAATTATTGAAGAAAACTTCCCAAATCTAAAGAAAGAGATGCCCATGAACATACAAGAAGCCTACAGAACTCCAACTAGACTGGACCAGAAAAGAAATTCGTCCCAACACATAATAATCAGAACAACAAATGCACTAAATAAAGATAGAATACTAAAAGCAGTAAGGGAAAAAGGTCAAGTAACATATAAAGGCAAACCTATCAGTATTACACCAGATTTTTCACCAGAGACTATGAAAGCCAGAAGAGCCTGGACAGATGTTATACAGACACTAAGAGAACACAAATTCCAGCCCAGACTACTATACCCAGCCAAACTCTCAATTACCATAGATGGAGAAACCAAAGTATTCCACGACAAAACCACATTCACACATTATCTGCCCACGAATCCAGCCCTTCAAAGGATAATAACAGAAAAAAACCAGTACAAGGACGGAAACCATGCCCTAGAAAAAGCAAGAAGATAATCCTTCAACAAACCTAAAAGAAGACAGCCACAAGAACAGAATGCCAACTTTAACAACAAAAATAATGGGAAGCAACAATTACTTTTCCTTAATATCTCTTAATATCAATGGACTCAACTCCCCAATAAAAAGATATAGACTAACAAACTAGCTACACAAACAAGACCAAACATTTTGCTGCCTACAGGAAACTCAATTCAGGGAAAAAGACAGACACTACCTCAGAGTAAAAGGCTGGAAAACAATTTTCCAAGCAAATGGTATGAAGAAACAAGCTGGAGTAGTCATTCTAATATCTAACAAAATTGACTTCCAACCCAAAGTAATCAAAAAAAGACAAAAAAGAGGGGCACTTCATACTCATCAAAGGTAAAATCTCCCAAGAGGAACGCTCAATTCTGAATATCTATGCTTCAAATACAAGGGCAGCCACATTCATTAAAGAAACTTTAGTAAAGCTCAAAGCACACATTGCACCTCACACAATAATAGTGGGAGACTTCAACACACCACTTTCACCAATGGACAGATCATGGAAACAGAAACTGAACAGGGACACAGTGAAATTAACAGAAGTGATGAAACAAACGGACTTAACAGATATCTACAGAACATTTTATCCTAAAACAAAAAGATGTACCTTCTTCTCAGCACCTCATGGTACCTTCTCCAAAACTGACCACATAATTGGTCACAAAACAAGCCTCAACATATACAAAAATATTGAAGTAGTCCCATGCATCCTATCAGGTCCCCATGGACTAAGGCTGATCTTCAATAACAAAATAAATAATAGAAAGCCACATTCACGTGGAAACTGAACAACACTCTTCTCAATGATACCTCGGTCAAGGAAGGAATAAAGAAAGAAATTAAGGACTTTTTGAAGTTTAATGAAAATGAAGCCACAACATACCCAAACTTATGGGACACAGTGAAAGCATTTCTAACAGGAAAACTCATAGCTCTGAGTGCCTCCAAAAAGAAACTAGAGAGAGCACACATTAGCAGCCTGACAACACACCTAAAAGCTCTAGAACAAAAGGAAGCAAATTCACCCAAGAAGAGTAGAAGGCAGGAAATAATATCCCAGGCAGAGACCTGGGATAAACGAGTTACCCAAGATTAAATGGGGGTGAACTTAGCTGTGACTCATAGCATTGGGGATATGGAACCTGAAGAGGCCACCTCCCATAGCTCAGCAGGAACCCCAGAAGAACAAAAGAGATGCAAAATTTCAACCCAAAATTTGTCCTGTCTACAAGAAATTCTGGCAATTGAGGCTGGCGGGTAGGGGCCAGACTTCGGGAATGGCTCATCAGTAACCCGTCCAATGTGCAACACATCCCATGGGCAAGCACCAACCCTGCTGCTATTAATGATACTGTGATGCTTACACACAGGAGCACTGTGTCCTCTGAGAGGATCCACCCAGCAGCACACTCAGGCAGATACAGACACCCACAGTCAAACAGTGGATGGAACTTGGGGACTCATGGAAGAATAGGAAGAAGGACTGTGTGGGCACTGAAGGAAATATAACTCTATAGGAAGACTAACAGAGTCAACTAAACTGGACTCTTGAGGCTCTAAGAAACTGAACCACCAACTAAAGAGCACACACAGGCTGGACCTAGTCCTCCCTGCATACATGTAGCATATGTGCAGCTTGGTTATCATGTGGATCCTGAAAAACTGGAAGTGGGAGGGAGGTAATCCCAAAAGCTGTTGTCTGTGCGTGGGATATGTTCTTCTACTTGGGCTGTCTTGTGTGGCCTCAGTGGGAGAGGAAGCACTTAGCTGTGCAGAAACTTGAAGTGCCAGGGTAGTGGTGGGAATACCCACATGGGACTCTACCCGCCCAGAGGAAAAGGGGAAAGGGAAGGACTGTGGGAGGAGGTGACTAGGAGCAGGGCGGTGAGCAGGATGTAAAAACAATTATTAAAAAATAAAATAATTTTAAAAAATTAGTAGCTATTTTACTTACATTTCAAATGTTATCCCCGTTCCTGGTATCCCCTCTGAAAAGCTCCTCCCCCAATCCTCTCCCCTGCTCCTCCTGCTCAGCAATCCACACATTCCCCCTTCCTGGCCCAGGCGTTCCCCTATACTGGGGCATAGAACATTCACAGGACCAAGGGCCTCTCCTCCCATTGATGACCGACTAGGCCGTCCTCTGCTACATATGCAGTTAGAGTCATGACTCCCACCATGTGTTTTCTTTGCTTGGTGGTTTAGTCCCAGGGAGCTCAAGGGTACTGGTTATTTCATATTGTTGTTCCTCGTATGGGACTGCTTCAGATCCTTGGGTCCTTTCTGTAGCTCCTTCATTAAGGACCCTGTGCTCCATACAATGGACGGCTGTGAGCATCCACTTCTGTATTAGTCAGGCACTGGCAGAGCCTCTGATGAGACAGCTATATCAGGCTCCTGTCAGCAGGCTTTTGTTGACATCCACAATAGTGTCTGGGTTTGGTGGTTGTACATGGGATGGTTCCCTGGGAAGGGCAGTCTCTGGATGGTCATTCCTTCAGTCTCTGCTTCACACTTTGGCTCTGTAACTCCTTCTATGGGTATTTTGTTCCTCTCCTAAGAAGGATTGAAGTATGCACACTTTGGTCTTCCTTCTTGTTGAGTTTCATGAGTTTTGTGAATTGTATCTTAGGTATTCCCAGCTTCAGGGCTAATATCCACTTATCAGTGAGTGCATATCATGTGTGTTCTTTTGTGATTGGATTACCACTCTCAGGATGATTTCTGCCAGATCCATCAATTGCCTGGGAATTTCATAAATTCATTGTTTTTAATAGCTGCATAGTACTCCATTATGTAAATATATCATATTTTTCTGTATCTATTCCTCTAGGTTCTTTCCAGCTTCTGGCCATTATAATAAGGCTACTATGAACATAGTGGAGCATGTGTCCTTATTACATGTTGGAACATCTTTTGGGTAAATGCCCAGCATTTACTGAGCATTACCACTCCTGGGCATATACCCAGAAGATGTTCCAAGTTGTAATAAGGACACATGCTCCACTATGTTCATAGTAGCCTTATTTATAATAGCCAGAAGCTGGAAAGAACCCAGATATCCCTCAACAGGACATGGATACAGAAAATGTGATACAATGGAGTACTACTCAGCTATTAAAAACCATAAATTTATGAAATTCTTAGGCGAATGGATGGATCTGGAGGATATCATCCTGAGTGAGGTAACCCAATCACAAATGAACACACATGATATGCATTACTGATAAGTGGATATTAGCCTTTTTGTATTATTGACAGTGTCCTTTGCCTTATAGAAGCTTTGCAATTTTATGAGGTCCCATTTGTCAATTCTTGATCTTATAGCACAAGCCATTGCTCCTCAGTTCAGGAATCTTTCCCCTGTGCCTGTCTCTTTGAGGCTCTTCCCCACTTGCTCCTCTGTAAGTTTCAGTGTCTCTGGTTTTATGTGGAGGTCTTTGGTCCACTTAGCTTTGTACAAGGAGATAAGAATGAATCAATTTGCATTCTTCTACATGATAACCACCAGTTAAACCAGCACCATTTGTTGAAGATGCTGTCTTTTTCTCACTGAATGGTTTTAGTTCCTTTGTCAAAGATCAAGTGACCATAGGTGTGTGGGTTCATTTCTGGGTCTTCAGTTCTTTTCCATTGATCTACCTGTCTGTCGCTGTACCAGTACCATGCAGTTTTTATGACAATTTCTCTGTAGTAGTCAGAGATGGTGATTCTGCCAGAGGTTCTTGAATTTGCAAATTGCCCTTTCTAACTCTGTAAAAAAAATTGAGTTGGAACTTTGACGGGGATTGCATTGAACCTGTAGATTCATGGCCATTTTTACGATATTAATCCTGTCAATCCATGAGCATGGGAAATCTTTCCATCTTCTGAGGTCTTTGATTTCTTTCCTTAGAGACATGAACTTCTTACCATACAGATCTTTCACTTGCTTAGAGTCACAAGGCATTTTATATTATTTGTGACTATTGTAAAATGTGTTGTTTCAATAATTTCTTTCTCAGCCTGTTTATCCTTTGTGTAGAGAAAGGCCACTGCTGTGTTTGAGTTTACTTTCTATCCACCTACTTTGCTGAAATTGTTTATCAATTGTAGGAGTTGTCTGGTGGAATATTTGGGGTCACTTATGTATACTATCTTATCATCTGCAAATAGTGATATTTTGACTTCTTCCTTTCCAATTTGTATCCCTTTGATCTCCTTTTGTTGTCTAATTGCTCTGGCTAGGACTTCAAGTACTATATTGAATAGATAGGGAGAGGTTGGGCAGCCTTGTCTAGTCGCTGATTTTAGTGGGATTGCTTCAAGTTTTGCTCCATTTAGTTTGATGTTGGCTAGTGGTTTACTGTATATTGCTTTTATTATGCTTAGGTATGGGCTTTGAATTCCTGATATTTCCAAGGCTTTTATCATGAACAGGTATTGAATTTTGATAAATGATTTCTCAGAATCTAATGAGATGATCATGTGGTTTTTGTCTTTGAGTCTGTTTATATAGTGGATTATGTTGATGGATTTCTGTATGTTGAACCATCCCTGCATTACTGGGAAGAAGCGTACTTGATAATGATGGAGGTTGTTTTGATGTGTTCTTGAATCTGGTTTTCGAGAATTTTATTGAGTATTTTTGCATCAATATTCATAACAGAAATTAGTCTGAAGTTCTCTTTCTTTGTTGGGTCTTTGTGTGGTTTAGGTATCAGAGTAACTGTGACTTCATAGAATGAACTGGGTAGGATACCTCCTGTTTCTATTTAGTGGAATAGTTTGAGGAGTGTTGGTATTAGATCTTTTGGAAGGTCTGATAGAACTCTGCACTAAACCCATCTGGTCCTGGGTTTTTTTGTTTTGTTTTTTGGGTTTTTTTTGTTTTTTGTTTTGTTTGTTTGTTTGTTTGTTTTTGCTGGGAGACTATCAATGACTGTTTCTATTTCTTTAGGGTATATGGGACCATTTAGGTCATTTATTTGATCCTGATTTAACCTTGGCACCTGGTATCTGTCTAGAAAATTGTTCCTTTTATCCAGGTTTTCCAGTTTTGTTGTGTATAGGTATTTGTAGTAGGATCTGATGATAGTTTGGATTTCCGCAGATTCTGTTTGTCTCCCTTTTCATTTCTGATTTTGTTAATTAGGATACTGTCCCTGTGCCCTCTAGTCATTCTAGTTTATCTATCTTGTTGATATTATCAAAGAACTAGCTCCTGGTTTGGTTGATTCTTTGTATAGTATTTTTGTTTACACTTGTTTGATTGCCCTGAGTTTGATTATTTCCTGCCATCTACTCCTCTTGGGTGAATTTGCTTCCTTTTGTTCTAGAGCTTTTAGGCATGCTGTCAAGCTGCTAGTGTGTGCTCTCTCTAGTTTCTTTTTGGAGGCACTCAGAGCTATGAGTTTTCCTTTTAGCACTGCTTTCATTGTGTCCCATAAGTTTGGGTATGTTGTGGCTTCATTTTCATTAAACACTAAAAAGTCTTTCATTTCTTTCCTTCTTTCTTTCCTTCTCTCTCTCTCTCTCTCTGCCCCTCTCCCTTTTCCTTCCTTCCTTCCTTCCTTCCTTCCTTCCTTCCTTCCTTCCTTCCTTCCTTCCTTCTTTCCTTGATCAAGTTATCATTGAGTAGAGTATTGCTCAGCTTCCATGTGTATTTAGGTTTTCTATTATTTATGTTGTTATTGAAAATCAGCCCTAGTCACTGATGATCTGATAGGATGCACAGGATTATTTCAATGTTTTTGTATCTGTAGATGACTATGTTACACTATGTAACACTTCTGTTAGTTTCACTGTTTTTGTTTAGTTTCTGTTTCCAGGATCTGTCCATTGATGAGAGTGGGGTGCTGAAGTCTCCCACTGTTATTGTGTGAGGTGCAATGTGTGCTTGGAGTTTTAGCAAAGTCTCTTTAATGACTGTGGCTGCCCTTGTATTTGGAGCATAGATATTCAGAATTGAGAGTTCCTCTTGGAAGATTTTACCTTTGATGAGTATGAAGTGCCCCTCCTTGTCTTTTTTGATAATTTTGGGTTGGAAGTCAATTTTATTCGATATTAGAATGGCTACTACAGCTTGTCTCTTCGAATCATTTGCTTGAAAATTGTTTTCCAGCCTTTCACTCTGAGGTAGTGTCTGACTTTGTTCCTGAGATGGGTTTCCTGAAAGCAGCAAAATGTCCTGTTTATGTAACCAATCTGTTAGTCTATGTCTTTTTATTGGGGAATTGAATCCATTGATATTAAGGAAAAGTTGTTTCTTCCTGTTATTTTTGTTGTTAGAGTTGGAATTCTGTTCATGTGGCTATCTTCTTTCAGGTTTGTTGAAAGATGTTCTTGCTTTTTCTAGGGTATAGTTTCCCTTCTTGTGTTGAAGTTTTCCCTACATTATCTTTTGAAGGGATAGATTGGTGGAAAGATATTGTGTGAATTTTGTTTTGTCTGGAGTACTTTGGTTTCTCCACCTATGGTAATTGAGGGGTTTGCTGGGTATAGTAGCCTGGGCTGGCATTTGTATTTTCTTATGAGCTGTATGACATCAGTCCAGGATTTTCTGGCTTTCTTAGTCTCTGGTGAGAAGTCTGATGTAAATCTGATAGGTCTGCCTTTATATGTTACTTGACTTTTTTTTCCTTTACTGCTTTTAATATTCTTTCTTTCTTGCGTGCATTTGGTGTTTTGATTAGTATGTGATGGGAGGAATTTCTTTTCTGGTCCAATCTATTTGGAATTCTGTTACCTTCTTGTATGTTCATGGTCATCTCTTTCTTTAGGTTAGGGAATTTTCTTCTATAATTTTGTTGAAGATATTTACTGGCCCTTTAAGTTGAAAATCTTCATTCTCATCTATACCCATTATCCTTAGGTTTGGTCTTTTCATTGTGTCCTGGATTTCCTGGATGTTTTGGGTTAGGATATTTTTGCATTTTGCATTTTCTTTGATTGTTGTGTTGTGGGGCATTGGGCTATGCACAGACAGGCTGGTCTCTAGTCGAGCTGAGACACTGAACCCCAGACCAGGTGGTCATAATTTACCTACATGGTACAGAAGGAGCTCTCTCATGTCTCCTGGAACTCTGGCTCCTCTCTAAGTTACTGCTCCCCGATATCCCCCACAAGAGAAGCATGGCTAGAAGTCAAGTAGGCAATGTCCCAAGTATCTGACCTTCAGGTTAAACTCCTCCCCAGTTACCTAGCAATAGAAAAGATACCAGCTCACTTTAAAAGGAGCTGTTTGGCCCCTCCTCCTCTTTCTCATTCTATCATTCCTTTGTTCTCTTACCTCTCACTTCTCTCCTCTCTCTTTGTCTTCTGCTCTTCTGCTCTCTCTTTTTCTTTTCTTTTTGTTTTTGTTTTTGTTTTTTTTTTTTTGTTTTTGTTTTTTTTTGCTTTTTTTGAGACATGGTTTCTCTGTATAGCCCTGGATGTCCTGGAACTCACTTGGTAGATCAGGCTGGCCTTGAACTCAGAAATCTGCCTGCCTCTGCCTCCAGAGTGCTGGGATTAAAGGTGTGTGCCACCACACCCGCCTGGCTCCTCTCTCCCTCTTACTCTTTCTCTCTCTAGCCTTTCTCCTCTCTCTTTCTCTGTCTCTCTTTCTGTCTCTCTCTCTCTGTGTCTCTTTCTACCTTCTCTCTTTCTCCCTGCCTTTCAATCTCTCTTTCTCCCTGCCTTTCAACAATAAAACTCTAAAACCAAAGTCTCTGCTCATCGAGATCTGCACTCACTCTCGCCAGTGTGGGAACCTCTCTTCCCTCTTCCCTCCCTCCCATAACCCCAGGGCTACAGGGTGTGACCCCGGGGCGCCCAGGTTGGGCTGCCCCTTGTCCATCCCCATCAAGTAGGTCAGAGGCTTTGATGCCCACCCCGGGCTGAGTGGAAAGCATCTGGCAGCCTTCCCGTGTCCACCTGTCCAGAGCATAGGTGGAACTCTGGCGGGACTTGGGTCCTTCCTCCCCCCTCCTTCCCCAGGCCCCTTTTTAGTTCCCACATTGTGGCAATGTTTTCTATGGAATCTTCTGTACCTGAGATTCTCTCCTATTACTTGTATTTTGTTGGTGATGCTTGCATCTATGGCTCCTGATCTCTATTCTAGGTTTTCTATCTCCAGAGTTGTCTCTCTTTATGATTTATTGTTTCTATTCCAGTTTTAGATGCTGGATGGTTTTGTTCAATTGCTTCACCTGTTTTGTTGTGTTTTCCTATAATTCTTTAAGGGATTTTTGTGTTTCCTCTCTAAGGGCTTCACCTATTTAGCTGTGTTCTCCAGTATTTCTATTTGTTGTTGTTGTTGTTGTTTTTGTTTTTTGTTTTTGTTTTTTGTTTGTTTTGTTTTTCAAGACAGGGTTTCTCTGTAGCCCTGGCTGTCCTGGAACTGGAACTCACTTTGTAGACCAGGCTGGTCTCGAACTCAGTAATCCACCTGCCTCTGCCTCCCAAGTACTTTGATTAAAGGCGTGTGCCACTATGCCTGGCTCTCCTGTATTTCTTTAAAAAAATTTATTCATGTTCTTATTATCTTCTACCAGCATCATGAGATACGATTTTAAATCTGAAGCTTGCTTTTTCAGTGTGTTGGGGTATCCTGAACTTGCTGTGTTGGAAGTACTGAGATTTGAGGATGCCAAGCAGTCTTGGTTTCTGTTGGTCAGATTCTCACTTTTGCCTTTGGCCATCTGCTAATCTCTGATGTTACATGTTCTTGCTCTCTCTGGCTGAGGCTTGTTCTTCCTTTGAGTCTGTAAGCCTGTGTCAGTACTCCTGGGAGACCAGCCCTCTCCTGGCAAGACCAGTGCACGAAAAGGTTGCGGAAAAGCCCAACCTCCTGGGTGCAGATGTAGGACTATAGAACCCTGTTCCAGCGGCTCTGCTGCTTCTGTGGCCAGTGCATTCTTGAGTGCCTTAGAGAGTCACTGGAGAGAAAATGGTGATCTCACCCGAGTCCAGGGACAGACATGTCCTGGATGCAAGCCCTCCTCTGGCAGGAAAGGTACACAGAGGACTGTGAAACAGCCCTAGCTCCTGGGATCAGATGTAGGGCCATAGGTCCCTGCTGCTCTGCTGCTCCTGAGTAGACCCACCTTAGAGTCACCAGAGAGAAAATCATAAAATACAATTTAAAAACTGAAGGCATTGCCTAGTTTTTACTTAACCAGTTTACCTACTCATAGAGCTTTTTGTACAAACTTATTTCTAAAAAGTATAATACTAGTCACATTTTAGATTCTGTTCACCTATAAAATAGAAGTAAAAACTTTTAGTCAGTTGCAGTAAGTCAATATCTTCTATCACATAACTGTTCTGAAATGTTAGGAGTTTTGAACCACATGAAAACCTGTGTAGTTCAACAGATTTCCCACGGTTCTCAGATTTGAAGCCCTGGTTTCAAGGCAGAAACCTGCTCTTCCATGTCATCTCTGTCAATGTTGTCAACCACAGAAATCTATGAGGCTTTTCACAAAGGAGATGGTAACAGAGACACTAACTCTGATTTAGTTCTGCTGAGCCTGAAGTAAAATCACTCTTTTTGGTAGTTCCAATATTTCACTATAGATGTCACTCTGTATCTATGGCTTTACCCTTGTATTGACATTTCAAGATGAGAAGGCTCCTAAAGATATTCAAGTTGTCGGAGGTGGGGTAGGGTGGGGTGGGGGGGCTTGTCCATTTCCTTCCTTCAGAACTTCACCCAAATGTGAGCAACTGTCATTCCTAGTCTGTATTTATGCTGCGTTCCATTCCAAGAACATGGCTTTTCCCAGACTCTGGAATGACTTGCAGGCCTCAAAACAAAAAGGCATTGTTTCCGACATGACATCTGTTCTGAAGTCTGATCTTATGATTCACTTGTGCTGGTAAGCAAGGAAGGAAAGTGCAGAGAAGTCCAGGGCAGAGCAACCCAACTAGCAAAGGGAAAATGGCATTCAGAAGTGTGTGTCCGTCTGTCCATCCATCCATCCATTCACCCACTGGACAAATTAAACAAGATTTAAAAGGGACCGGCATGTATGTCTAAGGGAGTCAGATCTGGCCACCTACAGTCAGACAAGTGGAAGGTAATGGATTCTGCGACATAGGCCATTCCTTCATTCAAATCATCTGTTTAGCATCTGTCATCTCAGGGTCTAATAGTTAAGAAAATAACATCATGCCTGTCCCCATGGATCTTACCAGCCAGGTGGAAAGACAAATACAAAAGTTCTGACACACTGTGACAGGCAGAGCTGAGAACACACCTGCAACAAATAGAAAGTAAAGCAGAGCAGAAGAGTTGAGAATGGACACTGGAGACAGGCTTCTGGGAATGGAAAGGCTTTAGGAAGCAGGAAAGATTGAAGCCTATTTCTGTAAGCAACGTTTTAATGTATCCGATAAAGTGAGAGAAAAATCACAGCACTCCTCAGCAAAGCCATCAAACTGCCTTTCAGCTGCGGAAGAATGGTGCCTTGAGTTATATACAAGACACAGGGTTCTGCTAGAAGACAGAAGGCTAGATTTGGGTGCTACTCTACACTGCTGGACAGCATCAGCAGCAACTGGCCAATATGATTTGAAGCCATCTGTGCTTGAACATGACAGGGTTGCCCTAACCTATGCACAAGCAGCCCCTCCCAGTGACACCCATATTTTCTAAAGACACTCTAGCATAACAGGCCAATTCCCCTTCATGCCAGTGAGACTGTGTCCCCAATTCCCTTAAGTGCTCTGTCACTAGCACCTGTTCCTGGATATATCTGGTCTTCCCAACTTTCCTCACACTTCTGTTAATCAGCTTTCCAGACCTTGAGTGTCAGGAGTCATAACAGGCCTCACACTGTCAAGCCCCATGGGCTGCTTCACTTCGGTATTGAATGCATTTCTGTTCTTCTTCTTCTTTTTTTTTTATTACATATTTTCTTCAATTACATTTCCAATGCTATCCCAAAAGTCCCCCACCCCATCCCCCCCCCCACTCCCCTACCCACCCATTCCCATTTTTTGGCCCTGGCGTTCCCCTGTACTGGGGCATATAAAGTTTGCCTGACCAATGGGCCTCTCTTTCCAGTGATGGCCGACTAGGTCATCTTCTGATACATATGCAGCTAGAGTCAAGAGCTCCGGGGTACTGGTTAGTTCATAATGTTGTTCCACCGATAGGGTTGCAGATCTCTTTAGCTCCCTGGGTACTTTCTCTAGCTCCTCCATTGGGGGCCCTGTGATCCATCAACCATTTCTGTTCTTCTAGAGACTGGAGCAAAGAGTGCTGGCCTTTGGTTTCATTTCTAGAGTAAATAAACTGGCCCCAAGACATATAAAACAAGTGCAATATCCAGAAAGAGCCAAATAGCTGAGGGGGCATTTGGGGAAACTGTGCCATCTATAGAATGCAGAAAGAGACCAGTGAAGGAGCCATAGCTATATGAAGACTGTACGGTGAGTGACCTGTTGGGAGTGAAGACACATTAGGGTCCTTAAAAGGATTCACCAGAATTCTAAGAGGACTGAGTTCCAAAGGCCATGGCACTATTTCTTATACTGTCCCCTCTGCCTTGATGTGGACAGGGCCTATGAAGATGACAGTTTATCACTCCTGTGATTATGCTAAATTACCCAGGAAACATGAAGGGGTTTGGCATGTGCAATTATGGTCCCAATTAGGTGATTCTGTTTATCAAAGAAGAGCAGCCTGGATGGGCCCAGCATAATCCTTCAATGTTATTCACTTATTTTGAGACAGATTCTGCTCTGTTGTCTATACTGGCTTACCATTTACTATGTATCCCAGGATGACCATGTTCTTGGGGGAGTCTGAAGTCTTTGCTTCCTAAGGTAAACTCTTCAAAAGAGGACTTAAACCTTCCCTGAATTTAGAGACTTAAAGCAACAGAAAAAGCTCCCTGCCTGTCCCTGCTGTCCTTGATAAAGCAGAGATACCATGCTGTGAGCTGCACATGACAAGAGCATCTTAGAAGCACAGGGAAGTAAGAACAGTTAAAAAACTCAAACTACCTTGCAGGAACTCCGAGTCCCACAGAAGAATGCAGCCCACTGACATCTTCATCGTAGAGCTGACTTGGCTCACTAAGACTTATCTCTGGCTGTGCCCACATCTCTGTCCTCTGCCTCTTCCAACCAAAGACAACTGCTACTTTCTAATCACTGTTCTCTTTTCTCCCTACTTCTCCCACCCTATCTTATAACAGACAAAGAGAGAAACAGAAAGACAGACAGACAGACAGACAGACACACACACACACACATACATACACACACACACACACACACACACACACACACACACACACACACAGAGACATCCTAAACTTTGTTCATGTTCTTGTTGCCAAAGAAACCTCTCTTTGCTCAGGGCAGCTCAGACTCACCCCCATCTTTGCCATCCCTTCTTTTCAGAGAGGATTTAAAAAAAAATTCTGTGCAGGAGACTTCAGAGCATACACTGGGGGAGGCAAGCAGCTTTGCCTTGAAGGTAGTGTTTGCACAGCAAGCATTTGATTACTGTGTTCTACATTACCCAGGAGTCACCTGAAGCAGACACTGGAACTTTATCATTCATCTTTCATTCTCACACTGCTTCTACTAGAGGAGTGTGTCTAACAGCTGCAGAGGTGATGGGAGCCCAAGCACTTTGCATCCCTCTGCCTTAGAGACCTGAGCCTGTACCAGGGCTGTCTGCTCATTTGTAGAGTTCTCCCATTAGCCCAGAAATGGCTGTCAGCATAGGCTCCCATTATGAGTTTGTGGTCCTAAATTCTAACAATCTGACAAAATGCTTGGCATAAAATAAATGTGTATTTTGGACTATGTGAACCAAACACTTTTATAAAAACCATTGTATAAACAGAAGCAAAGTGGGTGTTTAAACAGGGAAATGGACAAAGTACCTGACTTTAAATTTTGAAACATTTGAAATATTTTAAAAAACACAAACATTAACAAACATTGTCATAAAAATGTAAAGATTTTTATTTGCATCCCCACCTATCTCCATTTCCTAGCTACCTTCCACCTCATCAGGGACTTGCTCAACATGCTGATACTTATTACTGTGCACATCATACTGTGTGAGGGGTGCTCACACTGCTGGAAACAGTGACTGGTGATGTGGGGTGAGTGCTGATGAGCTGCAGCACCCTGCTTCCTTAATGGCATGTTAGGGACCCCAATAAGAGAATGGCCCAGATCAGAAGTGTAAGACAACTGAAACCATAAGCTTCCCAAATGTGTTTGTAAAGAGCTAAATGAGCTGAAGAGGTATATCCTTAACAAGAAAGATAGTGTATACAGATAGTACAGTTAAAAACAGGCAAGCTCCGGAGAACTAAATTCAAGGCTGTTTAGTTTTGACTTGGTAGCCAACTAGAAACTATTCTCTCCCTTAGGAATGGAAAACACAAACACAATGCTAAATTAAATACACAGCAAATGGTAGGTCCTCAGATGTGTGCTCCATAAACAGATTCCTGATTAGATGTATGCAATGGAAGACTGAAGCCAATGCTCAGCTGAAAGGTGTGACAGGGGTGGGGTAGCAGCTCACTAACAATTGGGTGGCAAACACTATGATAGGCAGCATGTCTGCACCGAGGCTGACCCACTCCTCAGTGACACTACAGATTGTGGGGCTTGTTCCAGCAGAGTCAGGGGAACACCCGTTATAGAGCTTTATTCCTGGGGCCCGTGCTACTGAGTTTTTGGATGAACTGTAAAATGTGTGTCTGAACTCATTCCTCCCATGTACCATTCCCTCTGGTTCTACAGGAACAAGATTCAAGTCTACCTCCAACAGTCCAGGCTTATGTCTTTGATGAAACACTGTTTTTAAATTGGGTGGACTGGAAGATGGCAGTGGATCTGGGAGAAGTAGTGGGATGGGGGTTGAATATGATCAAAACACACTGTGTAAAAATCTTAAAGAATTAATAAAAGTATCATCTTCAATTGCCTCCACACCTTGAAGGAAAATGAGAGTAAATATTTAACATTTCTGTAACTCTATCTCAATGCCTGAACATTTGAGAGTGAGAACAAATTTAATGCTTTTTTTGTACTCTGTATTACTACAATACTAAAACAAACAATAAATATTCTTAATATTTAATTATACCAACTTTGGCCTGGAAGTCTACAGAAGAAAGGGAAAAGAATACACATATAAATATGTTTACTAAATATAAGCTTAATTAAACATAATAAATACTAAATTATAATAATTAAAATAAGAATATTTAATTGATGTAGTATGTATCAATTCCCAGCTAGGCTGGGAATCTAACTCACTAGTTGAGCACTTGCCTGGCATGTGTAAGGCCCTAGGTTCAATGCCCAGCACCCTCAGCCCTACAAAGGAAGAAAAGCAAAAAACTGTACTTGTGACTAATGGTAGCAGTAAACCTTACTTCACATATAAAATCTGGGGAAAATCACTTCTGAACAGGACATGGACCAGAACCACAGAGATCATGTTAAACATGCCACACACTCTTCTATTAACAGCAATGGGGAAAGAGGGACAAGACCCAGGCATTTACATGTAAGATCATTACAAACAATCCAGCTTCAATCAACAATTAGATCCCATACTGAAGTCTGTCACACTCTAGGTATCAACCTAGTACCTCTTAACCAGTGGTCAATTCTGAATAATACGCTACTCTGAGTAATATTAATATGTCAGAGAAGTGGAATAGCTAGAAGTAATCCATAAAGAGCTGTGAAACAAAACCACCAAGCAGAAGCAGCAGTGTCTCTAGATTAATTTAGAAGAAAAAAGAAACCAGGTAACCACAATGTATGTTTCACGTTTAAATAAAATTTTTACTTTTATGTTTAGGACATATCCCTCAAACTATATTTGTAGAGATGATAAAAGTATGCTAAAGTGTTGAGCAATTACTACAGGTCCTATAGACCCTAGAACTCATTAGAGAAATAAAATCTGAAGATTCATTCTCCTTTGAAAATTACAACTTTAAAAAGTTTGAATAAGCCGGGCGTGGTGGCGCACGCCTTTAATCCCAGCACTCGGGAGGCAGAGGCAGGTGGATCTCTGAGTTCGAGGCCAGCCTGGTCTACAAAGTGAGTTCCAGGACAGCCAGGGCTACACAGAGAAACCCTGTCTCGAAAAACCAAAAAAATAAAAAGAATTTTTAAAAGTTTGAATAAGTTTTCACTTAAAATTGGAAAATAAAAAGGCTCTAAAAGAGGATACCACTACCCATTGATGCCTTTTAGTGAAACTTCCCACTACACCAAGGTCAGAGAAGTTTCTGTACCATCAGAGGAGCCATAGCAATCAGACCTGGTAAGGTACCTGTGCCTGATTCAGAGTGTATATGGATGAAGCCACCTCATGTCACAGCCTCCCTCTTGAAGGTCAAGTTACTCTAAAGAGGAAACTGTAAGCATTGGAGCCCACAATAGGTAGGGCTACCTAAACCATGCTCTGTATAGAGTGCAAGTGAAAACTATGACTGTGAGGCACAGGGCATGGTGCTCAACAATGATGACCTCAGTGGCCTTGGTTCTTGCTAGTTTGCTTGGGTACAGGCAACCTCTACCTTTGGTTCTGCTCCTTAATCCATGTTTAAGCTCTACAAAGTATGAATAATGCTTTTGTCAACCTTTGAGATTTGTGTTCTGTATTTAATATATCAAAAGTTTACTTGACAATGCTGCTATTTCTAGCCAAGTAAAGACTGCATTTTACTTTGCTGAGGGATCCTGAGTCACAAAAGAGAAAGAGAGTTACTAATGGATAAAGGTTTCAGAGTGTCATACAGACAGTAGAGGATGAGGAGACAACCACCAGATATTCTACAGTGAATTATTTCAGATAGGAAAGCAATAGTCTAACAGTGAGCTAAAAGCTCACTGATGGAGACAGAACTAGACATTTTAGCTGAAAAGTATTTAGTTAAAAAGTAATAAACTGTCCCTTCCAGTCGGCACCAGCACTAACGCACCTTGGGCGCAGAGTCTGCGGACACCGCCAAGGTCCCCACAAGAATCTCCACGGGATCTTAGGACCTCTGGTGAGTGGAACAAAACTGCAAGGAGGCAGGTTCAAACACCAGATATCTGGGCACCTTTCCTGTAAGAGGAGAGCTTGCCTGCAGAGAGTACTCTGAACACTGAAACTCAGGAGAGAGGTAGTCTCCCATGTCTGCTGATAGAGGCTAACAGAATCACCTGAGGAACAAGATCTAACCAGAGACAACTATAAGAACTAACTCCAGACATTACCAGATGGCGAAAGGCAAACGTAAGAATCTTACTAACAGAAACCAAGACCACTCAGCATCATAAGAAAGAAGCACTCCCACCACACCCAGTCCTGGGGACCCCAACACACCGGAAAAGATGGACCCCGATTTAAAAGCATATCTCATGATGATGGTAGAGGACATCAAGAAGGATTTTAATAACTCACTTAAAGAAATACAGGAGAATACTGCTAAACAGGTAGAAGACCTTAAAGAGGAAGCACAAAAATCCCTTAAACACTTGCAGGAAACACGACCAAACAGGTGATGGAATTGAATAAAAACATCCAAGACCTAAAAAGGGAAGTAGACACAATAAAGAAAACCGAAGGTGAAGCAACGTTGGAAATAGAAACCCTAGGAAAGAAATCTGGAACCATAGTTGCGAGAATCACCAACAGAATACAAGAGATTGAAGAGAAAATCTCAGGTGCAGAAGATTCCATAGAGAACATTGGCAAAACAATCAAAGAAAATACAAAATGCAAAAAGATCCTAACTCAAAACATCCAGGAAATCCAGGACACAATGAGAAGACCAAACCTACTGATAATAGGAGTAGATGAGAATGAAGATTTTCAACTTAAAGGGCCAGAAAATATCTTCAACAAAATTATAGAAGAAAACTTCCCAAACCTAAAGAAAGACATGCCAACGAACATACAAGAAGCCTACAGAACTCCAAATAGACTGGAACAGAAAAGAAATTCCTCCTGACACATAATAATCAGAACAACAAATGCACTAAATGAAGGTAGAGTATTAAAAGCAGTAAGGGAAAAAGGTCAAGTAACATATAAAGGCAGGCTTATCAGAATTACACCAGACTTTTCACCTGAGAATATGAAAGTCAGAAGATCCTGGACATATGTTATACAGACACTAAGAGAACACAAATGCCAGCCCAGGCTACTATACCCAGCCAAACTCTCAATTACCATAGATGGAGAAACCAAAGTATTTCACAACAAAACCAAATTCACACATTATCTTTCCACGAATCCAGCCCTTCAAAGGATAATAACAGAAAAAAAACCAATACAAGGACGGAAACCACGCTGTAGAAAAAGCAAGAAAGTAATCCTTCAACAAACCAAAAAGAAGACAGTCACAAGAACAGAATGCCAACTCTAACAACAAAAATAATAGGAAGAAACAATTACTTTTCCTTAATATCTCTTAATATCAATGGACTCAATTCCCCAATAAAAAGACATAGACTAACAGACTGGCTACACAAACAGGACCCAGCATTTTGCTGCTTACAGGAAACCCATCTCAGGGAAAAAGACAGACACTACCTCAGAGTGAAAGGCTGGAAAACAATTTTCCAAGCAAATGGTATGAAGAAACAAGCTGGAGTAGCCATTCTAATATCGAATAAAATCGACTTCCAACCCAAAGTTATCAAAAAAGACAAGGAGGGACACTTCATACTCATCAAAGGTAAAATCCTCTAAAAGGCACTCGCAATTCTGAATATCTATGCTCCAAATGCAAGGGCAGCCACATTCATTAAAGAAACTTTAGTAAAGCTCAAAGCACACATTGCACCTCACACAATAATAGTGGGAGACTTCAACACACCACTTTCATCAATGGACAAATCGTGGAAACAGAAACTAAACAGGGACACACTGAAACTAACAGAAGTGATGAAACAAATGGACTTAACAGATATCTACAGAACATTTTATCCTAAAACAAAAGGATATACCTTCTTCTCAGCACCTCATGGTACCTTCTTCAAAATTGACCATATAATTGGTCACAAAACAGGCCTCAACAGATACAAAAATATTGAAATTGTCCCATTTATCCTATCAGACCACAATGGACTAAGGGTGATCTTCAATAACAACATAAATAATGGGAAGCCAACATTCACATGGAAACTTAACAACACTCTTCTCAATGATACCTTGGTCAAGGAAGGAATAAAGAAAGAAATTAAAGACTTTTTAGAGTTTAATGAAAATAAAGCCACCACATACATAAACTTATGGGACACAATGAAAGCATTTCTAAGAGGGAAACTCATAGCTCTGAGTGCCTCCAAAAAGAAACTAGAGAGAGCACACACTAGCAGCTTGACAACAGACCTAAAAGCTCTAGAAAAAAAGGAAGCAAATTCACCCAAGAGGAATAGAAGGCAGGAAATAATCAAACTCAGGGGTGATATCAACCAAGTGGAAACAAGAAGAACTATTCAAAGAATCAACCAAAGGAGGAGCTGGTTCTTTGAGAAAATCAACAAGATAGATAAACCCTTAGCCTGACTCACTAGAGGGCACAGGGACAGCATCCTAATTAACAAAATCAGAAATGAAAAGGGAGACATAACAACAGATCCTGAAGTAATCTAAAACACCATCAGATCCTTCTACAAAAGGCTATACTCAACAAAACTGGAAAACCTGGATGAAATGGACAAATTTCTAGATGGATACCAGGTACCAAAGTTAAATCAGGATCAAGTTAATGATCTAAACAGTCCCATATCCCCTGAAAAAATAGAAGCAATCATTAATAGTCTCCCAACCAAAAAAAGCCCAGGACCAGATGGGTTTAGTGCAGAGTTCTATCAGACCTTCAAAGAAGATGTAATTCCAGTTCTTCACAAACTATTCCACAAAATAGAAGTAGAAGGTACTCTACCCAATTCATTCTATGAAGCCACAATTACTCGGATACCTAAACCACAGAAATATTTAACAAAGATAGAGAACTTCAGACCAATTTCCCTTATGAATATCGATGGAAAAATACTCAATAAAATTCTCGCTAACCGAATCCAAGAACACATTAAAACAATCATCCATCCTGACCAAGTAGGCTTTATTCCAGGGATGCAGGGATGGTTTAATATACAGAAATCTATCAACATAATCCATTATATAAACAAACTCAAAGATAAAAACCACATGATGCTCACAGTCAGCTATTGGATGGATTACAGGGCCCCCAATGGAGGAGCTAGAGAAATTACCCAAGGAGCTAAAGGGAACTGCAACCCTAGGTGGAACAACAATATGAACTAACCAGTACCCCGGAGCTCTTGTCTCTAGCTGCATATGTATCAAAAGATGGCCTAGTCGGCCATCACTGGAAAGAGAGGCCCATTGGACACGCAAACTTTATATGCCCCAGTACAGGGGAACGCCATGGCCAAAAAGTGGGAGTGGGTGGGTAGGGAGTTGGGGGGTAGGGTATGGGGGAGTTTTGGGATAGCATTTGAAATGTAAATGAGGAAAATACCTAATAAAAATATTTTTTAAAAAGTAATAAACTTAAAGTCAGACCAAGTACATCCAGCCCTACACAGGAGCCCATTCACTAACTTGTAAACTTACCTGTGAGACAGGTGTGGCACTTTAAGAGCTTCGTGGCATACTGCTACTATATTTTGTTGTATCCTAATTTGTCTTTTGAAATAATCATTTATTAAAACACATTAATCATATAAATACAAACTAAAAGTTTATCAAATAAAATTCATTAAATTATTTTGTATATTATTACTTAAAAAGAGAAGAGATGCAACATGTGCCACACATAGTTACTGAGCATCAATTCTGAAGTGGGAAGATAACCTTCACTGACCAAGTCTTACACTGGAAAACAACAGAGGTCCAGAGAGCCTAAGTGGTTTGCAAAGATCCTGTTGAGGACTGAAAGTAGACCATGTTTTTAGAGGCAGCCTTACAGACTGTCTCCGAGAACTCGTCACGTCATGTCCACTGGAATCTGCCCATCATTCCCTTGTTTCCCCATTGTCCTCATCTTTCCTTTTGACAACTGTGTAGTGCCTTTGCTCAGTAGCTTTTGCAGTATATCCTAACGCCATTACCAGTGTGTCTGTCACCAAACCCTAACTCCAGTACTTTCTTACCCCTGATTTTGTGATCACACATTTACTTTTTTTTTTTTTCATTTAAACGTGTCAAAAGCAGTGTCTGCCATCAACTTCATTTCTATCTCCTGCAGAAAGTTTCCCTGGGCTAAAGGGAAAAGAAGATGCGATTTTGTTCAACTAGTCCAAAGGCAATAATGAAGGCTTTGCACCTAGCGGTGCACATGCATCTGCCCCTTAGTCTCTCCTTTGGTCCAAGTTCCTTGTTAAGCTGATACTACTGTCTATGTGGGTGATGTATTAAGTGTCTGCTGATATGTTATATTTAACTTCACTCGTACAATCAGTGCCTTATACAATGTTATACAGAATCTAATGCAGTTTAATTTTCTACATGATCTAAATATACACTTTTATAGTTTTAAATAAAACTCAATGAACTAAAGCTGCTTCTCCAGTTTAGACTGTTTGCCTCATGAACATGTCTTTACAATGGAGGAAGAGCTGCACAGAAGTCCACTCAGTAGGCCAGGGCTCCTCTCTAGGTCACATGTCTGGGATAAGGACTTTCAGTTCTGTCCACAGGGTGATATCAACAGTTCTTCTTACACCTTTAGCCTGATGGTTCCTGGTATGTCTCTGGAAGTCTGTGCAAGTTGTGAACAGGTTTTTCTAAAAGGCTGTTGCCTTTTGGACCAAAGCCATAGAGAAATCTAAAACTGAGCCACTAAGTCCTCCAAATCCCACCCCCTCACACACAGAGTCTTAAATATAGACATTTATTCTATTTTAAAGCTCAATTTCACAAGAAAAGTAATAATAAAAATGACGACTCTCCTACATCAGCTCTTTATGACATGTACAGATGGGCACACAGAAGATTCTGGTTAAAGTAGCCACATGCTTTTACTACATCTGCAGAGAAGCATTATGGCCAACAATCCTCCTGGCCCATTTCTACTCCCTAAAGGGAAGAGGGCCTCAACCAACACAACCAATTCTGGCACTCATACAGCAGAGTTAGATTGTCAGAAAATAATCTGACTTGACTCACTTCAGTGGATTCAGGTAACTCCCTACATCACCCTGCACTACAGTTTATTAGAATAAAAGGAAACACACATTAAAGAATGTCAGCAAAGGTGTGTTTCTGTTTGTTCTATAATCAGTGAAGCTAGGAAAGTGTTAGCAAGGAAGATATACAGAAAATCAAGTCTAGGTATGATATAGACATTACCGTCCATTTTAAACATGGAAGCACTATAAAGCTATCAAAATATGAAACTAACACGCTTCATTAAAAATCACAGTGTTGAGATTCTGAGTTTCAATACATCATGTGCTAAGTTTTTATAGAAATAAATTTTACTAGTACTATGATAAATTCCTGAGACAATGGCTACTATAGGAGTAATCGTCAGAGGAAATGACTATCAAATAATAAAAGCATTGAGAAGCACAAGTCTACGCCTCTGATCATTTTTGCTTCTCAAATTATATGTACATATCTGACTTCAAAAAGTCTCTATATGAATTATCAATGTGATTATTTTTAATATCATGTAAAAAATTTATCAATCTTCTTCAATTACAGATGATCTATATACCCATAAAATTGCACTGAAATTAGGCCAATTTTTCCTGCAAATTTTTAATGTCTTTGAATTATCATTCACAGTCTGGTAATATTATGAAAAGTAATGAAGAATCAAAAAGAAGAAATTTCTGCTTCCTATTCTATTATACTTTCTATTGCAGGATCAGTTACAGTTTGTAGGACTCCAGGCCCTATAACAGCAGAGCTTTCCCTTGAAAACGAAGAATTATCCAGAGCCCATCACAGAATGGGATGTCTATACAGATCACAGACCCATGAAGCAGGCCTCTTCTCTGTCTCTTGTGACCTTGACTTCATTAGATTACCTCCCCTGTCAAACATTCATCTCCTCCAAGGCAGTGGTTCTCAACCTGTGGGTCATGACCCCTTTGGGGGTTGGATGACTGTTTAACAGGGGTCTCCTAAGACCACTGGAAAGCACAGACATTTACATTACAAATCATAACAGTAGTAAAATTACAGTTATAAAGTAGCAATGAAAATAATTGTATGGTTAGGGTCAGTACACCATGAGGAACTGTATTAAAAGGTTGCAGCGTCAGGAAGGTTGAGGTCATCTATCTGCCTTCCCAATCTTAGCCACCATGTGGCTCACTAGCGGACACCTCAAATACAATTGCTGTTTCTACCTTCAGGTCAAACAAAAGGAGGAATGGAGTCTGAACAAGATAAAAGGCAGGGCCCACAGCTTAGAACAGCATTTCCCAACAACACCAGAGTACTCAGACACACAGTAGGAATGGGGGATGGCCTGTGTGAGAGCCCACGGCACTGCAGTATGGCTGCCTACCACTGTTCTGTAAGTGTGGGGAGGACAAGAAGCTGGTAGATAAGTGCCGTGCTTGTAACCCAAGCACCACACAGGCTGTTTAGACAGGTAAGAGTACAAGGCCAGTATACTGTTTACTTTTTCTATAACTATTTGCCACAAGTGCTGTAAAAATATAGAAAGCAGAGAACCAGAAGCCTACATTATTAACAAATTAAGAAGCATTATTTGACTTTGAGTTGCTAAATTGTGGAAGCCACCAGAGAGGGCCTAGCACAAGAAAGGAGTGTTATTCTCAGCTGCAATAATTTCTTCTCACTTTCTCTTTATTAAAGTTTTTCATACAGTATATTTTGATCATGTTTCTCCTCCCCAGATATACCCAACTTTCTGCCCTCTCTTTTTCAATAGAATAAAAAATAAAAAAAAATCCATAAAACGAAAATCAAAACAGTCTAGGACCAGTAAGACAAACAAAACAAAACATCTCCACAAAAATATTATTAAGTCTGTTTCGTGTTGGCCAATGATTCCTGAGCATCAGGTCTGCCCCAGAGTGTGGTTAAAACACTAGTGACATTCCATTGGAGAAAATCGATTTTTCCTTAGGCCGTGAATCAACTGCAGATAGGTTCTTGGTTAGGGCTGAGATAAATTTATTATTTTTGAGATAAGAGAATCACTGGAACAATGCAATCATAAGAAGAGTCGATGGCTGATAGGTTATGGGAGAAGAACACATGGCACCACAGAAGCAGGGGTTACACTAAAACAACCTTCAGAACAGGGGAGGTGGCACATTTGGTAAAAGCTGGTCATGCAGACAACCGGACTTGAGCTTGATACCTGGCAATCCCAGCACTGGGAAGACAGAGGCAGGCAGAGCCCCCGAGGCTCATTGGACAGACAATCTAGTCCAGTTAGCAAGCCTCACATTCCAGTAAGATATCCTGCCTCAAAAATCCAGGTGGGCAGCATCCTGAAAATGTCACCAAGGTTACCCTGTGACCTCTACATCTGTATATCCATGTGCCACTCACATAAATATAATTTTCAAGGCTAACTATAATCATAAAATTAATCTGCTCCTTCTTTTATAAATCTGATTTAAAAAATTTAGATATCCAAAAGGATAATACACTTAATCTTTAATATCTTACTAGAAATTTAGTGTATGTAACTAGTCTGTTTATAGCAAATACATAGTTTTATTTCTTAAAAGTTGTATGAATTTTTCAGCACTTTTCCTATTATCAGCATCTATTTTAATAGATACCAGAAAATTTAACATTTGTAAAAACATGCTAGTTTTATTATTTCATTATAATTATCAATCTGTTTAAATCAAAACCAAATTAGATATATTGGAAAGTATATGGTTGGCCTTAAAAATATATATACAAGTAACACCATACAAAGTGAACATGTTATATTTAGGAATATACATAGATATTAATGCATATAACCATAATTAATTAAAAATAGAGGCCATGAATTTGAAGGAGAGCAGGTAGGCAGGGAGGGGTATTGGAAAAGTTTAGAGGGAGAAAAGTAAGGGAGAAAAGTTGTAATTAAGCTATAATCTCAAAAACAAAAAAGTCAAAGTTTTACAGTAATTATTTTGAAAAACCAAAATTAATTTAATAACAATTCCTACATGTTATCTTCACTATGTATGCACACATTGGTTCCCACGGAGGCCAGAAGCTGGAGCAGCAGGTGCTCATGAGCGGTATCATGTTGAGGCCGAGAGCTGAACACAGTCCTCTGGAGAGCAGGAAGCACTCCGAAATACTGAGCCACTCACTGCGCCTGTCGCAGACTATCTTTTACAGAAAGACATGGCTAGCAGAGCCTAGAGGACTCTAAGTCTCTCATGTCAGATAGGACATGACCAACCCAGGGACTCTGACTTTAATAGTGAGCATTATATGGTTTTGTCTTAGAGCAAAGTGCTATTTTTAGATGCATAAAATAGAAGAGAAACATTCTAATTTCACAGAGTTTCTCTAAGCAACGAGTAATGCTGGTGTTCATTAAAAGAGGACTGTTGCTAGTACCTCAGATAAGGTCATGATTGGCTTCTATGGGAAGACCAGGTAACAGAGTCATAAATTACTTAATGGAAGCAATTCAAACATTTCTGATTTTTAATAATCTCCTCTTATGTTTGTTCTCCCCCCCCCTGTATATTTATATGTGAGTTAAGTATAGTAGATCTCAAAACGTGTCCTGGAATAACAATTTCAACACCACCTTGTGGACTTGATAATTTTTGCATGGGTATGGGCCCCATTTCAGACCTTCAGAACTAGGAAAAATGGCTGAACCTATGAGTGAATAGCCTTCCAGGTGACTCTGATACATACAATTTTTAAAACCAGTGGCATAGCATGTCTTAAAAATGTAGCAAGTTTCTCAAATTTTGTATAACACTATCTACAGATGGATAAATTATACAATTTAAAATCAATTTAAGAGAAACAAACCAGGCAGTGGCTGTGCATGCCTTTAATACCAGCACTTGGGAGGCAGAGGCAGGCAGATTTCTAAATTCGAGGCCAGCCTGGACTACAGAGTGAGTTCCAGGATAGCCATAGAAACCTTGTCTCGAAAAACTGGAAAAAAAAAAAAAAGACTTAAAAAAGAGAAACAAGAAATCAATCATACAAATGCCCAAAACATTTTCCGCAACATAATAAACTACACACAGGAGGAATTATCAAAGGATGTAAAGTCCTCATTGACATGTCAAGAAGCTAGAAAGCATAAATGAAAAGATAGCCTTGGGTAATAACTATTTATCTTATCAAGGCAGAAATTAGACTACGCACATTATACCCAGGGAGAGCACGTGAGAGCAGAACGCCAGGTGCTGCCTGCTCGCTAGGCAGCCGTCTACCCCAGTGTGGCGGCCAGCAGTGCAGCAGGTCTGATGAAAACCATTTGCCACGAGTGTGTGTACCTTCATGTTTCTTCTGTAGTCTCTACAGTTCTGACGTCACCTTCCCCATTAGCATATTTCCTACTTGGTGAGCCACATGCAGCTGTTAGAACCACGTCGGTTCACCCCCATCCATCTTTCCTTGGCTTTGAAATTATATGTTCTTTATTCCCTCAATGTGTTTGAACAGAGAACTTTCTAGGTCCATTTGAAAATGAATAAATCAAACTGAAGATACATATCTACTTTAATTCCCTATAGAAGTAAAATTTCCACGAAGCCTTAGGGAGCCAACTCCAGTCAAACGCCCAGAACAGCTTTCCTGGTTTCAGCGATAGAGGTAAGGTATCAGAAAGTGTTGGTGTCTTGTTTTAATCATTGTAAACTATAGCCAGTAACTCTTGGTTCTTTGTGTTTTTTCATTCTCACAGGAATTGAACTTCCTATTTTCATTATAATGTTTTATTGTTAAATAACTTAGAGATTTAATAACAATTAAAACAAAAAACCTAAAACAGTGAACTAAGAAAAACTGACCTAACTGGGAATCAAACTTTGTCAAACTCTAACTAACCAAGCAACCAACCTACCAATCAACAACCAAGGGCTACATAATCAACACATTCAGCTGTGAGAACCACATTGCTTTTGCCAATTAAAAACAATAATCTTAATCCTTTGTAATCCTTTTCAAAACAATGTCAAACAGTTCTTGACTTTGAGAGCCATAAAAATCAATCTAAGATATGGATTTGGTTATTAGACATAATTTGTTGACTTTTGCTTTAAACAGTTGTACAAAAGATACACAATACAGAAAAGTCCACTTTTTGAATAAAATCTTTTTTTAATTAAAAAAATACATTATATATTGCAGAAAGAAGAGATGTAATATGCATCACCAAAAATAAAGATGAGTTCCTACTTAAAATGAAGTCTGGAAAATACGCTGCTATCGATTAGAGACGTAACCCAGCAGTGGAAAACACGCTGCTATCGATCAGAGACGTAACCCAGCAGTGGTTTGGGTGCTGTACCATGAACCTGTTTCCAAGTCAGGCCTACTGCTGTAAGAGTGGGAACAAAACACCCATGCAAGGAGTTACAGAGACAAAATTTGGAGCTGTGACGAAAGGATGGACCATCTAGTGATTGCCATATGCAGGGATCCATCCCATGATCAGCTTCCAAACGCTGACACCATTGCATACACTAGCAAGATTTTGCTGAAAGGACCCAGATATAGCTGTCTCTTGTGAGACTATGCCAGGGCCTAGCAAACACAGAAGTGGATGCTCACAGTCAGCTATTGGATGGATCACACGGCCCCCAATGGAGGAACTAGAGAAATTACCCAAGGAGCTAAAAGGAACTGCAACCCTATAGGTGGAACAACAATATGAACTAACCAGTACCCCGGAGCTCTTGTCTCTAGCTGCATATGTATCAAAAGATGGCCTAGTCGGCCATCACTGAAAAGAGAGGCCCATTGGACTTGCAAACTTTATATGCCCCAGTACAGGGGAACGCCAGGGCCAAAAAGGGGGAGTGGGTGGGTATGGGGGACTTTTGGGATAGCATTGGAAATGTAAATGAGGAAAATACCTAATTAAAAAAAAAAAGAGTGATATAGCTACTGTAGCAACAAACCACCACTGACTGGATGTGAGGCACAGTCCATGAAAGAGAGTGCTGGTTAAAAGTCATGGGCAGACAGGACATAATGCACATGGTAGAATGTACAACTCTTATTTTGCTAAAAGGATACTTAGTTAAACTTCTAAAAGTTTATATCCACAGAATACTGCGGCTCCCAGTCTCAGACAGTGAGTGATAGTTATGAGTGGAGACTCAGGACCCAGACAAATGGCTGAAAATAAGAAACTGCTGAGTGTGTAGCATTAAATGGGGCAATTATGTAATTGACTTGGAGGCACAGGGAACACTGTAGAAGAGGGAAAAGGGGGTTGTAAAAGATAGAAGGTGGGGAGGAATAGTCTAAGGTGCTATCTTCTGGACCTGACATGCCCACTGCCATCAACAACTCATAGCAGATGTGACAATGTATCCAAGACCTGCAGGCAGCAAGAGTCAACAGGCATGGGAGAGGTATGAAGATAATAGGACAGATGGGGAGTGTGGTTAAGAGGAATTTAATATAAGAAAGACTAGCAGAAAGGAAGAGGGGATGGAAGCCACATTTATTCTTCTTGTTTTCTCTCTCTCTCTCTCTCTGTGTGTGTGTGTGTGTGTGAGAGAGAGAGAGAGAGAGAGAGAGAGAGAGAGAGAGACAGAGAGAGAGAGACAGAGAGAGAGAGAGAGACGGAGAGAGACAGAGAGAGAGACGGAGAGACGGAGAGACAGACACAGACAGTAGACAGGTAGACATATTTTCATTCTTGTGGCCACAAGTGAGGCCAATGTTGAAAGTCTGTCCTTGACAGCTCTTGCACTTTGCTTCATTGAGGCAATCAAACAAAGACATGCTGCCATAACTATTCTTGCTCTGGAGAATCCTGCCTTCTCCTCCAGGCTGTAACTCCATGTCTGCTGTAACACTTACTGGCATTTATGTGGGTCCTGGAGACCTAAACTCTAATCCTCACACTTACACCACAAGCACTTTAACCATGGAGTCATCTCTCAAGTGCCCAGACCAGATCTTTAAAAGAAACTTTATCCTGCTTTTAAGGACAGTTATTATAGTGGTTGGAATGATGCGGGCTCCCCTAGTCTCATACATTTGAAAGCTTAATCCACCCAGATGGTGGAACTAGTTAAGTAAGCATTAGGAGGCGTGGCCTTGGCCAGTTAGCTCTCTCTGTCTTACCTTGTAAACTCTAACCTATTGCGCCATGTCGCCACCTGTCTCCATACACCTCACCATGGTGATGAACTTTAACCCTCTGAAACCATAAACCCAAATTAAACACTTTCTTTTATTAGTTATGTTGGTCATGGTGTTTATTACAAAAATAAAAAAGTAAGACAGTCATAGAATTAATAAGATAATCACTATCACATATGGTTATATAACCTAATTAGATACACTGGACAAAATTATCTTTTTCATTTAATTTTTTATTCGCTTTACATTGCGCCCTGCCCCCTAGTCCCACCCTCACGAACCCCTTCCCCTATTACCTCTTCCCCCTCTCCTCAGAGAAGGGGACATGCTTAGTGGGTACCCTCCCCCTCTGGCCCATCAAGTCAGAGCAGGACTAAGTGTGTCCTCTTCCACTGAGGCTAGACAAAGCAGGGGAAGGGGATTTAAAGGCAGGCAACAGGCAGCAATTAGAATGGTCAGCCTCCATTCCACTTGTTAGGGGACCCACATGAAGGCCAAGCTGTATGTCTGTTACAAATGTGTTGGTGACCTAGGTCCAGCCCCTGCATGCTCTTTGGGGACTGTATAGTAACTAGTGAGAAAGTATTAAAAAAAAGAATATTTGTGTTTTTAAAATAGATTTATTTATTCTTTGTGTACATGAGTGGTTTGCCTGTACATATGTTCACCATTTTCATACTGTGCCCAGGGAAGCCAGAAGATGGAGTTAGATAAACCACCATGTGGGTGCTGGGAATCAAACCTAGATCCTCTGGAAGAACAAGTGCTTTGAACCACTGACCCATCTCTTCAGGCTCAAGAAACGTTTACTCTACAAGAGAGACCAATTTCCACTTTAGAGGTCCAGAGTTCATTGTCATGAACTCCTATACAGTCCACCTATACATCCCAGGTACAGAATCTGAATTTGAATGAACAATAATTTCACCTCTCATTTCATGTGTTTAGGAACCGAGAAAAATCTATGTAATTACCATATGTTTACAAAGTGAAATTACACTCACAACCAGAAAACAAGGCCAACTAGATGAGTGCTTACTAGGCAGGGCCCCAACATCAAACCCCAGACCAGACCAGACCAGACCAGACCAGACCAGACCAGACAAAGACACTAATTCTCACTTCTTATTTTATGTCTGGAGGCATTTTGAATGGTTCAAATGTCACAGCTTGGACAAATCTTTCTGAGCCTTTCCTTTTCCTCACATGGCTTGTGGTACATCTTCTGTCCTCACAGCCACAGACCATGGCCTCAACCTCTTACCACCTATTCAAACTGTACATATCCACAAGGACCCCCGATAAATTCTTCTACTTCTGCCCTTATTCTTTCTGAAACTGTATTCCATCCTTTAATTTTCCCAGAATCTACTACTCTTCAGTTAGCATGAATGGCTAGCTATCTAGTAATCCGTGTTGCCACAAGGTCATGGTATGCTCTAAGTCTCTCACAACCATCTCAGGCTAAGGCACTATTACAAACATGATACATATTTAATAATTATTAAACAAATTTACTTATGAAAACACAGTTTGGCTGTTAAACTAAATATGAATTAAAGATAAAACTTTGAAAGAAGAAAACCACAATTAAATAAATTTGAACATTTAATTTTAATTACCCTCTTATAAGTGACAGCCCAAAGCCAGATGAAATTCTATAAACTGCAAAGCATGACCAGACTTATATTGCTGTTGTTCTTTCCTAGAATTGTGATAAAGTAATTAAACTGTCCTGATTCTAGTTCAATTTGTGGTCTAAAGATAGAATTGAATCATTGCTGATGCTATAAAACCATTAAATCTACTCAGCAATCCACTCTTCCTAAGGTACTTGTTTCATCTCTATAGGAAATTTCTCAAAGATCCAACTTTGCTAGGCAATGTAGCGGGGCAGATAAAGTTGTTCTGTAATCCCAAAAGCCAGTGCTTCCAGCTATACTCTGTGGTCACAATTTTCTCCCTGGGTACCCTGCCTGTGCCTAGGCTTAGGACATAACTCTCCATCTTTCATTCCATCCCTAACAAAGTCTGATGAGCATTTATTTCAATTTATTAGTGTTGGTGAGGAACTAGGTTAATCACTTCACATAAAGAAGCTCACTTCCAGGTGCAGTGATTATGCTAACTAAAGGCAAGAATATAATATAAAATGTAATAACGGCCTTCATATAAAGTACATAGGGAACGCTATTCTTGCAAGAGTGCGCCACTCCAGGAGAGGTGTACTGTATATGCACGCATAGATAGGAAAAGCATCACAGGGCAAGGTCACACGTACAAACACTGACAGAAGCATCCATGGAGGCCAAGAGAGAACAGAAGACAGTTTTCCATAAGCTGAAGGTACTTTGTTAGCACAAGTGCTAATCAACGTACAGTCACTCATTGAATAAGCTAATGAGTACTTACTTGTGGGAAATAGAATAGGCTTTGTATATACCTGAAATATTGGAAGTTAAACCCACTACTGTCCTCTAGCACTTAAAATTCAAGTAATCCTTTTCCCCCGGTATTTGGACTTAATAGAAGAGACTATCACTAACTTCTTCCACAGTATCTGCATTGCTATTTCCTATCTAGTTAACCCTCCCACATGCTATAACCTCTAACCCACAGCTCTCTCCATCAATGCCCACTCTTCATCTTCACCACCAGACTAGCACAAGCCCATGGTCTCTGTCTTAGCTGCACCGTGAAGCTCACCTGGGTCACAGAGCATCATACAACCACAAGAATGACTAGTAGCCAGGTGTGGTGGCGCACGCCTTTAATCCCAGCACTCGGGAGGCAGAGGCCAGCCTGGTCTACAGAGTGAGTTCCAGGACAGCCAGAACTACACAGAGAAACCCTGTCTTGAAAAGCCAAAAAAAAAAAAAAAAAAAAGAATGACTAGTAATTTGCTCAACAACACAGATCTTACAGTTTTGTATTTGGCCTCCTTGATTTAAGTGAGTATATTCTGCATGTTGCTTTTTATATAAAGTTCAGCACGGGCACACCAGGGATGTGTTGGAACACAGGCATGACATTTCCTTGATGAATATGGGGAAAGGTTGGCAGGAAGGAAAGAAAAATGAGTTTAAGCCTCTGGTGATGCTACCTAATGTGATCGGCTGTGACGAACCTTGAATCCCTATACCTCCAGTATGCTCAGTGCTCTGCATGCACAACAAACTCTAGGTAAAATACAAATCCTGCAGCCACTGTCTTCTCTGCTCTTACATGGATGCCAAATGACAAATATCAAACAGATTGGGAATGGCATCTCACCAGACCCCTCATTTCCTATGTCTGAAAATCTCTGGTCTTGAGTATATCTTGTCCTCCCTTACCCTTCAAGGCCATCACATCCATAAAGTTCATAGCCCAGAATCCTATTTGGCTCCCATTTGTTTTACCAACTCCCACTGATGACACGGATTGAGTTAAAGTTTCATTTTCACAGCTAAAAGTGACATGTTCTGCCCTGTCTCCTCTGTCCCCAATGCTGTCTGCCTGTCTCCAGCTTGCACCTTCCACGGACTGAATTATGAGAGGCAGGAAATGTTTTATCTATCATTCTGTTTTCATAATTCTCCATGTATTCAATGATTGCTTATATAAGCTTGATTTATTCCCTATCTATGAACATGAAAGGCAGCTATGGCAGAATTTCAAACTCTAAATATTTTAGTAAAAACTGAAATTGTTAAGAGTGTTAAATACATAAACATGAAGGACATACATAAAAGCTAAGTTGTTAATGCTCAGAAACACATGCATGTAGGCAAATGAAGGCATGTTTAATGGCTCTCATGACTGCCTACAAGTCCTAGTGCAAACAGCAACCCACAGTAACACTAGCCTTAAAGACATAAACAACTGTAAGTCATTGTCATCACACAGATGCTAGATTATGTTTGATGATATGAAAATCAAGGCTTTGCCACTAACTTAATAACTTGGTCAAGTAATTGTTTTGACTGAGAAGGTAATATTCAATACGCCTATCCATACATATTTGCAATGTTTCTGAGAAGGTTTTAAATGTTTACATGGTGAATATAATGGATAATTGTAAATTATTAAATTCTTTATCCCTCAGTTTGTCTATAAGTAAATTGACCCTAGGACACTGTATCGGTGGTTCGACAAAGGTCTTGATACAGACGCTCTGGAGATACGATGAAAATTAAGGGTCAGATGCTTAGCAATGGGGAGTATACACAGAAAGCGATTAAGTTATGCAGTGTTTCACAGACCCTCTGATGGTCACCCTAGCATCTTTGGATTAAACAGGACTAAAACTGAAGTTTTTTTCTGTAGCTTTAAACTGTAGTTTTAAAAATAATGCTGAAGCCTTTAAGCAAAAGAAAATCAGTCTTGTGAACAAAAGTGAAAACCCAAACACAAGTCAGTAACATATTCTTTACTGTTAAAAATTATTAGCTAGAAAAGGCTAAACACCTTATTTATATATAGATGTAGGTGTTAATTACACAAAATTATTCATGCCTTGGAAATTTGGAACTAGGTAAAATAAGAGTCTTAAACAAACTTAAGATAATTCCAGACACAGAAATGTATAACACCTCAGCTTGAAAAATGACAATAATCTACCACCCAAGCCCACCACTATCAACCGCTGGAACTTGGGAAATCCTGTGTGCAGACACCTGAACCCAGGCCCTTTGTGAGAATAGCCAGTGTTCTTTAACTGTTCAGCTAGTTCTAGAACCCCAATGCTCATTACTTTTCTAAAGGTATGTGTGGGAACTTTTTAAATTGAATGTCATTTTACATCAAAAATTCATAATAAAGCCTTAATTTGAATAACAAGTATTCTGTATTACTAAACATCAACTTACAATTTCAGTAGGTTTATGTTTTATTTACAAATTTCTTCCTAGTTGGCTAAAGAGTTGTATTTACCCACTGTCTTCCAGAAATTAAAAAAAAATGAATTAAGTTGTATGTGTATATATAGATTCTTTACATTATAAATAACTAATGCTTCCATGTAATATAACCTGTGTTAGTTACTTACGATTTTTTTAAATTTCCTGCAATGAAATTAGCCCTGCTTCTACTTTTTCTCATTCTAACAGGAACCAGGGGTTATTTTCATTCAACACATTTTATTAAGCAGATACAGGAAGGACTGTGTTTTTGAAAGGAGGGCGATGTTAGTCATGTTTCAGAAGTAGGGCTGCCAAACAAAGTCATCAGCATTCTCTCCAAAGCTGGAGTCCTGTAAGGTCACCTCCAGTGCAGCTTGTCTTCAAGCCCAGCAAGAAATGGTGAGCGAGTGAAGGGGACAGGTGACATATGTCCCACACACACACTCAGCACTGCCATCACATTACCAGGGAACTGTGTTAGAGTTAGCTTCTTGTTGGAAGCCAAACTTATCTTACCTAGCACTAACCTACTTCTAACACAGATGCCATTTTCAAAATCAGCATGCATCTTCTTGTCCTCCATTGAAAACAAATGAGACCGAACAGACATTTCCATCTAGGATTAGTCATTTTAAGGTGTCAATAAATCGACAAGAGACCTGTGAGGTTTGCTGCTGTTAAAAGTTTGGAAGGGAAGTCGGTGCATTGGTTTCTCTCTGCTCTAAGTGTCTCCTGCTGGCGCTCATGTGCTCACTGCACGTTTCTTAAAGAAGAAAGTTACAGGGTAAAAGGATCATTTTTTTACTGTTTTTTTTTAAACATGAAGAAAGCTGTTGTTACCATACTTTTTGAAATTTAAATAGATTGCAAATGATTTTAGAGACCCTCAGAAGGAAAGGCAAGACACAGCTTCAGAGAGATCATGAAAGCAGGGCTTCAATGTTGGATATATCAATTAGAGACGTGTCATCAGATTGCCTAAATGCTGAGATGGTTTCAAAATTCTTCACTTCAGATCTCAAGACATTCAAGAATCATTGAATCATTGAAAAACTAAGCTTAGTAAAACTGGGTTCTTGTGTGTGTGTGTGTGTGTGTGTGTGTGTGTGTGTGTGTTTATGTATGTATGTATGTATGTATGTATGTATGTGTGCGTGCACTTCCTGAGACAGGGTCTCCTCAAGCTGTCAATGGCTGGTCAGTGAAGTCCAGAGATCAAACTTCCCTCCAGTCACTTCCCTTGAGTGCAGACACAGGCTGTCACACCCAGCTTTGCAACATGGGTGATGGGGATGTAACCTCAGGTCCTCGTGCTTGTGTTTCAGGGACTTTACTGGTGAAGCCATATCCCCAGGCCCTAATTTAAAAAAAATAATAATAATACAAAACTTAAAAAATTAATAATCTTTAGGGCATATTCCACTTACAAACAGTGAAAAACTCTTGATGGACAGGTGATGTCCCACCCACAGGAGTGGGTGGTCCAGGTCTGATGCTCTCAGGCCCTCAGTGGAGTATGCTAAAGCCAGGCCTGCATTAGGAGCTTGGCCTCACAGTGTGCTCACTGCCCAGTGCTTACCTTTAGAGAACAAGGTGGCTGACACAAACTGATCGAGCTCTCAGCCCACCTCCAAGAACACTGAAAAAGATCTGCAGGAGGTTCTTGGTGCGGGAGGGACCTCTACAGTCTTCTTGTGGTGGAAGCTTAAGATTATCCTGAAGGAGGAGAGAAGAGTAAGATATTACCCTAAGACCACACCACAAGGGTCAAGTTTATCTTCTAGTACAAAATGAGGCTCTGAAGAAAAAATTAGATTGAATTGTGACAATTCTAAAAGGTCACATTTTCTGTTTATAATTATCTTCTGTTCAAGTAATACTACATGTTCAAGTATTATGCCCTACATTAAACCTTGAGAAATTTAAGCTCTGCCTTATCTCTGGGGAATTAAAAAAATGGAAAAATCTCAGGAAAAATCTGTGTTGCAAATGATCCCAATCATACATTAAACCTTAAGTAAACATGACTACTACAGTCCAGAACCATGTCTGCATCGGTCTGTTAGAGTGTGAGGGCCACAACAGACTCTTGTTCTTATTTTAATGTAGTGATTGCCTATAGTCTTTCAACATTTAGTAAGCTCTAAAATTTTTCATGAATAGAAGGAATACTAAAATAAAATATTTACAAAGTCAAAACTTATATGAAAAATTCAAATTTTTACTTATCATGTTTACTTAGAAGTTTACTTATCATGTAAAACTAAGTAATGAAGCCTCTTCATTTATTTTCTATTTATTTGTAGACTATTGCTAAAAACAGATGGCCTTCCTCAAAATGTTGGCCAACTATTCAGACTAATTAATTTGGTAGGATAAGAAGAAATATTCTTGTTCATAGCTGTTGATAAGGCACTATATATAATTTAAATGATCAACTCTGCAAGGGCACAGGGCTCAAAAAAACAATTCTCCATGATGCATGGGATTCTGTCTGACTGCACTTTCTGAAAGTGTGATGCAGGTCTTCAAGATACACTGGAAATTGTAACAGCACATTTTACTCAGGACAGAGGCTCCCTATTCTTGTTCAGCAAGACTACAGAGTGAGAAGTGGCAGGAAGTTTCGGGCTGGTGTTTATTCAGAATCATTGCAGCTCAGGCTATCACAGCAGGACAAAGTGTCCTAATGATAACTAGTAAGTAAATTAGGGTGTAAGTATGGTCTAAACAGTATGTACATACACCCAAAAAGCCAAAGTTCCTATGATCTATACCTATCAGAGCACACTTAGCAAACAGTAAATTACACCTGGATTTGATATTAAAATGGTGTCTCGGAAATAGTGGAAATTGTTTAAATGACTCATTGAAATCATCAGATAACTCAGACACACACACACACACACACACACACACACACACACACACTTACTTTATGATACATATTACTGTGTGTGATTTTATTTCGTTCCCCTTAAAAGGCTACAGTGTCCTTTTTGTTGAAACTATTTGCAACCCTAAAACTACCTTGAAGCCTTTCAAACAGCAGGGTTTGTAATCGCTACTGTTTATAGCTATGTAAACCATTGTTATAAAGATTTATTGCAAAGGTAAAAACAAACTTTGGTACCTTTAACAATTTATTATTAGAACAAATGAATCCTAATCAATAGAGAAAGAAAATCAATATCCAAATTAGACTAAAGAAACTTTACATTTCTTTATGAAAAGTCTTGAACATCCATAGCTATTACACAAATGCAAATTAAAACCATCTTGAGATGCTATCTTATCCTAGTCAGAACGGTTAAGGTAGAAACATAAATAGATAGATAGATAGATAAATAAATAACAAATAACAAATTCTGGCAAGAATGTACCAGGTAAAGAGGAGGCCTTGTGTGGTGTGCATGGAGTGGTGAGCAGTACAGGCACTATGGACATCAGTGTGAAGGCTTCCTAAAAGTGTGAAGGTGGTCAAAACACAAGGACTGTGTGTCCCACCATACAGATAGCCTGCACACACATATTTATTGCTGCTCTATTCATCAAGGAAACAGAAGCAGACTAGATGTCACCAGCTGATGGGTAATGAAAATGTGATACACACTGTGCCATAAAGAAAAATGAAATCATGAGTTTTCAGAAAAACAGAGCTGGAAAATGTAAGTGACATCAATCAGGTTCGCAAAGGCAAATGCACATCTTTTCTCTCTTGCACAGCAATTCTAGCTTCTGATGTATCTTCATATATGTGCATTTGTCAGAGAGAGTGTGTGCCAAGGCCAGAAAACTAGAAGGGGAAAGGATAAAAAAGGAAAGGAAGAAGAGGAGGAAGAAGAGGATGAGAAGGAGAAGGAGGAAGTGAGGGAGGAGGAGAGAAGAAGGAAAGGGTGAGGGGAAGGGGAAGGGGAAGACTCCCTCACAGTCCCACCCCTTCCCTGAGGTTATTAGAAATGCCAAGGTCACAAGTTCTCATCCCTCCTTGAGAATCACTGGCAGTTAATGTTTTCTTGGAAAAGGAGAGAGATTTTGTTCAGCCATACAGCCCCTGAAGCTGATCAAGCTCCTGCAAATAAATTATAACCATGTCCAATAAGAAATGTTATTACACTTCACACACACACACACACACACACACACACACACACACACAAACACACACACACACAGATTATCAAAGTATAATGCAGATGATTTGAGAAGAGGAAAGTAACTGTGGTGAATATGATCAAAATACATTGTATACATGTATAGGGGTTATAATGAAGTATATTATTATGTATAATTAGTATTCTAACAAAAAACTTAGAAATAGAAACACTATACTTACTCTCAGAAAATAAGCCCAAAAGATACAAGTTCTAAACATGTGATTCATGTTGGGATATTTGGGAAGCTCTGAATTAATATATGTAAAAAACAATAATGTGTTTTCATTTCACAGCATGAATACATTTTATTTTTTTCCAGTAAAGAATTTTTTACTACATACATTTGGAAATTAAAAACAACTGGTAACTTCATAAATTTCCATTAATGTGGAGAATTGGGGATGTCAATGTGTATATACAGAAATATATACATTCTATAAATAACAAGAAAACTGACATATTAGAAAACTAGTAGCTTCCTACTCTATACCCATCCCTGTCATGACAGAGACCGTGGAGCTCCTGATTCAAGCTTCAGATTCTTTACCTGTCTCCTTTCTTCCTAAAAGAGCAATGGCGCAGAGAGAATAAATCCCCAGGAAATGCCTGTTAGCTGGCTGCTCTAAAACTAGCAGTGGGGCAGGCAGTCTCTGGACAACCCAGCACAGGGGGATGCTAGGGCCCTGCAGTGCAGTGGGAGTGAGTGGGCAAGTGGGGGAGCACCCTCATAAAGACAGGGGAAGGGAAAGTGGCTAGGGGGCTTGTGGAGGGGGAAGGGGGAAGGGGCATAACGTTTGAAATGTAAATAAATAAAATAACCAATTAAAAAAACCTAGCAGTGGGAAAGGAAGGCCATGCTTGTAATACTGAAATTATCTTTCATTCAGCATCTTGCAATGAGAGAAATGTTTCAATATTACAAACCAAAAGATGCACTACATTATAAGATATAAATTTAAGTTTATTTTTATGTATTAAAAGTTTAGATACATTTATTCCATGTGTGTGTTTTGCATGTATGTATGTATATATGTATGTGCATTATATGTGTGCCTGGTATCTTCAGAGGTCAGAAGAGAGTATCTGATCCCTAGGAAATGGAATTGTTGTGAGCCACCATGGGGTTGCTGAAAATTGACTTTGCAAGAGCAAAGTACTTTTTTAACTTCTGAGCCATCTCTCCAAACCTATTTTCTATTATTATTTAAATGCAAATATTTGTACTTAAAACAGTTGAGTTAATTTATAAGTTCTCTTTTTGCATGCATAAACTTCAAAGCCAAAGAATCACAGTTCAAAGAATGTGTCATTTTAAACTTCACCCTAAAATTTTTTTTTCAGCAAATTCATTACTTGGAAAAATCATTTAGGTCTGAATATACCTGTGTAAGACATCAACTTAAAAGGTATGACATTTATAGATGGGACTGTGCTAATACAATACTCTTTTTTTCCAACAAGTTATTAATCATCATTATTATGTCCTTTTAGGGTTACAAATCCATACTAGGAGTTAGACCTATTGATGAAAAGATGCTGTATTGGGGTTTTCACAAGGTAAAGACTATTCAACCCAGTCTTTTCATTCGCAAGCTTACTACACTTTGGTTTCTCTTTCATGAAGTATATAACAGGTGTTTGGTATTCCTTCTTAGATGAGAAGGATCACTCTCATTTGGCTGGAATAGTCAAAAGTCTTGGGCTAAATGCTAAGGTGACCTTGTTCCTAGAGATGCAATTATGGAGGCCTTTTTAGAGTGGCTGCTGAGTGCAGTTAAGGAGGAAACACAGACTAGGTGAGAATTCCCCTGGCCTTTGAATATTGGATATGATCTGCATATTGGAGGTGAATTCTTTGGAATGACTGAAAACATATACATCATGTAAGGTCCTCTATTTCGTAATGATTTCAGGTGGTTCAAGTTTGTGATTCTGGAGGAGCATGATTTCTGGTGCTGGGTATTGAGTCGAGAGCCTTATGAATGCTACAGAAGCACTCTACCTTAAGCTGCATCCCCAGCCCAAGCAGGACTGTTACAATTATTATTATATATGTGAACAGTAACATATGGAGCCATGCAGAGCACTGTCCACATGGTAAATACTGGTCCAAAAATTAATATGCATAAAATGACCTGATTCTCTGCATGATGTGTACCCCTGTTCCTGTTCCATGTAGGAAACAGGACAGGGGATGCTGTAAAGCTCTGAACTCTCTAAGTGTGGGCATCAATAACAAGCCAGTTAGTCTGACCTAGATACCAGCTTCTTAACTACAGCGTGGAAGTGCTTATGTAAAGCTGCCCAGCATCATTTTATTAAATATCATGTCTAATGTATAATATCCACGGCAGGTTCTATGAGCTTGTAGTTAATGGCACACGTGGCAGGCGGTCTGCCATAGTCGCTGTTTTAGTAACTTAAAAACCTTCCCTAGAAATTTCTTGTATTAAATAAGATATACACTGTTTTGCTTTCTAAAAAACATTTTCAAAGACTTCCTGCCAATTTTTTTATGTCAAACTGAAACCTATTTTAGGAGATAGGTGACATATTGATTAATCTATTAGTAAATTATTAGTACTCTAGAGGATCAACCTGAAGTACCTTTAAGAAAGGGCTTTTGTTTTTACGATGCCATTAGACTATGTTCAATGTCTGTGTTCTGTGCTAAACTACAACCCAAGGATCACACAAGCCTTAGCACAAGGTCCCAGTTTCCAGTGCAATATCTAACACACAGCAGGTTCTACTACATAGTCATTCGATATGTAAATGGGATTTATCTTCTCTCTTTTAGGTTTACTCAGTAAAGACCCACCATAAGTGGTAGTTTAATATATTTAATAACATTGACCCCCCATAAAATGTAACGGGTTGATAGTTATTGTCAGGATATTAACTTTAAAGATAGGATACAACTTTGAAATGAACCTGTGTAGTTCAAAGCAAGAATTCAAAATTCCAGTTCCACACCATTTTTAGTTGCTACTTGTTTCTTCTGACAGTAGTAGCTTCAAAAATCCTGACAGAAGCTATTATAACATATAATGCATTAGTTGCACTACAGATATACTAAAAAATTCCTACTAGCCTTTGTTTGCTTCTGGAGCCACTGATAAGCATTTCAGCACAACAGATGCTATGCATCAGCACCTTGTGCATTTACCTGACCCTTGGTCACTCTCACCTCCCAGCACCATTTCCTCTACTTTGTGTTTCAAATTCCTTCATGTAGCACAGCTGTCTGACATCCTGGACCATTCAAAGCTAACTCACAGAACCCAAAGGAGTGATCAATGAAACCATGCCATGAACACCTCAAGGCATACTACACAGCGAAGATTTTCATCTCCCCAGGTCACCCCTCCAGAGCCCTGTGAAAACATCCTTCTCCCACACTAACAAGTAGGACTGTCTCTGTATTGACACCTTCAAATCAGAATATGTAAGAGACAGCTTGATGATGTCTCAGTCCATACAGATATAATCACATACTTAACTTGGATTTTATTACTTGAAAAACACTGGTTTTTATTTCACGTTTAAACATTTCAGTGTTAAATTAGGGCAGACCATTAGTTCGGGCACACATACTACCCTGAACTCTAGGCTCCATATGCACATGAAGTAGCATACCCAGCGCCAGCATAAGTGCGATTATCACATGGTAAAGTCAGTACCAAAGCAGTAGGAGTTTTCAAAATACACATGATCCAACATATGAAAATAGCTATTATTTTTAAATGTTTACTAGTATTTTAACTGAGATCATATCATGAAGTGCCAATCTGACATTTTATTTGAGACTAAAATAGCCTCAAATTAATAGAACTATTTTAGTCTCATATGACCTAACATTTTATTTTTCAAAACATGATATATAAACCTTAAAATAGATGTGTAAGAATATAAATTTTATATACTTTTAATAGGAATAAAGTTGATGAAGAAATCATACATTAAAATGTCTGTATATATTTTCTAGCAACTGAAGAACTTGGAGTCCTCCATACATAATTTCTGAAATACCAAAGGATCCAGTAGGAATTCTCCCACAGACAAAATGATCTCCTAAGAATTCAGCTTTCACAAGTCTCTGATGCACATGCTTAAGAACTATAAGAAACTATAATAGAAGTATAAAAATTATTTCTCCATGGTCAGAACTGAGTCATTCCAAGGGTTTATTTTAAAAACATTCAATTAATAGGATTATAATATAAAAGTTTCCTTTTAAAAACCTAGCTTATTATATATTAAATTGATTGCTTCTCTGCTCACTGAAATACATGCTTCCCTATGGACTGTCTGCAACTGACGTTCTGCCTTCGGACTGAGGGAGAACCTGAGATCTAGAGTACTTGGCAATACCTGACTAACTGCATGAGAGATGCTGAGGCAGGAGCTTGTCACATGGGGCAAGGTAAAGTTAATATAATTTTCACGTCTCTAGTTAAGTAAGAAAAATTGCTAAACTAATTTAGATTACTAAACTAATGAGACTAAAAATTAATAAAACTATTTTAGTCTTAAAATCCTGTTTGATAACAAAATGGTCAACTAAATTATGGCGCAGCTTAAACATGCTGGTCTTTATCAGTTATTCTGTAGTGATCATAAATACTGGGTCCATGCAGACAGTGACGTTGCCTTTGACAAGTGCTGGCTTTATCTCATGACTGTTGCTCTCCCCAACGTTAAATCAAAATAATCATGAACCCAACAGGACAGAGGATCCATAAGAAGAAATGTGTAGACACCAAATACATTGTTCAAAAAAATTTCAGTTGAAATTCATTTGCAGTGTATCACCATGAAGCAACCTGGGATTCTTGTTTCAATGTAAACATAAAGACACGACAAATATACCTGATTTTTATCACCAAAGTTTGGTATTATAAATAGACAATCTGGCTCATTTTGGGTATAGAAACAATTTTGTAAAATTCATATTTGAAACAAAAACATAATAGCAAAAGTAGTTTTGGACAGTATTTTGTTACATAGCCCAGGTTGATCTCAAACTCTCAATCCTCCTGTCTCTGTCTCAAGACTGCTGGAAACATAGGTGCACTACCATCCTGACTTTTATAGCAGCATTTGGAAGGTAAACAGATTTTATTTGTTCCTTATTTATAGTATTTTGCCATCAAGGTAAAAAAAAAAAAACCATCCAATAGACTATTTCAAACTTTATAATTTATACTCTGAGTGATACCTAAAATTACATAGGCAAATTCAGTTTGGTATAAATATCCTTAAAACTTAACTTTATTCAAGCAACATTTACAACATACTATTTTAAAGATAATAAGCTACAGTAGAACTACAAAAAACTAAACTTGTTAAACTTTGCATGAACCATATAAACTAATTTTTGCACATTTTTATTAGTTTTCCTCAATCTTGCATATATAAAATCTCTTGTAAGACTGTTCTCCACATTCATCTTATAAAAAGTGTAACAGACATGTAAAACTCACATATTAGGTCATATGTCCTAGAATAAAATTAAAACTTTATTTTAAATATATATGCTTTATACAAATAAATGCCATACAAGTTAAGTGAGACTCTTACCCTCGTCTTCCTTTGGAGAGCTAGTTACTCCATTCATCTCGGTGGCTCCTTCCTACGTCGGCTGTCAGCAGCCAAATCACAAAATGGCATTTGGGTGCTCATGGCTTCAGATGCGAATTTTGGCCAATTGCCAGTTGAGAATTTAAACTGAAAACTAAATTACCCAAATTTTATTAAGTTGTTCCCATGTTCACCAGCTGATAAAGAGCAATGACACTAAAAATAACTGAAAAAAAAAAACAAACAAAGCCAAAACAAAAAACAAAAAACAAAACAAAACAAAAAAACCCATGGTCTATGTCCTTTTAAGCAGTCATATTATGTTTGAGAAGAAATGCTATGACCCCAAACTAAAACTTCCAATACCTTCACAGAAGAGGCTTAACTAAGTTTAGACCCCTAGAGATCTCCACAACCATTCCAAACATGTAATAAAGATGGTACTTTTTTGATGGTGCAATAAATCATTAAGTGACAAGGTTAAATGCCACCAAATACTACCTTTGCCTGAGAGCCAATTATTGTTTCTGGAAACAGGTTGACTATAACATTCATATTTACAAAATACTAAGCCATTAACTATTTGCAGTACTATGTACCATACAAGAAACTCAAGGTTACACTGCACATACAGGCATTGACTGAAAATATCATCTTAGTATTAGGAAAAAATGGTTATCTGTTTTTTACAAATATAGTATGAAAAAGCTTTAGGTTCTTTCCCACACCAATTCCTCCCACCCACATTAAATTGACAGCTATTCTTTGGAGTGTCTATCAATCATGTATGATAGCTGATCAGATTGGTCTTTATTATAACTCAGTTGTACAATCTGTTTCGATGCTTCTAACATTAAAAATGACTACTGATTAACAACTTTGAGTATTAACATAGTAGGTCTAAAATTAAGTGCACACACACACACACACACACACACACACACACACACAGCTTAAAGAGCTCAAATCTCAGAGTCTATGAACAATCAGATGGATATCCATTCATCCATCTACCCATCCATTCAACCTCCGTCCATCCATCCATCCATCCATTCTCCCAACCATCCACTGATCTATCCATCCACCCACCCATCCATCCTGAGGCTATAGGCTGAATCAGCTTATGAGCAAACCAAAAAGAAATGGACTTCATATAGAGTTATTAGTAGCTAGGGATAGACCTTTAATAGAATTAATCATACTGTCTTTCAGAATTTACTATCCTAAAAACAGGACATTCCATTCCATTTGCTATGTCTGATGGTTTTAGGTCACCCCAAACCTTTAATAGGTGTAGCCTTTATGAACTATTCAGAGACTAACAGTTCTGTCTTAGGTGCTATGGAGCTACAAAGGAAAGGTTCTTTTCTTAAAAGGTTTATAATGTAAAACTTAATGGGGAACATGTGTTAAGTGTGTTGTACAAATGGCTGGATATTCACCACAGAAACAAGCACAGTGAAGAACATAGTGTGTGAAGTATGTTACAAGAACAAGTGAATCTCCACCATATAAGCAAGCATACTGCAGCATGTTAAGTGTTTGAACAGGTTGATGACATATGGAACTCATCTGAGAAGCCCAATTTACACCAAACTATCTCTAAAGTGAAAAATATTTTTTCTTATTTGTTTTAATAAAGCCTATAAAACAAACAATGACAGAACATAGAATATGGCTGTGGAAGTGTTCATGTCCTCAGTCTGGAAGATCAAAGAGAAATTCCTTATCCAAAAGAAATGACAGATCAGGGAACTAAGCCCATACTCTCAAAGTCCTGCTTTCATGAGGAGAGAAGCAACTGTAAGCCTGTCCACCCACGCTAATGACCACAATTGTTGTGCTATATATTCACCTTTAATGCGAGACACAAAGCTGACAAGTCTCAGAGATAAACATCGCCTTAAATACAGAATGACTACTGCCAGCACCTCACACAAGGTCGCTTCAGATTTCAGCGGGTGAGTCCCTTCAGATTAGCTCATATATGCATGTGCTTGCACATAGTTGAACATTTCTAATGCATGTGTAAGAGTTTTAAAGTTCAACTCCAATTCTTCATTATATAAACAGACCTAGAAACCTGCCATTGTTTGCCCAAAGTCACAGCTATCAATGAAATTAAGATTCCCAAGAGTAATAATGCTACATTTCCTCAAGTTAAGAAAAAGAAACTCTGGAAGGAATATGAGAAACTTCAAATTTTAACATCCATGCCTAATATTGCATTTTCAGATAGCCCATAAGCCTTAGAAAATGTAAACAATATATTCCATGAAATTAGAGAGAAAAAGACTCATGAAATGGAATTCCCTAAAAATTCTATGGTTCCAGTCCATTTCTCTCTCATTCACTGTACCCTACTCTCTCTCCCTCCCCCGTCTCTGTGGATATCTAAATTTTAAGCATGTGGTTATCTAAAATGTAAGCTCTGCATAAACAAAGGTATCTCTGTTTCAGGTGACAGAATGCATAGATCCTCTCTGAATACAATGCATACATATTTGTATTTTGTATATGCACCTGGACAGCAAGAAAAGGTCTGAAGCTTTTCCTATTCAGATGTAAGAAGACACTCTTGAGACACTGTTCTGACACCAGCTTCTAAACTGGTGACTCCAAATAGGACAGCTAAGTGAGAGCTGTGAAGAGTTGTCAACAATCAAAGGTTTCTGAACATACAGCAGTCACAAGCCAATTAGGAATCAAACAATAACAAGGGAAGGTGTTTCTATCAGCCCTTGCCCATACTGCATCACACTGCAGCTCTGAACACAGCATGTGCACTTGGCACTGCACATGCTACACATGCTATCCATGCTATCCATGCTATCCATGCTATCCATGCTATCCATGCTATACATGCTATACATGCTACACATGCTACACATGCTTGAAATGTCTCAGTGCAGACCCCAGGGCAGACAGCGCTGCTGTTGCTGCTCACAGTTGTCTCTTCTTATGTAGCATGATGGTTTAATTACAGAAAACAAAGACTTTTAAGTATTTTTCTACTACCATTTCTCAATACATAGCAAGTTCATGTATCTTTGGAATGCACTGTGTTAAAAGTGTTTACTTTTTAATTGCTATCTTGTTGCTGATGAGGTTTCCAACTTGGGATTAGAACAGAATTTCCAATATTTTCTTGAAGTTCTCCTTAGGCTTACCTTATCTTCTACATTAGGGATTGTTGTGAATGGCATGTTCAGCATTGATAATTATAAAATCAAAGCAATCAACTTTGAAAAACAGCAAATATGTTTTTTCTGCAGTTTAATTTTTAGAAAAAATAAACACATCCCATCTCCTTAGTGTGCATATTTGCTTTCATCTTTAATAAAAGGAAAATTACATGTGTGTCAAACAACTGTTGAAATGCACTCATGATTATCAGTGCTTGATCTGTAGGCCTATTTTATATGCCTATAAGTCAGAGGTCACATTAAAATGTCTCCAGTGAAAAGGAGTCTTGAGTGTGAAGACTCTAAGAAGCCCGAGTTTAGAGTTGGTTACAATAAAGAGCTCAATTACTCCCTCACTGTATATAGAATGCTTTGACTCAGACATTTCTAGTAAAGTGCAGCATGTTTTTTATTTTGTATGTCTCAAAAGAGTGCTCTCCCTGGGTGATATCTATAATCCCAACACATCTGTGAACAGAGAGGAACTCTGCACCCACCAGCACTGTCATACACACCACAAACCCCCTTTCAGCTTCTATTCTGTCAGAGGCTAGAAACCCAAAGGGCAGACAACATTTGGCTACCTATTATTTTAAAGGTTAAAAGATTATCCCATGGCACCACAAATACACGTGCATAAGGTATTTTACTTATATTCTATCTGGTCACAAAGTGACAATCTCTCAGTACTTTATTTGCATGAGTATCTATAAATGTATATCCTACATGTGTATCGCTCAATAGGATTAATCCAATGTTTGAAAGAACTAGATTAAAAAGAAAAAAAAAATCACAGATTTTTCTACTTCCCTCTTTCACAGGTGCCTATGTAACACATTGTTCATACCAGTACCATCTTATCATCTTAAGAAGAAGCAAAAGAGCTTCCTTTTTTAAATCTTTTTTTTTTTTTGAGAAAGGGTCTTAGTCTAGACCAAGTTGGCTTGGAACACAATATATATCCACCCAGGCTGGCCTACAATTTACAGCAATCCTCCTGTCTCAGCCTCCGAATGTTGGGACTCCATGAATGTGCCACCACACCCATCAAAACCATCTTTAAAAGTTCAGTGTTGAATTAGCTTCCTTCTCGAAAGCACACCCAACTGATCCAGAGAACACAGCTATTCGCTGTGTGCCCACAGCACAGAGCACATACAGAGCAGATGGAGACAGAAACGAGGGGATCCCCAGTCAATGAGGAACTAGAAAAAGATCCACATTTTATCCTTTCTTGGGTAGAGAATATTAATAATTTTTAGGCCAAACCTCCACAAACAGAAAAGTATCCTTATCTGAGCTCTTACTGTCCATGGTTAGCTTAGCTCAGTGTTGAAGGGAGAGGACAGATAAAATGATGATTTAAACGGTTTACACTAATTTTTTCTGGCAACCTCCTATTTTGTACTGGTACATTCCAGAGAAAGGGAATGGTAGACTGTGAAATGTGACTTCAGTGCCACTTTTCTGGTCACAGAAAATTCAGAGTTTGGAAAGAACTAAGCTACGGTATTTATGAAAGTCCTCAGATTTACCAGTGCTCATTTGCTGGACAAAGCAGAGAGCTCACATCTGCCTTTTTAGCATACATCTAACATCCTAAATGTTACTGAGGGGAAAAAAGTACAGTTTAGTACACAGAATGCCTAGAAAATAATGGCAAACTAGTTTAAAGTTATAAAAGCCTGCATTTACACATATAAAGGCAATCTAATTGAAATCACCAAATAATGGGAGAAATAGAGCCCCAACTGGCCATTTCTTGTCACTAAATGAAGCATCTAGTATTGGGACTACAGGTTTCTTTCCACAAACTGACAGCAAGGCCTCAGTATGGAAGACAACACCCATACAACTCATTGAACATAGAGAAGCTGAGCTGAGCCTACACAGAGCTTTCGCCTTATGTTCTAGCTGGTATCTTTACTACAGAAAGGTATTCTGCATGGTACCAAGTGAGAAATGTGAACACCAACCCAACCACAACCCCTTGAAATGGCAATGGTTTCCTTGCAAGAAATGCTAGGGTAATGGTGGCACAAAGCTTGTTGGAGTAACTAATCAATGTCTGATTTGACTTAAGACCCATTCCACTCGAGATGTAACCTATACCTGATGCTTGAGCGACCAAGACTAGATGGCCCAGGAACCTAGAGTTAAAACATATACTACTAAAAGACAGACAGACGGAGGGAAAGAGGGAGGGAGGGAGGGAGGGAGGGAGGGAGGGAGGGAGGGAGGGAGGGAGAGAGTGTGCACGTGATAACAACTGACTCCTAATAACCTGCTATGCTATAGATGAGTGCCTTGCTCAGCCATCATCAGAGAAACTTCCTCCTGCAGCAGATGGAGACAAATACAGAGACCCACAGTCAGATATCATGTAGAGTGAGAGAGACCTTGGAACACTCAGTTCTAAATGGGAGGTCTTCATCATATTCCTCTTCTCAGGGATCAATCAAAAAGGGAGGCAGAAAGCCCGTGGGGATGGAGGACATCAAGAACATAAAGTCCTTCAAATCAACATGATCAAAACACACAGAAACTCACAGCGACAACACAGGGCTTGCACCAGGTCCTTTTCATATATATTATTGCTTCCAGTTTAGTGTTTTATGGGAGTCCTGAGTGTGTGGTGAGCTAAGTTATCTCATCTCTTGGGTTCTTCTCTTTTGTCCAATTCCAATGTGTTAGTTTTGTTTTATCTTATTATGAATCTGGATGGAAGAGTAGAAGAAGCGGATACCAGGAGATATTATGAGAGGAAAATATATCTATTTTCAATAAAAAAAACCCACAAAGATCTTAAATGAATAACTTAATAATACACCTCAGGGGCTTAGTGGAAGCAGCAGCAGCCAAATTCCAAATGAGTTCAAAGCTTAAATTATGAACAACAAATGTAGTTTGGCAACCAAGTAATGTAAAATACACAAAACAGCCATCCAAAAGCACTGCTGTGCTTAACAACAGCACGTCTACCAAGTGCAAGTGCTTACAGTCAAACTTCAATTCAAACAGAGGTCGCTTCTTTCTGTGGGAGCAAGAATACTTGTTCAGTTAGACTGATCCCACCTGTAGTTATCATATATTAATCTTTTAACATAAGGGAAGTCTTAAATCAAAACTCACATCTATGATTAGAGTCCCTCTCATTCCTGGAAACCCCTGAGAGTTGGCTAGCACAAGGAAGATCTTCTCAATCAAGTGGTTGACATCACTCAGGAGTAGCCCCAAAACAGAGAGGCTGTCTTTTGCTTTTCTACTGAAATGCTACAATACCAGCTATACATTTAGCATGCTTATTACATGAATTGTACATTAGAGATAGATGGGTTAAATAAAAGCTATTATGAATTCTGAAAGTACTAGGTTTTAATTTTAAGCAACATTACTCATAACACAAAAAATAGCAGCAAACTACATCACTTACAAAATTTTACAAAGTCTGAATGAAATCTGGAGATTTTATAGCACTTGATGAAGTTTTCATTGGCCTCTGCTTTTCTTTCTCTCTCTTAAGCAAGCTAGATAGTAAGAGCACTCATTTTACTCGAAGATGAAGTGCTACAATCTAGTATGAGAAGTAACTTCACATTTGAAATATATGTAGGGTGTTGGTGCTTTAAGTTTCTTAATATCAAATTGTACACAGGCTGTGTTTAATGACGTGTTAGTGCAGCAGGACAGGTTATCAGTGTACAGCAAGCTTAGGGGCTCAATGCATAGTGCCGAAGAAAAAAAATTGCAGACTGAAAGTGTCTTTCAAACAAGTGTTTTTAAACAAGCCTCTTCATGATAGTTAGCATGGCAGTAGGGAATTTAACAGGTGTGACCTTCTATACAGCAATGATTCCAACCATCTCAGACCAGATCACAATCATTTCCTTGCTTTGTTATCCTTATTTAAGGCGGCGGGGGGGGGGGGGGGGGGAGAGGAGGCACATGAGCAGACCACTTCTGAGCAAGAATCAACAGGGTATAGTGCAACTACAAGTAAAGAGGTTCAATTGAAAGGGAAGCAAATAGGCTGGAGACATGGCTCAGTGGTTAAGAGCTCTGACTGCTCTCCCAAAGGCCCTCAGTTCAAATCCCAGCAACCACATGGTGGCTCACAACCATCCGTAATGAGATCTGATGCCCTCTTCTGGTGTGTCTGAAGACAGTTACCGCATACTTACATATAATAAATAAGTAAATCTTAAAAAAAAAAAAAAAAAAGAGGAAAGAAAGAAAGGGGACCAAATAAAGAGAAATTCAGAGCCTGGTCAAAGAACTAAGCTGTCATGGAAATGCATAAACTGTCTGGCTCCATCTGTTTATAAAGTCTGTGTGACCTAGAGATGAAAATATTGATATTCACAAATCTAAAATCTGAAAGTATATAATTAGTGAAATATATTTCAGTCAAAATGACACAACATAACTAACATCTTCATAGATTTTTAAGACCGTAAAATAATGCATTTTTTTTGTAAGTGAACTTTGCTTTTATGACTGAGTCATGAGAAAGAAACCACATATTGTGGGTATTCCATTTTATCAGCCATCCACCCATCTGTTTATGTGCTATGGTGCTGAGGCTAGAAGGGAGAGGTGCTCTTCTTCCAGGAACAGTCCATGTGCCTGGGGGGAAGCAGAATGGCACCACATACAACAATCTATATTAGCAGAGCAGCCAAGTACGGTAAAGCCCATGTAGTGCATAGAGGATCAGTTATGTATAACATCACACATGACAGAAGCAGGCCTAAGGGGTGGGGGAACTGTCAAAATGGGCACTGTGCCGAGTACAAAAAGGCCAAGGGAGTCCAATTTCTCACTTTGGATTTGAAAGAAAGAATTATACAATCCAAAGTAATATTGTGTAAAAGATCCTTCCCTTTTCCATCCAAGAATTTATTACTGTTTTCTTAAATGATTGCCATTTTCTTGTCTTGAGATAGAATCTCATTGTAGTTTTACATTTTCCCCTTGCCCTTGCCTGCTTCCTCGTTCCTTGTGTATTCTAGATGCCACCTGTGAGACACACAGCTGGCAGAGTTCTCCTCACTCCTTCACTTACTTGTAATTTTATGCAGCCCCACTGCCTACTCTTGATATTGCTACCTAAGCTACTGACGTCTTTTAGTTAAGTCCTTGTCTGTGCCTGTACCTTTAAATGTTTTTCCTAGTTTAAGAGTTCTAGGTTTACATTAAGGTTTTTTTGATCCATTTTTACACTGATATTTTGGACAGGTAAGAGATAGGGTTCACATGAGCCAGCTGATAACCTAATTACTTAGAGCTAAACTGCACCACTGGAAAATGAGTCAGCTGTTAAAGAACTAACACTGTCAAATTGCTTTATAGAAAAATATAAAATCAATTTTTACTTTATTTCTGGCTTTAAAAATACTGTTATTTTAATAGGTTTTCAAATCTTCCTACAATGAATGTATATTTTAAGTCATTAGGAAGAGAATATCTAAAACATGACATTATTCCCAACAATATAACCTTATTAATCAATTGTCACCCGTATGTCCCTGTATGGCATCAGGGCCTTCATGCGACAACTGGGTACTCAAGATTACGAGCACCTAAGAGACAGTGTTGCTCTGATAACAGCTGCAACTTGTTCTTGCTTTTTAATTTTTTTAAAATTAAAGGTTCTTTTTAGTTTTTGAAATTTTGAAATAATGACATCATCTTCCCCCTCCAAAACTCCAAATGTAATCTCTCCTTGATCTCTTCCAAATTCATGATCTCTTTTTCTTTAACAGTTGTTAAATGTATGTGTACACACAGGTGTGTGTGTGTGTGTGTGTGTGTGTGTGTGTGTGTGTGTGTGTATTCCTAAGAAGTACAAGCTACTCAATCTGTAGAATGCTACTTGTACACGTGTACATATATATTCAGGGATATTGGGCTTTAGATAACCAACTGGCCTGCTCTTCCCAGGGGAAGACTATTTCTCCCACTCTCAGGAAAAAAAAAATGACTTTTTAAACATCCTTACTGTTGCTTTATCCCCCTCCTTCCTTATTTGTTTGCCCCTCCCCCAAATCCCACCCCCCCTCATTTCCCAATTTTCCCATCCCTTGATCAGATAGATCATTTGTAACCTGCTGTTTTCCTCTCTATTGCCCACCCCCAGCCCCCAGCAATGGTCTCTCCCTAACTTTTCTGGTTTCTTCAGATGTTCTAGGTTTGTAGTCACATCTGAACACGTGGAAGTGGGGACCTCACATAGAACATTCTGGGTCTGGGCTACCTCACCTTTTCTTAGTTGAATCCATTCACGTGAACATTTCTTTTGTTAACAGCTGGCTAACCTTCCATCGAGTACATGTACCGCATCTTTATTACTCAGCTGCTGCAGGATGCATAGGTTGTGTATCTCTAAGCTACTGTGACTGGAGCAGCAGTGAGCACGGCAGGATGTTCTCTGAGCATATATTAAGGAACATTATCTCTGGGTCATATGGTAGATGCATTTTGGCTTGCTGACGATTTTTCACAGTGATTATCAGTGGCTGGACCAGTCTGTAATCCCACTAACAGCAAGTAAGGGACATCTGCCACAGCCCAGCTAGAACATGTTGCTGGGTGTGTTTGTTATCTGCCACTGTGACTAGGATACAGTGGAATCTTAAGGTTGTTTGATTTGCATTTCCCTAATGACCAAGGGATGAGGAGCACTGTTGAGATAGTTCTCAGCCATTTTTATTTCTTTTTCTGAGAACTCTCAGTACAGAACTCAGAGCCACTTTTTTAAAACTTTGTTTTCTAAATTCTTTGTGCATTTGAATATTAATCTTCTGTCAGTTATATGTCTGGCAAAGACTCTCTACCACTCTGAGGTCTTCATCTTCCCTTGATTTTGTCTTTCACCGTGCTTTTTACTTTGATTAAGTCCCACTTTTCAAAAGATGGCCCTAATTCTGGAGCCAATGGGGTCCTCTTCAGAAGGTCCTTTCCCCCTGCATCATACAAACACTGCCTAGGTGTCTTCCAGCACTCTCAGTATCTCTGGTCTCACAACTGAGTTCTTCCCATTTGGAGCTCATTTCTGTGTCAGGTGACAGACTTGGCTCTGATGTCCTTCTGCATATGAACACCCACCATGTCAGTTTTTCTGCCTGCACCATACTGTTTTAGTCACTATGACTCTGTAATGTACCCTGAGACTTGGAATGGTAATTCTTCCTGCATTGCTTTTGTTCTTTGTGTTCATCTGCAGTCTTATGTGATTCCATAGGAATTTTGGGATGGTTTTTTTCTATTTCTGTGATGAATAAGAAGGAGATTTTGATTGGGATTGGATTGGATCTATAAATGGCTTTTGGTAAAATCATGTTCACAATATTAATCCTACCAATTCATGAACATGGGACACCTCTCCATTTCTGGTGCCTTACTTTCCTCCTTGAAGGTTAGTCTTCACTGTAGAGGTCCCTCTCCTGCTTTGTGAGGTCTAGTCCCAGTTCCTTTCTTTTCTCTGAGGCTGTTAGGAATTGGAGTATATCTATGATCTCCTTCTCTATGCTTGCTGTTGCTGTATATAAAAGCGATTGGTTTGTTCTGTTGATTCTGTATCCTGCTAGATAGCTGAAAGTGCATCGTTTCCATCGTTTTGAGAAGTTTTCTGGTAGAGACTCCGGGATGTCTTATATAGGCTACATCATCTACAGAGATAGACAAATTCTTCTTTTCCTGTCTGTATTCCATTATTTCCCCCCCTCTGGCCTTACTGCTCCAGTTGCTGCTTCCAGCACAATATTGAAGAGAAGTGGGGAAGGGGGCAGCAGTGGGCAGCCTTGTCTCATTCCTGGCTTCAGTGGGATCACTCCAAGACTGCCCTTCACTTAGGTAGATACTGGCTCCACCCCTGTGGTTCTCTGTCCTCCTCCTAGCTGGCTCCTAGGCTCCCTGCAGATTGCTTGCTCTTGCCTGAGTTGCCAGCTTTGCATTTGCAGTCTCAGGTGACGGGTCCTGCTGGGCAGACGCTACTAGCATGGGAAGACTTCTGATAATAGTAAGCAACATCTTGAATTTAGAATAAAAACACAACACAAAGCATATTTATACCTGAAAATAGTATTTCTATCTTTCAATATTTATAAATTTCTTATCTTTTATAAAGCAGAACGAAGGGGCCCATTGTATGCCAAAGGTATAACTGCTTATTAGTTCATTCAATGTTGAGCATAGACTATTTTAACGACATCTGATTACAATTAGCAATTAACCCACATAAAATCTTTATTTCAGATTCCTTCCCAGAAGGTTGTCAGTGATCAAGATGAATGATGCCACATGACCCCAATACAGTAGGATACAGATAGAACCCTTTCCATGTAGGTGAGCACAAACTCTGCTCCAGCCTCCGTATTTTCCTAAAGGGTCAAAACCCACACAGTCTACCTGCACTACATCTGAGTTGCTGGACTTGATAAAACAGATCACAAGAAATATCACTGCTTCAAAAACAGTCTCTTGGTTTAGCTAGGAGTCAATTTCTAGAACCAATGATCCAAATGCAAACTCTTACCATAATGAAAAGGTGTCTCTTCATGGAATACTGTTTGAAGCAAAACTGTTCCAATTTATCTTCCAAGTGTCAAGTGTCAAAAAGAAGAAAGTCCCACATCCCCAGCCTCCCCTCTTCTACTGCACGCGCGCACGTGCACACACACACACACACACACACACACACACACATCCCTCTTTCTCATATATATTCATAGCTAACAAGTTTTACAGTTCCAAAATCCTTCCTTATGGCTATCTGCATTCTTTTAAATATCTGTTTTGTAATAGTAATATTTTATTTAGTTTTGCCTTTTGTAAACATTTTTTTAGAACCAACTTAGCCCTCAATATCATTTCCCAGAGCAAATCAGGACATGCATTTTTATTTACTTTTCTTTAAGGAGGACCAGTTTCCTGACTCTGATCTGGTGAATGAGACCTCTTTATTAAATAGTCAATATTACATAGGTTGGTGAGACAGGTGGCCCCAGAGACTCACTCGGGCACACAGTAGCTGACTCATAAAGAAAACTTTAGCTCCACAGTTTTTAATCACAGGAAGTGTTTTGTTGTCTTTCCTAAATATGACCACTGGGGTGGAGGGATGGTTCTCTGATAAAGTGCTTGCTGCTTAGCATGCACAAAGCCTTTTTGTTCATTTCCACCATCATGGGAATGGAGAGAAAAAAAAAACTGACCAATAGAAAATTACTATCCAAATGGCTAGTGATCTGGAGAACAGACGATGAAAACATCTGGAGTTGACCAAAGTGTATGGGGGTGAGGCTGCTTAATAAAGTCACAAGATTATTTCCAAAAATGTAAAGTAGAAAATGATGTATAACATAGAACTATGGCAAGTAGGAAGAGCCAAGCAATTATTTAAAATACTTTTACTAGGGAGCAGCTTGTTATGGGACTGTGTAAGGTTCTGTGCAGTCTATGTGGTATTGTGGGTAATTAGCAGTACCTGAAGACCTATAAATACTATAATTGCTATAACTTTTTCAGACTGAAACTACTAGAATATCTTGAAAAATAAAGAATATATAGAGGATGAGTATAACGAATAAAGACTTGAGATAATTACTATGTCTTACCAAAATATCTGTAACTATGTCTCAGGGGATACATTCTGAGACCCCACAGGAAGCCTGGAGCACCATGCAAGTGCCATTAACCCCGTCCATTCACTTCTGTTCAGAGTTCTTGTCGTGAAGAATACATTTCCCTTAATTTAGGCCGGCCACAGAACCTGTTTTAACCAACAATATGGGCAGAATGTACTCTGGGAAACTTCAGAACCTAAGACTTTGAAAAGTACAGCTTCTTAGATGTGGACTTGCAGGCCACCTTGGTGAAGACCTCTGCTGCTCTGAACTCAAGCCCCAGGATCAGTGAGAAGCAGGTAGAGGGTGAACACTGTAGACCAGGCTTTCTGCCAGGTGGCCCCTGACAAGTGAGAAGACTGACAGCACCTACGGGAGCCCATGCTGAGCCAGTGGCCTTCAGGTTGCTTTATGTCCTGAGCTCTGTCAGTGCTATGATTTGTTCTGCGAAGGAGCAGTGAAGTCATCCATCTTCTGGGACACACAGTTAGAATACCAAGTCACAGGGCAGGTCACTGGAGCAGGGAAACCTTTGGAGTGTGGCTTTAATCTGCACAGCATACAGGAGCTCAGTGATTTTAGGATCTTCCTTGGCATGTGGGATGATGAAATCCTTTAGTAAAATTCTTAGAAATTCAGTGACAAAAATGAATGAACAAATGAACAAACAGGGTACAGCTTCTGTCTGCCTTTGTCTCTGAAAATCTCCCCGAAAGGCCTACCATGCTGTGAGGAAGTGCAAGCGCAAGCTCTGCCAGCTAGGAAGAAATACACTTGTGGCTGCCTTTCCCAGCATCCAGTGCTAGAACATAAAGAGCTGAAGACTCAGGGAGCCAGCCCTCAAAGTTACAATAGTAAGTTAACACTGCTTAGAGCCAATACAATTCAAGGTTGCTTTCTATGCAGCAATAATAACTGAAAGAAACACTCCTTAAAAATGTATTTCAGAAATGTCACCACAAGAATTTGAAGTCGAGTAAAACTGCAGAACATTTGGCCTCAGTGACTACTGAAACAGAACTGGAAAGCCACAGCCGAGTCTAACTTCTAAGTGCTGCTGAGGGCTCTATTTAGTTTAAGTTGAAAAACAAAACATGATTCAGTATTTAAAATCACACTGTGAAGCCAGGCGTGGTAGTGCATGCCTTTAATCCCAGCACTTGGGAGGCAGAGGCAGGCGGATTGCTGAGTTGGAGGCCAGCCTGGTCTACAGAGTGAGTTCCAGGACAGCCAGGGCTACACAGAGAAACCCTGTCTCGAAAAACAAAACAAACAAACAAACAAACAAACAAACAAAAAACAAAAAACAAACCAAAAACAAAAAAAAAATCACACTGTGTCACAAAATTACTATTCCTTCTAAAGTTAATATTGGAGAAGTCACTAAGTCCTGAGAAAGTAAGGGCAGCAGTTATTGGAGAAACAGGCAAACGGACAACAGACCAATCTCCCTTCTGAGAACAGCATTTCAATTAGCTTTGTAATCTATGGTCTCTGCAACCTGTAGCTCATGTGATATGAAGAAATACATATGACAGAGCACGGAGCACAGAATTCTACCAAACGAGCCGTTTTATACCACTCAAAGCCTAAGGACAAACACATTGATGAAGCACTGGGTCCTAGAGAACCAGCAGAACTCCTGTTCACAAATATTTTCCCTTGTGAGGGGTCTAGATTATAATCCATTGCCTTTAAATGTATGTTAATAAACCCTGATGTCTTATCATACCATGGAATGTGGCTAATCCGCATAAATTTTACTTTTTACAGCTGTTCTAGTTATCACACTCTTCCAACCAAATCGAAGGGTGAAGTTTACTGATGAAAGGTAAACACCACGCTAGCAATGTCGAAATCAGCAAACACCCATGCGCAAGGCAAGGACCCTGTGCCAGCAAGCCACTGAGAGTCACCGTCTACACAGCAGAATTCTTACTTTGTGTGTACTAAAAGATAGGGAGAGCTACAACTCCACATAAAATCACAAATCTTCTAGTTTCTCACAGATGAAGAGACTTTAAAAATGGGAGAGAATGTAAAATCTCATGTTGTACCAGGTATTTTATTTAATGTAGTAAAAGTTTCTGAAAAAAAGTAGGAAAAATTCAGTGATTAACTCAACTTTAAAATAATTTTTAAAATAGGCACTGAAAGATGTTTTAAAAGCAGTGCCGAGCATCTTCTACCATGAGGCTTTGCCGTCCTCCAGACTGGTTTCTCAGTCGCTGCTACAGAATGCACATTGAAGACACTCTTCATTGTCTGATGTGACCCTCAGGCTCAGCTAAGCTGAGGTTGAAATGGTGCCGAGCCCTTCCATGTTCACACAGAGCTGCTCTTGGGCTGTAAAGGGGCCTTTGAAAGACAGAGAGTGAATATAATGAGGAGAAAGGAACTGGCGAAGAGAAAGAGCTGCTTTTGTGCTCTATGAATTATTTATTCCTTCAAGCCATGAACTCACTATTTCTAACTAATACTCTATTAGGGCGCTCTCAATAGTGAACCCCAAGAATGCAAAGTTGCAAGATTATCACTCCTTAGCCAATTTGTAATGTTTTCCCTGCTTAATTACATAATTAATCACATAGTAGATTGTGCTGTATTTAAAATTTATACCTTTAAATAATAAATTTTGTAAAGCAGACCAAAGTGCCAATTTTTAAGTGACCCCAAATCAGCAAGTAGCTTTCACGAGCAGCTTTTAGGTATTAACAAAGCACTGCTCTGTCATTCTGAGTTTAGGAGCTGAGTGTAGAGCTGCTTACTTATGAGCCCTCATATTTGTGCCTGACAGACAACTAAGTATCTTAAACTGCTGGAGACAAATCTTCTCTGCTGCAGAGTGCTGTTGAGATTTATCTCATAGAAGACTCTAGAAAGGAAGTCCTGGCTCTTGATCAGCAGAGACAAGCTAGAGTCAGATTTCCCCCACAACCATTAATACCACTTGCTTCTCTAAATTATTAATAGAGATTAAGCCTCCTCTGAATAAGGCCTCCTGAAAGAAAACCAGGTCTGGTCTGGACTCCAATGGATGGACAGCCTGTCCCCATCTTCCACAAAATACTTTACTTTAAAAGTATGAACACAGAGGTATCAAATACAGCAATGTATTTACAACAAAGATGCAAACAGCACACAGCTGAGAAAGAATCTTCCTCCTAAGTGGTGAAACTGAGTGCATGTCTCAGGTAGAAGTGGAAAGCAGGTCTCTAACCACACACCATGTTCAAAAGTCAACTCAAAGTACATTAAAAACTCAAACATTAGATGGCATATTATAGACACACAAGAAGAAAATGGAGAGATGTGGCTTGTTGCTGGCCTTGGCAGTAACTGTTTAGGACATGAGTACAAACCATAGATGAGAGAAACTTAACAAATGGGATTATAAACTTAAAATATCTTCAAAGTAAGACTGAAGAGACAACTTACCAGGTGGTAGAAAAATATCTGAAAATCATATATCTGATAAGACATTAGTATCTAAAACACAGATGAAATAAGCTCTACAGCAGGGCTGAAAATTCCCATCTTAGAATATAACACAGGAGTGGAGGGCTGGGGTATATTGGTTCAATTAGAGCAAAACTCAAGTTCACAGGGAAAGATCTCTAACTTCTCTGTCTTTTGGCTAAGGTCAAATGGACTAAGAAGCACAAGTCACCATGGTGAATAGTTCTGACAATATATCAGATATTTGAATATGGCTAGGAAGACTAAGCTTCCTCAATATAAGAACTAAGAGGAAGCGTTTTTGCTAGCCTAATTAAGCCATTTCACAATATACTCATAGTAAAATCATGTTGCATAGCATAAATATATATTTAATTTTTCAACATGAAAATAATATAAACATTATTTTGTGAACAAATGAATTTGTATTTGTACAGTATTTCTGTAACTTGAAACTTACACAGAACAAACTTCTTCAGAAGTTACACACCTCTAATGTCATACCTCCTCATACTTTCTCTGTGTGGAAATATGTAAAACTCCTGACGCTCAGAAGCATCTATAGAATTTTACCTGACCTCTACTTTGCTAAGATATATAACCACGAGGTTTTTAGATCAGGAATCAATATGCTGGAAAAAAAGAATCAACTCTTGCAACATGTCCTCTGCTCTGCATACATCTGCAGTAAGTAGCACGTGTACTCCCTCTTCACAGAATAAATACCATGTTAAAAATTCTGAAAGGGAGCAGCTAGATGGCTCAGCAGTATAGAAGCCCACACAACCGAACCTCATGGCCTGAGACTGACTGCTGAAATCCACACAGTGGGAGGAGAACAAACCCGCAAGTTGTCCTCTGCCCTTCACCTGTGTGTCATCTCACACTTATACATACACTTGATAAATAAATGCTTAAAACCCAAGTCTTTTTTAAAACCATATATTTTGTGCACTATCCCTAGCATCCTCCTTAACACCTGCCAGTCTCTGGCTACATTGAATTCTCCTTACTTCTATTTTCCCCCAAGAAAAACCAGGTGGTAAGACACCAGCACTGGCCATTCTTAAACTGTATTTTACGCAATGAGAATTGGGGCTGTAGAACAGTGAGAACCCATCTAAGTGTCACGATGAGGACAGTGTGGTCCTCATAAGAGATACATTACCCAGTACATGGCACGACATCCCCACTAATCCTGTGATAATATACTTTATCCCTACTAGAGGGTTTGCATTAATGTTTTTAAAGCATATTTAGGAAGCTGCATTGTGAGGCACATGTCCAACAACTCTTATCCTGAAACTCTATTGTGAGGATAAAAGTACAAACATTCAGACAAACTTTCAGTGCACACATCCATGGTAGAGCACCTGACTGTAAATATTCACATGGGATATTTATGATGAAAAATAGTATGTCTAATGGTAATGAGAGATGCAACTCCCACCAAACAATTATAATGGAGCAATATGAAATGTTTATGGAGTTTTGGTTTAAAAGGCATTTTTCAATGTCAAGTGGTATCTGTAGATAAAATTTAAGAATCTATCCTAACCAAACAGATTCTGTTACATTGAGATTCACACAGATATATGTAGAATCTTATATTTTAAAGAGGCGTTAAATATATATGAGAAGAAAATTATCTACATTCTGTAAGATATAGGGAAATGGCTCAGTAAGTAATGTGCTTGTCATGACCCAAGTTGGGATTTCAACAGGACCCACATAAAAAGCCAGGACTATTGACCTCCCTCCCTCAATACAAACGGAAAAGGACCTAGGGACAAATAACTTCAAGGTTATTTGGCAAAGCCTCAAGGAATTATGTTTACATAAGGGTATGCACAACATGGGTTGTATGGTGCACACGCGCGCGCGTACACACACACACTGACAGACAGACAGAGACTAATGGACTTAAGGCCCACTCAACAGGAGGAAATTCTGTCTTCTTGTTTTGGAAACCTAACTAGCTTCATGGTCCCTGGAAAATAAGCTACTACCACCAGTTTGCTAGGGGAGAATTCCTTACTACATTCTAAAATTGTAAATGTCACCCTCACACCCACAGGTAATTATGGCTACCACCCCTCATCAACGAAGTCTCTTTGAGCAGCATGTGGGTACCATCCCAGAGATCACAACTGGACACTGCAAAGATCCACAGATTTTCAGGAGCCCAGGCCAATGGGTACATCTATATCACAGCTCTGATTCTATGACTTAGGGAACACAGTGGGAGAGGGGTGGAAACATGACCAGAAAGATGGCAACAACAGAGAGCACCATCACATGGAAGGAGGAAGCTTTCACAGGGTCTTATCTCTAGAAAAACAACTACAGGCAACCAATAATGGAGCAGAGCTAACCTTGCCTTGAGCTAGGCTCCTTTATTGGCTGTCCAATGCAGAGTGATCAGCCCTGAAACCAACCAAAACGATAAAAAATGCACATAGAAGTTTGTATCTGTGTCATATATATGTATATATGTGTGTGTATATATATGTGTATGTATATATATATGTGTGTGTATATATATGCACATATATATGTGTATATATGTATATGTATGTATGTGTATATATATATATATATATATATATATATATATAGTGTGTGTGTGTGTGTGTGTGTGTTTGTGTGTAAACACATACATAATAATAATAATATAATGGGGCTATCAACTTGAGAGTTGATAGGGGCACAGGAAGGGCTGGAGGGAGGAAAGCCAGGAGAGGCTTAAGGGAAGAAAGAGAGAAGTAAAAGCTGAAATATTTCTATTCTATAATATATTTTTAAAAAGAAGACACATAAAACTAAAATTATTGGCCAGGGGTGCTCCTGCTATGTGTGCTTTTAATCCCAGTACTGGGGAAGAAGAGGCAGGCAAATCCCTAAGATTCACTACTCGCCCAACCTATTCTAACCAGTGAATCCCAGATCCAAATGGAGACTATCTAAAAATCTAGAATGGCTGCTAAGGAATACACAAGCTTGACCCCTGGCCTCCACATACACGTGAAAACCTTTTTCTCAGTACTGGGGGTAACACCTAGGGTCCTATGCATATTATACTAGCATCCCATACACACTGTGACTAAAACCAGTAGTAGATAGTTAATTTTCTTCCTGTCATTTTGTAAGATCAAAAAATAATAAATACAATAAGTTTCCTAAAGAGACTTTAAGTCTCTACAAGATGTTCTTGAAAACTGCAAAGAGTGGTGAATGCCTTTAACCTCAGCACCTAGGAGGCAACAGTAGGTGGATTTCTGAGTTTATCATCCTGCTTTATACAGAGATTTTGAGTTCGTCATCCTGGTCTATACAGAGATTTTGAGGCCAATCTAAAATGTACTGAGAACCTAAGGAGAAAGAAGCAGCGTGCTACAGATTCTGAGAAGTGCTCTAACTTAAAGCATGGTATTTCACTTATCTAGGGCTTGCTGTGCTGAGGTTTCAGGGAACTTACTCTAAAACTTGCAAGGCTCACCTCAACTCCAAGCAAAAGGTTAAGTTGGCAGAAGTATATTCTGAAAATGAAAACTTATTAAACATGTATGATCATGCTTTTAAGGGTGAAATCATGTTATGTGTAACCTAACAAGATTTATTAATTTCCCTTGGCACATTAGAAAGAACACACATTAAAAGGCAGTGACAAAAGACTATTCTATATGCAGTTCTTTCTGGCTTGGCATTTCATTGTACTCTTCAGTACCTGCTTGCTTTTCACTTTTTCAATACATATTGATAACATTAAGATGCAAATTTTACTTAAAAAGAAAAATTAGGCAAACTCAGCAGTCAGCCCCACAACACCCAGAGGCAGCAGCTCCACTCCAAGGTGCTCTAACATGCCCAGGATCAGAGGATTCCAGGATCCCAGGAGCTTGGTCATACCAGGATCTCAAGGTTCCAAAGGCACACCCAGGATCTCATGATCCTAGGATCCCAGAATCACAGGATCACAGAGACAGCTTGACTCAGAGGAGTTCTGACACAACCAGGATCACAGGAAGAACAGGCTCTAGTCAGACATAGCCAGGGCAGGTAGCACTAGAGATAACCAGATGGCAGGAGGCAAGCATAAGAACATAAGCAACAGAAACCAAGGTTTCTTGGCATCATCAGAACCCAATTCTCCCACCATAGCAAGTCCTGGATACCCCAGCACATTGGAAAAGCAAGATTCAGATCTAAAAATCACTTCTTATAAGATAGAGGACATTAAGAAGGGCATAAATAACTCCCTTAAAGAAATACAGGAGAACACAGGTAAACAGCTAAAAGCCCTTAAAAAGGAAACACAAAAATCCCTTAAAGGATTATAGAAAAACACAATCAAACAGGCAAAGGAAAGGAACAAAACCATCCAGGATCTAAAAATGGAACTAGAAACAATAAAGAAATCACAAAGGGAGACAACCCTGGAGTTAGAAAACCTAGAAAAGAGATCAAGAGTCACAGATGCGAGCATTACCAACAGAATACAAGAGACAGAAGAGAGAATCTCAGGTACAGAAGATACCATAAAAAAACATTGACACAACAGTCAAAGAAAATTCAAAAAGCAAAAAGCTCCTAACCCAAAACATCCAGGAAATCCAGGACACAATGAGAAGGCCAAACCTAAGGATAATAGGTATAGAAGAGAGCGAAGATTCCCAACTTAAAGGGCCAGTAAATATCTTCAACAAAATTATAGAAGAAAACTTCCCTAACCTAAAGAAAGAGATGCCCATGAACATACAAGAAGCCTACAGAACTCCAAATAGACTTGACCAGAAAAGAAATTTCTCCTGTCACATAATAATCAAAACACCAAATGCACTAAACAAAGAATTTTAAAAGCAGTAAGGGAAAAAGGTCAAGTAACATATAAAAGCAGACCTATCAGAATTACACCAGACTTCTCACCAGAGACTATGAAAGCTAGAAGATTCTGGGCAGATCTCATAATATGAAAATTAACAATACCAGCATATCCTAATCGACTGAAATTCAAAAATATGAGGAATTAGGAATTTGACAGCTGTCACCCTGTGGTCTCTCTAATTTGGTAATGGGAGAAATAGGTCCAATATGGTACAATCCATATACACTTTCTGCTTGTTTGTACATGACAGGGTCTATGCTGTGTGCCATATAATGGCCTTGAAATCATGCTTCTCCTATCTCAGCCTCTCTATTAGTAGGATTGTTTATTTGATGTTTTTATACTATTGTATGGTTTTCAGAACAGCTTACATGTTTCAAAATTATTTATACAGCCAAAAGAAATGTAGACAACTAATTTGGGAGGTGGCTTGTAAGAGAACAGCAAAGAGTGAGACTAAAGGCTTTGCTTGATAATTATAATTATTTTATCAGTTTTGAAGAAGATGACTTTATAAGTTACTCTTATTCTGAGATGAATGCTTTTCAAAATCATCACAGCCACTGAACCAGAATCTTACCTTTACCTAATGTCTGTGCCACCCTCCACACAGAACCATTTTTCATTGAAACAGTTGATGAATGACTTCATGGATAGACCATCTTAATACACACACCATTTCTTAAATAAATGTAACCTGTTCCCTGCGGGCTGAGCATGATGACAATCACTCAAGTCAAATAGCTTTGACCATAGCAGGAAATCTGTATCCAAAAACCGTGCCTACAATTCATTCCTTGGCACAGCAGAACTGTCAACTCTTAGCTTATCTACTATGGAGGTAAAATCCTTTGGTGATGTGAGGGACATTCAAGTACAGTCTTATTACAATAAACTCCAATGTCCAAGAACTGTTCTTATTTTGTGTTTGTACCTCAGTAAGAGCCAAGATTTTAAACTCTACTAAAAACAAAAACAAACAAACAAAAAGACTTTACCTATTTATGTTCATTTAAAAAACTAATAGTGATATATTATTTTAAAATATCATAAGTTAATATTTTAGAGTTATTTAAAATTTATATTGAGAAAAACGTATATATTTTCAGTATTGCTCTAGACAAACATCTTCATAAGACTGTTCAATTGATTGTTGTTTTATATAAAACAACTTTTATAATACTCATTTTTATTGTTACAATATTTTATAAATTTTAAAGAATATGATAAAAAAGAAAGGTACTGTAGGTTTTGAATGGGGGGGGCTCTCCAGGAGGAGTTGGGGTACAAAAGGGAAAGAAAAATGTGATGTAAGTCTATTTATTCAAAATGTTTTTAAATGTTAACAAATACAGATAAATTAAAATTATGTATCTTTTCTCATCACAATGCAATAAAACATAAATCAAAGGGAAAAAAAGAAAAAATAAATTAGATACACAAGTCTCACTTTGTATTTATTAAGAAGCACTAGAAACTGGTGCCTTGGCTCAGCAGGTGAAAGGGCTCACCACCGCAGCCCAGCAACCTGAGTTAGAGCCGTAAGCCCTCATGAAGGCGGAGGGAGAGCACCAATTCCACGGAGCTGTGCACTGTCCTCACATGTGTGCATGGCAAGCACACCGCACACGGTACATCATACACGCTAATAATAGTAAAGCCCAACAGTAAGTCAAGAAGCACTATTACCTCCAAGGCCATTCCGTGTCACACAGACGAGAAAGCTCCTGCATGCTCACGATTCCCACACATCAGCTTTTAGATTTACCCTGCCAATCTGTAACTGCAGTTTCGAAAAACAACTACTTATTTATTAGAAAGCACCTGGAATGCCCACATGTGTGAGCAGCGTCTTCTGACTACTTCTGCAGGCAGCTCAGAACCTTCCACGTGGACACTGACAGTGCCCTTCCTCCCAGGTGGAGTGCTGAGCACAGTGCAGGAGCTTCAGACGCAACAACTGGTAGCTCTCTATCACATGGTCCCCAACAGTGATTGTCCCTCTGCCAACCAACCAAATGCAGGAAGGAAATGGCAGCTGGTGCTTCTCAGCCAGACCATAGAGAGCTCTGAGCCTCAGTTCTCTCTACAGCATGAATCATTCTACATGAATGTTAAGGTCCTTAAGAATCCTTATTCCATTTGTCTTTCTCTTAAACCTTTCTCAGTGTGTTCTCGTCTTTGTGAGCTGCATGTGAGAAGCTTTCTGACTTTGCCAGCATTGTCAATCTCTGGGAATGTAGAATATCTGATTCCTTCTTAGCAAAATATCCCCACAAGTGTGTGCACTGTCTCTGCGAGTGGGCCTCTTGAAACACCTTCCCTCCTGACTACTACCACCTCCTGCTTAGAGAACAAGGGCCTCCTGGGTCGCCTGGCTTGGCTTGGTTTGGTCTTAACACTGTTAGTAAGCTGTCAAGGCTTCTGGGAAATAGTTGTGCCTAGCAGACAAGTCAAGCACCACTATACAGAGAAGGAAACAATCTGAGGGTATCTAAATATCTTGTCCCAAAAGCAATTCACAGAGGTAAAATTAATGTTCCCATCTTAAACACAACCTCCACCTGCAACTAAATGCAGTTCTTAATGTATACAGTGATGTCAGAGAGCCCTGAAAATTAACTACTACATGACAAGTGCTGAGTGCAGAATCCTGTCTGTGAATATCTGCATAACCACACAGGTATGGCTGACCTCTGCTCCACCCTCACTTCACACTGCTCTAATACCACACCAACTCTTCACCACACACAAAACCAACCCTTCATACAGCACCAACCCCTCACCTCACACCTTCAACCTCTCACTTTAGTGCTCCAATCTCACTTTACACCAGTCCAACCCCTCCAACTCCTCACCTCTTACACCTCCAACCCCTCACCTAGAAATACCAAACATTATTTACTCATATATGTTAAGTACATGACACCTGACAGTGCAAATTATTAAATTTACCAAATGTACACAGAAACATATAGAAATCTCTCTCTATATATATGTTGTATATATGTACCTATAAGAAGATATGTATCAACTGTACATATGAGCAAAGCAGCTTACACAAATAAGATTTAACCCGGTTTCTTAGTAAAGGAAGAGTGGGATGGTTCCATGCTGAGCACCCATGGCCATCATACATACTGCAGTTAATGGCTCTACTCCATGGCAGGAGGGGCTTGGATCAAATTGGAACTGTAAGCACGGACCAGCAACTCATCTCATCTCAGCTTCCGGAACCTGCTGGACCTCCTAGTGGTGCTGCATAGAGAAGACTGGCAGACAAGGCAGCAAAATCACTGACACTAGTTAGACTCTCCTGTGGAAGAACTGCCAGCCCCTCCTCCAATAACCTCTATGGAACAGAAAAGGATGAAAACTGGGATTATGGCAGATTGACCCTAGATTTTATCCTCAAGGAACAGTCAGTGAAAACATCAATCCTTCATGTGATTCGACAACCACTTAGGTTTACAACCAACATAGTGAGATGAAGTTAGACTTGGGGCAGTCATGGCTCTTGTGCCAAAGTCACTTAGCAGTACTTCAGCTGCTGCCATGACTTAAATGATGAGAATACCATCTGAAGACTCTTTCCAGACTTATTACACACACATTTATTTGGACAATGATTTTTAAAACATTATTTATGGGGCGATAGAAAGCTGTGGGAAAGGACAACATAGAATTGTACAATCATCAAATTAAAAATTCCACAAACACAAATCTGTTCTTTAAATAAACATGATAGATTATTAAAATATTAGGTTTAACACATTTTTATATTTCTATTAAGGAAAATATTGTGAGTACACATTGCAATGCTACCAAAGTATGTGGAAAGAAATCAAAGTTTTAAATAAAAAATAAAATAAAAACCCCATAATACTGAGGATCTCTTTGGATATAGAAATTTAAGTCTTTGAAACATTTTAAAAACCATAAACTTAAAATACTAAGTATAGCTTAGTGTAACATAAATTTTACTTCTACCTTATGTCACCATATAAGGTATAAAGAACCTCTCAAGAACTTCAAATACAAAGTATCCAAAAAGAAATTCCAGGGAGCAAGAGGTAAAGGGTCAGCAAGGGTTCCAGGAGACACCACAGCCTGGTGGGCAGGGCCATGGGTAGAAGATCAAAAGCAGCTTCCATCCTTCGAACACGTAGGCATCAAGCAAAAGGGATGTGGTGTGCTGCCAGAGACAGATGTCTGCCCCGTTAGTGTATGAGAAAGAGAGATCTTTTTTTTTTTAGGTTTTGTGTGTGTGTGTGTGTGTGTGTGACATAACTTTTAAATTTTATACATTATGTACGGTTGTCTTATCAGATAAAATTTAAAACTCGTGTATTTAGAGATCCTGAGTACTTTTTACACTTTCACAGCAAGTTTATTTATAAATGAGAATAAGTAATATCAAACTCAGTTTATTTCAGTCTTTTTAGCAAGCCAAATCTAACATCAACCTATGTTTAAAAAAGAATTCTCAGAAAGAAAATGAGACATGTATGTTATGCCCCACTGTTCCTTAGCTACACATCTGAAGTTAAATATATTCTTGAGGCCTGGATTCTGATATTCCAACTCCATCCTTAGGACGCAGCACCTATAACAATGCTGCACCTGTAATGATGCTCAAAGATACCTACACAGTACCTATAACAATGTCCTTTTTCCCAACATTTGGCTCTATTACCACTCCAATCTTACTTCAAAAACGCATGAAGCCCATTAGATTATTTCCCCTTCTGTCTTCATTTCCATGTGATGCAACAGGATTTCTAGTCCCAGAGTCCCTTGGTCTTGCTGCCCCATGGCTTGGACTATTCTTCTTTCCTAGCTGAACAAGTGTGAAGTCCCTGCCAGTTCCTACACATCTTCAACACTGAAAGTAGCCACATGTACCCTGCATAGCTGCTCACTGACTGAATGGAATCTCAGCCCATCCTGTACCAGTCACAGGGATTACAACAGAAGACAAAACATACCTTCCTGTTCTCAGAGAATACACATTCTGAACTCTTTATCTATGAGGGCTGCGTGAATTAAACTGGTCAATGTGTGTGCACAACAATGTACAGCACACAACAGAAAGTATCTGTCTGATCTTACCCAAAGCACTCAAGTGTACGGTGTCAGTGTGATGGCCTCAGGCTCAAGTCAGAGGACATGCTCCTCCTTCTCAGGGAAGGTACAGCGACCACACTACTCATTCTCCTCAGGTCTGTTTTGTCCTTTCTTTCTTCTCCCTCTGTCTCAGGACTCACTATCACCTCAAACATCTTCTCGTACGCTGCCGTTCATTTGTGTCTTTTCTCTGGTTGGTATCAGCACCATCCATCCATCTCCTCCTCAAACAGAAATGCTGGAGGCAGCAAGACCTAGTGACTCGGGATAGCCATGTTGCAATGGAGAATAAATGAGTTAATATGCTGAAAGTGTTTCTAGTGATGCCAGATGGTAAATGGTTACTGGATGAGCAGAACCCAAAAGGAAATGGTATATTTTGAAAAGGTGACTATCACAAACACAAAAGGAAAAAATGAAAGACACCATACATGCTTTAAATTAGAAAGATGGAACACGGTAAGGCAATGTCTTTTTTAGACTTTATAAAATGTACTTACTAAAAAGAAAAGACATGAAGGTAGAAATCACACAAATTTACTATTTAGAAGAATACAAAAGAATTAAAAATTCTTGTATTACCTAAAATAAATGAAAGTATTTTGGGGTTACTTCACAGGTAGAGGCAGAAACTCATCTATTAAATACAAAGTCAGACAGAGTTAATGGATAGACAAGTGAATGGATCTAAAGAGATGAGATACAATTCATCCCCTTAAGCAGTGATGTAATCAGTTACGTTAGCTGGTCCTTACAACCGATTCTCAACTTCTTGAATAAACCTAACTTGGTTGTGATGTGTTTCTCACATATTGCTGGGTCAAACTCGTACTGTTCAAATGCTTTTGTTTGGGTTAAGGGTAGCCTTCATTTTTCATACTTTTCTTCTATATTCATAAAATATGCTATGAACTATTTATACCTTTCCTGCAAACTCAGTGTTTGCTGGATGTTTTGTAGAATTTGTTAGTAAGACTGTTTAGTTGGCATTTCTTTCTGTGAGAAGATTTTTCTTCTGTGGTTTAAGTCTTTAATTTTCTACAAGTTTCCCAAATCTGTCCTTCTGACCCACACATCCAATTATATCAACTTAAACTAACACACTGAGGTCAGCAGTTGATTCTTCCTGACACACCCACAGTCATGTCACCATCTTCATCCCAGATCCTATTGATGCTTTTGCTTTGCTCAATCTTCCTAACACTCTCAGGTTAGCTTCCATAAGTTTTACAGTCAATCTACTATGTTAGCTGCACTGTTGTACTCTCCAGTTATTTTTAGTCTCTAGTTCATTGCTATCTACCCCATCTTTACTATTTCTATTTTATTTGGGGATGTGTGTGTACATGTCTGTGTGGGCAGCTGTACCCACCAGTTCATCATGCACATAGGAAAGCCAGATGCTGGCAGGTGGTATTGCTCTCTATTGCAGTGCTTCTCCACCTGTGGGCCATGACTCCTCTGGGAGGTAAACAACCTTTTTACAGGGTCACATTTCAGATATCCTGCATATGAGGTATTTATATTATGATTCATAACAGTAACAAAGTTGCAGTTATAAAGTAGCAACAAAATAAGTTTTTGGCTGGGAGGCGGCACAACATGAGGGATTGTAGTACAGAGTCTCAGCATTAGGAAGGTGGAGGACTACTGCCATACTGTTTTCCAACTTAGTTTTTGAGGTATGGTATCTCACCGAATCGGAAGCTTGCCACTAAGCTAGACTAACTGGGCAGTGAGGCCCCAGGGTCCTCCTGCTTCTGTCACCTAGCCTTGGGTTATAGGTGTGCACTACCATGTTTGACTTTTACATAGGTGGCAAAATTTGAACTGGGGTCCTGGTGCTCACTCGGTAAGCCCTTTACCCACTGAGCTATCTATCTCCCTGGCCCTCTGTTTTATGTCAATGAGAAGAATATCACATTACTCCTATCTAGTTCTCAGAAGTGTATGGCTATTATTCTTCAGCCTCTAATGCTGCAAAGCAAATGTTAAAAGTCCACAAATCCACAGTGTGTGTGTGTTGCTTTATCATGAATTCCGACGGTGCTTTCCTGACAACAGACATTTTCTAATTTCCCTTGTGTTTCTTTGAGTCACAAGCTATTCAAAAAAAACATTAATTTTCAAACACATAAGAAACTATCACATATTTAAATTAATGGCACCTGTGAACATAGACTAAATTTTTATGAAACTGGTTATATTTGACCACGATTAAATATTCTTTGTGGTCAAAAAGAATGCTGTGGTTGTGGGATACAGTGCTCTAGACCTATCCACCCATTACATCAAGTGTGTAAACACTCTTATTGAAATGGTTTTTTCTTGTTGATTTTTCTCTGCTCTTCCAACACCTACTAAGAAATTATTTCAAACCACCCACAATAATAATGGATTTGGCAATTTCTTTTGTGATTCTTTTCCTTTCTTTTCTTCCCTTTTCTTCTCTTTTCTTTTCTTTTGCTTACTAGATTTTAAAGGTATATTAGCTACATATCAATTTAAAATTGTATTGTCCTTGTATAGCTAGCTTACTGATGCTGGAAATCAATATTATCTCAAAGTCAATATAGTCACAGCTTTTGTGTCTCTCAGTGACTATAACGTTATATATGTTTCTTAAAGAAATATTGCTTGTAATGAGCATCTAATGGGACTTTTCTAATTTACTCTATACAACTCGCTTGTACTGTCTGTCTGTCAGTGTACGTGCACTGTGTATGTCTGTCAGTGAATCTGCAGTTATCACTGCTAACCACATGCTATTTACCATGCTTCCTTTCTTGTAAGCAGAGGTGCTTACATTTTTCATAATGAATGTTTATTCTCACCCCATTTTCATTCTTGTCAAGTTACACTGTCTCTAGGTCTCCAGCTAATCAGTAATCTTACCCGACCCACATTGTACTCAGCATCCGTCTACATCCGTCCACACTTACCACCCTCTGTCCTCTGTTCTTCCCACAACCCTCCGTCCGTAAGTACTCACCCTGCCCTGACCACCACAGTGAAAGCACCACGGACTTCGCTCTAAGACACTGCATTCCCAGCTCCACAGAGATCAGGCAGAAAAGAACAAGATGAGGACAAATGTGGTGCTGCACTCTGGGAAGGCCAGCATCTCGTTGCTCTCGAGCACATGCTTGCTATGCTGTAAAAAAACAGCTGTGCCAAGAGCGGCCTTTCTGCCCCTTACTGCACTAAACCATTTTTGAAGTTGGCACTATAAAACTCCATCTTCATGTATTAAGAAAATAAGAGAGAAAAAGATGGTGTTTCCTACTAAAGAAACCAGCCAGCTTTAGGGAAGCTGGGTTATCAGGCACCTCAGAAGCACCCAGTTTCGGTTTCACAGTTGCCACACATGCCAAGTTAAACACAAGACAAAGCGAAGTAGGAAGGAGAACTGCAAACAGTGAGGCTGATCAATCTGTAAACTGTTTTAAGTCCATCAGCCAGCATAGCAACATACACCATCAGCCAGAATAGCAACATACACCATCAGCCAGCATAGCAACATACACCATCAGCCAGCATAGCAACATACACCATCAGCCAGCATAGCAACATACACCATCAGCCAGCATAGCAGCATACACCATCAGCCAGTATAGTTAACATACACCATCAGCCAGCATAGCAACATACACCATCAGCCAGCATAGCAACATACACCATCAGCCAGTATAGTTAACATACACCATCAGCCAGCATAGCAACATACACCATCAGCCAGCAGAGCAACATACACCATCAGCCAGCATAGCAACATACACCATCAGCCAGCATAGCAACATACACCCTCAGCCAGCATAGCAACATACACCATCAGCCAGTATAGTAACATACACCATCAGTCAGTATAGTTAACATACACCATTGCCATTATAGCAACATACAGAAGACAATGCCCTTTAATTGACAGAAACTGGATCACATGGATCATTTAGAGAAACACATACAAGAATAAATTAGATACTAATCTTTATGTACAAAGTCTTAAACTCAGAGGTCAAGGCATGATAAATGTGTGTTTTCCTAATACATGGCCCTTTAAAAGGCACTGGCTAATGTGTCTTGTAGCATACAGTGTACCTTCAAAAGGAATTTGCTTTTTAACATCCTTATTTTTCTTAGATCCTCTTGCCTTGCTTGAGAGTGCTGGGATTAAAGGCCAGTGCTACTACACCCAGTCTGAATTCTTTTTATTTAATAAAAGAGTAACATACAAGTCTGAGTCGCAATATACTGAATACAAAGCATTAATGTAAATTTTTAATTTTTTGGAACTGGACGATTTTTTAAATGTCTAGCTAATTTAATCCAAATAGTAAAAGAGCTAGTTCACTCATTACTTTTATTTGTCACAGGAAACCAGACACTGGACTATGACAATATTAAACAACAAGAACAGGGTAGACACCATGGTCATGGCCTATGTTCCAGTCCCTCTGAGGATGAGGCAGGAAGACTACTGCATTGAACCAAGACTAAGCCAGATTGTAGCAACAGCCTGCCTTAAAATAGATAAAGAATTAATCAATCAGAAAACAAAGATGGGAATTGCTTAATTGTAGTTAAATATATGAGGATCAATATCAAAGCACAATGATAGGGTCACAGGGTGGGCTTTTATTCAGAAACCTTTCTAAATTGCAGAAATCATGTTTTTAGCTTGCTTTCAGTTGCTGTGATGAACCACTCTGAGCCAAGGCAATCTGAAGAGGAAGGGTTTATTGGCTTACAGTTTGTAGTTCATCATGGAGGGAAGCCAAGAAAGGAACCAGGAGGCAGACGCTGAAGCAGAGGCCATGGAGGAGCGCTGCTTACTAGCTTGGTCTCCATGGCTTGTCTGGAGTGCCACTGCCTGCAGTAAATCTGGGCACTCCCCTACAAATTATTACTTAAGAAAATTATACAGATATGCCCATAGACCAACAGGTTCCATTTTCCCAAATGACGAGTTTATATCAAGTTGAAAAACAACCGACCAACCGGCCAACCGACTGATACAAAGGACAGGAATGACTTAGTAATCCCGAGTACAGAGTACTGTGTCTTTGGAAAACCACTGGTAACAGTGGTAGAACTATCTCATTCAAGAGATTTGCAAGTCACAACATTTGTTTGAATTGTGATTTGATTTGGAAAGAAAAAAATCAAAGCATACAATTCCCCATAGGAACAGAGTGCAATTTCACTGCCAACTGGTGTGTTAAGTTTGAGCTACCAACTCAAACAATGTAAGGTCCTAGCAAAACATAATCCTGTCAGTGGCACTGAGGGTGACAGGAAGGTAGGGACAGCACCACTTCACCATCTTCCCATGTGAACCTGTCAACATGATTACACTAGATAAGCAAGTCAGGAAAGGAGGGGTCAGCTTCTATTTCTACAATGTTTCCTACATTCAATAATGCAAACATGTTAGCATTTACTATATAAAGAAACCTTAAATGGTGAATGGCACAAATATTACAAGTACTTGCTTCGAGACCATTGGCAGTTCGCATCATTCCCAAGGCAAAACTCCATGTCAGTTGTCAGCATAAACTCCTTTTCTTCATTTGCTTCCTAGGTTTTTAGTATTCCACATGAATTTGCAAATTGCCCTTTCCAACTCTGTGAAGAATTGAGTTGGAGGGGTTTGCAGCCACACAGGAGAAATATATAACACACATAATTTATGTTTGTACCATGATTACCTAACAGTATATACAGCATCACCTTTGATCCCAGTATTATCTAACAGTATGTACAGCATACACCTTTGATCCCAGTATTCAGGAGGCAGAGGCAGACACACCTCTCTGAGTTCAAGGCCAGCCTGGTCTACAGAGTAAATCCCAGGACAACCAAAGGTACGTAGAGAGACCCTGTCTCAAAGAAAAACAAAACAAAACCCAAAACCAAAAACAAAGAAAAACACTCCAAACCAATATACATAAGCACTAACAGAGCTTTCAAAGAAAATCAATAACAAAAAGGAATGGAAAGGTTAGAAGTAATGAGGTGTGTGTGATTTAGTGGCCATGCATTCTTTAGAACATGAGCTGTGTGTACCTGTAAACAAATGAACTGGTCAGCTTGTCAAGGAGAAAGATGCAGAACCAAGAATCAGGATGATCATGCACTCTTGGCAAAGAAAATATGTCCCTCAGTGAACCCAAGATGAGTAGGAGGAGCATCAATATGAACTAACCAGTAACCCCAGATCTCTCTAGGACTCAACCACCAATCAAAGAAAACACATGGAGAGACTCACTGCTCTAGCTGCATATGTAGCAGAGAATGGCCTAGTCCTGTGAAGGTTCTATGCCCCAGTATAGGGGAATGCCAGGACTGGAAATGGGAGTGGGTGGGTTGGAGAGCAGGGGTCAGGGGAGAGGATAGGGGATTTTTGGAAGGGGAACTAGGAAAGGGGATAGCATTTGAAATGTAAAACAAGAAGATATCTACAAAAGAAAAAAAGAAGAAAAAGAAAGACAACTAGTGAAGTACAGGATCATCCCCAGCCCTACCCACTGCTTAAAAATGAAACACTGCACCCAGCCAAGCATGGCGGGTCATGCATGCAGTCTTAGCATAATGTCGGGACTAGTCCTGTAGTCCTGGATGAGACAATAAAACAACAACAAGCAAACAAGTGACACAAGTAAACAAAAAAGGCCCCATTGTGTTCAGGGGTGACCACATAAGAGGCTAAAGGATAAAAGATAAAATAATATAAGTAACTGGAAATTTTCTACGGACATTTTATCTCTGTATTAGGAAAGATTCCCTACTACCCACAAAGTCAAAACTTTGATAGATTTAAGATTAAAGTTAAGGATTTTTATACCATCATCAAAAACAATAGATGACTGACATAATTGAAATTTTGATACTGAACATTCAAAAAAAAAATCTAGGCTATCAACAAGAAATAGACAGGCAAAATAAGACAGGCAAAGATAAACACAAATTGCTAGTCAAAGATATGCAGAAATGATCAACCTCTTAGTAAAATAAAACCAACATGACACCCTATTTAACAGCTGTCAAAATAGCAAAATGAGGACTGGAGAGATGGGTCAGAGGTTAAGAGTCCTGACTGCTCTTCAGGAGGACTCAGTTCAGGTTCCAGCATCCACATGGCACTTGTAACTATTATTTCAGTCCTAGGGAATCTGATGCCCTCTTCTGGCCTCCACAGGCATGAGACACATACATGTTTCCCAGACATACAGGTAGGCAAAACACTCGGACACATGAAATAAGGAAATTTTAATTTAAAAATATAAAATGCAGAATATTGCAAAATACCATACTTTGGAAAAATCTGAAATAAAAACTAGCTATACATTGTTGGTGAGGGTAAAGATTTGTTTTGTCATTTTCTGAACAATGTGGCGGGAGTTAATCACTCTGTACAGAGAAATTTTTCCTCTGGCCTTCCTGACACACACAGGAAGACACATGACATGATCACTGGGACCCAAGAGTGGCAGTCGGACTGGGGATCATTCATAACTAATTTGTGACTTGTACAGAACTGAAATGACTGCAGTTAGAAGCATCTGTCAGGACGTAGGACTGGCACAGCGAAGGGCAGGAAGATAACGGTGAGTAGAGTAAAGAACACCACCATGCGAATGAGAGAATTCCTCTAAATAACTCTAAGCTGATGAAACACCTAGATCAACAGCTAACTGTTGCATAGGTGCGTGCATATGCAGTAGAAATCCTTTCATGCCAAGATGACTGAGCACTCTATAAATACACGAGAAATACTGGCATCCACCTGCTTGTTACAAGTTCACAGACTTAATGGGGCACAAACCAAGTCTCATTCTAAGCTAAGTAGAAATACAAATGTGGCAGAGTCAGTTTGCACTCCTTGCTCAGCTTTGAGCATGTATGTGCTCCTGTTCTATCCCTCTTCACTCCCTCCATCCCCCTTCCTAATCTTGCCTCCCACTTTCCTTCCTCTGTCTTGAGGTCTCACTCAGTATCTGACAGTGTCAAATTCACTATCTTCCTGTCTCAGCCTCCCAAATGATAGGACTACAGGCATAAACCACCACATCTATTGTCAATTTCTCTTTGAAAAATGCTTTGATAATCTTCCCAAATCCTTCTATCTCTAAGTCTATACTACTACTTTAACTTTCCTAACTTGCTACTCATATGGAATGATTTTCCTTTTATCCACCTCCCTTGTTCATTCACATAAAATAAAAACCCCTCAGTGGGTATAGAGAGAATTTAGAAAAGTGACCCAGCAGCAGTGTTCAGCTCTAACCAAGTACTGGGCATTGGGGGAGCATTGTGAACATTGGGGCATTGGGGGTGCATTGTGAACCAATGGTAAGGAGGGAGAATAATAATATAGTCCTGTGCCACATAAATGTGTTCAACGACAAGTTTCCCTTCAGTGATGGTGCCACAAGACTGTATTTTCAGTGACATAACTGAGTGTTGGCTGTGTGTGATGGTCCCATAGTTAAAACCTCATAGGACACATTTCTAACAGTGCACTTATTTGGGGTTAAGGAAGAAAGGAGAAAACACCAAAGAGATGGTGATTTTCACAGTCCAGTCTAGCATTCCCCAGTGAGCAAGGTTAACTTAAGCACTGAGTCTGACACGTACTCATGCTAGCCACGCATTACTGATTCTGTCTGGCACTACACTTCAAATTACATGCTCTCTGTAGTTTCCATCCAAGGATCTCAAATATCAGTTTTCTGGGTACAACACTCCTTCATATTGAAGTGAGAATTTTGGAATTGGGTGTAGCTCAGGAGTCAAGTGGCTGCTGTCCAATATCCCATGTTCAATCCCAGAAATTTTTTAAAAAGTGTAAAATGTATTGAGTGATTAAATTTTAACCCAGCAGCTTCTGCTTTACTCTGACTACTGCCTACTTAACAGCAATAATAACTGCCCCCCCCCATACGGCATTCAAATAATGCAAGGATTGATAAATAGAGAAATCAAACTTTTGTTAGTGACCAAGAACAGCACTGGAAATCTCTGAAGGGGCAACCATTTTATTAAAAGAAAGCTATAATTAGAGTATTTAAACTACCTTAAATGTGAGCTAGAAAGATGGTTAATTCAGTAATGTGTTTGTCTCTGACAAGCTGAGTTTGGAACCCCAACACCCACATAAAAGTGTGCCCATAATCACAACACCAGAGAAGTAGAGACAGAAGGGCCCCTAAGGCCCCCAGGGCACCCACACTAATTAACTGGTAAGCCCTGGATTCAGTGAGAGATCTGTCTCAAAAATAAGGTAGAAGGAACTGGAACGATGGTTCAGAGGTTGAGTACTGACTGATCAGGCAGCTATAATCCTAGCTACTTTGAAAGCTGAAACAGGGAGATCACAAGTTCAAGGCCATCCAGGGCAACATAACGACCCCCTGTCCTTAATTTAAAAAGTTTGACAGGGCAGGACTGTAACTCAGTGGCTCTACCACCGAGACTTCCAGAATTATTATGAGGCCCAGGTTCAACCTCTAGTACTGTAGTAAATAGACAAATGATAAAATAAACATACTATACACATATAAATCAATATTACATTATCAGTAGCCTTCTTTCAGATTAAGAATAGTGTAACTCACTTTATTCAGTTTAGAACTTGGCTAGACAAGCTGAGGCCACGTGAGCAACCATCATTCAGGAAAAGGGATGTCCTAGTACTGCTGCCTGACAGGGCTGTGGAGGCGGCTCAGAGGTTCAGAGTGCTCACTGCTCTTTCAGAGCGCCCAGGCTCACAACTACAGGGTCACTGCTGCCTGGAACTCCAGCTCCTGAGATTTAATCACTCCAGTCTCCTCTGGCCTCAGTGGGCACCTGTGCATACATGTAAAAATCTATACATAGACATACTTCCTTTTAAAATGTAATACTCAAAACACTGTCGCATACAAAGTAAAAACTACCCCTCCAGTACTGTCTACACAAAGATCAGGTTTGCATGCTAAGAAGCTTCACAATTCCTCCTCAGAACTGATATGGCAATAAATGTATTTGCTATGCTTTCACTGGGCCACTCCTCAGTGGACAACAGTGCAGTTCAAATGCAAAATCAGAATATATAACACATATAATTTATGCGTATACCATGATTACCTAACAGTAGGTACAGTATCTAACTTTTCAAATGATAGTTTTGAAAGTAATTTTATCATGTACTCCAATGAGGTCACTTTTCTCATTTAAACTTTTCAAAATTTCTTTCTACAAGGCGCTTTTATTTTAGCTTGCATCTCTACAAGAAGTGAACCCAGATAATCAGTCGTGCCCTTTGCTGTACTACTGCACACCAATGCAGACCTTCCGGCATCTGTACGCATGTTCTTCTCTCACTGCAATTCAATATAAGTACTTAAGAGCAGCTAGCAGTATAATCCCACATGATATTGCATCTGTGTTTACATCTGACTCTTATCATGTGCTTAGGCATGACTTATAAAGGAGAAAAAAAAGGCAAAAAAACCCACTATGAAATATTTTAAAAATAGTCCCAATATAGCTTTTTCATATATCAAAGTCACTAAAATTATAAAACAGAAATATATGTAATTTCAAAAATATTGAAGGCTAGACAAAAAAAGAAACAACAATAATAATTATTCCTCATACTGTTTTACCAGAGTCATCTATCCAAGTGACTGATGTTTGTAGTCTGTAAGATACTTCTGATGTTTGGCTTCATGCTAGAATTTCATACTGTGTGAACTCTGATAAGTTCCTTAACTCATGAAAAAAAGAAAAGAATTATACTCATTCATGGAGATCTCAGGAAGTAGGATAGCAGCAAATTAAAGAGAAATGATATGAAAAACTGTATTTACAGACAATCCCTGGGAAATTCACACAGACTTATGTGACAAGTCAGGTTAGTCCTATTTATTCAAGACAGACGGTGTGAGTACTACATTATGGCAGTCACCATTGCATTTCTACAGCTATATTACAATAAACAGGGAAAGAACTGCTTCTAATTTTTGACTGAGTGCAAGGCTTAAGGTTTATAGTTATCTTAACATAGCCATAGAAACACAAACAAGAGCATAACTAAATATTTAAGAGTTTCATGTTATTATTTATAGGCCAAAGTTATCATCTCAGTGTACATCTCAGTTTACTTAAGGTAGTAATTAACAAATAGCTTAAAAATCATTAAAGCCTCAAAAATTTGTTCTTCTTAATTTATAACTGATCGATTTAAAGCTAATGTGCTGCAGGATTCTTCACTAAAGATGTGTATGGAATGAGAAGGGACCACCACTCATAAGAGGCTCACAGGACCAAAGATCAAACCAAAGGCTTCAAGCACACAACAGGAGCCTAGCGTCCACCTCAGTTCCCCAGCCTATCTCCCGTCTTCAGTTTATGTAGGGAAATCACTCCCCAGTACTATCTATCAGCCACTTCATTGAAACCTCCTTTACCATACCTAACCACGGACATCTTTAACATTTGAAAATGCGTTTTTTCAAAACCCCTACTATCAACAATAACAACAACAGCAGCAATAACAACAGGTTAAATAGTACAGTGGTGAATATACAAAATAAATATAGTTATTTCATTTTCTTTCTCAAATCTAAAACCAAACTTTTTATAACTGCTTTAATGTGATACCAAAGAGTACAATCACAAGATTTTAAAGCTTAAATGTGTGAGTATATTCATATGATATTCATGTGAACACATTTCTACCTTTGTGGTATCAGTAAACTAAAAAGCACTTAGGCTGGTTTTAAAGGCTCGGAAGGACACAGAAGGATTCCCTATCAGTACAGAAGACCCACAGCTTCTGATGCTACAATAGTCGTTTTTCCTAGCATCCTCTACTGGTGGTTTTCCAAGACAGCAAGAAGAAATGATGCTAATGATAGAAAGGTATGTGCCTGCTATTCCATCTAAGGTGAATTAGTCAGCATGCAGTCATCAAGAGCTAGAGCTCATTTGTCAAGAATAAAAACGGGAAAGGAAAAGAATAGAACTTTGGGAAAGAGAAAATATTTTAAAATACAACAAAGCATCACATTCTAAATAGTAAACATCAATTTCATCAATTCTTCTGCCATTCCTCTAGTCACCTAGCATCACCACAGCATCCTCACACAAGGCCCCATGATGTAGGCAAGCCTGCTCAACCCTTCACCCTTGTTAAGTTACAATTCTTAGTGCTGTCATCAGCGTCCTAGCCTATAGCCATATTATAGAAGGAAAATAAAAACGTTTTGCTGCTGGCTTAGCCATAAAATATGTATTTCAAAATGAATACAAATATTATTTATACATAAATAATATAAAATATATCCATTACTATTTCCCATTTTATATACCACTACTTATTCATTTAAATGGATTTTAAGAGTTAACATTTTTCCAGACAATCCTCTGCTGAAACATCTGCAACTTAAATATGACTGCATTGCTGAGAAATATTGACCAGTACCTATCCCCAGATTTCACAACACAATGCATATAACTTCGTTCTTAATGGCTGCAATGGTGAGCGATAGATGAAAGCATTTGAGAACAAAAAGGAAATACAAAGAGAGAGCCAAAAGTGATGGAAACGGGAGATACCTGTGGTAGCAACGAGCTCTCTCGCACACCTTTTGTTTTCTCCGAGAAATGCATACTGCAGTCAAGACATTTCAGGCACAAGAGCCCCAAATCTGTTTTTCTAATATTAAACACAAAGGAAAAACACTGACAGCAAGCCTGGTAAATAAATCCCTCCCTTGAAAAGGAAGGCAGCAAAAAGGAGGCTGACATAGACGCAGGAAAAAAACTAAACACCATCTTATTTCTACCTGCACAAGTTGCCATTTGCTGCAGCGATCAAGAATCTCCTTTTTCCTGTTGATTTCAAGCACCTTTCAGAAGAGCCTTCCCCCGTTAAGTCATCTGTTGATATGCCTTACGTATGTGATATTTTAATATCACAGGGTTGCTAGGAAAAAAATCCATTCTTTCCTGTTCAGGTAAACATGTTTACAGCAGCTGCACAGACACTGGGTGGTTCAGACTCACATGTCACACACATGTCGTCAGCAATAAGAAAAGCCCCTTTCTCTGGCGATTAACATTTTAAATAATGTAAGAGCAGTGAACAGCCCTCTCCTAACCAACTTACCTTTCATAAAGCCACATCAGCAATAGCAGCAACAGCTCAATGTAGAACAGACACTATTTGACGCTAGAAGCAGGAAATTACAATTGCGGTAGTCTGTGCTCAGGTCCTTGCCACAACCAGTCACCTCTCCACAATGACGCTACCAACACACCTTTCCCTTCGAAAGAACGAGCAGGCTTCTCCGAAATGCAACGTTTATCTGAACAACTGAAAAATCATTCATGGCACCGGGGATTTTAATGTGGGCTCAGATATATTCAAAATGTGTTTAAAACCGAGAAGAAACCTCTTTGGAACAGCCTAAAATCTTTGTATCTGCTTCTAGACAGGAAATCCCACACAAAATCTAAAATTGCCAGGAAAGGTTACAAAACCTGGCGTTTGGCATCCCGGAGGGGAGGGAGCAATGCAGGCCGGGCGGGGGTGGGGCGTGGGGGCGCGCCAGGGTTGCCACTTAAACAGGATTTCCTAGTTCTCTGGACAACACATCGATGCCATCAGGGGCGCATTTATTCCCCCAATCTTAAAAACTCGTCGTTCAACACCCCGCAGGAGCCCCACGGAGCCACTGGGTGCGAAAGGCATGAGGAATTCCTTATATAGCCGCGGCCGCAGCAGCACAGGGCTGTGGCCGCCCATCACCACACGCAGGTACCCGGGCGGGGGCATCCCTCGGCCGCCGCCGCAGGGACTGTCCAGACAATGACCAGGAGCAGAGGCTGTCCGCGCTGGAGCCGCGAGCACACACTCGCCTAAGAGAGGCACCATCCAGCAACTCCCGCGTCTCCCTACGTTGGGAGAGCCCACGGGGCACCCACCGACACAAGTCGGGGTGTTTCATTCTCTCCTAGTGCCTGTGGCTTTTTTTCCCTTTAAAACAAAACAAACAAAACAAAACAAAACAAAACAAAAAACCCACCACCAACAACAACAAAAAACTCTGTGGTCAGGCCGAGGAGTGTGTTTCCCTGGCACATCCGCGGAAATCAATACCCCGCGCAGCTGCACCGCGAGCCGCAGCCCCGTGCGCTCGTCGGGCCGCCCGCCCCCTCCCCCACCCGCCCCACTCGCGACTGTGAGCGCCAGCCCAGCTCCATTATCTGTCCTCTGCTGGCGCATTGGGCCCAGGTAACAACTTCCCCAAACCGAAAGAACCAAAGCGAGGCGCATGCACACAGCCCCGTGCCCGCCCGGACTCGGCTGCCCGGGCGTCCCGACCTGTCTGTGCTATTTCCCGGCCCGCAGGCGGCGAGTCCACGCACACACCCGCCCCGTGGCAGCAGCTAGGAGCCACTAGAGCGTGCCCGGCCCCCGACGGGCACCGCAGGCGCGGGGTTCCAGCCCCCTGGGCGCCGACTCACGCCGGCCCCGCGCGTCCCCATCCCCGCCCGCCCGCGAGCGCGCGGGGCGCAACTTTCCCGCGGGCGCCCGACCGGGCGCGCAGCGCCCGCTCCCGCGCACACGCGCGCACGGCCGACACGCAGCCGACACGCAACCAGCCCGCGGCCGCCCGTCCTCTCCCGCCCGCGCCCGCCCCGCAGCCCGCGCCCGCCCGCCGCAAGTTTGTTCCCCGCCGCTGCGGCCTGCGCGGAGAGAGGATCGCGCGCGGGGAGGCGCCGAGGGGCAGCAAGAGTGGAGAAAGTGCGGAAAGAAGCAACAGCCGCTCCACCCGCGGGCGGAAAAGTGGCCGGGCGCGGCGGCGGGATGCGGCGCAGCTAACGGTCCCCGGCGGCCGCCGGAGCCGCTAGGCGCAGAGGCAGGTAAGACATAACGGTCCAGTCCAGCAGCCGCGGCGGCGGCGGCAGCGGCGGCGGCAGCGGCAGCGGGGCGCACTACTTTACTTTCCCACTCTACTCGGCCCGGCCCCGCCGCCGCCCCCGGCCCGCTTGGCCCTGCGCCCCTCGCCCGGCCGCCCGCTGCCCGCCGCCGCACCGGGCCCCTCCGCCACTCACCGTTATTGCGCCGCGGGTTCGCCTGCTTTCTGCGCTTACACCTGGGGCCATCCGCCATGATCCTCTCGCTTGTGTCTAAATGCTCGAGTCACCTCCTCCCTCCCTCCCTCCCTCCCTCCCCTTCCCCCCCCCACCCGCGGCCTCCACCCCTCCCCCTCCCCACCGCACCTGGTTTACGACACTCGAGGCTTTACGACATCACCTTCCTAACACCTAGCGGCGCTCGCTCTACGGCCGGAACCTTGTTGCTAGGGCCGGGGTGGTTTGCGGCAGCCTTGGACGCTGCAGAGTTTGAATCTTGAAGGCGAGGGAAAAGTTTTGCTCAGGTGTGGTGGAGTAGCGGAGAATAGTGCTGGGGCTCTGGGGACAGGAATGGGAGGCGACAGCGTGGCTTCCTAGGCCAGGTTGAGCTGGCGGCATGGGCCACACCCGCTCATCCCCCACGCAGACGAGTTGCGCACTTTGCGGAGACCCGCGCGCTCCTGCTGTTGGTGCGGCGACCCGCACGTGCGCGCCGGGGACGTGGACAGCCGGGACGCGTCGCTCGCGAGCTACCTGGCTCGTTCTGCTGCCTTCCTCCCCTCCCACGGACGCGCGGGTTTCCCCAGCCTACCCGGACGGGAAGTGACTGCAGTTAGGTTGAACTTCAGCAGGACAGAGAGGCCCGCAAGAAATTCCGCTCACAGGAAAGCAGCATGAGTAATCCCCCGCACGGTGCCAGCGCCTAGATCACCTGTCACCCTGCCTATCCTATCCTGCAGGATCCCAGGGTGGCCATACTCAGGGTTGTAGTGACTTGCCATTGAGGCATAACCTGTAACCCGAAAAGTCAGGAGCCTGAGGCAGGAGGATGTCTGAGAGTTTGGGCTACAGAGTGGAACCCTGTCTCAAAATAACTAAATTTTACACTTATCTGAGCAGTTGTCGCACTGGGAGGGCCTCAAAGCTAAAAGCAAGGGTTACTAATGTGGGCTGACGCTGGTTTTTATCTTAAGTCCTTCGACTTTGTTCAAGACCCAAAATACCTTGATACCTGTTTTCAGAAATAGGGACTTAAGTTGACCCTTCTCCCCCTGCTTCCCACCCCTTTTCAAAGGAGGAATTATGTGGGACCACTCTATGAGATAAATGAACTAAGCCATTGTTTCATATATGTAGTTATTGTATTGTTTTTATGGATAGAGATAACATACCATAAACATGCCTTATAATGTAAGAAATACTACATTAAATCAGCACAGTATGGATAAATGACACCTGCTGGTAGGTTTCTGCCTACGGAGTCTGCCATACCCAAGGAAGGGTTTTTTTATGGCGATACACACCAGCAGTCTTTAAATGTGGGAGGTGGAGGCAGGAAGGTCACACGTACCAAGCCAACTTTGATTTGTATAGTGAGACCCTGTCTGTAAAAACAAACAGCACCAACCATGAGATGTTAAAGATTCATTAAACGTAAGTAAGTGTACAGCCAGAGTCCAGTAATTAAAAAGTGCTGGCTATAGATTAAACCCTTCCCACATTTGCTGTGTCTGAATAATAGGACTATACATGTAGTTTGCATATCAGATCTGTTCACTGCAAAACTAGACTTTTTCTTGGTCTAGTTCATACAGGCAGTGCTTCTTCAGTACTGTGTTCACTGAAACATACGTGTTAGAATCGTGTCCTCAGATTTGTGGCCTTGAATCACCATGTGTGATTTAGTCCTTGGCATCTTGAGTACCTGGCATTACTCAAATGAGCCATGGCCAGGCCTCTGTGACTTTCTGAATCACATCATAAACTTTTGTCTTTTACTGGAAATTGTCTAGTTTCCAGCCAAAAAGAAAAGAAAATGTTCTCTCTACCACAATTTTACCTTCCCTTAAACTTGGAGGGGTCACACTTTCAGTTCTTTTCCTGGCTTGTGAACACTTCTGTGTTATTCCTCAGCCTAACAATCATGGACACACAAACAGCCCAGAAGAAACTTAGTTCCTTCTGTGCTTACAGATGTAGTTGGGCTGGGCTGCAGTATTAACTATGGGGACAGTAACCTTTCCGTGGGATTGTCTGTATCCTCAGCACCTACCAGAGTGCTTAACCGCCTTGTAAAGTTTAATAAATATTTCTGGAATAGGTTTTGTCTAAGTTTCCTGAACCTGTTCTTATCAATAAAGTAAAGGTTGTGTGCCTTACTTTATCATCGTTTCCGGAACTGTTAAGGTGAGTGAAGCCCTGTAGCTACCATCCATGGCCTTTCTAGACCGTAAGCTCTCCGTTTTCATTTTCCTTTTCCCTAAGGCATTACTTCTGCTCAGTTTGATTTTTAAAATACATCCAGGAAATACTGGTGAGCCAAATCTACACAAAGTTTCACTTTCACAAAAACCTTTGATAATTTACAAATTAAATATTTGGCTTCTGTTCGTATTTCTATAATGTTATTGAAGATATTTGAAATCTTTGCTAGAGAGAGCAGACAGAAGTAAGTCTCAGAATATAGAACACTGCTTAAAACTTTATTCTATGTGACAGCTTTATCTTAACCAAAGAATGGGGAAAATCTTTGGAATCAAGTTATAAAGGAAATACATATTAAAATTTAGACTAAATCCAGCCCTTGGGAGGTAGATAAAGGAGGATCAGAAGTTCAAGAAAATCCTTGGCTATATACTGAGTTCCATGACAGCCTGGGCTACGGGAGATGCTGTTTCAAAATAAGAATAGGTAGAAGGGCTAAGGAGGCCAGTGAGTTTAACTTGCATCATGTCTTGTTTGCAGTGACTGGTGTATCACAGAACATGCCTTCAGTTTGTGCATTTGTTAGCGGGATGTTGACACTGCTTTGGGTACTAGGATTGTATATGTTGAGCAAGATATACTGTAACATGTGGATTGCTGTATTTTCAAAATTTAATGGGAAGATGTAAGTGTATCCATCCGATTCTGAATTTTCTATACAATTTTCATACCCTATGCACACACTTGCTTTTCATGTAAGACTGGCTTACAAGTCAGGATAAGCTCTGATAGATGACTATTTTGAAGTTACTGGGTGTTTTGTATCAAGGCCACCTCACTGTCCAAGTACATTTGAGATGTATGACTATGGTTCTCTAGGTAATGTCATGGAAGACTCCTCTGCCAGTGCTTCCTCTCCATCCAGTGCCTGTTTCACATTAGACCTTTGAAGGAGAGTGTTCTCCATACATGTTCCCTGGGGTTTCCATTGCTGATAAAGTACCATGACCAAAGGCAACTTGGAGGATATTCTAGTTACTGTTCTGTTGCCGTGAAGAGACATCTACTGACTAAGGTAGTTTTTATAAAAGAAAGCATTTAACTGAGGGCTTGCTTACAGTTTCAGAGGGTTAGTGCATGATCATCATTGGAGAAAGCAGGCAACCATGCGCTTAGAGCAGTAGCTAAGAGTTTTATATGCTGATTGCAGGCAGAGAGTGACTCTATGTGGGCATAGGCTTTTTAAACCTTAAAGCACACTTTCGGTGACATACCTCCTCCCACAGGCCACACCCCCTAGTCCTTCCCAAATATTTCCACTTGAACATGACTGAGCATTCAAATATATGAACCTGTGGGAGCCATTGTTATTCTAACCCCACCAGGAATGAAAGGATTTATTCAAGCTTGCCAGTCTCAAATCAGATTTTTATTACTGAAGGAAGCCAGGGCAGGAGCCTGCAAATAGGGATTGTTGCAGAGGCCATGGCAGGAGTGCTGCTTACTGGCTTGATCCTCATGGCTTGCTTAGCCTGCTTTCTTATAGCATTTAGGACCACCATCCTAGGAATGACACTGCCCACAGTGGGCTCACATGTTGGTCATCAATTAGGAAAATATACTACAAGTCACTCTGGTGGGGGGCATTTTCTCAGTTGAGGCTCCCTCCTCTCAAATGACTCTAGCTTGTGTCTGGTTGACAAAAAAAAAAAAAAAAAAATGACCAGAACACATTTTTTAAAAAAATGCAGGGGCCCTTCTGAGTTCAAGGCCAATCTAGAGTGAGTTCCAGGGCTATACAGAGAAACCCTGTCTCAGGACCCCCCCCCCCCAAAAAAAAAACAGAAAGAATGCAGGGGCCCTTCAAGCTGCTTCCATGCAATGGCTAAGTTGAGACTGGATCAGTTGTTCATAGTGGGTGAAGCTGGTGGTCATCTCATAGCTGCTGTTCAGCCAGTCTGCAGCCAGACCCTGAAGATGCTTAGCTAGCAGCCCTCCTCAGGGCCTGTGTCAGCTTCACTAATAAAGCCTCCTTGGAGATGACAAAGGACCATGTTTTCCTCATGCCTCCAGGTAACTTTTATTATGTACTGCATCACAAAGCTTCTCTTTAAGGAAAAGCCTCCCACTCTCAATAGAAACCAACACGCTGTTAACAGGCAGGGCTATTAACATAGGTGGCATTCTCAAAACATCTGATATAGAAGCATAAACTTACTTAGGGAGATAGTTGCAAAATGTCATTGATCATCTCCAGAAGCTAATACAATAGTTAATGTGGATTAATTTCAAGAACTGCTCTTAAAGAATGTATCCTTTATTGATACCATGTGTGAACATGAGTGATGTGCTCAGGTGATTGACACCAGAGAGCCCAGCCTGAACAAATGGTTTTGAGTGGACTGTACTTACCACAGTATCAGGGGTCTGGCATTTGGTTTGCATTGCTGTCTTTGCCCCTTTGTTTCTGAGTATGTCTTTGTTTGGCATTTTGAGTTCTCTTAGCAGCTGGCTGATTTTGTTACAGAGTACATCTGTTCTTTGGCTTATACTCCTGGCTTTCTGTAATTCATGGTCTCAGTCACAGGCACTGCTAGCACTTATCTCTTGGAACATATCTAGTTCACAGTTAAAATTTTTAAAAAAGTGAGTAGCCTGTTTTAAATCTTTGACCATTGTGTTAAGGTCACATGAAAAGGTTAGCAGTAGAAACCCATGTTGAGTTACATCCACAACTCTTACGTCCCTGGTCTGACCTCGACCATCCCTTCACCTCTTGCTTCTGGTCCTTTACTGCTTTTCTTTATCTTACATATTGAGGCCACACACTGGGCCACACCCCACTATTTTACTTTTTAGTCATTCTCTTTCTCTTTCTTTGTTCCAGGTCTGACATAGTTCTGTTTGGATCCTTTCCCTTTGTCTTGTAGGCCAAGGTTTTAAAAAGTTGATCCAACTCTAGAGTTGTGCTTGCTCTTGTGGTGATTCCTGGTGTGTCTAGTGAAGCCCAGTCTCTGCCTGGCAGTCCCTGAGGGGCTGCCTTCCAGGGCCCATATTGTCAGGCTCCTTTGCTCGTGTCCCCAGTTCTGTTTGCTTTTGGACAGTTGGAGAAGCCTTGGCAAAAGATTAAAGGAAAGAGCAAGTCCAGAATATTCCCTCCCTGTGGCTACAGCTCCATCTTCAACTAGGGCTATGGATCCTGCCAGATGCCTGTGTCTTGTAGCCAAGTTATAGAAACTGCTTCCCTCCCTGTGCCTTCAGGCCTAGAGACATGATGGTTAGATTCCCTGTCATTCCTTCCCTGAAGAGCTGTGTCCACCTTTGTAAGAACTTTCCTCATTAAACTCCCTTCAGTTACCCCGTCAGCACCACCTGCCAGGACCCTGAAGAATACATAAGTTGGAGTAAGAACTGTTGTGCAACCTGTCAACCAGGAGTCCCAGTTCCATTGCTTCTAAATTGAAATTTGAATGGAGACAAATATCCTAGTGAGTATTCATACAAAATGTCAGACACTAATTATCCCATAAGGATAGAATGAAAGCTCTGTCCTTACCTAAAATCTAGATGAGATAACTTCAGAATAGTTTTTAAAATCAGAGTTTATATGCACTTACAGCACTGATCCTGGGGTGCTTCATAATCTTTGTAAGACAGGACTGTCTGTTCTTACCACGAGGCTATTCCTAGTAATGGCTCTGATTCTCCCTCCTTGCATGTGCCCAGGTGCCACCATGCCACTAGTTCTTCCCAGTGTGATAGAAGCTGAAGTAGTGTGTACAGCTCTGAGGCAGCCTTCACAAGCTATGACTAGCCATTCCTGGGCTTCTCCCTGTTGATTGAAATCAAGCCTACTGTGCCAGGCTCCCAAGGGAAGGCAGAACAAACCTGAAGGGGCAGAGTTCCTGGCAATGAGATAAGGAACCAGCCTGTCTTTCTCTTATAGAGAGAGAGACACCACGGGTAAGCTGCCATTCTCTTAAGATATCTTGGTATTCAGCCAGCAGTACTCCTGTCTAGTGTGCGTGTATGTATTAATGTTCTCTTGCTGCTGTGAAAACACGGACCACCAGTGTATGAAAACCACACTTAATAACTTATCATCCTGGAGGTCTGAAATGGGTATCACAAGGCAAAAAGATTTTCTATTGAGGCTTTTGCAGGATTAGGAACCATCAGAAAACTTTAGAGGGGAACATCTCTTTTCCTTTCCAGCTTTGATGGCCACTCATATTCCTTAGTTCTTGGGCCTCTTTCTCCATCTCCAGACTCATGGACATCTGCAGAGCCTTTCTCCAGTCATCTGCTCTCTGGTTCTTTATGCTACCCCACATGGCAGATGCCTTGGTGATGAATGTAGCCTGCCTAGATAATTGAGGCTGTCTTTCTGCTTTAAGATCAGCTGGTAAGCAAGTTCAGTTTTGCCTGTAACCTTATGTTCCCCTGGGACATGACTAACCGAGTCCTAGCTAACTTTGGTAGGGATTGTATTATACATTGAAAGTTTTGTGATTGAGAAAAAAGGTTTTATTAACTTGTTTAACTTTAATTTTAGTCTTTATCTTTAATTTTTAAGCAGCTTTCCATTATTATGTTAATTAATCGATACTCCTTATGGAACATTTAGCAGTATTGTCACATAGAAATATTTAATTATTAAGAATTAATTATTTTTCTTCAACTTATGTTCCTGAGAGCATTTTATGCGATAGACACAGCATGAATCTATTAATATCTAGCACAGCCCCTGACTTCAAGAAACTTACAGATTGTGGGAGAAGCATATTTGTCAAAAGTCATCATACAAATGGCAGGGGGTGGGGTGGTTATATGTAGGAGACACTAAGGTAGAAGATGTCTGTATTGGAAAGGATGGAGCTTGTCAGAAGTCAAGTGGAGCAGAAATAAATCACAAGATATACAGAATCCCAGGATGAAAGCACAGCCTTCTAGAGTTAAACCTGCAGACGGGAGGGTTTGACTATAAGGAGTTCCTAGTTCTAGGTAAGACTGTCTCAGTGGACAAGTCTGAGACAGGTTATGTGAGTGATGCTATGAGAATTTGGGGTATTGCCTTGGATCTTAAGAGGACTGCATCATACAAGATGTAACTTTGTATTCTGAGAAGGGAAAGTAAGATGAGCAGGAAGAACAATAAGAGGACATTAGCATTTTTCACTAGAATTTAAGAATGAGTTCAAGTAGGAACAGCCACGTGGATGCACATATACCATGAGGATCCCAATGAGTCACAGGTGAGGTCTGCAATCCCAGGCGGTATGAACAAGACATGAGCAAGTATTGCGAAGGAAGCCCAAAGGTAGCCACCAATTCATGCTGTTTTCTGCCTGTGATTTTTGTTCTAATATAGAACCGAGGTCTGCTATCTTCCAGGTTCCTTTTTATGTTCCGAGAAGGCAGATTTCCTTGCTTTGCCTGGACTAAAAGTATCTGTGCCTGTCGAGTATGTCAGAATTCCTGTGACCAGCAAGCAGGCTCCCTCACAGAGCTCATCATTCTTCCACATACCCATAAATGCCTCATTTCACTACAAGTTTTTTAAAAAAAATTATTTCAAATTATGTGGGTGCAGGGCACATGTGTTTACAGGCTTGCAGGTGCTTGTGAAGAGCAGAAGGTGTCAAAACCCCTGGAGCCCCAGTTATAGGTCAAAGTGAGTGCTAGGCACAAAACTAGGGCTCTCTGCAAGGTAGTCCTCCTAACACTAAGCAATTTCTCCAGCCACAAACGCTGAGCTCGCTGAGCTCGTCCTCCAAGTGGTACTGGGGTTGAACCTCGAGCCGCATACATGGCAGGCAAGCACTCACCACCAGCACTGTTATGTGCTTTGCTGTTCTTGTTGCTGTTTTGTTTTGCTTCTGTTGTTTTTTGCTCCAGTCTCTTCCCTTGCTCTGCATTTTTCCTCTTTCCTTTGTGACACATAGGCTGGCACCTGTGCAGTGGGAGAGAGTTCTTGTCACTGGTGACTCATCGTGCAGGGAGCACAAGGAAGAGCAAGGGGATAGTGTGTAAGTTTCCCTGGTGTCTAGCACCGCTGAAAAGAATATCACCCCAGTCACAGGTGGAGTGACCGCATGGAGAGCCAGAGGGGCAGCAGAGCTAACACAGCTGGAGCATTAGCTGCCATGCTGTCTGGGGATGGTAGTGACTTTCAGAGGTGTGCTGTTTGAGGAGTAAATGTCCCACTCTAGGACATTGGATCTTCAACTTCCTAACCCTGCAGCCCTTTACTTCAGTTCAAGTTGTGGTGAGGCCAGCCATAAAGTTAGTTTGTTGCTACTTTATAACTATAATTTTGCTACTATTATGAATTGTAATGTAAATATCTGATATGCAACCCCTATGGGAATCACAACCGAACCACTGATTTAGGACAAACAGCACAATGTGCAGTACAGTGAGCAAGATGGTATGCAGTACTTACCATCCATCTAAGAGTTAAGGATCATAAGAGAAACTCTGAGCTTTTGTTCCTTGGTTTGAATTTCCCAGATACCACTTTAAAAGGCTGACACAAAATGATAAGAATTTATAAAGATAAGAGGTTTTATCATTTTTTGTTTTTACTTTTTGTCTTTTGTTTTTAGCTCACAAGTGTAGGGCTGGAGCTACAGGAACCATCCAGGTGCACTGGCTTGGCCTCTGCATCTTTCTGTGCCACTGTCTCATTCTGTTTCCGGCTGTGCGTGGATGCGGATGGCCCAGAGAGGTACGTATGTAGAGACATAACCACAACATTACCTGCTGATACTTAGAGGAGAAAAGGGTTTCTCAGACCCAACTGTGGTTAAAAATTGTATTAGATCTTTCCTACAAGTGTACTTTGTACAATTATAATATTAATTTGAGCATATACATAAAGGTTACATATAGCTTTAGTTTGACACTTCTCCTTTTTACCTACCAAGTTTTTCTTTATGTCTACATGATCTTTATATTCTTTTTTTTTACTGCATTGTAACATTCCTCAATTAATAATTGGACTGTAATATACTAAACCAGTCACCTATTGTTGAGAGTTTAAATTAATTGTAATATTATATAAAGAACAAAAACTGTTACCATTTTGTTTTGTTTTGATTTTTATATCATTTTGTGGAAAAATTTCCTCAAACCTGTAATGAATTAATAAATGGGAATGACATGGTTGTCTCCCCCATATAGAGACATGCACACACACCTACACACCTAATCTTTCGTCAGTGTCTGTCTATCAGGTAGCTCTGACTGTCCTAGAACTTGATATATAGAACAGGCTGACCTGAAACTCTCAGAGATATGCCTCTGCCACCAGAATGCTAGGGTTAGAGGCATACAATGCCATGCCTGGCTTAAAGAGGAGAGTCAGCCATGGGTGCTGGAAACCAAACTCTTACTTAATTGTAAGCCTATTCTTTAACAGGTGAGCCATCTCTCTAGTGCGTTATGTCTTCTAAAGGAATGGCTAGCTCCCTTTTGAGAAGGATTGTGTTGATTCTGTTACCGTCTGTCAGCAGACCTGGGAGACAGATTCTCTCCTCTGAGTTTCAGTGCTCAGAGCACTCTCTGCTGGCAAGCTCTCTTACAGGGAAGGTGCGCAGATATCTTGTGTTTGGACCTCCTCCTGGCCGAAGAAGAAGGCCCAAAACAGGACCTTTCTCAGAAGCTGTGTTGCTTTTGCAGTTCCCAGAAGCTGTCAGCTTCTGTGGTGCAGACTCTCACCTGTGCAGACTAAATTCCTAAGTTCCGCGGAGTCCCAGAACCAAGATGGCGACCGCTGCTCCTGAGGCTGAGGCCGCCTCCCGAGTGATCTATATGAGAGACTGTTTCACTGTGCTTAAAGGTTTTTTTTTTTTTTTCTAAGTTGGGAGTTTATTTATAGTGACTGGAAGCATTTGGATTCCTTGTCATTTTATAAAAGATAGTGTTGTAGTTCAGTTTCCTTTGCTTTGATGAAACACCATAACCTGGAGAGGAAGGGTTTATTTCCGCTTATAACTCTCAGGTCAGAGTCCATCACTGAGGCGGGAGCTGAAGCAGAGGCTGTGGAAGGTGCTGTGTATAGGTTTGCTTCTTATGCCTTGTGCAGCCTACTGTCTTAGAGAGCCGAGGGATCACTAACAGAGGGGAGACACAACCCACGATAGTCTGGGGCCTCTCACATTGACATCAGTCAAGAATGTGCCCTACACAGGTGCCTACAGGCCACCCTATGAGACTCGTTCTTTCAAGATGGTCCTACCTTATGTCAACATGACATGAAAACTAGCCAGCACAGATAGAAAACATTTACATGGAACAAGAACCTTTGTAAACAATGCACTCTGTAGTACATTAATTCACACATACGGGTTTTTTTTTGTTTGTTTGTTTTGTTTTTTAAATTTTATTTATATATTATATACACATATATATATATTTAAATATAATTCAAATCATAATTAATTTAAATCATTTATAACATGTTCATTTGCACATGGAACATGCTATTAACCCTTTAAGCTATTCTTTTTTTTTTTTAGATTTTTTTATTAGGTATTTTCAATGCTATCCCAAAGGATCCCCCATACCCACCCCCCCCCAATCCCCTACCCACCCACTGCCCCTTTTTGGCCCTGGCGTTCCCCTGTACTGGGGCATATAAAGTTTGCGTGTCCAATGGGCCTCTCTTTGCAGTGATGACTGACTAGGCCATCTTTTGATACATATGCAGCTAGAGTCAAGAGCTCCCGAGTACTGGTTAGTTCATATTGTTGTTCCACCTATAGGGTTGCAGTTCCCTTTAGCTCCTTGGGTAATTTCTCTAGCTTCTCCATTAGGAGCCGTGTGAACCATCCAATAGCTGACTGTGATCATCCACTTCTGTGTTTGCTATGCCCCGGCATAGTCTCACAAGAGACAGCTATATCTGGGTCCTTTCAGCAAAATCTTGCTAGTGTATGCAATGGTGTCAGCATTTGGAAGCTGATTATGGGATGGATCCCTGCATATGGCAATCACTAGATGGTCCATCCTTTCGTCATAGCTCCAAATTTTGTCTCTGTAACTCCTTCTATGGGTGTTTTGTTCCCATTTCTAAGAAAGGGTAAAGTGTCCACACTTTGGTCTTCGTTCTTCTTGAATTTCATGCGTTTGGCAAGTTGTATCTTATATCTTGGGTATCCTAAGTTTCTGGGCTAATATCCACTTATCAGTGAGTACATATTGTGCGAGTTCCTTTGTGATTGGGTTACTTCACTCAGGATGATACCCTCCAGGTCCATCCATTTGCCTAGGAATTTCATAAATTCATTTTTTTAAATAGCTGAGTAGTATTCCGTTCTGTAAATGTACCACATTTTCTGTATCCATTCCTCTGTTGAGGGCATCTGGGTTCTTTCCAGCTTCTGGCTATTATAAATGAGGCTGCTATGAACATAGTGGAGCATGTGTTCTTCTTACTCGTTGGGACATCTTCTGGATATATGCCCAGGAGAGGTATTGCAGGATCCTCCGGTAGTATTATGTCCAATTTTCTGAGGAACCGCCAGACTGATTTCCAGAGTGGTTGTTCAAGCTTGCAATCCCACCAACAATGGAGGAGTGTTCCCCTTTCTCCACATCCTCGCCAGCATCTGCTGTCACCTGAGTTTTTGATCTTAGCCATTCTGACTAGAGTGAAGTGGAATCTCAGTGTTATTTTGATTTGCATTTCCCTGATGATTAAGGATGGTGAACATTTTTTCAGGTGCTTCTCTGCCATTCGGTATTCCTCAGGTGAGAATTCTTTGTTCAGCTCTGAGCCCCATTTTTTAATGGGGTTATTTGATTTTCTGGAGTCCACCTTCTTGAGTTCTTTATATATATTGGATATGAGTCCTCTATCCGATTTGGGATAGGTAAAGATCCTTTCCCAATCTGTTGGTGGTCTTTTTGTCTTATTGACGGTGTCTTTTGCTTTGCAGAAGCTTTGCAATTTTATGAGGTCCCATTTATCGATTCTTGATCTTACAGCACAAGCCATTGCTGTTCTATTCAGGAATTTTTCCCCTGTACCCATATCTTCGGGGCTTTTCCCTAATTTCTCCTCTATAAGTTTCAGTGTCTCTGATTTTATGTGGAGTTCCTTAATCCACTTAGATTTGACCTTAGTACAAGGAGATAGAAATGGATCAATTCGCATTCTTCTACATGATAACCGCCAGTTGTGCCAGCATCATTTGTTGAAAATGCTGTCTTTTTTCCACTGGATGGTTTTTGCTCCCTTGTCAAAGATTAAGTGACCATAGGTGTGTGGGTTCATCTCTGGGTCTTCAATTCTGTTCCATTGGTCTACTTGTCTGTCACTATACCAGTACCATGCAGTTTGATCACAATTGCTCTGTAGTACAGTTTTAGGTCCGGCATGGTGATTCCACCAGAGGTTCTTTCATCCTTGAGAAGAGTTTTTGCTATCCTCGGTTTTTTGTTATTCCAGATGAATCTGCCAATTGCCCTTTCTAATTCGTTGAAGAATTGAGTTGGAATTTTGATGGGGATTGCATTGAATCTGTAGATTGCTTTTGGCAAGATGGCCATTTTTACAATGTTGATCCTGCCAATCCATGAGCATGGGAGATCTTTCCATCTTCTGAGATATTCTTTAATTTCTTTCTTTAGAGACTTGAAGTTCTTATCATACAGATCTTTCACTTCCTTAGTTAGAGTCACGCCAAGGTATTTTATATTATTTGTGACTATTGAGAAGGGTGTTGTTTCCCTAATTTCTTTCTCAGCCTGTTTATCCTTTGTGTAGAGAAAGGCCATTGACTTGTTTGAGTTTATTTTATATCCAGCTACTTCACCGAAGCTGTTTATCAGGCTTAGGAGTTCTCTGGTGGAATTTTTAGGGTCACTTATATATACTATCATGTCATCTGCAAAAAGTGATATTTTGACTTCTTCCTTTCCAATTTGTATCCCCTTGATCTCCTTTTGTTGTCTAATTGCTCTGGCTAGGACTTCAAGTACAATGTTGAATAGGTAGGGCGAGAGTGGACAGTCTTGTCTAGTCCCTGATTTTAGTGGGATTGCTTCCAGCTTCTCACCATTTACTTTGATGTTGGCTATTGGTTTGCTGTAGATTGCTTTTATCATGTTTAGGTATGGGCCTTGAATTCCTGATCTTTCCAAGACTTTTATCATGAATGGATGTTGGATTTTGTCAAATGCTTTTTCTGCATCTAAGGAGACGATCATGTGGTTTTTGTCTTTGAGTTTGTTTATATACTGGATTACATTGATGGATTTCCGTATATTGAGCCATCCCTGCATCCCTGGGATGAAACCTACTTAGTCAGGATGGATGATTGTTTTGATGTGTTCTTGGATTCGGTTAGCAAGAACTTTATTGAGGATTTTTGCATCGATATTCATAAGGGAAATAGGTGTGAAGTTCTCTATCTTTGTTGGGTCTTTTTGTGGTTTAGGTATCAGAGTAATTGTGGCTTCATAGAATGAGTTGGGTAGAGTACCTTCCGTTTCTATTTTGTGGAATAGTTTTTGAAGAACTGGAATTAGGTCTTCTTTGAAGGTCTGATAGAACTCTGCACTAAACCTGTCTGGTCCTGGGCTTTTTTTGGCTGGGAGACTATTAATGAGTGCTTCTATTTCTTTAGGGGATATAGGACTGTTGAGAACATTAACCTGATCTTGATTTAGCTTTGGTACCTGGTATCTGTCTAGGAACTTGTCCATTTCATCCAGGTTTTCCAGTTTTGTTGAGTATAGCCTTTTGTAGAAGGATCTGATGGTGTTTTGGATTTCTGCAGGATCTGTTGTTATGTCTCCCTTTTCATTTCTGATTTTGTTAATTAGGATGCTTTCCCTGTGCCCTCTAGTGAGTCTGGCTAAGTGTTTATCTATCTTGTTGATTTTCTCAAAGAACCAGCTCCTTGATTGGTTGATTCTTTGAACAGTTCTTCTTGTTTCCACTTGGTTGATTTCACCCCTGAGTTTGATTATTTCCTGCCTTCTACTCCTCTTGGGTGAATTTGCTTCCTTTTCTTCTAGACCTTTCAGGTGTGTTGTCAAGCTGCTAATGTGTGCTCTCTCTAGTTACTTTTTGGAGGCACTCAGAGCTATGAGTTTTCCTCTTAGGAATGCTTTCATTGTGTCCCATAAGTTTGGGTATGTTGTGGCTTCATTTTCATTAAACTCCAAAAAGTCCTAAATTTCTTTCTTTATTCCTTCCTTGACCAAGGTATCATTGAGAAGAGTGTTGTTCAGTTTCCACGTGAATGTTGGCTTTCTATTATTTATTTTGTTATGGAAGATCAGCCTTAGTCCATGGTGATCTGATATGATGCATGGGAAAATTTCAATATTTTTGTATATGTTGAGGCTTGTTTTGTGACCAATTATATGGTCAGTTTTAGAGAAGGTACCATGAGGTGCTGAGAAGAAGGTATATCCTTTTGTTTTAGGATAAAATGTTCTGTAGATATCTGTTAAGTCCATTTGTTTCATCACTTCTGTTAGTTTCACTGTGTCCCTGTTTAGTTTCTGTTTCCATGATCTGTCCATTGGTGAAAGTGGTGTGTTGAAGTCTCCCACTATTATTGTGTGAGGTGCAATGTGTGCTTTGAGCTTTACTAAAGTGTCTTTAATGAATGTGGCTGCCCTTGCATTTGGAGCATAGATATTCAGAATTGAGAGTTCCTCTTAGAGGATTTTACCTTTGATGAGTATGAAGTGCCCCTCCTTGTCTTTTTTGATGACTTTGGGTTGGAAGTCAATCTTCTCAGATATTAGGATGGCTACTCCAGCTTGTTTCTTCATACCATTTGCTTGGAAAATTGTTTTCCAGCCTTTCACTCTGAGGTAGTGTCTATCTTTTTCTCTGAGATGAGTTTCCTGTAAGCAGCAAAATGTTGGGTCTTGTTTGTGTAGCCAGTTTGTTAGTCTATGTCTTTTTAATGGGGAGTTGAGACCATTGATATTAAGAGATATTAAGGAAAAGTAATTGTTGCTTCCTGTTGTTTTTGTTGTTAAAGTTGGCATTCTGTTCTTGTGGCTGTCTTCTTTTAGCTTTGTTGAGGGATTATCTTCTTGTTTTTTCTAGGGCGTGGTTCCCGTCCTTGTATTGGTTTTTTTCTGTTATTATCCTTTGAAGGGCTGAATTCGTGGAGAGATAATGGGTGAATTTAGTTTTGTTGTGGAATACTTTGGTTTCTCCATCTATGGTAATTGAGAGTTTGGCTGGGTATAGTAGCCTGGGTTGGAATTTGTGTTCTCTTAGTGTCTGCATAACATTTGTCCAGGATCTTCTGGCTTTCATAATCTCTGGTGAAAAGTCTGGTGTAATTCTATTAGGCCTGCCTTTATATGTTACTTGACCTTTCTCCCTTACTGCTTTTAGTATTCTATCTTTATTTAGTGCATTTGATGTTCTGATTATTATGTGTCGGGAGGAATTTCTTTTCTGGTCCAGTCTATTTGGAGTTCTGTGGGCTTCTTGTATGTTCATGGGCATCTCTTTCTTTAGATTTTGGAAGTTTTCTTCAATAATTTTGTTGAAGATCTTTGCTGGTCCTTTGAGTTGAAAATCTTCATTCTCATCCACTCCTATTATGCGTAGGTTTGGTCTTCTCATTGTGTCCTGGATTTCCTGGATGTTTTGAGTTAGGATCTTTTTGCATTTTCCATTTTCTTTGATTGTTGTGCCGATGTTCTCTATGGAATCTTCTGCACCTGAGATTCTCTCTTCCATCTCTTGTATGCTGTTGCTGATGCTGGCATCTATGGTTCCAGATTTCTTTCCTAGGGTTTCTATCTCCAGCGTTGCCTCACTTTGGGTTTTCTTCATTGTGTCTACTTCCCTTTTTAGGTCTAGTATGGTTTTGTTCATTTCCATCATCTGTTTGGATGTGTTTTCCTGTTTTTCTATAAGGACTTCTACCTGTTTGGTTGTGTTTTCCTGTTTTTCTTTAAGGACTTGTAACTCTTTAGCAGTGTTCTCCTGTATTTCTTTAAGTGAATTATTAAATTCTTTCTTTATATCCTCTACCATCATCATGAGATATGCTTTTAAATCCAGGTCTACCTTTTCAGGTGTGTTAGGATGCCCTGGACTGGGCGAAGTGGGCGTTCTGGGTTCTGATGATGGTGAGTGGTCCTGGTTTCTGTTAGTAGGATTCTTACGTTTACCTTTCGCCATCTGGCAATCTCTGGAGTTAGTTGTTATAGTTGTCTTTGTTTAGAGATTGTTCCTCTGTTGATTTTGTTACCCTCTATCAGCATACGTGAGAGACTAGCTCTCTCTGAGTTTCAGTGGTCAGAGCAGTCTCTGCAGGCAAGCTCTCCTCTTTCAGGGAAGGTGCACAGTTATCTGGTGTTTGGACCTCCTCCTGGCTGAAGATGAAGGCCCAAAACAGGATCTTTCCCCAAAGCTGTGTTGCTTTGGCCAGGAAGGTGGCCGGTTGTCTGGAGCCGAAGATGGCGCCGCCTCAGAAGCTCTGTGGCTCTCGCCTTTCCCAGAAACGGCTGGCCTCTGTATTCCACACCCTCACCAGTGTAGCCTGCCCTCCGCGGAGTCCCGGAGCCAAGGAGACTTCTGCTGCGGCCTGAGGCAGAAACCTCTCGGGCTGGGCGGACCCCTTTGCTCTCACCAGGAAGGTGGCCGGTTGTCTGGAGCCGAAGATGGAGCTACCTCAGAAGCTCTCTGGCCTTTTTTTTTTTTTTTAGTTGTCTTTTATTTTTACAAAGCTGGAGACCAAAGTTGGGCTCTTTTCCAGGTCAGGCAAGTACTCCGCCTATTTTACGCCCCTATCTACTCTGAAATAGTTTTAAATTAGTACATTTTTATTAAAGTTTTTACAAAGAACTGGCTTTGGCTTCTGACTAGTGCTTTGTTGTTTTTACTAATTTTTCTTTGAGAATTTTATACATGTGTATAGCACCTTCTGGTAACTGTTGTCCCCCTTTCTTGTCTCCATCCTAACCCCTCCAACTCCCCTCTTTCTCCTTACTACATACCCCTTTCTACATACATGCGTGTGATGACACTGAATTTAGCCCCTGTATGACCATGGGGGTGAAACTGTCCATTTGAGCCTGATGAGCTTAGCAGTGGGTACACAGCTGTAAAAACTGACTGCCCTCCCACAGTGCTCGTGGGCATGACCCCAGGAGCCCTTCTCCCATCCCTGACTGCTGGAGGGCCAGTCTTAGGTGTGCACCATGAAGGGTCCACAGCTGCTTGAGTTCATGACTGCAGTCCCTGTGTCGTGCCCAGGTCACAGTCCCAGCCCTTCTCCCTGTCACTCTGACAATGCTTTACATTCTTTCTACCCTCTCTTCCTCGATGTCCCCAAGCCTTAGAGGAGTGTGGTGTAAATGTCCTGTTTAGGGCTAAGCACTCAGCCTTGACTTAATATCAGCACCTCAAACAGTCGTGAATCTCTGCACACACTGCTGTTCACTGCAGAAGCTGCTCTGGCCAAGGCTGAGAGTGGCATTTGTCTATGGGTATAAGCGTGGATACTTAGAAGCAGGTTCTTCTTATGCCCATTTAGCAAAACAAGAGTAGGAAGTTACCCCCTTAGGGCCTATGGGCCACTCTAGCCATAGAATTTTGACCAGATTTGCAGGACAGTGCATTCTGTCTGTACTGTGGGCCTCAAACCCAGTCAACAATCTTTTATTCCCACAACAGCCATGCAGCTATTCCCACATGCCTGCCATGTTGGAGTTGTGCCTTGAGGCCTCCACAGTTGCACACACTGTCAGTGGCTGTCCTTCTCCGGCAGCTTCCATGCACCTTTCCAGCATGATGTGTACTCACCCGTGGTCCCAGCTTGATTCTGTAATATGACCATTTGTCTCGTAAATGATCTGCCTAGACTTGGGCCAGATTACTTGTCTTTACTGGTTTATTGTCAAATTGACAGAAGTCAGAATTATTGGGGAAGAGGGACTCTCAATTAAGAAAATGCTTCCGTAATATTTGGCTATAGAGTCTGTAGTACATTTTCTTAATTAGTGATTGATGTGGGAGGGTCCACCGTGAGTGGTGCCACTCCTGGGCAAGAAGCAGTCCTGGGATGTATAAGAAAGCAGGTTGAGCAAGCCAGTAACCAGCAATCCTCCCTGGTCTTTGCATCTCTGTTCCTGCCCTGAGTTCCTGTCTGTGACAGACTTAGAAGCTGTATGGAGAAACAAAGCCTTTCCCCACCCTGTAACTTTTAGTCATGGTGTTTTTATCATAACAACAATAAAAAAACCCAGTTAGGACAGCTGTCTGTTAACTGAAATGCAGTTGAACTTAACCATATTTTTCCTTCTAGGATACCTTATATGGTATTCTTATAAACCATAAAAATGCTCACAAAAAGCCTTATTTTAGTCTTACATTTGATGTTCTACATAGTTAATCTGTGGGTTTGGATAATTGTTTCATCTTCAGGAACCATATTTTATTCATAGATGGAGCCATTCCTGCCTGAGTAAGCATTTGTTTATCTATTGCAATCTAAAATGTATATTATTTAAATGTAAAAATTTTTATATCTTAGTTACTTCTTTTGTATTGAGTTAGTTTTTATTAGATATCTTTTTCCTTCCGTTTACCAATAAGTACCTATCCTGGGTTTTTTTTTTTTTTCATTAAAATGACATATAATATGGAAGTTTTCTGGCAGGTATTTTCATTAGCAAACCAGAAACATTTTTAGTAAAAACCAAAAAGTAGTGTTTGAACATACAAAACATCAAATGTTTAACATAAACTTTATAAATAGCAAAATGCTTAATAGAAGAAATTACTCGTTTTAGTGCGACTAAAATGTTTAAAAACATTGACTGTATGAGAGAAGCGGTCTGTGAGCTAATGAAGCGGATTTGTTACAGGTGCTCCCTTTTGATTTTTCTGTGGAAAACGTACTAAATTTTTTAAGTAAATATAGCTTTGAAGTATGTGTTATTTTTTGCTTGGTTTTTTGTTTGTTTTGTACTTCCTAGTTTATTACAATTTTGTGTTGCATTGAACTCACAAACTTTGGGTATGTTATCAGTCTAAATCAAAGCCTAGGGCCCACTTTTGGCTTACAGCATGTTCTGGTTCCACATGCTCCTTCAATTGCCAGGGAACTGCCTGGAGACCGTGCAGCTGACACCCACTCAGGGCAGAGTGTGACCACCACTAACTAGGCAAGTGTCCCTGGATTTCACTTGCTCTCTCACCTGTCCCTTGTCAGACCTTGCAACACTCAGATCAGTGACACGGCAGCAAGTGATATCCCAGTGCCAGAAGGAAGCAGGACTAGGAAGACACTCGGCTCTCTTGATTTCCAGGCCACTTGATAGATGCCACAGTTCATTACCCAGGAAAATTGCTTGAACTCTGGGAAAATGGGTACTGGAGGTGAGGGAAAATTAGTTCACCACCAACACAGTTCACCTGGCAACTCAGTCATCTGAATCTAACTGGAGAATGATTGCAGCCATGTTCTCCATGAGGCTGAAAGCTGTTTCCTGCTGGAAGCCATATCTGGCCGGCCTGGGTCTAGACTGTAGGAGGTGGAGGGAAGCAGAGAGAGACCCTCTTTCACCCTGACCCTGCCACTGCTCTTCATTTCTGTGACATGAGATCCTGTCTTTAATTCTGTGGCATTTGAGAAACTCACAGTCACACCCAGAATGAGAAGCCGAAGCACAAACAATGTATAAACACTGAGATAGAAGTGGGGCAGAAACGCTTTATTTATTAGCTCTGTTTATTTCCATACATGTTCTCATGCTATACCAGACTTTAGGCCTGAGCCGTAGTTTAGTGGTGGGGTACTTACTTAGCATGATAAGGCCCTGGTTAAAGCCCACAGCATCAGCACATTTTTGAATGAGCACTCTTACTTCATTCTTGTCTAGTGGGACAGTTTCAGACACACAGTACATATCCCTGCTACAACGACTTCCTTGCTTCCCTGCCCCTTGAACTCTCCTCATCTCACCTTTATTCTAGTTTCTCATCACTCATCCAAGTTTTCAACATTGTTTGATACCTGGCTCTCAGCATGAATTATAAATACTATATGGATAATCTCTCCTGTTATAATCATGACTATATCTGCCTATGATTTTTAAACAGATATGCGCTAGCCTCCTCACTATGGTGTGTATAAGAAGATAAGCCTGACACCAGGGCATTATAGAAGGTATTCACAGTGTCTACAAATGCATAATAATCCAGCATCACATATGAGGGAATGCCAAAGCATCACAGGGTCCTTTCCAGATGAGCTGCCAATCACACATGGCTTCGAATTACACAGCAGCAGCAAGCACATTGCACACATATGATACATCCGAGTCCTGTGAACCAGAGACAGATTGGCTTTACTTTTAGGGACAAAATAAGCATGTTTAACATGGATAGATAGAGCAAAGACAATGAAAATGGCTGCTCACCATTAATAGTGTACTGTCCAAAACAACTCAATTCTCCATTAAAATGTAGTAGCCTGGAATAGAAAGAGATCTCTGTTATTTATAAATGTTAGTACTCATGACTATATGTTTGGAATTGTGGAGACACAAAGTATAACAAATAGGTGTTTCAGACTAGATGTTTCTAACAAAAGAACTGAAACTGGGAGATAAGCCATTATTACTGGCAACAAAGTCTGAAAGCATCAAAAGATTCTCCTGAACCATGAGAAATACTGCTTTCCAAGGGTAGAGGCTCAGACCTGGAATCCAAACACCTACAGAGGCTGGGGCAGGAGGATAATGGATTAAGAATATCCTGGGGTATATAGTGAAACTCTGTCTTTTAAAAAGTCCTTATGTTCTATATGAAGCCAAGGAGTAATAACTGCAGTGGTTCCTTTTCTACCAAAATAAATGACCAACCCCATACTTAGTAGAACTCTCAGGAAGTCACTGCCTCAGGTGTACACACAAGTGAGTACAGAGGTAAGAAATGGCAGAAGCAGGGCTTAAGGAGGGAACTTTTTTTTTTGAGTTATTGCAGATGAGAGCATCCTGGAAAGGAAGAGCAGGAAGAAATCTCAGACACCCACCCAAAGATAATTTAGGGTTAACAAAATTACATTGTAAAAGCACTGAATCTAAAAAATAAGATTGGTTTCTGTGAGAATAAAAATAGTGTTTACATACACACACATGCACACACATGCACACACACATACACACACATGCATACACATGCATACACACACACGCACACACACATGCATACACACATAAAATGCAGTGATTAAGAGGAACATCAATATGAAATAACTAGTACCCCTAGAGCTCCTTGGGACTAAACCACCAATCAAAGAAAACACATTTTGGGACTTGTGGCTCTAGCTGCATATGTAGCAGAGGATGAACCAGTCGGTCATCAATGGGAGGAGAGGCCCTTGGTCCTGTGAAGGTTCTATGCCCCAGTATAGGGGAATGCCAGGGCCAGGAATGGGAGTGGGTGGGTTGAGGAGCAGGTGGAGGAGGGAAGAGATAGGGGATTTTCAGAGGGGAAACTAGGAAAGGGGATAACACTTGAAATGTAAATAAAGAAAATATATAATTAAAATAAAAGTGTTAAAAAGAAACAGTATCTGAGAAAATAGTAATTATGATCAACATGTAAGGACTAGGTAACTATGGATTGTGGGGGCATTTACTGGGAAAAAAAGCTAAAAAGATGCAATTAATGTATCTTTCCCCTCAGAAATGTATATAAGTAAAATACCTCTGAAAGCTCATCAAAGCTGGAGAGATGGGTCCGGGTTAAGAGCACTGACTGCTCTTCCAGAGGACCTGGGCTTAAGTTCTAGCTACATGATGCCTCCCCTCTTCTGGGTTCCAGAGCACCAGGCATGCATGGGATACACAGATATACATGCAGGCAAAACACCCATGCACATAAAATAATAATTTAAACAATGGAAGTAGTGAAGTACTGAGGAAATCAGACATTCTGTCTCCAGGAGTATGAAATTAGATCTTCATCTTAAATAAAAATAAATCAAAATGGAAGAAAGATCCATTCACCTGACCCAGAAATATAAAACCACCAGAAAGACAGAGGAATCACTCCTGGACACAGGTCAAGAAATGGGTGTCTTCATGTGACCCCCCCAAACACAGAAATCAAATAAATAAATGAATGAATGAATGAATGAATGAATAGGGCCACACCAAAGCAAGAATCCTCCACCCAGCAGAGAGAGTGGCCTGTAGTGTATGCAGCAGAGACAGCATGAGGACCAGAACGTATATTAAGGTCTGTATTGCTCCAAATTCACATGGAGCAACTCGGTAGCAGAATGACATGGAACCTCATTACCACAGACGATGGCTCGAACATAAAGATCTTCAAAGGAGTTTCAGATGGCCAACAAGTCTGTGAAAGTGTTCAACACCACCAAACCACCAGGGAAACACAAATTGAAGCTACCCTGGGGTATTGCCTTGTTCCTGTTAGGTTGGCTGTTATCAAAAGATGAAGGATACCAAGTAGTAAAGCTGTGTAGGAGAGGGAGCCCTGGCACACACTGTGGCCATTTAGAAAGCAGTACAAAGGCTGCTGAAAAAAATCAAATATAGAAGTACCACTGCTCTGGGTATATGTTTCAAAGAAAGGGATAGATAGTGTGATGTCATTGTGTATTTATTTCAGTGTTACTCACAACAGCCAAGGTATACAAGCAGTGTAAGTGTCCATAGGCTGATGAAAGGATAAAGTTCACTACATAAACCCACTGGAATATTATGCAACCTCCAAGAAAGACACTTCTGCCATTTACAGTAGTATGGATCTGCAGCACATTATGTTAAATGAGTCAGCCAAGCACAGAAAGAGACACACCATGTGACCTCACTGATGTGTGGGATCCAGAAACACTAAACTCCAAGAGAAGACTCCAAGAACAGAACGGCGCTTTCCAGGAACTGGAGTGTAGGGTTGGGAAGAGGTTGATCAAAAATATTCCATTGAGTTAGGAAGAGCAAGGAGAAAACTGGATTGTGTGCCATGGTGACTGTAGTTCAGAGTGATGCATATATACTTGATATCTGTAGGGGGTAATAAGTATACAGGGTAGCACATTAACTGGCATGATTAGCCAGCTCATAGTGTGTGCCTAAATTAAAAAAGCACACTGTCATTTCAACTTAAACGAAGTATAGAAATCACTAGCCAATAAAGATACAACTGAAGACATTATAGTGGATTCCACCACTTACAGGACTCATGCACAGAAACCATTGTTCCTTTCATGGAAGGAGGAGGAGGGTGCCATTGCAGAAAGTCTACATTGTTCCCAGGAAACAGAATAAAGTTGTGTACCTAAGTTGGATAAAATTTAAGCCATATAGTAAGCCAATGATGTTAAAACACTACTCAGCTGAATGTAGTTTGGATCTGAGGGAAAAATTTAATCATTATAAAGAGGAATACTGCAAAGAAAGCATTCATTTATTTCACTGGCAAATGCTTCTTGCTCTGCTCCCATGAGCCTGGTTAAGGGACCTGACAGATAAAAGTCCCTGCCCAGAAGAACGTACATATGGATTGCAGAGACAAATGGCAAGCGGTAAATGGATAAATGAACAATGCTAGAAGATTAGATACCACAGAAAAGAGACACGAAATGATGGGGCCTCAGCCCCCGCCCCCGTCCCTTATAAATCACAGACAGTGAAAGCCCCAGGTCCCGGGGAACCTTTCTCAAGAAGGGGTAGACTTGTGGAGGAGGGTGCTAGAGGAGCCAGGTGTGGAAGCTGCCCAGTGAACTGACTGGGACTTCAGCCTTCTATGGTTTCTGTTAGGGTCAAAGAAAGGCATCACAGAAGAAAGGAAAGGATAGAATAAACATAAATTAGTCTGTGTTTAGAGAAATGCACGTTTTCCTGAATTCCGTAATAAACAAACCCTGTGATGTTGTCCACTGATTGAATCCTTAACACCTATCCTACTTCAGCTCTGTTTTCCACGTTGGCAGATACTAATTCACTGCTGTTTTAAAAATGAAATAATTTAACATATGTGCAACTTTACTTCTGAAACGTTTACATTTCCCCCCATCAGAGTTAATGAAAATATAATTGTGTTTGTATACTTAAGGAAATGGGGATAATTTATTTAACTACCATGAATGAATGTGTATGTGTGTCTATTTTGGCAGAGAAAGAACACGGAGGAGAAGGTTAGAGACCTGCAGTTCCACCAAGCTCTTGCTTGGCTATTAATTGCATCCAGCTATGTTGGTGCTGTCATAGTCCCACCTGGGGTCATTGTTAATAACACTCGTCAAGAACTGTGTGGGAACTTCTGCCTCCTTAAAGGGCTTTAGAACTCATATGATATGTACTCACTGATAAGTGGATATTAGCCCAGAAACTTAGAATAAATACCCAAGATACAATTTCCAAGACAGATGAAACTGAAGAAGAACGAAGACCAAAGTGTGGACACTTCGCCCCTTCTTAGAATTGGGAAGAAAACACCCATGGAAGGAGTTAGGGAGACAAAGTTTGGAGCTGAGGCGAAATGATGGACCATCCAGAGACTGCCACACCCGGGGATCCATCCCATAATCAGCCACCAAACGCAGACACTATTGCATGCGCCAGCAAGAATTTTTGAAAGGACCCTGATATAGCTGTCTCTTGTGAGGCTATGCCAGTGCCTGGCAAACACAGAAGTGGATGCTCACAGTCAGCTATTGGATGGAACACAGGGTCCCCAATGGAGGAGCTAGAGAAAGTACCCAAGGAGCTGAAGGGGTCTGCAACCCTATAGGTGGAACAACAATATGAACTAACCAGTACCCCCAGAGCTCGTGTCTCTAGCTGCATATGTAGAAGAAGATGACCTAGTCGGCCATCATTGGGAAGAGAGGCCCCTTGGTCTTGCAAACTTTATGCCCCAGTACAGGGGAAACACCAGAGCCAAGAAGTGGGAGTGAGTGGGTAGGGGAGCCGGGGGTGTATAGGCAACTTTCAAGGTAGCATTTGAAATGTAAATGAAGAAAATTCCTAATAAAAATTGGAAAAATAAAAAATAATAATTAGGAAGCTAACCTATTGTTATAAAAGTGCAATAGCAACAGTTTAAAGGGTGTTGTGTTCTTTGCTAATTAGGATCTCACTTGATCTCCGTAACAGTACAATGACTGGAAGATCCCTTGGAAACTGCGGGTCTTAGGGGTTACTAAACCAATCTGTCCAGCCTAGGGTGGTCAGGGATGGGGACACAGTGTGCTGTTGGGTTGAGGTGACTGCAACCCTGGCCTTAACGGACATCTAAACTATTTAACCCAAAGTGATTTGGGCTAGTTATGGAAAGTGAAGTGTGTAACAGTGCTGACCAAGTGCAGACACCATGTGAGAACTTGTCATTTAGTGGCTTAGTGTCCTTTGCCTTGTTTATTTCTCCTGATCTCTGAAGAGCTGCCCAGGTGGAACAAGGCAAATCATACCTCAAGGTTATTGATAGGGAAGTAGATATTGTTAGCTTAGAAGGTAGATATCTGCCCAGCTCTGGTACTTTAAAGGCATATTATAAATATAAAGGTTTTTTTTTATCTTTTGTCTGGGAACTGAACAATCAAAGGTGGGGTTAGAGATTATTACCACACTCGATCCTCCATTCTCCATGAAATACATCCCTTCTAAACCTGGAGGACCCTATCCTTGCTTGGCTTCTCTGACACTCTCAAGCAACTCCTTGTCAGGCCCTCTTAGTTGTTGACCTCCCTACACTGCATGCCAGAGAGCCAGGCTCTGCCCCAGATTCTTTACAGTTTCTCTCTCCACTTTGTTTTTCTGATTCTCATCTTCATACCAGAGACTTAATATCTGCCTGCCAATGAACTATATCTAAGGTCTTAAGATGGTCGTCAGCACCTACAATTGCCCCACCTTAGATGAGATACTCTTTCTTTCCTGTCCTTCACTCTTTCCTAGCTGCACCAGCCTTGTGTCATTCCTTGAAATGCCAGACACATTCCTACCTTGGCACAGAAGCCTACTTCTAAATCCAAATTGGAATGCTCTCATGAAAATGTGGTACATTGATCAATACTAATTTTTAAATGCTCTTATTAAAGGAATTCATAATGTAATACTTCATTTTCCTGGACTATTTTCTAAAATGCAATGGAACAATTATGAGATGAAGAAGAAAATTACATAATTGAGCTCTGTGATGTACAGAATACTTAATGATAAGTGATTCAGCCATGAGTGCTAACAAACAGTTACTCAGTACATGTTCAGTACGAACGTCCACCTCAGCACCATAGGTGGTACTATCAAATCAAAATAATAAAACATTGTGTGCCCATGGTGTGTGAGAGAGAAAGACAGAGAGAGACAGAGAGAAACACACACTAAAGAAAAGCTGAAGGTGGCCTACATGATTTGCATCAAGGACTAGTGTACCTGTGTCTAAGAGGAGATATAATGGTTGCTAAATGAATTTTGGAATACAGTCTTATTTAGTTTGATATACCAGTGAATTTAAACATCACAAAGTAAAGAGAATAAGGGGGACTGGTAAATGGCCCAGTTAGTAAGAGAATAAGGGGGACTGGTAAATGGCCCAGTTAGTAAGAGCACTGGCTCTGCAAGCATGAGGAGCTGACCCCAAATCGAAGTGCTTGTGTGAAAGCCAGGTGTGGCTGACTGTGCCTTAACCCTAGCACTGAGAGCAGAGTGGAGGCAGGCAAATCCCAGGAGCCTGCTTGCCTGCCAGCCAGCCTAGCCCAGACGGTGATCTGGCAGCTCTGTGGGAGACCCTGTCCCAAGGCAACGAGGCAGAGGGATGGGGATACCTGATGTCCAGCTCTGGGATCTCTGTGGATACACATGGAGGGTGTACACCCACATACTCACACGCAGGCACCAAACTTTCTCATCTTTTAAAGGTTATATCAACAAGCATAGAGCCCTCATTTGATAAAAATTCTGCTTTCATTCATGATTTTTAAAAGGGAACCTTTTAGGAAATAAGGAATAGAAAAGTAATCTAACAAAAGGTACCCAATGAAGAACTCTGTCAAACATGTAAGGTTTGTAAAAAGATAAAAGCCTTTTTAAGATCCAAATAATCTTCCAACCAGAGAGACAAGAAAAGACTTAAAGCATACAAGAATCAGTAAGAAAGAAAGACCTCATCATGCATAGGTGAGATCCTGCAACAGAGAAAATCCAAGATACTTTTCAGATAGACTGTTAGGATGAATAAGAATGATGATTACAACAGTGATGCCTATACAACACACATAACAATGTTTCCTACATTAGCTGTAAACATTGCTTAGAAAAATATGTAGAATAGTTTTCCAAACATCATGTGTCTAGGACAAAAGCTTAGTAAAAGGTGTGACTAAACCATAAATGATTGTCAAAAACACAGCAGAATTTAGTATGTGTACATTGGAAAAAATATGACAAAGACATAAATCCTCCCCTTAATTCAGTGATTATAATGTAGTAAATGTATCAACAACCAAATAAACATTCCAGCAATTTTTCTAAGAGACGATGAATTTCAATTATATTTCATTTATATATAAATGCAAACATTCAAGAATAAGGATAATGAAGAAAAGGAGTGATGCAGGAACTAATTCATCAACTAGGATTTGCTATAAAATAAAGCAATTAAGAATTTTAATAAGGGGATGGGAGGCAGTGGAGACTAGAGAGATGGCTCAGCAGTTATGAGCTCTGCCACAGAAGCATGAAGCCCAGAGTTTAGATTCCAGTGCCCACATAACAAACTGGACAAGTCTGTCTGTCAGGTGCCTGGTACCCTGACACTGAGTGGGAAGTGGAGGCAGGAGGATTGCTGGGGCTTGATAGTCACCAGCAGAGTTAAGACATGCATGCTCCAGGCTCAGCAAAAAAGCTCTGCCTCGAAGAAACATGGCAAAGGATGGTGGGGAAGAGCTCCAGTGCCCCCTTAGCTCCCTGCTTACACAGTTACGTGCTCATGCAAATATCACACACACACACACACACACACACACACACACGGTCAGTGCACCACAAAAAAGGAGTTCTGAAACTAACATTTATGGACCCTTGATTCTGACAAGTTGTATCTTTTCAATATATGATACTGAGTCATATGGTTTTTAAAATATGAAATGTTTTACCATATGCAAAAATCCATTATTAGGAAATCATTATTTTACATAAATCCAAGCCATAAAATATTACAACTTCTAGTAAATAAAATACTGTCTTCTGGGCCTGCTTAAATAACAAGCAACAAACAAGTGTTTTCAAAGTAGAAAAATAGAGCTGGGGAGGTGGTTCAGCCATTAAGGGGCTTGCTCTGCAAGCCTGAGGCCCTGAGTTCAGTCCCCAGAACTTTGTGTGAAAAGCCAGCATGATGGTCCTCACTTGTAACCCCAGTCCAGAAGGCAGAGACAGACAGGTGTCTGAGACGTGTTAGTCAACCAGCCTAGCTTACTCAGCAATCTCCACATGCTAGTATGAGACCTGTTCCAAACAATACGATGCATGATGTCTGAGGAACTGTACCTGAAGCTGGATTATAGCTTCCATAAGCACATATATACCTCACCACACATACATGTATACATAGCATGGAAAAACATTTATTAAAAAACAGCATTAAAGTGAAAGTCTTTTACTACTCAAAGGCATCAAAACATGGTATTTCCTGTCTGCCTCACCAAGAAGGAGATCCTATCAAAATATGGAAACTACTACAAATTACTAAGACAGAGATAATAATACAGAAAAGTGGTTGCAAGACTTGGACAGTCTGAAAATATGTAATGTTCGGTAAAGATACAGTAAGATGATGTCATTTTTCAAGAGAATAAAACCTGAAATAAAAGAGAGCGATTGAAACCTACAGAAAGAATAACAAGGAGAAGCAAGTTGCCTTGTGGAGAGGGTGTTGTACAAACACTTCTGTATTGATGGCAGCAATTTTAATTGGCACTCATCTTTAGGAAATCAGTTTGTATTTCCTATGAAAGCTAAACAAGCCTGCACCTTTGATCCAGGAGCCTCGCCCCTCTGAAAAATGTATACATGTATGTACTCATACCAAAAGATGCAGTATTCACATTCAGATGAAGTCAGTCCATGATAACAAACCTCAGAGGGCGCCCTCCGGACAGTGAGGGTTTAGACACAGAGAGTCAGAAGTCGGCTAGTGATACTGTATTCCTTGAGCTGGATAATGAAGGAGATAGAGGCTCTCAGCCACTCTTTAAACTATGCAATTGGGATTTTCCACAGTAATGTGTGTCAGTTACATCCATTTTTTTATCAATGCAGAAAATGTCCTGCTTTGGTCTCTGCTTCTGTGATAAACACCATGACCAAAATGCAGCTTGGGGAGGGAGGGGCTTGTTTCCCCTTACAACTCACTGCCCTTCAATCCTCCGAGAACCCAGGCCAGGGACTTGGCAGGCACTGAAGCAGAGACTGTGGAGGAGAGCAGCCCCTTTATTCCCACTGACTTGCTCAGCTATGCTTCTTATATAGCCACACGACCTCCCTAGGAATAGTGTGGCCCACTATAGGCTGGATCTTCCTACATCAGTTAGCTATTAAGAGAATGCCCCACAAACATAGCCAATCTGATGGAGTCAGTTTCTACCCAAGTTTTCCTCTTCTGAGCTGAGTAGATTTGTATGAAGTTGATCGAAATTAACCAGCACACAACTCTTACTTAACAAATACCATTTGTGAATTGATTTCCTCTTGTTACAATACACTACACTTGCTGGAAATGACAGCACTGTATTAACAAAAAGAAATCAGGGTGGCTCCGGGTTAAGAGCCTGGCTGCTCTTTCAGGAGACCCATGTTTGTTTTCCCAGCATCCATCTGGTGGCTCACAAACATCTATAGCTCCAGTTCAAGCAGATGCAGCACCCTCTTCTGACTTCTGTAAACATCGGGGATACAATTAGTGCACAGACATACATGCAGCTGAAACACCCATACATGTAAAATAAAAAGTTTTAAATTAATAAATAAAACCACAGTGTTGCACTTAATAGTCACTGGACATTCTACTGTATATTTTGAATTTGCTTCCATGAAAACAAAACTTTTCAGAAGAGTTCTTTCGTCAAGTAAATATGTTTTTTAAATCTTTTAGCAATGTAATGGTGAGGGGTAGTAAAGAAAGGAAAAAAGGAATAAAAACAAATTTTATTTGAAAGAAAGGTAATGAAGCAATTCTTGTAGGCTAATAATTTTAAAAATTCTATATGAATGTACCATCTATGTTTTAGGCATTAGATTATGGCTCCCTTTTCCAGTCCACCTAATACATGTACTTTTTAATTAAATGTGACCACACTTAGCAAATTTCTATGTAATTTACTTTTACATCTAAGATAGATGATTTAAATTAACCTATTCATTAGAAAACAAAAAGCTTCCATGTCATTTCTTTTTATAAAGTAATTGATAAGATATTAAAATTAAACAGTTATAGGATGGATAGGTCCTTGCAGCCTCATAGCCATACATCTGTATTTTTTCAGAATTTAGCACATTAAAATTATTTTTATGCCAGTAAACTCTCCATATACATGCCAATGCAGGTATCTCTTTGGTTTGAAGCACTTTTTGCATAATCTGAGACCATTTTCTTCTGCAACAGCTTATTGTCTCAGTCTGGCTGCAGCATGCATACATAGTCATGTGTAAATGTCTGTATCACTCTTAAGTTCTACTTTGTTTTTAATACTTGTATATGCCAACAGTGAAATTTCATAATTTATTTAGACTTTCCTTTATTAAAAATATTTATGTTGCTTCTTTTTTCCCATGTATTTGAGAAAGTACAAGTATTGAAAAATAACTTAAATCATATTTTACTTCTGTGACCACTTATCAAAAATTCGATATCTTGACACACTAAGGCTGGGATTCCAGTGAGATAACTTCATTCTCCTTGTCCTGTATCCCTGTCTCTCCAGATCTGCTCTGAGTCCTGCTGTAGCCTGTCTGCAGAATACTCTCCTCTCAAACTACCCCACCTCCTAGGGACTCTTGCCTCTTGGTGCAGATCCAAGATTCCTTTAGTTCTTTTCTACCATTTCTCTCAGACTTATCCTCTAGCCCATCTCTATTCCTTCCTGAGTCCCTGAACACTTGTAGAACCTCTCTACTAGGAACCCCACACCCACCTCACTTGGCTACGACTTAAGGAGTTCACAGATACCATACTTGGAAAAGACCCAGATATGGTAACAGCAATCAAACAAACAAACAAACAAACAAAACAATGGAAAATTATCTTAGTTAGTGTTTTACTACTGTGAACAGATAACATAACCAAGGCAACTGTTATAAGGACAACATTTGATTGGGGCTGGCTTACAGGTCCAGAAGTTCAGTCCATTATCATCAAGGCAGGAGCATAGCAGCATCCAGGCAGACATGGTACAGGTGCAGCTGAGAGCTGACCTATACCAAGGCCACACCTCCCAACAGTGCCACTTCCTGGGGCACCCATATATCACAAACACTTACTACAAAAACAAGATATTCACACCAGTGATACACTTCTCTAGATAGCTAGTCCTAGCACAAAAGCACAAACGTGAAGAACCAAGACAAAATGCCTCCTCCAAAAGCCAGAAACCTGGTTGCATTAGGCTCTAAGGAAAGCAATTTAGTTGGAAGTTTAAGACAAGTACTTCAAAATAGCAAGTATGAATATGTTTAAAGACCTTAAGAGAATATGAATAGATGCCTTAATGAAGACAATAAAATCATAAATTGTTGAATGAAATAATGAAAACAACTTAACACACAGAAGTAGAATTTAACCAAGGAATAAAATTACTAAAGAAAACCCAAACTGAAATACAACTGGGAATGTAAAACTCAGGATGACGAACAAAAAGCTCAGAGGCAAACCTCATGAACAGATTAAAAGACACTAAAAGATATGCTGTTATGGCTAAAATCACACACTGACCCTAACACAGCATCTGGATGATTTCGATACCCAACTCTTGCCCATAGATAGGTCAGTGAGACAGAGAACCTCAACAGAGCAATGCTTTAGTTAAATCATAAGTTAATAGACTTAGCAGACATATACAGAACATTTCACTCAATGACTAAAAATCATACTTTCAGCAATGCTTGGAATTCTTCCCCAAAATATCCACATATTAACACATAAAACACAACATATAGAAAATAATAAATAACACCCTACATCACAGTAGAAACATCAAAAAGTATACAAACTCACTGCTGAAGGAAAATGGGACCAGAGAGAATTCAAGAAGGAAACCCAAAACCTGTAGACATGAATGAAAATGAAAACACAACATACCCAACCTATGAGACACAGAGGCATTTCTAAGAGGCATGTTCATAGCACTACATACTTATGTAAAAAAATGGAGAAACACCATATTGATAATTCAATTGTACACCTGAAAGCTCTAGAAAAGCAAGAAGAAATAATATGCAAAAATAATAGATGGGAATAAATAAACAAGTTCAGGGCTGAAATCAATGTAATAGAAACAAAAACTGCAAGAATCAATAAAACATAGATGTTTCTTTCTTTGAGAAAATCAACAAGATTGACAAGTCATTAGCCAAGTTAACCAAAAGAATAAAATTAGAGATGAAAAGAGAGACATGTCAAACATCCAGGAAATTCAGAGAATCATAAGGACAAATATGTGTTTCACCAAACTGGAAACCCTAAAAAAATGGATTAATTTCTTGTTATATATGACTCACTAAACTTAAATCAAGATGAAATAAACCATTTAAGAAGACCCACACATGTAAGGAGATAGAAGCAGTAATTTAAAATCTTCCCAACCAAGAAGGAGGAGGGGGAGGAGAAAGGAGAGAAGGAAGGGGAGAAGGAGGAAGATGACAAGGACTACAGTGACCAGGTTCAGATGGTTTCATTGTGGAATTCTACCAGACACTCAAAGAATGAATGTCAATACTCCTCAAAATATTTGACAAAATAGAAACTGAAAGGACATTTTCTAATTATTTTTACAAAGCCACTATTACTCTGATATCATAAACATACAAAAACCCAACAAAAAGAAAATTGTAAATGTATATAGCTTTGAACATAGATGCAAAAAACTCAATTAAATACTTGAAATACAAGTCTAAGAAGACATAAAATGATTTTCCACCATGATTAAGTTTGATTCTTCCCAGAGAGACAGAGGTAGTTAAGTATATATAAATAAAAATGTAGTCCACCACAAAAACAGACTAAAGACAAAAAAAATGTTCATCTTATTAGATGCAGGAAAGGCTTTTGACAAGAACCAACACCCCTTCATGATAAACTAAAGCACAGGGATACAAGAGATAAATCTCAGTGTGATTAAGGTGGTTTACACCAAACCCATGGGCAACATCAACCTAAACAGAGAGAAACTCAAAGCATTTCCACTAAACTTAGGAACAAAACTGCTCTTTCCATGGCTATTCAGTATGTACTTGAAGAAGTTTTAGCTAGAGCAGTAAGACAACTGAGGAAACCAAAGGGGATTCAATTAGGAAATGTCAAAATGTCCTTGTTTATAAAAGACATGATTTTATTAAAGACCCTACCCGGAGGCTTTTACAGCTGATAATTTCAGCAAAGTAGCTTGATACTAGCTTCACCCACAAAGATCCGTAGCCTCAGTATGATAAGCATTCTGAGAAAAAAAAATAGACAAATAGTACTTTAAACATGAGCCTCAAAAAAAATCTTGGTGTAACTCTAACCAACAAGTGAAAGGTTTGTATAATAAAACTTAAGGCACTGCAGAAAGAAATTGAAGAAGATATTGGAAGATGAAAAGGTCTCTCCTGCTCATAGATCATTAATATTGAGAGAATGGTCATCCTACCAAAAGCAGTCTACAGATTAAACACAATCCCAATCAAAATCCTAACACAATTCTTCACAGAAATTGAAACAACAGCCTTCAACCTAATATAGAAACACAAAACAACCAAGATAGCTAAAACTATCTTACATAATAAAAGAACTGCTGGAGGTATCATCACCAACACAAATTGTGCTACAGAACTATAATAATAAAAAAATATTGACATAAAACAGACATTGATCAATGGAAACAAATTGAAAACCAGACATAATTCCATACATCTACACACATCTGATTCTTTTATAAAGAAGCCAAAATATATATACTGTAGAAGAGATACCATCTTCAACAAATGGTGCTGCTGAAACTGGATTATTAGCTGTAGAAAAGTGAAAACAGTTCCACCCTGTGCAAAACTCAACTCCAAATGGATCAAAGACATCAGCCTAAGACCAGCTTCCCTAAATCTGATAGAAGAGAAAGTGAGAAGTGGACTTGAACTCATTGCATAAGAAATGACTCTCTAAACAGGACATCAGAAACAGAGGCACTAAGATTAGTAGTTAATAAATGAGATGTCCTGAAGTGGAAACCTGCTGTATGACAAAAGAAACCACCATTCAAGCAAAGCAGCAGTCCACAGAATGGAAAAACAACTTTGTTAATCATATACCTGGCAGAAGAGTAATATCTAAAATATATAAAGAACTAAATATGACCTGATCATCATAAAAACAAATAGCAAAACAATGGGGTACAGAACTAAATAGAGTTTTCAAAAGATGAAATACGAATAGCTGAGAAACCATGGAAAGTTTAACTTTCTTAGCCACTGGGGAGATGGCAAATTAAAACTACTTTGAGATTCCATTTTATACCAGTCAGAATGGTCAAGATCAATAAAAACAAATGACAGCACTCTCTGGTGAGGACACAGTGAAGGGCACTGTCCATTGCTCATGAGAGTGCAAACTGAGGCAGCCTTTATGAATGTCAGTGAAGGTCTCTACCAAACTGCTAAAAATTGATGTACCACAAGATCTAGCTGTACTGCTCTTGGGCATATACACAAAGGACTCTATGTCCAACTGCAGAGGTTCTGTGCTTGCTCATTGTGTTTTCTGTTGCTCTATTCACAATAGCCCCACATTGGGAACAGAGTAGATGTCAATTAAAACTGATGGATAGTGATAGTGTAGTGTATTACACAATGGAATATTATCAACTATTAAGCAAAATGAAATTAGAAAAAACTCAGATAAATATATGGAGCTACAAACAACCATCTTGAGTGAGGTTAACTCAAGCCCAAAAGAACAGATACTGGTATTTGAAGATTTGGATCTTGGAGCCCAAGATGATGTTGTTGAGAGATTCTATCTTCTGGAAATGTCAGAAGCTACAGCAATAAAACCTCATCAACATGACTGTCTAAATATGAACTGAAGAGAGATGACAGTAGACATGTAAAGTGGTTAGGGGAAATCTCAGGGACCTCATCCCTACATGAATTACAGGCAACCATCAATATATCATTTGTTTGAGTTCTTTTCTTGTTATAAACCAGTTTGTAGGCAACCAGTTGAGTTTTAATTTCTTCTTGTAGTAAGAAATGCACTTACTGATTTCAGTCCTCAAACTTTACTGAGGCATGTTCTATGACTACAAGTATGTCTAGATTTGGCAGTTGTGTCAAGTAGATTGCTTTTTGATGATTCTTGACCAAGTTTGTTAATTGTGTTGTTTTGATCCTCTGTAGTCCTACTAAAGTGACCTGGTAGTTCCACCAATTACTAAATGTGTGTGTTAAAATCCCTACTTGTCTATAGTCTGACAAATGTCTTTCTTTAGTGGTATTGATTTCTAATTTCTATGTTTAAACCTCTTATTTCCTTGAAGATTGATATCTGCATCACTATGAAAAGTCCCTCTTTATTACTTATGTTTTAACATCTATTCATCTATTAGAATAATTAAAGAATCATTTTCCTTTTTTGTACTTTCAAATCCTATCTTCAGATCTAAGTGTATCTCATATAAGTAAACCATTGTAGAGATTTCTGACATTGCATTGTGTTTTCGGTAATCCTGGTCTTTCATTTGGAATATTTAATTCATTTAAATTTACATGAAATCACTTCCATGTCTTTGCATTTGGCTCTTCTGTGTTACCCTTGCCTACTTGCACCAAGTTCTCATTACTTGGCTTCATCATTAATTTGTTTTCCATTCTTTAACTTTATGACTCTTGTAGAGATGGCAGCTCACATTCTGGAGGTGATTACTTTCAGTATTTCCTGGATAATGCCGGGACCTAATAGCTTTTACATTCAGTTTCTCCTCTTTGGCTTCTTATTTGTATGTGTGTTTTCATTCTTCATACAGTTTCCACTCTGAGGGACCAAGCAGCACCATCATACCATCACCTTCTGCGTACTCAGAGCTTGCCCTTCAAGATGTTGGTGCTTTCATCTCACCTCATTGTCATTGTCTCCGAGGGATATTTGTGTTTACCTTAAGTTGCTGGTCTAGTGGCAGCAATTAATTTCAGGGTCAGTTTTCATAAATTGTGCTCATACCACTTTTTAAAATACAAAATTCCACTGTTTAGCCCAGCCTAGCCTAGAACTCATGATCTTTCTTGGGAAAGAGCTGAGACCATTAGTATAGAACTGAGATTATAAGCATACACCGCCATGCTCAGCTATGTCATGTTATTGTGTTTTTTAAATTCTTTTCAATTTGAAAGAGCTTTAATATACATGCTTTTAAAGTTAATGTAAAAAGTAGTAGATTTCCCTTCCAGTCAGCACCAGCTCCAGGTCACCTTGGGCGCAAAGTCGACAGAGAGTCCCAAGGTCCTCAGAGGACTCTAAACGAGATCGTAGGATCACTGGTGAGTGGAATACAACATCTGTTCCAAACCAATTGTGATGGGCCTGTGACAACAGGAACAAGGACTGACCAGCAGTTTGGGTTCCTTCTGATCTGTACTGGTATAACTTGGTTTCGAACATACCAGACAGCCCCATTGTCCTCAGAGGCGGTACCACTTCCAGGCACTATAACATGCCCAGGATCTTAGGATTCCAGGATCCCAGGATAATAGGAGCTTGATCACACCAGGATCTCAGGGTCTCAGAGGAAGCTTAACTGCCAAGAACTCTGACACACCCAGAATCTCAGGTTCACAGGAGCCCAGAATCACAGGATCACAGAGAAACCTGGACTCTGAGGAGTCCTGAATCAACTGGGATTATAGGAAGGACAGGCTCCAAACAGATATATTAAGGGCAACAAGCACTTGAGATAATCAGATGGCAGGCAGGAGGCAAGCATAAGAACAGAAGCAACATAAACCAAGGTTACTTGGCATCTTCAGAAACAAACTCTCCCACCATAGCAAGTCCTGGATACACCAACACACCAGAAAAGCAAGGATAGATCTAAAGTCACTTCTCATGATGATGACAGAGGACTTTAAGAAGGAAATAGATAACTGCCTTAAAGAAATAAAGGAAAACACAGGCAAACAGCTAGAAGCCATTAAAGAGGAAACACAAAAACCCCTTAAGGAGTTACAGGAAAACACTACTTAACAGGTGAAAGAATTGAACAAAACCATCCAGGATTTAAAAATGGAAGTAGAAACAATAATGAAATAAAAAAGGGACACAACTCTGGAGATAGAAATCCTAGGAAAGAAACCAGGAACCATAGATGCAACAGAATACAAGAGATGGAAGAGAGAATCTGAGGTGAGAATCTGAGGTGCAGAAGATTCCATAGAGAATATGGACACAGCAATCAAAGAAAATGCAAATGCAAAAAGATCCTAACTCAAAACATGCAGGAAATCAAGGACACAATGAGAAGAACAAACCTAAGGATAATAGGTATAGATGAGAATGAAGATTTTCAACTTAAAGGGCCAGTAAATATCTTCAAGTTTATAGAAGAAAACTTTCCTAACCTACAGAAAGAGATGCCCATGAACATAAAAGAAGGCTACAGAACTCCAAATAGACTGGACCAGAAAAGAAATTCCTCCATTACATAATAATCAGAACATCAAATGCACTAAACGAGGAAAGAATTTTAAAAGCAGTAAGGAAAAAAGGTCAATTAACATATAAAGGCAGACCTATAACAATTACACCAGACTTCTCACCAGAGACTATGAAAGCTAGAAGATCCTAGAAAGATATTATACAGACCCTAAGAGAACACAAATACCAGCCCAGGCTACTATACCCAGCAAAACTCTCAATTACCATAGATGGAGAAAACAAAGTATTCCACGACAAAACCAAATTCACACATTATCTTTCCACGAATCCAGCCCTTCAAAGGATAATAAAGGGAAAACTCCAACACAAGGAAGGAAATTATGCCCTAGAAAAAGCAAGAAAGTAATTCTTCAACAAATCTGAAAGAAGATAGCTGCTAGAACAGAATCCCAACTCTAAAGAAAATAACAGGAAGTGACAATTACTTTTCCTTAATATCTCTTAATATCAATGGATCCAATTCCCTGATAAAAAGACATAGACTAACACACTGGCTACATAAAGAGGACCCAACATTTTGCTGCATATAGGAAACCCACCTCAGGGACAAAGACAGACACTACCTCAGAGTAAAAGGTTGGAAAACAACTTTCCAAGCAAACAGTCCGAAGAAACAAGCTGAAGTAGACATTCTAATATCAAATAAAATCAACTTCCAACCCAAAGTTATCAAAAAAGACAAGGGGGGCCACTTCATACTCATCAAAAGTAATCTTCCAAGATGAACTCTCAATTCTTAATATCTATGCTCCAAAGGCAAGGGCATCCATATTCACTAAAGAAACTCTAGTTTCAAAGCACACGTTACACCACACACAATAATAGTGGGAGACTTCAACACCCGACTCTCATCAATGGACAGATCCTGGAAACAGAAACTAAACAAAGACATAGTGAAACTAACAGAAGTTATGAAACACATAGATTTAACAGATATCTACGGAACATTTTTACCATAAAACAAAAGGATATACCTTCTTCTCAGCACCTCATAGTACCTTAATCCAAAATTGACCACATAATTGGTCACAAAACAGGCCTCAACAGATACAAAAATATTGAAATTACCCCATGCACCATATTAGATCACCACAGACTAGGGCTGATCTTCAATAACGACTTAAATAATAGAAAGCCAACGTTGATGTGGAAGCTGAACAACACTCTACCCAATGACAACTTGGTCAAGGAAAAAATAAAGAAAGAAATTAAAGATGTTTTAGATTTTAATGAAAATGAAGCCACAGCATACCCAAATTTATGGGACACAATGAAAGCATTCCTAAGACAAAAATTCATAGCTCTGAGTGCCTCCAAAAAGAAACTAGAGAGAGAACACACTAGCAGCTTGACAACATACCTCAAAGCTCTAGAACAAAAGGAAGCAAATTCACTCAGGGCTGAAATCAACCAAGTGGAAACAAAAAGAACTATACAAAAAAAATCAACCAAACAAGGTGCTGTTTTGTTGTTGTTGTTGTTGTTGTTGTTGTTTGAGAAAATCAACAAGATAGATAAGCCCTTAGCCAGACTAACTAGAGGGCACAGGGACAGGATCCTAATTAACAAACTCAGAAATGAAAAGGGAGACATAACAACAGAACCTGAGGAAATCCAAAGCATCATCAGATCCTACTACAAAAGGCTATACTCAACAAAACTGTAAAACCTGGATGAAATGGGAAATTTTCTAGACAGATACCAGGTACCAAAGTTAAATCAGGATCAGATTAATAATCTAAACAGCCCCATATCCCCTAATTAAATAGAAACAGTCATTATTAGTTTCCTAACCAAAAAAAAAAAAGCCACAATTTAGTCCAGAGTTCAATCAGACCTTCAGAGAAGACCAAATTCCAATTCTTCTCAAACTATTTTAAAAAATAGAAAAAGAAGGTACTCTACGCAATTCATTCTATGAAGCCACAATTACTCTGATACCTAGACCACACAAAGACCCAAAAAAGAAACAGAACTTCAGACAAATTTCCCTTATGAATAGAGATGCAAAAATACTCAATAAAATTCTCACAAACCAAACTCAAGAACACTTCAAAATGATTATCCATCATGATTAAGTAGGCTTCATCCCAGGGATGGAGGGATGGTTTAATATACAGAAATCCATCAATGTAATCCACTATATAAGCAAACTTAAAGACAAAACTCACATGATCATCTTGTTAGATGCTGAGAAAGCAATTGACAAAATCTAACACCCATTCATGATAAAAGTCTTGGAAAGATCAGGAATTCAAGGCCCATACCTAAACATAATAAAAGCAATATACAGCAAACCAATAGCCAACATCAAACTAAATGGAGAGAAACTCAATGCAATCCCACTAAAATCAGGCTCTCTCCCTACCTATTCGATATAGTACTTGAAGTCCTAGCCAGAGCAATTAGACAACAAAAGGAGATCAAGGGGATACAAATTGGAAAGGAAGAAGTCCAAGTATCACTATTTGTAGATGATATGATAGTATATATAAGTGACACTAAAAATTCCACCAGAGAACTCCTAAAGCTGATAAACAACTTCAGTGCAGTAGGTGGATATAAAATTAACTAAAAAAAAAAAATCAGTGGTCTTTCTCCACACAAAGGATAAACAGACTGAGAAAGAAATTAGGGAAACAACACCCTTCAAAATAGACACAAAAAATATAAAATACCTGGGTGTGACTCTAACTAAGGAAGTGAAAGATCTGTATGATAAGAACTTCAAGTCTCTGAAGAAAGAAATTGAAGATCTCAGAAGATGGAAAGATCTCCCATGCTCATGGATTGGCAGGATTAATATAGTAAAACTGGCCATGTTGCTGAAAGAAATCTACAGATTCGATGCAATCCCCTTCAAAATTTCAACTCAATTTTTCACAGAGTTAGAAAAGTCAATTTGCAAATTCATCTGGAATAACAAAAACCCTAGGATAGCAAAAACTAGTCTCAACAATAGAAGAACCTCTGGTGGAATCTCCATGCCTGACCACAAGCTGTAATACAGAGCAATTGTGATAAAACTGCATGATACTGGTACAGCGACAGACTGATAGATCAATGGAATAGAATTGAAGACCCAGAAATGAACCCACACACCTATGGTCACTTGATCTTTGACAAGGGAGCTAAAACCATCCAGTGGAAAAAAGATAGCATTTTCAACAAATGGTGCTGGCACAACTGGCAGTTATCATGTAGAAGAATGTGAATTGATTCATTCTTATCTCCTTGTAGAAAGCTCAAGTCTAAGTGGATCAAGGAACTCCACATAAAACCAGAGACACTGAAATTTATAGAGGAGAAAGTGAGGAAAGATATGGGCACAGGGGAAAAATTCCTGAACAGAACAGCAATGACTTGTGCTGTAAGTTCGAGAATCGACAAATGGTACCTTATAAAATTGCAAAGCTTATGTAAGGCAAAAGACACTGTCAATAAGACCAAAAGGCCACGAACAGATTTGGAAAGGATCTTTACCAATCCTAAATCTGATAGGGGACTAATATACAATATATAAAAAGAATTCAAGAAGCTGGACTCTAGGATATTAACCCTATTAAAAATGGAGTACAGAGCTAAACAGAATTCTCAAGTAATGAATATCAAATGGCTGAGAAGCACCTGAAAAAATGTTCAACATCCTTAATCATCAGAGAAATGCAAATCAAAACAGCCCTGAGATTTCACCTCACACCAGTCAGAATGGCTAAGATCAAAAATTCAGGTGACAGCAGATGCTGGTGAGGATGTGGAGAAAGAGGAACACTCTTCCATTGCTGGTGGGATTGCAAGCTGGTACAACTACTCTGGAAATCAGTCTGGAGGTTCTTCAGAAAATTGGACATAGTACTACTGGAAGATCCAGCAATATGTCTCCTGGGCATATACCCAGAAGACGTTCCAAGTTGTAATAAGGACACATGCTCCACTGTGTTCATAGAAGCCTTATTTATAATAACTAGAAGCCAGAAAGAACCCAGATGTCCCTCAACAGAAAAATGGATACAGAAAATGTGGTACATTTACACAATGGAGTACTACTCAGAAATTAAAAACAATGAATTTATGAAATTCTTAGGCAAATGGATGGATCTGGAGGATATCATCCTGAGTGAGGTAACCCAATCACAAAAGAACTCACATGATATGCACTCACTGATAAGTGGATATTAGCCCAGAAACTTAAAATACCCAAGATACAATTCACAGAAAACATGAAGCTCAAGAAGGAAGACCACAGTGTGACTACTTCAGTCCTTCTTAGAATGGGGAACAAAACATCCATGGATTGATTTACAGAGCCAGAATTCAGAGCAGAGCCTGTATGAACAACCATCCAGAGACTGCCCCACTTGGGGATCCACCCCATAAACAACCACCAAACCCAGACACTAGGCAACAAGATGCCAACAAGAGCAGCTGCTGACAGGAGCCTGATATAGCTGTCTCCTGCGAGGCTCTGCCAGTGCCTAGTTAATATAGAAGTGGATGCTCACAGTCATCCATTGGACAGAGCACAAGGTTCCCAATGGAGGAGCCAGAGAAATACCCAAGGATCTGAAGGGGACTGAAGCCCCATTGAAGGAACATCAATATGAACTAACCAGTATCCCCAGAGCTCCTTGGAACTAAACCACCAGTCAAAGAAAGCACATGGTGGAACTTGTGGCTAGCAGAGGATGGCCTAGTCGGTCATCAATGGGAGGAGAGGCCCTAGGTTCTGTCAAGGTTCTATGCCTCAGTTTAGGGGAATGCCAGGACAAGGAATGGGAGTGGGTAGGTTGAGGAGCAGGGGTAGGGGTAGGGGATAGGGGATTTTCAGAAGGAAGCTAGGAAAAGGGATAACATTTGACATGTAAATAAAGAAAATATCTAATAAAAAATTAATACTTACTGAAAAAAAGAAAAAAAAGTAAATTGCCTAAATATTGAACACATGTATTAGAGTATATTAAATCAATGACTAATACATACTTTTGAAACCTGGATTAATGTTTAAAATGTTTCTTCAATTAAAGCCTGTAAAAAATATAACCTTAAAAAAAAGTAGTAGATTTAATTATGGCATTTTCAAAAAGAATTTGTTTTTGTTAATTCCCCTTTTCTACATTGCCACCCCCCCCATTCTTGTACCCCTTTGTGCCCTTCTGTGCCCAGTAGCCTTGTTTCCACATTCATGTCACAAGTATCCCACCTCCTTCCTCAGTACCTCTTTTCCCTGTTCCATAGCCCCCTTTCTCATCCCGTGGCCTATTCCCTTACTGACGGCATGCATAGATGTAAATAAATCCTAGATCTAAGCTCTGCCGGTGAAAGAGAACATGTAGTATTTATCTTTCTGAACCTGTCATATCCCACTTAATATAATATTTCTGGTCCCTTCCATTTTCCCTCAAATTTTATAATTTCGCTTTTTCTAAAGCACGATTGGGACTCCATTGTGCATTCTACTACACTCTCGTTGTCCATTCATCTGTCAATAGACTTTTAAGTTAATTACTTTTTCTTGCTATTACCAATAAAGCAGCAAAGAAGATGGATGTGTAAGTACCTCTGTGGCAGAACATAGAGTTTTTTAGGTAGCTGCCTGAGAGGACATATGATAGTTCTATTTTTAGCCCTTTGAGAACTCTGCCCACTGGTTTCCATAGTGGCTGCATGAGTTTGTACCACCACTAGCAAAGTATAAGGGACCCTCTTAAACTTTGTTGTTTTTTGCTCTCTGGATTATGGGCATTCTGACTGATAGTAGTTGGAATCTTACCCTACCATTGGTTGCCAGGTTTTGTTTTTTTCTTCGTTTAATTTTTGCAGTTGGTTGTGTATTGTGCTTGTCTGAAGTCTAGTTGCCTCTTTCTCATCTCCTGTAGGCTGCCTGTTTGCTCTGCTGCTGGTTTCTCTTGCTTCTGAAGATTTGTCATTCATGTCATTCCATTTGTCAGTTTTCATGGTTATTCCTGCACTGGGTTCCTGTGCACGTGATATCCAATTTGTGAACTCGATTTGTTGACTACGTTGCCTTTTGTCCACTTTATTTGACACTTCTATCAAACTTCATGTGTCTATAGATGTGTGGATTTGTTCCTGGGACCTCTGTGTGCTCCCATTGACTACACATCTGCTGTTGTGCAGTAACATACAGAAACATGCTGCCTTTGCTGCTGTGACTCTGAAGTGTCATTTGAGGTCAGTTCTTAGGACACTGCCACAGTGTTTCTTTTACTTGTGTTTTTGTGTTGCTTCTACAGTCTTACATTTTCCCAGTCCTATGAATAATGGCATTGCAATTTTTGACAGGGGTTGATTTTAATCTATAAATTATTTTTAGTGAAATTAAGCAATTTCATTATATGAATTCTGCCAGCCCAGAATCATGGAAGGTCTTTCCATCATCTAGTGTCTTCTCCAGTCTCCCTAATTTTCTTCCACTTGGTTAGGTTTATTCTTAGGTTTATTCATTCATTCATTCATTTAAAGTATTGTCAATAAAATACTGTTCCTAATTTCTTTCTCAGAAATGTGTTGTTAGTGTATATGAAAAATATTTTATGTCTTGAAACTTTAATGAAAGTGTTATTCAAAAAGCTTGCTAATAGGGTCTGTAGCGCCTTTTAAGTATACAATCACATAATTTATAATTAGGGAGAATTTGATTTCTTCTTTTACATTTTTATCTCTTTTATATTTTTCCCTTGTCTTATTTTTCTAACACTTCAATAAGTGTATTGAAGTATTCTAAGATTCCAGTACCTGAATTGAATAAGAGTAAAGAAAATCAGACAGCCATATCTTATTCCAGACTTTAAGTAAAAATGAATTGCACAGGGTATTTTTTTTATCATTTAGTAGAATGTTAGCAGTGGATTCGTTTTATATATCTCTGTTATTTTGAGATGTACTCTGCCTATTTCAAGCTTCTTCAGGACTTTTATCATGAGAGCACCTTGAACTTTGTGAGATAAATTTTTTGCATCTATTGGAGTGTCCATATGTATAACTTCAATTTTTAAGGATTTTGTTGGAGACACTTATAGATCCACAGTTATTCTCTTTAGCACTTAAATATGCAATGCTATTTTTTGTTTTCTATTATTTATATTGAGAAATTATAAACCAGTCTATTGATACTTTGTAGGTAATTTTCCCTCTGATTGCTTTTAAGATTTTTTAAAGTATAGTTTAAGTTTGTGTTCCAGGAATATTTATCCTTACTTCTGAATATTTCTTCTTGAGGTTTGCAGAACTTAATGATCTGTCTTTTAAAAAAAACCTTTCATTATTTGGAATTGCATCTTTAAAATTGTATATTATTTATTCATATATGAACATGAGTGTGCTCATATGTGTATATATATACATATATATGTATATATGTATATATATATATATACATATATATGTATATGTGTGTGTGTGTGCGTGTGCGTGTGCGTGTGCGTGTGCGTGTGCGTGTGTGTGTTGAGGGACATACACATATGCTGTGGTGAGCATGTGGATGTCAGAGGACAATGTAAGAAGTTGGCATTCATCATCCAATGTGGGGTCCCTGGAATCAAAGTCAAGTTGTTAGGGTTGGTGGCAGAGGCCTTTACTTTCTCTGGGCCATCTTGCAGACTTGGAATTATGAATTTTTTCTCTTCAACACTGCTGAGGTTTTATCCTCTCAGTCCTTTCTGGAGACCCCAAGCACATTTCTTGGCTGTTTCTCCTATGTGCATTTCAACATCTACTCTTCAGTGTACTCTGCTCATAGACATCAGTATTTTGGATAATTCTACTTTTGATCTTACAGTTTTAATCTTGTAAAACCTGCTGTTAAATCAGTATAGTGAGTTACTGTCTTGACTTTTAAAATATTTTAGTGAATTTCACTAATGTTCTTCTATTTCATTGACCAGATTAATTACAATTATTTCAAAGTCCTTAATTTCATAATCATATAGTGTTTTAAAGTACACCACTATTTACTTATTTATCTCTTATGTTCTTGACACACTTCTGTAGTGTAGGCTGGCCTTGGCTGCTCTTGCCCTGGCCTCCTAATACACTTAAAACATATAATGTGCCACCATGCGTAGCTTCTGAGTAGTATTTTTATTGAAGTCTGGATATAATGCATTAAAGAAGCATAGAGACTCTAGACTATATTCTTTCTCTAGCAAACTTTACCCTTTCCTCTCTGGGTAGACAATAAAGATTGGTCGCACATACCACCTAGCTTAGGGCTTGGCTTAGCTCCCACTGCGTGAGGCTCCATGCACCTCTCCACAGTGGTGTTCTAATGATGTGGCTGGAGAGTCCTTAATTCTTTCGTTTTCCACCCAATCAGAAACTCACAGCTTCCTTTTACATCATTTCTCACCTTCTACAACATCAGAGCTTAGCAGGGATCTTGTGGTGGAATCTCCCATGTGGGTCGCTGAGACTTCTCGCAACCCTTTCCAGTCAAAAATCGCCCCCTTTAAATCTCTAGTGTTTATGTCCCAGTGCTTCAAGACCCCGAGTTCTGTTGTCACTCTCCCTCACTGATCTTCCCTAGAGGCAGGTCCCAGACTCTAGAACCAGAGCTGGCTAAGTTCAGCATGGAATGCGACTCGAGCTCCTCAGCTGCACCCTGCATGGGCAGCTCATCCTCAGAAAGGCCTGGACCTCAGCTTCCCTTCTTGGTTGCTCCAGTAGGTTATGGCCATGTGTAATCAGATGTTTCATATGTCTTCTACATCCTCCTTTGAGCCTGCTCATTGGCTGTACTAATATATCGAAAGCCACTCTATCATACTCTAGAATGGACCTCCACTTTTCACATTGCCCTTTCCATTGACGACAGTGTGCTAGTAACCCCTGGACTCCCACCGCTCAGGGAGCAAAAGCAGGGAGGTTGCTGCAAGCAAATTTCAGACAAAATAGGAGGGCTACATAACATGATTCTATCTTTTAAAAAGCCCAGCTTTCCATACATTGTTAAATAAGTAAATAAGTAAAGTCATGTAACAATATTAAACTAAACACTTATGGCAGATTAATTTTGGAGAAGTCTCTCATTTGAAAGAAAGAAAAAGTTTATGTTTGTAATTTAAATATAGCCTTTAAAATGTTTTAGAAGTTACCAGCAATATAACAAAACCTCTGTATTTTGCAGGAAGTGGGTTGTACTTACTTAACACACAGAAAACATGTCACCTTTTCTTGTACATCAAACCTCCTATGTTTATCCTTGGCTCCGTGGCAGGGAAACAGCTTTCTGGATGCAGAGATGGGGACAGTGGGGAAGGAAAGCTGTCTGCTGTCTCTGGTCCTATTTCTGGATTGTGTAGAGAAGTAGTGGAGAACCTACTTATGTCCTTATTAAGTGAGAAGATCCCAAACAAAAAGCACATTGGCAGTTAGGTAAGCCACTGGAGTGTGGCTGCCAACTCAGGATCATGTGTACGCAATACACCCCAGGCCGGACGTGTAAACAGCCAGAAAACCAGAGGGCTGGAGCCAACTCAGCAAGTAGGTTATTTTCCTATGAATAATGGAATCCTGTGTCTCATGTCATCCCTTATTTAAAGCATCCCCACCATGCTTTTTGATATTTTTGATTGTGTATTCTTATAACATACAGGGTTGGACCAAGGGATGCATATGTGTGAAAGTACATACTCTAGTATTTCCAGGTTACATTCTGCCCCATCTACCCACTTCTGTCATGCATTTATATTTAAAGCCAAGCTTAACTAAATCCTTGGAACACTCCTGCTGGCACAAAAGAAGGAATTAGAGATTGCTGACTCATCAATTCATCCTGGCCAGGGAATTCCAATGCCATTTCAGGCTCTGCCCCCAGCCTGCGCTCCCGAGCCCCTCCCACTTTCAGAACCTCATTTAACATTTGAAGCCTTTACACATATACCACACACACACACACTATCATGTATATCTACACTGTAAACACTCTAGCCATGCATACTCACACCATAGACACATACACTGTATATACAAAATATATACACATATACATAAACAGATGATACATAATACACATTCAAAATATACACAACATACACACATATGTACAAAAATAAGTGCATATATATACATATATATGCATAACATATATATGCATAGATAGATAGATAGATATACATATACATATACATATACATATACATATACATATACATATACATATACATATACATATACATATATCAGGTAAAATGGCTCAGAGGGTAAAGGCACTTGCTGCCAAGCATAACTTGAATTCTATCCCTGAGACCCACATGATAAAGGGAACCAACACCTACAAGTTGTCATGTGACCGCCCTGTGTATGCAAGCATCTGTGCACACTCTCTCTCTCTCTCACACACACACACACTCTCTCTCACTCTCTCTCTCACGTGCACACACTCACTCATATAGATGCACACTCACACACACTCTCACATGGTTACACACTCTTACACACCCATATAGATGTGCTCTCTCTCTCTCTCTTTCTCACTCACACACACACAGACACACACAGACACACACAGACACACAGACACACACACACACACACACACACACACACACGTTTGTTTGTCTGTTTTAAGGGATCTTAGCATCTTCCTTGCCTTGCCCTGCCCGTCTGCTGGCACTTGGTTGTCTGCCAGTATTGTTCACCCTTACAACCTTTAATTCTCATACACAGACTCCACCAGCCACAGAACAAAGTCCTGCCTGTATTGAACATTTAGTTTTAAAAATATCACGGTTCCCTAAACAATACAGTAGGATGGCTTTTTGCAGAGTCTTACAGAACATTTACACAGCATTATTGGGTATTTCAAATTTTTGAGCATCTCACTGTGTGGCCCAATTTGGTCGCATCTTCAAAAATCATCTGAGGTGTGGGGCCCAGAGGTGCACCACATCCCATGCTGTAGAAGACACAGTGTCTGGACACAGGCTCCATGCAGACATGCAGTAGTGTTCTGTTCATCCACAGCCCGTGGCCTGTGCAGAGCAGCTGCAGGCACCCTGGGGTGGACACCGAGGAACACAGGCCACCGGTGCTCTGGAAACAGGCTCTTTCTCTGCACCTCCAGAGTCTTTGCTTACATCTTGCATCTTCCCAGAAGAGATCTACTTGTCTGCCCTTTGGCTCCTCCTATCTCTGTTTATGGTGATCTACTTATTTTTAGGAATCTTTCTCCCATGCCTCGCTCTCTGTTAAATACTTTTAGTCCCAGCCAGATGTGACCTTTCTTCCTTTATAGCACAGGAACACTGGGCTTGTGTCTCTCCTGGGACTGTTAGTATAATCTGTGTTGAAGAAGTTGCCTGTGTGCTGTGTTATCTCTCTAATTTATTAGACAGACAACTTTTTAAGGAAAAGAACTGTGGAACTTTTACATTTTCAGCTGGGCTAACCAAAGTCTTGCAAATATGAGTCAGCTAATAAACATTCATTGGGCTGAGTGATGATCATGGTGATGATGGTGATGGATGACTCCTGTTTTCTCATTGGGCTACAACAGCATGGCATTCTGTCTCTTCACCTTCCTTTAAACACTCACCTGAAGAAAATATTTGCAAACTGCACAACAAGGACTTAATATTTAGAATAAATGAGGAACTCAAATAAAACAATAGTCAAAAATAAGAATCCAAGTTTTAAATGGCTAAGAGGCGGTTTTCCTTTGAGAACCCCATTCCTATGCTCCCGCCATGCTTAAAATCTGTATCAAAACCTCTTAATAAACTCCAACTGTGCTTCCATAATAAAAATAAACCTGGGCAAAAGACTTAAGTAGATATTTCTCAAAAGATGACCATGTGAACTGGACCCAGGAGCTTAAGGGTCATGGCTATTCTCACTATCCTTTTAATTTAAAGCTATATCATAAATAACCCCTCTGCTTTGTGTCCTGAGTACACACACACACACACACACACACACACACACACACACACACACACACACACACAGAGAGAGAGAGAGAGAGAGAGAGAGAGAGAGAGAGAGAGAGATCAGTACCTTCAAGTCAGTGAGGAACCTGGAAGGAACATGTCCAAGTTTGTCCTGTCTGGGGTTCCATACTGACTGTGATTTCCCAGTGTCCCTTGCAGGTGAAGTATATCAAGAATCCTGTATATAATTAGCTAACTAGATTGGGAAGTGACCCCCTGCCAACAATTGTCTGGACTCTGAATTTATTGACCTTGTTACTCTTGTTGTTTCCAAGTGAGAATCAGTGAGGAGTTTTCATAGAATAGATATAATAATTATATGATCATATATCTCCTATAAGCATCAACTAGAGTAGTCTAGTTGATTAATCCTAGGATTTACACTGAAATAGCTTGTTTTTTTAGTTATAGAAATAGAGATCCAGTCACATCAAAGTAGAACTGGGTGATAATCAGAAGGTGCATTTAAGAGAATACTGTATTTGTAGGCCGTGCATGGCATGGGAGGTTGGATATAAGCACCATGAATTTATTCCAGGTTTAAATACATAGTTGAGATGCTGAGTAACTGAATTTTTCTGTCCTTTCATGAAATTATAGCTACAAAAATCAACCAATCTCCAACCAGAGTTTCCTAAGTCAAGAAGTAATTTAGCAAATGTCTGTATGTATTTCCTGTATTGTTCCATGTATATGTGTATGCGTATTATACATTCATGTGTATATCAAATTCATGTGTGTGTATGTGACATATATGCAGATATACATACATGTAGAAGTCATAGGTTGGCATCTGATGTCTTTCTGTATCTCTACTTTACTGAGATGAGGTCTCTTGCTAAACCTGGAGCTTGCCAATTCTGGCTAGTTTTCCCACTTGCCCAAGGTACTCAGTCTCTGCCTCTCAAGTGCCTCTATAGGCAATTGTCACAATTGCTTGCCTTTTACACAGGCTCTATGAATATTAATCCCAGTCCTCATGATCATACAGCTAGGGCTATGGAGCCATTTCCCTGGCCCAAATTTCCCATATAGACTTTAACATTGATTTTTTTTCCTCTCAGTATCTTGCGTGCAAGGCAAGGTTAATAATGACAAGATTTTCCTACTACAGTCATGAGAACCTACATGGCAGTACTCAAAGGTATTGTTTAGTAAATATGCTTTTCCATCTTTTATTTTTTAGCATGGAAGGGGAATAAACTGGACTGGACTTCCTGTCCACCCTCTACAACTAACAAGGACCTTTGGTGATCTCGGTAAGAACTAGTTCCCAGCAAGAACAGGGCTATGTACAAATGTCTGTATGTATTTCCTGTATTGTTCCATGTATATGTGTTTGCGTATTATACATTCATGTGTATATCAAATTCATGTGTGTGTATGTGACATATATGCAGATATACATACATGTAGAAGTCATAGGTAGAGCTCACTAAACTTATAGACTTTAATTTGAGCATCTCAATGTGTAAACTATGTCTGGTGTGATATATGTTACAAATGATACACACAGGTACCTGGGGGAAGTGCAATTTTTTTTGTTTGTTTTTTTTTTTTCCGAGACAGGGTTTCTCTGTGTAGCCCTGGCTGTCCTGGAACTCACTCTGTAGACCAAGCTGGCCTCGAACTCAGAAATCCGCCTGCCTCTGCCTCCCGAGTGCTGGGATTAAAGGTGTGAACCACCATGCCCGGTGAAAGTGCAATTTTTATGTTCCTGTTTATTTTCAATCATATTCAATTAAGGAAAATTAAATTATAATTAGCTTTTGCAGTAATTGGCCCCCAGCAGTTGGCAGAGATGAGTTTATGGGCCAGTTGGAAGAAAGCAGTAGTAAGACAAAGGTGAGCGAGGAGAACCAGGGTTCTGGGAAGACTTGCTTCACTCTTCTGCAGCAGGCCTGAGGGAAAGGAAGCCTCAAGGCCCGCACTGTGTTATGTCATTGTGAACATAGTTACTGTCTTACTGGGTTTCTGTTGTTGTGATAAACACTAGGACCAAAAGCACCCAAACGTTGGGGTGGATTTATTTTAACTTAGTTGATCACAAATGAAAGTAGGGGCAGGTGCTCAAACAAGGAAGGAACCTGGGGTCTGGGGCTTTGGCATGGAGGAGTGCTGCTTCCTGCTTTTCTCTCCCTGGCTTGCTCAGTCTGCTTTCTTGGACCACCAGCCCCGGTGTAGCACCGCCTGCAGTGAGCTGGGCCCTCATCAGTCAAGTAAATGCACCACAGGCCAATCTGGTGGGGTCTTTTTTTTTTTTTTTCAGTTCAGGTCCCCTCTTCCCAAATGACTTTAGCTTGTGTCAAGTTGATATAAAATTAACTACTCCAATTATAATTAAAAACATATTTTAACAGTTCTCAAAAAAATCTAACACATGTCGGTACTGGGTTTTATTTGGTTTCCACAATCTAATGGTAAACTCCTATTGCTGAAAATGCCTTATACTTAGGTCACAGACTATGGATAAATGGAGCTGGTATTCACTGAAAGCTTCACTTACTAACCATGATGCAGAGTGCTAGAAGGTGCTGTGCAAACTGTTGGAAGGGAAGAGCAATCAATCGATGATAATCTCCCAGAAAGATCACCTACTGGTGCAACAGTGACACAATGTTCTAAACATTGGATTTAAGGATTTACATGGAACTCATGTCTGACACTGTTAATACAGTGGATTAGATTAGTCATGGGCCCTACATGAAAGCCTATTACTAATTCTGCTAAAGGAACATAGCATTAAAATGGCTCCTAATGGCATGTTGTTATCCCCATGGATAAAGGAATCAGTCAACCCTCATAAGATTGCAGTAAATTGTAATCAACACAGAGACCCACAACTGGACAAGGTGCAGAGAATGAGAGACCTTGGAGCACCCATCTCCAAATGGTATATATTTATCATAACCCTCCCTGCAAGACTCAGTGATTGCTGTAGCCAGAGGTGGTGGATTACTTTAATGAAACAGAATAAGGCTGGTGCACATATGAACTCACGGAGACTGACAGCATGTGTAAGACCTACAAAGCTCACTCTAGACAAAGTGCCAGCACAGAGAAGATGCGGGCCCCAGTCAAGAAACTATGTTTGATTTATAGTAGCTAGAAGAGGAAAATCAGGTTTCTTTCATTGGGTGACCCTGGGTGTGCCAGCTGCACTCCAGTGCAGGTTCCATGCTCAGGAGAATTTGGTCAACACAAATTTGACTCCATAAATTTTTGTGTGCTTTTAAAAATTGTTTTCAAAGAGAGACAAAGAACATGAAGTTGGGTGGTTAAGTGGGTGGTGGTGGATCTGGGACGAGCTGGGGGAGCATATGATCAAAATATATTATATGGAATTCCTAAAAAATTAAATACAAACACATGGCTAAATTGCAAGCCTTTCAGCCAACTTGAAGGACAAAGTGATCATTGAGTACCCGACTTTGCACGTGGTGTTGAGAGGATCTAGTAATGACATGCAGCTACTTCAAGTGAAAAGTGAGTCTGCCCAGAAGCTTGGCAATGGAAATTAAGCACTGAGAAAGAAGGTGGCTGTTCCCAGAGGGCTGAGAAGATTGTGTGTTACTGGACTGCTGGGTGACTGGGTCCGTCAGTGGGTGGTGTGTTGTTTATCTAAAAAGTAATTAAACAGCATAAGGTTTCTCACGGGGAAAAAAAAGTTGTAGAATAAGCTAAATATCCGTTCTTATAAACAAGCTAGTGTTTGTTTTTTAATTCTTCTTTTCAACAGTTTGAGATACTTCAGAATTTCTTCCCATAAATGGTCAGTGATACCTAAAGGGCAACTTTCCCCTCAAAACAACCTGCCTAGGGCCTGAAGTTTCCACAAAGAATGTATGGGCTCACATTTCACAGTGCATTAGACAAATGGAACAGATTGCTAAATACCATTTTACCCAGAAGATTAAAATATTTGAAAATGTAGGCAGCACTATCAGTTATTAAAATACAGACAAGGGGAGTGGGTGGTTTTGTTTACCTGTATTAAGTGAGCACAATTAAATTATACTCAAATGAGCCACTATAGCATTTTCAGAAATGGAGATAACAAACCCCATCTCCAGTTCCATTATCTTCTCCTCTCCCTTCCATAACCCTGAGAGTCAACCTTTCTCTCTCATGTCCACACACATAGACACAGCCAAAGACGTGCGCACACAGATACACACATACACACACACAGATACATACACAGACACACAGACACACAGAAATATACATAGACACACCAGACAGACAGACACACACACACACACGCATGTGCATACCCCAAATTACAAATATGAGAGAAAACATGTGGTATTTTTGAGTCTGGCTTATTTCACTTAGCATTGTGACCTCCACTTCTGCCATTTTCCTTCAGGTGACATCTTTGCATTCTCCTTTGTGGCTAAATGAAACTCTATTGTACTTCCTTTATGCGTTTCCTCCTCTGGACGCCTAGGCTGATTCCACAGTTGGCTACCAGAACAGTGTAGCACTCTCTATATTGAGCTGACTTTGATTCTTGGTTCTATATCCAGAAGCGGTGCAGCTGGATCATATTGTAGGTATAGAAAGGGGTAGGATCGATTTCCAGTGAGGCAGAGGGGCCTCTGCTTCCCAGTTCAGTTACTGCTCTTCACTTTTCTATCTCCTCAAACAAGACAGCTCTGTGATGTGAGCTCTCAGGAAACATCCCTCCCCATTACCCGCCCCACCCCCACCCCAAATCATAATCATTTTGGTCTCCTTTAGATGTCCGTATTTTCATCTCCAAAGAAACAATAAATCTGTTTAGCAGGCAGCTTTAAATCGGAGTCTGGCTAGTTATCTGCTGTCTGCCTTCCGGTTCCGGTTCCTGCTTCCTTTGCTTGGTGCACGCGGAAGGCTGCAGGGTCCCAGGGTCATCTGCCTTCCTGTTTCCAGATGAGACAAACTTCACAGCCCATGTCTTTCAGTGTGACTGGCCTACAGGCAACAAGTCCTTTTATTATTTTAACATTGGCTCGTTTTTTTCACACTGCCCTTTTTCTTTTTTCCAGTTTCTAGTAGTTTGTTTCTGAGTTGCTTGTTTGTTTTTGCTAAGAGAAAAGCAATTGTTACTGCTGGAATGGATCTAAAAGCAATTCCTTACATTTCAATTCTGGCTGTGCTGCCTACTTAAAATGAACCTTCTAGAAATAATTTATTTTTATTTTTACTGTGCAGATTAACATGACCTGTTAGTACATTTTGAAATCTAAAAACCTCAAGTCTTATTTTTGAGAGCCAAGACTCACTTCCCTGAAACTCTTAATCCCGAAACTAACTTCCCAGAGACAGCAAAAATCCATCATTAGCGATTGCTCTGTCCTCTCAGGTAATGGGGATGATGTTGTTTCCTGGCCTGAGTGTTTGAGAGAAGCCGCTTATGGAGTCGGGTATGATAGCTCATTCCTCAGTCTCCACACCCTGTTTCCTGGAGCTCCGGCGCTCAGCTCTCGAGCTGAGCTGCCTTCCTTGTTTATACCTTAGGAGGGCTTCTCCATCTCACATTGCTGAGTCAGAGAGGATACTAGGATTGTTCCCCCCTTTTATACATCTCTTTACTCCTTATAGAATTAATATTTCCTTTATGTTTTTATGTGCTTGGTTTTTATGCATCTACCTGAGGATAACTTCTCGTGTGTTGTAACACGTTGCTATCTAAGGCTAAGGATAACTTCTCGTGTGTTGTAACACGTTGCTATCTAAGGATTCTGTTCTGGAACATTTTCCTCTGACTTCTGGAATGTCTGTTGTTTCCTGTATCTTAGGCTCTCCTTTTCTTCACCAGCTTCTTCTTTCTTGCCAAGGCCATTGTCCGGGAGTTTCCTGAGAAAGAACAACCAACCATAAAAGATACATTTTTTTTGAGCATTAGAATTTTTAAATGCTTGTCAGGATTGATTGACAGCATGCCTGGGTCGAGTATTTTAGGTTTGAAACAATTTCTACTGAGTGTTTTGAAGGCATTTCTCAGCTGCCCTCTGGCTTAGGGCATGGTCTGTGGGACAGCTGACACTTCCTGATGTCTCTGTGGGCAGTTTTCCATTGCTTGTTTGTTCCTTTCAGGAAGATTTTAGGCTGCTGTGTTTCTATAATTCACTGATGGAACATGGGTTTTAAGCTGTTGGTTCTGATACAACTTCTTTCAGACTGGATATTCTTACCCTTTAGTTTGGGGGCATTTAAAAAAATGCTATTTGTTTATTCCTCTCCCTGTTCTCCTTCCTCCCCTCTCTAGGACTTACAAATAATTCCAGTCTCTAATCATGTGTTTAGGCCAGAAGACTCATTTAAAATAAGTATATTTGCTCATTATATAGAGAGAAGCCAGAAATGATTTATCTCACACCTCTTGTTCTTAAAAATGCATTTAAATGAATACATTGCCACTGGCCTTGCGCACAAGCACGGTTAGCTGTACCACTTTAAACTATTCCAATATCAAGGATACCATGGTTATTAGTAACGATGGCTCCACTGTGTCTGTTTCTATGCAGCAGGGTTTTCCTTGGACCACAACAAAATCTGCCTTCTAGAGCTGTGAATATGAAATAAAGTGTGGAGAGCAAAGAGGATGCTCTGTGAATGGTAGTGTGCACCTCCCAGTACTGTCAGCCATGCCCACACATAGGGGACAGTGAAGCACCCAGAGGCTAGATCCTTGCACAGATGACATAGTTCACAAAGTGGAACCAGCTTTTCTGACTCTGAGGAACATGTTCTCCATTCTGTGATAACATCTGTGGAGGTGTTCCTGTGTTCCTTTCAGTGTGACAAGTCAGGGATGGCTTTCCAATCATTGGACTGTGGACCTGAAGACATCCCAAAGCACGTGGACATCTCTCTGCTCCAAATCGGTTAAACACTGCTTGTTTGGAGATAAGGACTGGAGTGAAGTGTTTCAATATTGGCTTACTGGGAAATCAAGGCTGTGGTGATTTTCAGGCACTGGCACATGGGAAGCTTTGCTAATTGACACTTGTGGTTTGTGCAAAAACAACAAAGATGTGCTTCCCCTGTCAGACAATGTAAACAAATTGTCTTTGTATTCTTTGTGTATGTGTGTTGTTCCTACATGCGAGCACACGTGCTCCCATGTGTGTGCTTGTGGAGACCAGAGATTGACATCCAATAGCTTCCTTGACCTTTCTCCACCTTTAGATGCTGAGGAAAAATCATTCCCTTGAACCTAGAGCTTTCCAATTCGATTAGTCCAGCCAACTGGCCTGCTTTGAGGTCCCCCATCTCTGCAGGCATCAGCATGGGTTAAAGGGCTCCAGACTCCAGCTCTCACATTGCACCACCCACACCATCTCCTCAGCCCCTGTGTTCTGGCACTTTCCTAGAAGGAAAGCTCTGCTTTTGTTGTTAAAACCATCACTCTTTCCCCACCATTCCCTGCATTCATTACTTGTTGCTTGGACAGAAGCAGCTTAAGAAAGGAAGAAGCTATTTTGGCTCATAATTTGAGGACACAGTTCATCATGACAGAGACATCCTGGTGACAGAAACTTGAGGCAGCTAGTTAGTTTCAATGCATAGCGGGGAAGCACAGAACAAAGAGGACTGTACTCAGTTCTGCTCCTCCACTTCTGCTCAGTCTGGGACCCAGGCACATAGAATACCACTACCCATATTTAAGGCTGCTCTTCCCATTACAGTGAACCCAGTCTAGAGACTCCCTCATAGGCAGACCCAGAAGTTGTCTTCTAGCTGACTCCAGATCCTATCATGTTCACAAATCAATATTAACCACTATAACTGCAAGAAGTCCAGCCCTTTGAAGGTCTCCGGAAGTGTCCTCAATGGTAGCCAGAAGCTGAGTCTGAACACTGGCAGATTATCGGGGACTGTCCTGACAGAGCCAGTTCTTCCTCCTGCAGAAGGTGTGACTTGCTCAGCAGAGCTGGGGACCCGTTGACAGTCAAAGGCCCATTGCACTATTCACAGCTTGTACTAGAAATATTAACATAAGTTAGCTTGAGTAGAGACCAATCTCCATTTTTCTCACCATTTACAAATCTCTATAAATAACTGATAAATGAGGTTAATGAAACACTGAAGCTGGTGCCAATATGGTTCTCATGGCGATGTCACATGTGCCATAGAAAGGAAGTCACTCTGATTTAAGACTGAGGTAATGCTAGAAACAAAAATTGCAACAAAATGTCAAATGTTGTCATAGGTCTCCCTCCCTTACAGCACCCCATTGTTGTGGAAAGGCAGGTCCCTGAGAACTTCCTGTATTTGATGTCAGTGAGAGCTGAGCTGAAGAACAACCATAGGGAAGGAGAACACGCCACTCCCAGGATGCATTCAGACTCCCATTGTCCCTAAGACTCACATTAAAGAGATGTGAGTCCCTGATTTCAGTGGGGTTGCTTCAAGTTTCTCTCCATTTAATTTGATACTGGATGTTGGTTTGCAGTAAATTGCTTTTATTATGTTTAGGTATGGGTCTTGAATTCCTGATCTCTCCAATACTTAACATGAAGGGGTGCTGTATTTTATCAAATGCTTTTTCTGCATCTAAGGAGGTGGTCATGTGATTTTTTTTCTTTGCTTTTGTTTATATAGTGGATTACATTAATGGATTTTCATATATTGAACCAACTTGCATCCCTGGGATAAAGCCTACTTGATCATGATAAATGATAGTTTTGATGTTGTCTTAGTCAGGGTTTCTATTCCTACACAAACATCATGACCAAGAAGCAAGTTGGGGAGGAAAGGGTTTATTCGGCTTACACTTCCATGCTGCTGTTCATCACCAAAGGAAGTCAGGACTGGAACTCAAGCAGGTCAGGGAGCAGGAGCTGATGCAGAGGCCATGGAGGGATGTTCTTTACTGGCTTGCCTCACCTGGCTTGCTCAGCCTTCTCTCTTATAGAACCCAAGACTACCAGCCCAGAGATGGTTCCACCCACAAGGGGCCTTTCCCCCTTGATCACTAATTGAGAAAATGCCTTACAGTTGGATCTCATGGAGGCATTTCCTCAACTGAAGCTCCTTTCTCTGTGATAACTCCAGCTGTGTCAAATTGACACAAAACTAGCCAGTACAATTGACCCCTTGTCAACTTGACACACAAAAACATCACTAGTAAGCCTCAACCCTTACAATCTTACTCATCCCCAAGATCTAAATAACTTTAAAAGTCACACAGTCTTTACATATTCTTAAAATTTCAATCTCTTAAAATTCAAAGTCTTTTTACAATTAAAAGTCTCTTTAACTGTGGGCTCCACTAAAACAGTTTCTTCCTTCAAGAGGGAAAATATCAGGGCACAGTCACAATCAAAAGCAAGTCAATCTCCAACCGTCCAATGTCTGGGATCCAACTCACGACCTTCTGGGCTCCTCCAAGGGCTTGGGTCACTTCTCCAGCCAGGCCCTTTGTAGCACACACATCATCCTCTAGGCTCCAGATGCCTGTACTCCACTGCTGCTGCTGCTCTTGGTGGTCATCTCATGGTACTGGCATCTCCAAAACACTGCATGACCCCTTCAGTCCTGGGCCTTCAATTGCAATTGAGGCTGCACCTTCACCAATGGCCTTCCATGGCCTCTCACAGTGCCGAGCCTCAGCTGCTTTGCGTGACCCCTTCATGCTTTCAAAACCAGTACCACCTGGGTGACCCTTACATATTACCAAATCCCGCTGCAGCAGGAGTAAAACCTTGGCCATCTCTGGAACACAGCCTCTTTGTGCTTTCAGAAAACACTTCCCAGAAGATGTCACCTCAATGATGCTGGTCTCTTCTTAATCACCGCTAATTTCTTAGCTCCAGCTAACCAGCATCAATAGTCCCAGTAATGCAAAGTTTTTGCTTTGGTAGTTCTGGTATCTTGTTAATCACAGCTGATTCTTCAGCCCCAGCTAACCATAACTACAGAATCTTCACAATCAAAACAGCAATGGCCCTGAAAAGAGTCTTTAATTTTCCCTCTGAAATTTCACAAACCAGACCTCCATCTTCTGCAGTGTTCTCAACATTATCTTCCAAGCTCCTACACAACATCTGACAGAGCTTTTAACAATGGATGGATCTTCAAGCCCAAAGTTCCAAAGTCCTTCCACAGTCCTCCCCAAAACATGGTCAGGTTGTCACAGGAATACCCCACTCTGCTGGTACCAATTTGTCTTAGTCAGGGTTTCTATTCCTGCACAAACATCATGACCAAGAAGCAAGTTGGGGAGGAAAGGGTTTATTCGGCTTATACTTCCATGCTGCTGTTCATCACCAAAGGAAGTCAGGACTGGAACTCAAGCAGGTCAGGGAGCAGGAGCTGATGCAGAGGCCATGGAGGGATGTTCTTTACTGGCTTGCCTCACCTGGCTTGCTCAGCCTTCTCTCTTATAGAACCCAAGACTACCAGCCCAGAGATGGTCCCACCCACAAGGGGCCTTTCCCCCTTGATCACTAATTGAGAAAATGCCTTACAGTTGGATCTCATGGAGGCATTTCCTCAACTGAAGCTCCTTTCTCTGTGATAACTCCAGCTGTGTCAAGTTGACACAAAACTAGCCAGTACAGATGTGTTCTTGGATTAGGTTTGCAAGATTTTAATTGAGTATTTTTGCATCAATATTCATAAGCTAGATTGGGTTGAAGTTCTTTTTGGGGGGGAATCCTTGTGTGGTTTAGTTATCAGAGTAATTGTGGCTTCATAGAATGAGTTAGGCAGTGTTCCTTCTGTTTCTATTTTATGGAATAGTTTGAGGAATACTGGTATCAGGTCTTCTTTGAAGGTCTGGTAGAATTCTGCACTAAATCCATCAGGCCCTGGGATTTTTTGGTTGGGAGGTTTTTAATGACTTCTATTTCCTTGTGTGATATGGGCCTGTTTAGATAGTTTGCCTGCTCTTGATTTAACTTTGGTATGTGGTATATGTCTAGAAAACCATTCATTTCATCTAGAATTTTCTGTTTTGTTGAGTATAGGCTTTTACAGTAGGATCTGGTGATTTTTTTTTTAATTTCCTCTGTTTTTCTTGTTATGTCCCCGTTTTCATTTCTGATTTTGTTAATTTGGATACTGCTTCTGAGCCCTTTAGTTAGTTTGGCTAAGGGTTTATCTATCATGTTGATTTTCTCAAAGAACCAGTTTTTGATTTTGTTGATTCTTTGTATTGTTCTCTTTGTTTCTGTTTGGTTGATTTCAACCCAGTGATTGACTATTTCCTGTCTTCTACTTCTCTTTGGGTGAGTTTGCTTATTTTTGTTCTAGAGCTCTCAGGTGCACTGTTAAGTTGTTAGTTTAAGATCTCTCTAGTTTCTTTACCAGGGCACTAAGTGCTATTAATTTTCCTCTTAGTACGGCTTTCATTGTGTCCCATAAATTTGGGTGTGTGATGTGTCAACATTTTCATTAAATGCCAGGAAGTCTTTAATTTCTTTCTTTATTTGTTCCCTGACCAAGTTATCATTTATTAGAGAGTTGTTCAGTTTCCGAGAGTATGTGGGATTTCTGTTGTTTTTGCTATTATTGAAGACCAGCCATAGGCTGTGGTGATTTCATAGGATGCATGGGATTATTTCAATATTCTTGTATCAGGTGAAGGTTGTTTTATGATCAATTATATGGTCGATTTTGGAGAAGGTACCATGAGGTGCTGCGAAGAAGGTGTACTCTTTTTATTTTAGGGTAAAATGTTCTAGAGATACCTGTTAAATCCATTTGGTTCATAATCTCTATTAGTTTCACTGTGTCTCTGTTTACTTTCTGTTTCAATGACCTGTCCATTGGTGAAAGTGTGGTGTTGAAGTCTTTCACTATTATTGTGTGGGGTTCAATGTGTGTTTTGAGCTTTACAAACTTCTGGAAATCAGTTTGGAGGTTCCTCAGAAAATTGAAAATAGATCTGCCTGAAGACCCAGCAATGTCACTCTTGGGAATATACCCAAAAGATGCCCCACAATGCCACAGGGACACATATTCCACTATGTTCATAGTGGCCTTATTTGTGATAGCTAGAAGCTGGAAACAACCCAGATGTCCCACGACAGAAGAATGGATACAGAAAATGTGATTTATTTATACACTGGAATACTACTCAGCTATTAAGAATAAGGACATCCTGAGTCTTGCAGGAAAATGGATGGAACTAGAAAGTATCATGTTGAATGAGGTAACTCAGACCCAAAAGGACATGCATGGTATGCACTCACTAATAAGTAAGCAGATATTAGCCAAAAAACCAAAAAAGTACAGAATACCCAAGACATAGTCCACAGAACTCAAAAAGATCAATAAGCTGAAGGGCCCAAGTGAGGATGCCTCAGTCCCACTTGGAGAAGAAAGCAATCACAAGTAGGGAGGGAAAGGAGGGACCTGGGAGGGAAGGTGGACAGGGGCTTAGGGGGAAGAGGGGAACCTGATCTGGTATTGGCTGAGGGAAAAGGACTAAAGCCCTGAGGGCCAGCAGAAAAAAATGGAAACATGAAATCTCAGGAGGTAGGAGGTTGGGGGACCCACCAGAGTACACCAGAAACCTGGGAGGTTAGAGACTCTCAGGACTCAAAGGGAGCAATCTTAGATGAAATGCCCTATAGTGGGGAGAGGGAACTTGTAGAGCCCACCTCCAGCAGGAAGACAGGGCATCAAATGAGGGAGGGGGTTGTCATCCCACAGTCAAAACTTTCACCCATAATTGTTCCTATGTGAAAGAACTACAGGGATAGAAATGGAGAGGAGCCTGAGGAAAAGAAGGTCCAGCGACAGGCCCAAAGTGGGATCCAGCTTAAGGGAAGGTCCCAAGGCCTGACACTGTTACTGAGGCTATGGAGTGCTCACAAAAAGGCACCTAGGATGATGGGACTCTGGAAGGTCCAATAAGCAGCTAAAAGAGTCAGATGCAGTTATTTGCACCCAACCAATGTACAGAAGCTGCTGACCCCTGTGGCTGAATTACAGAAAGGCTGAAAGAAGCTCGGGGGGGGGGGGCACCTTGTAGGAGAACCAGCAGTCTCAATTAACCAGGACCCCTGAGATCTCTCAAACATTGGACCACCAACCAGGCAGCATACACCAACTGATTTGAGGCCCCAACACATATACAACAAAGGACTACTGGGTCTGTGTTCAATCAGAGAAGATGCACCTAACCCTCAAGAGACTAGAGGCCCCAGGGAGTTTAGAGGTCAGGTGGGGTGGGATGTGAGGGGTGGGAACATCCTCGTGGAGACAGGGAGGTGGGGAGGAGGTATGGGATGTGTATAAGTCAGAGGGTGCACGGGGGGGCGGGGGGAGATATAGCTGACTCCTGAGGGCCTCTGCCAGTGCCTGGCAAATACAGAAGTGGATGCTCACAGTCAGTCATCCATTGGACAAAGCACCAGGTCCCCAATGAAGGAGCTAGAGAAAGTACCCAAGGAGCTTAAGGGGTCTGAAGCCACACAGGAGGAACATCAATATGAACTAACCAGTATCCCCAGAGCTCCTCGGAACTAAACCACCAATCAAAGAAAACACATGGTGGAACTTTTAGCTATAGGTGTATATGTGGCAGAGGGTGGCCTACTTGGTCATCAATGGGAGGAGAGGCCCTAGGTCCTGTGAAGGTTCGATACCTCAGTATAGGGGAATGCCAGGACTGGGAATGGAGGTGGGTGGGTTGGGGAGCAGGGGGGGAGGGGATAGGAGATTTTTGGAGGGGAAACTAGGAAAGGGGATAACATTTGAAATGTAAATAAAGAAAATATCTAATAAAAATATATGTTAATTAATGAAAGAAAGAAAGAAAGGAAGGAAGGAAGGAAGGAAGAAAAAAGAAAGAAAGAAAGAAAGAAAGAAAGAAAGAAAGAAAGAAAGAAAGAAAGAAAGAAAGAAAGAACGGAAGGAAGGAAGGAAGGAAGGAAGGAAGGAAGGAAGGAAGGAAGGAAGAAAATGAGAAAGGACTGACCATCAGCCAGATTAAATGGAAGGGCTAGATGTGGCCAGCACCTAAGGAGGCTGAGGCAGGAGGAATTTTACAAGTTCAAGGACAACCTGGTCTACATAATGAATTCCAGGATTATATAGGGAAATCATATCTCAAAAAAAAAAAAAAAGCAGGCAGTCAAGGGGAAAGAGAGAAGGCGCTTTCTCAGACTGAGTGCCCACTGTGACTTGTATATGCTGAGGCCCTTCCCACGCACCTGTGTTGACCTTTTGGACTTGGCAAGGCAGTCATTTCTGTTCTTATTTTATCAGTGAGGAAGCCGAGTCATTTAAGTCATACAGAAAACTGCGTAACCTATGAGCTGAAATTATACTCAGTCTTGGGTTGACTTTAAAGTCTGTGTTATTTGGTGATGGTAGCACAACCCTGTGATTACAAGCCCTTCTTAGGCTACATAGTGAGAATCTCCATTTCAGAAAATGAAACCTATGCAATCCCCACTCAGTCACTATGCACACATGGGCATACACACACTCATGCACACATGCAGCTGCTGCAAACTGAGGGACTTGGACAGAGACAGCATAATGTCACCTACAATAGGAGTGAATTCAGGCTGCACTATTCAAATCCTGCCACTGTAAGTGTGTGTGTCAATGTATGAGTGACTACACTTGACATCTGAGACTCTGACCCATTGTGAAATGGGATAATGTCAGAACCCACTGCATAAAGCTATTGCAAAGCATAAGTCTTAGATGGAATATGATGCATTCAGTAGCCAAATATTATTTCTGTAATTCTCCCATGAAGGTGATATTATAGATTGTCTTAGGGTTTTACTGCTGTGAACAGACACCATGACCAAGGCAAGTCTCATAAAGGACAACATTTAATTGGGGCTGGCTTACAGGTTCAGAGGTTCAGTCCAACATCATCAAGGTGGGGGCATGGCAGCATCTAGGCAGGCATGGTACAACAGAGCTGAGAGTTCTAAATCTTCATCTGAAGTCGGCTAGTAGAAGACTGGCTTTCAGGCAGCTAGCTATGAGTAGGGTCTTAAAGCCCACACCCACAGTGACACACCTACTCCAACAAGGCTACACCTCCAAATAGTGCCACTCACTGAGCCAAACATATACAAACCATCACATAGATGATTCAGGTAGGATAGTCTGGTGCACTGGTATAAAAGCTTCAACTTCCAGCCTATTCTTTTTTAATAAGACTTGTTACAGTGTATGCTTAACAATGCGAGAAGATAAACGTTTCAAATAATGTGGGGACTCGTACATGTGGGCAAAGTGTTGATAGTAAACCCAGCACAAGGCTCAGAGACAGCACTGCTGCAGTGGGAACCGTGGGGAAAAGAAAGACTCCTGAAGTTCTGAGCTTGTAACAGTGACTTCAGTGCCACCATGGCCTCCTGTGTGCAATTACTGTTGTTGTTATCATCAGTTCACTATAAACCAAGGTCACCTGATGTTGGAGAGCACAGCCACCTGGGTGCTATAAGAAAGTAGGCCAAGCAAGCCAGATGGAGCAAGCTAGTGAGCAGTTTTCCTCTATGGCCTCTGCTTCAGTCTCTGCATCCAGGTTCCTTCTCTGACATCATGAAAAACTCTAAGCTGTCAAGTGAAATAAACCCTTTCTTCTTCAAGTTGCTTATACTCATGGTGTTTATCACAGTTGTAGAAACTAATCTAAGGGCGGGGGGTGTTCCAGAGGGGAAACTGGGAAAGGGGATAACATTTGAAATGTAAATACATAAAACATCCAATAAAAAAGAAAGAAAGAAAGAGAGAGAGAGAGAGAGAGAGAGAGAGAGAGAGAGAGAGAGAAGGAGAGAAGGAGAGGAGAGAAAGAGAGAAAGAGAAAGAGAGAAAGAAAGAAAGAAAGAAAGAAAGAAAGAAAGAAAGGAAGGAAGGAAGGAAGGAAGGAAGGAAGGAAGGAAGGAAGGAAGAAAGAAAGAAAGAAAGAAAGAAAGAAAGAAAGAAAGAAAGAAAGAAAGAAAACAAACTAAGACACATTCTCACAGGGGTAGGGAGGCAAGTGCATTTATTTTGTTAAACACTCGTTACAGTGAACCTTGGTAAATAACTCTTAAGCCAGTAGTGGGTTATAATCTGCATGTGTCCCAGGTGGACGGCTGAAGGGCCTGGCCTGAGCCAGGGAATATAGAGAGTGTCACTAGTTTCTCTAGTGTCACTAGTGTCACTCTCATTCCCTACTAGCCCCGTGGCTTTGGGACAAACACAGAAGTAAGATAGGCCTGGGGATGGGGCCATGCTCTGAACATCATGTCTCACTCAGGGATACAGGCTCAGATCATGAGACTTGAATTCCCAGGTCAGCTGCTTGCTTTCTGTAACATCCACGTGAAGCCCCCGGGCTTCCAAACACTAGGGCCTTGAAATCCATGGCTCCTCTCATTTCTAACGTCCCACACTTCCGTTCTAGCTCCTTTGCTCCTTGGACCTGGAATTAATCTAAAAGTCCAAGAAAGCATCTGGTTCTGCAAAGATACAGAAGCCAACAGTTGCCCATCACTGCTCCTAATCGTGTTTGCCAGTTCCAGGTGGTGTGAACTTCTCCTGGGACTGTCCCTCCCAGCAGCTCCAGAGCCACACTGCCTTGGAAGACCCGACAGACAGATTGCTCCACCTTGACCCTTCTTTCCACAGTGTCTTCAGCATCTCTGTCCCTCCCATTCCCACTCCATTTCTTCTATCTCTCCCCATGCAAGAGGTAAGTAGAGTGAACAAGAAGGCTACCCTTGGGCAGGCAAGCCTTCTTCACAGAATTTATTGTCTTCCACAAGAATTTTCCAAGTCCTTGTAGCCCAAAGTCAGGAAAACTGGCAGAGTCTCTCACAGGAAAATGAAATATTAAGAAAAAATGCAATTCCAAAGACAGGCAGTGGATGAAAAGAACTTTCCATTTTCAATTCTAAATGTCAAACAGCCACTCTAGTTTTTATTGTGAAGCAAATAACCATTATTTGTTGAAATTCTGCTGCAAATAACGGTATGTTAGGGCTTTTTAGGAGAAATTATTGAGAAATGTATTTAACTCACTCAGAATTCACACCAGGATGACTATTTTAAGCACAATGAAATACCATTTTAATAATTTCATATAATTTTGTCATGATGGATAGCTACTTTAAATTTACACGGCAGCTATGTAAATGGCCATAAGTGATTTTTCATTATCCTAAATGGTGAGTCATTTGAGATATTGATGTAAGCACAGTGCAGGAACAACATTTACAGTTTATTAAGCTAAAAGGATGCTAATCAATTATTATATTTAAAATGACACCCATGAGGAAAAGAAACTGATTTGCTAAGATACACTTTTTTAAGAGCTGGAAAATCAGTAAAGGTGAGTGTTCTGGTCGATGGTCTATTTGACCTCAGTAAATGGTTGTGCCCTTGGTGCTGAGCAGAGCAGTGCTGTTGTATCCAGTGAGATGCCCAGGAGTCAGGTAGCTCCTCTGGGGGTAACAAGACCAACCACACTGCTTTGTGGTAGTGTAACCCCAGATCTACTCCCACTCCTTACATCAGTCATCTTTCTGTTACAGTAACAAAATGTCAGAAACAGCTTCCTTTGGACTCACAGTTTTAAGGTCTCTGTTATGTGATTGGTTAAAGCCATTGATTTGGTTCTGTGGTACGTGCACAGCAGAGCAAAACTACTCACCTAATGAGCCAGGGAACAGAGAGAGGAAAGGCTACACAGTCCCTTCCAGGACTTACCTTCCCAATGATCTAGAGACTCACCAGGAAGTTCCTCTTTTTAAAGACTCCAGCACCTCCCAAAGGAGCTACCATGGCCACCGAACCTGCAGCATATGGGTTTGGAGAGCCATTCAAGATCCAAGATACTGCCACTCTAGAATTCGGATTACATATTAACTTTTGGACTGTATACTATTGTTTCTTTGGGTTTTCAAAAAAGAATAGCTTTTCTTCAAAGTCTTGCCATCCGAATGGCATCAGAGCAGAAGGGGCTCAGCCATAGAAATCCCATTTGGGAGCCAGCATGAAGTCCTGCTGATCTTTTCTATTGCAAACTGTTCTATTCTGGGTCATTATGGCAATCACAGTGATTAAATGATGAGCTAAATAAACTAACCTTATTTTTTATGTAACTAATGTTTCTGAACAATATGCGATAGATTTACAAAGTTTATCCATTTTTAAAATATGCATTTTGGCACCAAAGAATCAAGTTCATTTCACTGAGGAGGAATTTATTTATACTTTTCAATGTGATTCCTACTAGCTTACATGTAAAATTTAAACATCATTAAGTGTACTTCGGTTTTCACAGCTAAATTGTAGTTCCGTTAGAAGCTGATATTTCTTAGAAAGGAGAAAGCATACATTTGGATGTCAAATTGCTTTCAATGGTCAATTCATACTCTTTAGTCATATTTCTTATGATTCTATAACACTTAGAAAACTCAAAGCAAACAGAGCATTACTTAGCATCCTAAGAGTCATCTTCCTAAGTTGTTCCATTTTGTATACTTTTTACCTTACAGAGTAGACTTCATTTGGTGCCACATGCCTATAGTTCTAACTACCAGGGCAGCTGAAGCAGGAAGATCAGGCCCAGGGATTCAAGGCCAATCTGGGCAATACAATAACATTATGTCTCTAAAACAAAACTAAAACTAGGTTGAAAAAAATTTCCCAGCACTAGTATTACAACTTACCTGGAATTCATTCATTTAATCATTCATTCATTCCGTTTTGATCCTGGTAAACTGTGGTTCCCATAGAGCAGCAATGGAGTGGTACAGGCACGGTCTGTCCAGGCTTCATAGAAAATGGATTTTTCAGGTTACTTTGTGTCTATAACACAGCTCAAATAGGACAGATGTTTATTCTTTTCCTGTAGTGAATCTGCAGCTGAGCATGTCTGAACCGGTTGGGGGTGGGGGGAGGACATTCTGCTGCCCCTAGCACGTGCTCAAGACTGTTTGCATAACCATGCTTCCAATACAGCAGGAAGAAGAAAGAAAGGCAAGACCTTGTCCTTTAGGGAGGTGACCTGGAAATCCCTTAGACCATTTTGCCCCCTCTTCCCTGAGTGAACTCGACCTCAGAGCCACACTAGCAAAGTTGGTGCCCTGATAGAACTAGGACATTTTAATGCTGGAAAGAAGAGAATCCAGGAATCCAAGAAATCAAAACAACAATCTGCAACAGTAGGATGAATCACAAAAGCATTGTTAGGCTAGGGAAGTCTGTGGCAAAGGTTACTGGCTGACTGAGTCCTCAGATATGAAACAGGGCGGAGGAAGACTAGGAAGTGCACAGGGCTTCTTAAGTTTCCTCACATATGGCCCATTTCACCAGAAGAGTTTTGGTGACCCCAGGTATGTAGGAATATAAAACAGGCACTCAGTCGAACATTTACTGATAATCATAAAGAAATTTACTTTCAAGCAATTCTTTGGGTAGGGTTGGGATAGAGGAGAAGGTGGGGAGATAGCTTGGTGGGCAAAATACTTGTTGCACAAGCATAAGGCCCCGCATTCAGATCCCACCATCCATGCAAACGTCTGGGGCTTCAGTGTGTCTCTGTAACCATAGTCCTGGGGAAGGCAGAGACCAGAGACTCCTAGGGGCTTCTTGACAGCCAAAGCAGTAAGCTCCAGGTTCAGTGATAGACCTTGTTACAAAAATACAATAGTGAAATAGGAGGGCTCCCAATGTCAACCTCTGGGTTCCACATGCTCAAGTACAGACAAATCCACCTGCAAGACAAAGACGTGCACACATCTGCATGAGTTCTTTCCTACTGCACCCTGCCCCACCTCGTGGAAAGCCACTTCTTGCTGTACATATAGTTTTATCATTCATTAAGGAGAAAAGCAAATGTACAGGTTAATGGGATGGGTGAGCTTGTTTACCTTTCCGTAGAGAATTAATTCCCAGCTGAATATTTAACACTGCACTGTGTAGCACATCCTCAACACTTTTCAGAGGTGCACAGTCCTTTTATTTTCCAGTCAGCAATGCTGAGAGTACCCACAAATAATACTGAAAAATGGCAGTAGTTAAAAAATCATTTCCAGAACTGTTAGAAAGTCTATCCTAATTCCAAACCAAAATTCTTTTAATGAGTTTTAAAGCATATTTTTATTTATTGTTTGTTTGGAAATTTCATACACATATACAATATGTTCTGATCAAATCATTTCCCTCCAAACATCTAGTGATTTTTTTAAAAAAATAAAATAAAGCTCACATAAGCAACTTAAGCATCAAATTTCCCTTTAAAGTAAACATTTTCGCACAATACAACCCAAAAATGTACTGATTTGAGACTTAGACTGAGAGATGATGGTAGGAAAACATTAAATCTTTGTTTTTTCATAATCAAGCCATTATATTTCTCTAAGAATCGAGAACCGCCATGTACAGTAAAATGCTGCATTTAAAAACACAGTAGATGTAGATCTGAGCTAAGACATTTGCTGGAGTCATGTGAGCGGTGACACCAGACAGTGGGTGTGTGCTGTGGGTTCAGAACCAAGGCTCAAGTGCAGCTGCTTGATAGGACATGGACAAGGGCTGCCAGCAACCCTCTGCCTCAGTACTTGTTGGGTTTTGAATTAATTTTTGGTTGCTGTGCACTCAGAAACCTTTCACTGCTGACAAACTTTCTGTGACTTTTTTAAGCGTCATGACCCTTGGTTTAAGAAGCTGCGGTGTCATAGCTTGGGGTCAGTGTCCAGTGTGGTTCATCAGTTATCAAGATGCAAGGGCATTCTAGCCCAGCTGTGGTTAACACCAGTGTGCACCAGCATTTGTTGGGGTGGTTGGTTCTTTTTTTTTTTTTTTTTTTTTCTGTCATGATATGTTACTGATTTGCTTGAGGGTCACATAGAATTTCAAGGAATTTTAAAACAACAACCAAAACAAACCACAGACATTTCAAATCTTGAACCTAAAAGCCAACATTGCTTTGTTTTATTTGGATTGCATTTCATGGCTAAATAATAGCAAGGACATCTTAGTCCTTAGCAAAGATGTAAGTCTCAGTATTCAGGAGTTTGATTATGAAGTAACATAATAAAAGATTTGTTTCATACTATCACAGCCCTCCTTCTGAATGTTGTGAAGGGCTATCCCTCTGCAGCTCCAAGAATCTGGGTTCTTTCCTCTAGTGGATCAGCTGCATCCTGGGCCAGTAGGGTCCTTTGCAGGTGGCCAACCAAGAGAAAGAGGAAGTGGCTCTTGGAATCACAGACCCAGGCTGGGAAGAATTTGTGTGATGCAGTGGCCACCCCCTAAGAGCTGCAGTGATCCTCTCTGAGCCCTTCAGAAAGCACTATGACCACAAAAAGTGAGTACCAAACCCTGTTGTTTCTTATAAACATATGTCTGATAAAATTCACTTTATAAATCAGGCACAGCAAGAGATTAATAACAATTGATGCTAATAAAATAAGACAACTATGATTTACAGAAATAAAAGTTACATGATGTGTTCTCTGCTTTGACTCAAAAAAATAAAAAAAAAAACCAATATTTTCAGACATTGGTTGACTATGGACGATTCAAATTCTGGAGTGCAAAAGCAGAGAGAAAGGAAGATGATGTCCTCACATTCCAGTAAATGAGTGAGTCACGTGGGCTCCACCCAGAAGCACAGCTGTATGTGCACTGTCCTTAAGAGCCCAGAGCCGAAGGGAAATAGTGAATGCACAGCCTTGTGCTTGGCACCGTGCAGCAAACATTTTAAAACACAGAAAAGTTGCTTTCTATTTGAGCCTGGAAACAGCTGTTAGGAGTTGGATTCATCTTTTCATCTCTTTAGGGACTTGAGCTGCCTTACACCAGTTCCAAAATGGTGCATGGTTCCATTGCCCAGGGTTTCTTATGTCCAGAATGACACTGTGTAGCCCAGACTGACCTCAGACTTGAGAGGCATCAGTTTCTTGAGTGCTGAGATTATGGGTTTGTGCTACCATCCCTAGAACATGTTAACATTGTGTGCATACATGTGTGTGTGCATGTGTGTATGCACATGTGTATATTATATGCTTAGTCTTATATACTTCATTTTTACCCATATTCCTGTGTGTTTCCTTTGTTAAAAAGTTCAACTCTCAACTCTCCAAAACACTAGCTGGATAAATTTAGAAAACTTTATTTTTCATGTTTATTTTCAGTCCCAAAGGTGATGACGCAAAGGACAGCCAGTAAACAGGCTATCATGGTGATAAGAGGTCAGATACTTCAGAGTCTAGTACATGAATTTAGTTGTCCTCTCAAGAAAGAGCACACTGTCACTGAAGTTTCAGTTTAATACTTAGGCTAGTTCATTAACACTTAAAATATTTTAATTGCTTGAGCATTTTGTAAATGTATTTTAATCATTGACTCCTAGCTCTTCCATGAGCTACCCCTGCTCATAAGTGTTTCTTGATTGCATTCATTTCAGTTTCTCCCAGACCCATCCTCCTCCTCTATGAATCCGAACTTCATATCCTGTCTCTCTTTTTTAAATTTTATTTTAAAAATAACCCATTGACTCTAATTTGTGCTGTCCATATGCTCTGGGGTGGGGGTGGAGCATGTTAGACTTACCAGGAGCCACGATCCTAAAGAAAACCAAAACCGACTCTCCCAGGAGCTATCATCTGTCCTCATTCTATGGTGGAAGATCATGAGCCTCTCCCTGTTCTAAGATAGCATACTGACTGACTTGATCTTGGCAGGCTTTGTGCAGGCAACCATGGCTGCTGTGAGTTCCCAAGGAGCACCCCATGTCCAGAAGAGACTTTCTTACTCTAGTCCTCCCCAACCTTTGGCTCTTACAGCCTTGCCATCCTCTCATTAGCAGTGAAGTCTTGGTGTTACAGATGTGCCTTTAGTAGCTGAGTACCTGACAGATACTATCTGTACTTCAATTGTGACTTTCTGCATTAACCACCAGACAGTAATCTACAAATAGAGAGAAACAGATTTTCAGAGCAATTTGATACTAAGTCCATATAGCAAATTAATGGAATAGGTTCACCCTTGGGGCCATGAATTCCCCAACTGTATCAGGTATGTGTTTCTTCTTGTGGAGTGGGCCTTAACTCTAAGAAGAAGCAGTTGATTGTCCCTGTAACACCTGTGCCACTATAGTGCCCATTGGCATACCTTGTCACACTGGTCATTATTTCAGTTCACAAGGCTAAGACTGACTTCCTCCTTCAACAGGCTGCATAACACCATTTGGGCTAGGAGAGTTAGACATCAAGGGTAGTATCTTAAGGTCAAAATCAACTTGATTCTTCCATGTCCTGTGAGCAGTGTGTTTAACATCAAGTTCTAGAGGGTAATCAAGAGCATTAAAGTGAAATTCTTGGGGTCACCAGGACACTCCTGGCCAAAACCTGGAGGGGAGACATGCCACACCTGGCAGTGTGCGTTTTATTTGACAACCCATGAGTTAATTATATGATGCTTATAAAATAGTGAGTTTTTGTAACATTTTTGTTGGTGGTGTTAATAAATTGTTTTTTAGAACAGTTTTGGTACAGAGATGTTCCATGGCCCTGCCCCACACACATACATTTGCACAACATCACCTTTTCAACATCTGTACCAGAGGGGGCATTTGCTTCCACTGGTTGACCTACACTGGCCCAATATCCAGTTTTCTTTTAATAAAAGAACTCAATTCTCTTTTGTAATGGCTTATCTTCCCAGTGAGCCACACATGCAAATGTATTTTAGTTTGGCTTCTCTAGAAAGTTTGGGTCATAACAATTGGGATTTCCATAAGCGTCACCGTAAGCGTCAACAAGCATGAAGGAGAGAGACAAGAAGAAAAGGTGTTCACTTGTTGTTGCTGGTCTGTGCAACACAAGATGTCCTTGAGGATTTGTATACATATCTTCTTAAGCTAGTTGAATCAGAGGCAGAAGTAAGATTTTACCGATGGACTCTCCTCTTGCATTGGTTAAAGTATTGCTAGCTGGAAGCTGATGCTGCACACGCAGGAGCTGAACATGACTTAGCGCTCAGTGTCTCCTGTGCTGCCACCAATGCCAGGTAACTAGGAGAGGGAAAGCCAGGCTGAGCACATTTGACAAGAGGCAAAATTGGACCATTATACTATCTGGATTTTTTTCCCCATCATGGAGTATGTTGATAACTCACAGAGAGAGTTCGTTATTTCTGAGCACATGTCACTTACAATCTCTACATTTCTTCCATTACAATAAAATTAACAATTGTGTATATGAAGGGGCATTGGTCTCACTCATCAATAAAGAAATATTGCCTCCTGATGTTAGCACTGCTCTCGCATCTATCTTAGGTGAGAAAACCTAACTTAGAGAAAAGGAAGACAAGTTGATGCCACTGAGCAGTCCACATCATTTGCTATTGTCGTTAGGAACCGTGGCAAGGGACCCAGGGAATTAGAAGGCCAGATAGCCACCTCTGAGCCATCCTCTCTTGATTGGCTTCCAAGCAACTTGTACTCTTAGATACTTAAAAACTTAACACATTACCGTTGGGTTCTTTCCTTAGCTCCAATTCATTGTTATTTAAAAGTGTGATCTTCCAAACTACTTACCTTTCTCTTGGCCTCCTCACTTCCTAAAACTCAAACTCTCCTGGGCCAGAAGCAGCATCCTGGGTACCACTGAAGCATCTCCAGTGAGACAGAGAGGAGCTTGACCCATCCTTTGAAGGGCTGTGAGTGTGAATGTCAGTTGCCTATGATCATTTCACTTTCAGGAAAATTACTGTGGGTCTCACTTCTCACCTCACCCAAAGGCTTTCTAATGGAGCCAGGTGGAAATTTCCCAGCTGGACTTCTACACAGGAACCTAATTTGTGTAACCAAAGATACCAAGTATTTGTCATGGTGATTATTCTGGGATGTTCTGGGTTTCTGGCAGGTTGCTGTCTAACCACAGAATTGCCAGGGGTGTACCTTGCTACTTTACTCCATATCTAGATGCACTTGTGTCATTATATGATATCAGATTTCTCCAAGAAATCCCATTGCAATGGGCTATTCTATGTGCACCAACATTATTTACTGTGCTTAGTCTGTCTGGTAGTATTTAGTGACCTTCACCAGTTCAGCATTCTTGGCAAGGATTTTAGGCTTGGCCACAGGGGAAGCTTGCATTTCTCTGGATCCTTCCAAGTGAAGGGAATGCAGCCACAGCAGCCGGGGATATGAAAATAACTAGGAACAATGTAGATAGCAAACTCAGACAAACCTGAGAAACAGTTCTCACAGAGGACATTCCCTTCTGACACCAAATGTTTTGTAGAATTCGGTGCTAAACTGGCCCCATGCAGCTATTTTTAATCCAAAGAAAGGCAAAGATGGATAGATATGTGATTGATTGCATGTTTTAAACACAGATGAACAGAATTCTGCCTTCATTCCACTCTCGGATCAACGGGTGTGATTCACATGATGTTCTGAAACACATGGCTATAGGAAGGCTAGAACACTTTTCTGATAAATATCTCTCCCTTTGTAAGACAGGAATAAACTTGGGATTTCGAATTAAAGAAAGGAAGAGTGAGAGGATGATGTCAGAGAGCAGATATATCCATTCCAGAATGCACTTCCTTCATACTTAAAAAATGTTCTATGTACTGTAAGGCCAGAGCGCTCTGAGATACACAATGACTTTGAATGAGCTTTCCCAAAATATGAACGATTCCATCTGGCTTGGGCGGTTCTTTGTTCAGCATTCCCAGCCAACACAACCAAGATTCCTCAGTAATATGTTCTATTACCCATGAGGCTCCCAAGAAGTCCCACCCCAAAGCATCCGTGTTTCTATATTGCCATAACAGGATGCCCTGTGAGTATCATTCAGAACAAAACCAATTATCCACACTAGAGCAGGCAGCACTTGCCATCCCTCCCCCTGGATTAGCAGCATGCATGTACCCCTGCATTGCAGTCTGGGTCTGTCAGAGAAGATGTGACTTCCAAAGGGCAGAAAGCCTCAGCACAGTGTAGAGAAGCTTCCAGAATCTTCTTTGTTTCTTTGTTTTTACTTTTCCTCCTAAGGTATTTTAATGTATAAAATCTCAACTCTGAAGCTGCCTTTGAGATACACAAGAAGAAATACTTAAACATTTGTGCAGTTTGTGATTCAGAGACTTATTTATAAGACTGTTGATTTTGGGACACTGGCTTTTGCATTAAGCTTCCTAAGTGAGTCATGTTTGTGGGAGGTAATTACTACCAGAAAGCACAACTAACTTGTAAGCTTCTCTTTAAAATGTCCACTCACAATCTGTAATTATGGCAAATAACAGGCTACTAGGGCTTTTGCAATGTTCCATGGCTGTATATATTTATTACCAGTGCATTAAGCAATACCCAAACATACTTTTGTCACAGAGGGGTTCTTGTAGGAGAAATGGGTACCTCTATTAGCATCAGTATAGATTTCTGAGGATGTAGAGTTGAAAATATATCACCCCAGGGTATCTCTTCCATTATAGAGAACAAAGCTCTAAGAATAGCTGGCCCAAAGGAATAATAATGCATTTCATTTGCTGGAAAAAAGCTATGTACATATGGATTGGGGTGAACTGAACATCAGCCCCAATTCAAAGAAACCGAGGTAGGCATTTTCTTCTTAATATCTCAATGTTTCTCATAGTCTGACTTTGCACACACACACACACACACACACACACACACACACACACACACACAGTTCTCTTCATAGTAATTGATGAATCCTATACCCTATAACTAGCATAAGAAGCAGGCAGCTTCTTATGGACCATGGTGCCAGAATCTTTGAAAACATCCTTCTGTCCATTACTCTTTCTGTAACAGATAGCTTCTGAAACTCCTAGATGTATGGCAAGCTGGAGGTATAGCAAGGAGGAGGCAGGTGGGAAGGGAAGGGGGGGTAGCTTGGAACCAGCACAAATAAGGGTCTGTATGGCAGGAGTTGAGAAAGCACCAGAAAGCAAAAACTGAGAACTCTGAGAGTTAATCTCCATCATCGTCTTCAGTGGGCAGAGAGGTATCTATAGGGTTAACTTTACATCCCGTTCTCCTTGGTGTGGGGCTTCCAGACAGGACTGGTAAAGAGGGGAAGACCCTCTGTGAGTGTGCGTGAGAAGATCTTGGGATGATCCAAGCAAAGCCAGCTAGCACAGGTTGTCTCTGCCTCCTGGGCGCCACAGTTAGTGCTGAGTGAAACCTCTGAAATCTTGAACAGGATTGAACCCTTTCCCTTTAAAGTCATTTCCACTAAGTGCTTATCACACTGATAAAACAAAGTAGCATAGGATCTCACTGTAGTGTGAGGAAGACAGCCATAAATGTACAACTTGGAACATGTGTAATAAACACTATATAGAGGTGAGTGGGTACCATGAGGAAACACACATCACACACACTCACAGGCACATAAACACAGACAAGACACACACACACACACACACACACACACACACACACACCATTACCCCTGACTCTGGGGTAGAGGAAACAATTCTCAGCAGTGCCCATGTTTAAGCAAGGATCTGAAGAAAAATTAGTAGCTGGTCAGGAAACCAAAGGAGCAAAGGCAAGGAAATAGGATAAAATATTCTATTCTGTAAGAAAAGACACAGACCAAATTTTGTGACAACTGTGAAGACGTGACTCAGGACAGTTTGGTGACTTCACAATGGTAGTATTTCTGCTGGTTGTATGGTAACACAGCAACAATGGGGAGATTGGACAGCACACGAGGGGTCTCATCTGCCTACCATGGAAGGAGTCAGGATGTACTTGGGTCTCACACACCACATGTGTATTGGCTCAGCCTGCAGGGTGCTGGATATGCTTGCATCTGAACATCCACACTTAGTCCTGAGTGTGTTTGTATACCTCCACCTGTTTGGTTAGCTCGACTCTCTGATCTTTTTGAGCTTATTTAAAGTTTGTTCTGAGCGGACAGAACAGACATCCTGCTTTGTGCTGGCTCACTGAAATTGTCCAGGTTGTTCCATTGTCTTTAGTGGCACATCTGAACCACACTCTGTACGGCCCATCTAAGTGAATATGGTAGTGACCATTAGACAAAACCTCTATCCTAATATCAACATTTTGGAGGAAGAAGACAGACAAAGAGCATATCAGGTGGTGATGATAGTCCTGTAACAAGGTTCTCAACCTGGGGGCCAAATGACACTTTGACAGGGATCCTATATCTCATATCCTGCATATCAGATATTTACATTATGACTCATCACAGTAGCAAAACTACAGTTATGAAGTTGCAACAAACATAATTTTATGACTGGGGTTACTACAACATAGAAAACATTAGTATTAAAGAGTCAAAGCATTAGGAAGGTTGAGAACCACTGTCCTATAGGAAATTGTTTTAATTGTTATATAGATAAATATACAAGGGTTTTAGATGCTGTGTATATATGTGCACATGTGTGTGTGTGTGTGTGTGTGTGTGTGTGTGTGCGTGCACACACACAGAGCATTCTCAGTATTAATCAGTAGTTGCTCCTTTTCCAGAAGACAATTGTTTAGTTCCCAGCACCCATGTTGTGTGGCTCACAACCACGAACAATTCCTGTTCCTGGGGACCTAATCCTCTCTTATGGCCTTGATAGACACCCACATACATGTTGCATATACACAATACATACATGTGCATAAATAAGAAATTTAAATTCTAAATCACAGGTTTGCCTTAACTATAAAATTGAAGAATGTCAAGGATAAAGAAACAAATACTAAAGTTAGCAGAAATAGACTCAGAGTCAACACTCAGAGCACTCAGTGGAAGAGAGCAGACTTGTCATACTGATGGAGGAAGACTGTCCTGTGTTCCTGAGATGAAAGGACATCCTCATGGGAGACATGACAGAAAGAAATTAAGGAAGCCAAGCTGTGTTAGCACTGTGCGCAACTGGCATTCAGGCCCATGGGGAGACAGAAACCATGCCCCAGAATTACTCATCTGAGGAACAAGGTTCCACAACGTCCCCAGCAAGGCTGGCTGTTGAGAGCCTCTGGGCATCCCTCTGGCTCCCTGATGTTGTCTACAGTACTGCAGAAGGGACCCTGGCCACAAAGCGTGTGAGCCAGGCAGTTTTCAGTGACAAAACTGGAGCCAATAAATGTGTCCTAAAATAGTCTCTCTTAAGTTCAGGTATAGAGAGGGTAACACTATGCAGTTTAGGCTGGCCATGAATTCATGATACGGGTGTTACAGGTATGTGTCATCATGCCCAAACAATCTAACAGTTTCATATAGACGGCTATGCCCATCTGATAGAAAAACATAGTTTTCAATAATTATAATAGTTTTAAATTTTGACTATATACTAAGCAACAAAATAAAACTAAATTTTAAAGGGTTATCAATATATAGGAAATTTCTTTGAATAAGAAAATATTCATTTCTAGCTAACTGTGGTGGGGGATAGTGAAAAGCAGAGGGAAAAAATGGAATCTGTGCAGTTCAGTGGGAAAGGTGTGTGAAGCTATGATTGCAGAAGGGCTGATGAAGATATCAGTGTCATAGGCAAAGTATTGACATATGCCCTGGGACGTAAAGGAGCACCTCGAAGGCAAAGCTCCACTCCTCCAAAGCTCCAGGGTATAACAGGAGAAATTAACTTCAGAGTGCTCTGTTGGAAAACAGCTGGTGAGGAAAGGATTTGCACACCCTGAAAGACCTACAGCTGTGCCTAAGCCAGGACAACTATACCTTAAGCTAGAACAGAACTTTGTGGAATCCACGTGGTTGAGATTTTACATGCATGCAATACATAAGGAGTCAGGGAAGTTTGGGCCAACATTCCAGAAGGTCACTGAGGATAAGCAGCATGTGGTAGGGTCAGATTCCCTGCAAAGAGGCCCTGAGAGGTCACTGCTTAGAACTGTGCTGGTGAAACTGGCATGTAGAGTAGAGAACCCAGGATATCAGAGGTATTATAAATGTACACTGATTGATGTAGCTCTGTATGCAGAGTAGACCAGGATGAGACATCACCACTGCTGCAGTGACAGAGCTAGAAAGGCAGGGTGATCCAAGCCCACCAAAACACAGATGATGCCATCACCGTCCACCCCAGGTGCTGGACACAGAGCTGCAAAGTGTAGTGTTTGCTCTGCTGAGTCCAGTGGTCAAGGTATGGCTTCATTCCACCAATTAGATGGCAATGCCTGTGCAACTCCATGTTAGAACTACATGGTAGTTTTTGTGTGTTTGGTTTTGGTTTTGGTGTGGTTTGGTTTTTACAGGAGTCCACAGTTAAAAGATTGTCTTGAGCCTCAAATGAAATGTTAGACCTTGGCCTATTGAACAGTGATGAGACTATGTTGTAGGGACTTTACAGGTTGGATTCAATATGTTTTGCATTAATAGCCAACAACCTAAGGAATCTGGAGGGGCTGTGTTACAGTTTGGGTGTAAAGTGTCCTCTCAGGTCCCTGTGTTTGATCTGACAGCAGTGCTGCTGTGTGGTGTAATGGTGGTGTTGTGGAAAGGGGTAGAAGAAGGTCTATTCTAGCTGAAGGAAGTGGGTCACTGGGAGGTAGATTGTGTTTCTGATTCTTTTTCTGCGTTCTGGTTTACCTAAATGTGAACAAGCAGCCCCTGCTCCTGCTGCCACCGGCAAGAACTGCTCAGGCCACCACGCCCCGCCCCTCCCCCAACTAGATGTGCTGCCTCCCTCCACCTGTGAGCTATACAAATGCTTTCAACATTAGGCTGCTTTTATTAGATATTTGGTCACAGTGATGAGAAAAGAATGTAATACAATGGTCAATAAAACATTTGTTTAAAAAAATGTTAGAATAACTCAAAATAGAAATTGTACTTATTCCTTAACAGTAATAAGTGTAGTAACCAACAGAGGAGACTATAGCACAAAACACTGTTCTAAAAGAAAACATGATTTACATAAATAGGTTAGTGTTTAGATTAAGAAGCCAGGAAACTAAAGATACACACACAAAGAAAGGGAGTGGGTAAGGCCTGCCCACCCTCATGTTCTGTTGGTACCTACACATGCACGGTATTAAGACTGCTTCTAAGCTACCTCCAACAGTTTCTTCAGCAGATATGTTGTGGACATGGATTCAAACAACACATTGGTCTGAACCTTGTGGCTATTCCCAGGCTGGCTCCTACACAGAGACTAAAACAGGAGATATGGGGCACATGTGTGTTACTATCCATATCCTAACACATGAAATCACCAGGTTCAGAACCAGCTGTGACTCCTGCTCTGCAGTCATGGCTGGGGTGCAGGAATCACAGTAAAGTTCTATTGATAAGCTCCATGCTGAATTTGGCTTCATGCTATTCCAAGAAGAAAACAATCAGACTATCCAGAGGCCAAGAAGATAGTTTCCAGAATATCATCAAACCATCTCTATCATTTGCTAAGTGTGTGTGTTTTTGTGTCAGACACAAGGGAATTGAGACAGACAGAGAGTGCAGACCTATCATGCCAGGAGAAGGGTGGGGAGTCCCCAAGGGAAGTGCTGTGCTTTGTCTGTAGCCGCTTTCTCCCATCTGAGGCCATTTGTCTCCTGGAATACTCTCATGCCACAGGTCTAGTGACTCACTGGGCAGTTCAAGGGCTCTGAACTTTAGGTGACTAAGCACTGAGTGCTTATGATGAACCAAATGAAATCAGCTGGGAAATACCAAACTGGGGCCCATAGGGTCAGCCTGGATTCTGGGAAGCAAAGCAGAGGGGAGGTGGGAAAGGCTGAGCTGGTTCTGAGTCACAGAGGAAAGGATTGAGCCCTGATTCCCAGAGACGGGGATAAGGGAGCAGTGGGCTTTGAGACTTTCCAGGGGCAAAGGTCACAGTGTTGCTGAAAGGCATTCTTGCCACCTGCCCAGATCCATCCCATCTTTACATGCAGTGTGAAGTCTAGAGGGCCTTAAACTGCCCACTGAGTCACCAGACCTATGGAGAGCTGAGAGTCCTTGTAGGTAAGTGGCTCTACATGACAGAAGTGGCCAGAGACAGAGCAGGGATTTCCCACCCTCCTCCTGGCATGATAGGTTTGTCCTGTCTCCATATGTCATTCCTATGTGTGTGTGTCTCACATACTCTGCTCTGTGCACAGGACAGCCTGCCTCTTATCTCAGCCCTACTTTAGCTTTCTAGGACCCTCAAGATTGGTGGCTGAGTTTGGGAGTCTAAAGCTAGAAAGTTCCATGCCAACCAAGGGTAGCTGTGAATTATCCCGGCTAGGCTTTTACTCTATGTCCAACCAGCCTCTCTAGGCATCTACCTTTTTTAAAAAATGCTTAATTGGTTGATAAAATATCACTTTGTAGCCCAGGTTGGCTCTTGAAATCATGATCCTATCTCACCTGTTCACCACCTCCAAGTACCAAGAATTACAGGCATGAGCCAGCATGCCTGGTCTGCATTTACCATTTCAGATGGAAAATATAGAAAACACTTTAATTAACAGCCCTTGCCAGGCATCAGACTGTGCATAGGGGGTTGTAATATTTGCTACTCAATTCAGTGTCTCCCCTCCTACTCTCCTTTAAGGCACATATAATGATCTATTTTCCGAGTTAAGTAAATCGGGACCCAGTTTTTGTACCTCTGTGGGTCACGTGGATGTCCTCAGCTGCTCCCATTTTATTCCCTTATCCTACATTCATGAAAGGTGCTTTTCTTGCTTGTTTTCAGAACTGAGAATAATAACATATTCAGGATTGTATAGAGGATTAAATTAAACTCTCATTATGAAAATGCCTAGCACAAGGTTACACACTTAACAAACTACAGAGTCTTAATTTACATTCTCTGATCCTTGCTTAGAGGTTCTGGTACCTTAGAGGGTACCAGGTATATGTATAGAATATGTATGTATGTATGTATGTACCAGGTATGAGTTTGGTATATGTATCAAAAAATGCCAGTGCACACAGAAGGCCAGAGTCAGTTCAGGAAGGAAGGGCCAATGTGGATCACTAAAGCTATCACTTCTGATTTGGGAGAACCTAAAGTCAGTCTCTTGAGGGTTGGGATCAGTAGTTGAAGCATTGTTTGCTTCATAAACGTGAGGACTTGAGCCTGAATCTCTGGCACAGAAGTAGAAACTGGGTGTGACTATACAGGTCTGTGACTCTACCTCTTATGGGGACACAGATAGATGCTGGAGATTCACTAGCCAGCCAGTCTAGGTGTATCAGTGAGGTCCGGGTTCAGTGAGAAACTGTCTCAAAAAATGTTAACCTTTGTCTCCCACTTGTATATGCATACACACACATATATCTACAGACATAGAAACACACACAGACACACATGCGCACACAGACAGACACTTATACACATATAACCATCCTTTCCCCTTCCCTGCAGCACTGTCATCGTTTTGGTTCAGTAACCTATACATCAGGTCTGTCTTTGGGGCACTGTCCTTCATCCTCAGCAGATCCACTGCCCTCATCCTCATTGCCAACATGCTCACCTGTGACTGCTGTACCTAGTCAGTATGCTCAGGCTCTTCTAGTTTGAACTCTGTCTCCAAATACAGTCTTAGTCTTAGAGCATTGAAAAGAAGAAATATGTTCAGCTTACTGGGTGGTCCTAAAGGGCCAAGTCTGTTTGGAAGACAGGGGAGGTGATAGCCTATTGCAGTGTGGTGAGTTCGAGGCTGAGAAAGGCCATCTGCTGCCTCAGCAAATTTCCAAATACTTAAGCAATCTACTGAGAACCTGGAGTTCAGAATAATAGAAGAAAGTTTTGGCTGAAAGTCCAAGCTAGAAGTCTCCAGTGGCTCTCCCCAGCCAGCAGGTCCATTAGGGAGATTCATGGTAGGGCTCTGAACGGACATACACTTTAGTTTCAACCATGCACATCTTTAGTCATTACACAGCTCTCAGTCAGCAAATTCAAAGGAAGCTCAGAAAAAAATCCAGGACCCTGAGCTATCTGTATACCACGGGCACAAATGCAGGTCCATGTAAAGGAGGATGGCTGGGTCTCTGTGTCAGTTATGCTGAGCACCAGTCATTGAGCCCTGATACTCAAGGCAAAGCTACCTCTAGAACTTGATCAAGGCCTAAATTAAGGCCTGTAGGAAAAGAGTGTCCCAGAGAACAAGGTCCCTGAAATACAGAATGGCAGGTGGCCTAAAATCATGTGTTCCTACAGTCCTCTTGGCTCATGGTGGACCATTTCATAAGCACTTAGAGACGCAGTTCTATACCCAGTTCTACAGCCAACTTCATTTCAGGTCAGGGAGCTTCAGAATGCCAGTAGAAACCATCTGGCTCTGCCATCCTCTGCCTGACACTCCTGAATCTGAAGGGTGATGCAGTCGACTTCAACTTACCCTGTGACTCAGGAGTTCCAGATCCTCATCCCGGCCTTACTCTTGGACACCAAGCTCCTCCCTGCCCCAGCGTCTTCAGGACAAAATCTTGCCTTGCTGTCACAAGACTTTGCAGGACTCTAGCTTCTTTGTTGCTTTGAAGTCAATTTAGCCCCAGTGTGGGAATCTTCTAGGCCAAATTGCTCTTGTGTGTTGTGTTAGCCTAGTTTTGTACCTTATTTCCACAATCTAGACTTTCCAGATCTGATGTTCGACCACACCCTCATTATGAGTGACTAGAGTTGTGTGGATTAACCTGTTCATAGTCAACATTTCCATGTGCATGTAGAGTTGTAGGGCTTTGAGTGGGAGCTGCTAGGAAGCGGCAGAGACAGAATCAAGTGCCATTAAGAAGAGAAGAGATTCCCATCTCTGCTTCCAGACAGACACCTACCACTCATTCACAGAGCCCAGCCTCTGATGCTGCATACATTCATTCATTCACTCATTCACATGAGCCTTCCAAACACTTGGCACTGCACCATATGCCTTCATTTCAAAGAGCTATCCAATTAAGAGACATAAACTGCTGTGAAGCTATAAAAATTTCCCTAAACAGTAACTATGCAGAGGATCACTTCTAAGACAAGACTTTGTTATTTCATTTCAGGCACTCCAAATTAAGCCCTGGAGAAACATTTTATTGCTAATAAATAATCACTTGTTGTAATATGCTTTGTTGCTGAGATAATAGTTTACATCCGTCTCTATTCATGCTATTGTAACTGAGCAATAAGACCTGAGAATATTGTTCCATGTCCCAGGATTGAGGAAAAAGCAAATGCTAATTTTCATACTGTTGTGTTTGGCTTAAATTATGCATTCTAAAATACAGACATGTATCTACTTTCACTATAATGAATCCATTTGTCACTCAGTCACATTTGATTTTTATCAATTTCCTTTCTAAAACAATTTTATATGACAGAGTACAGATGGACAAATGAGTCCCTAACTTAGCAGTTGATAAATAGCACAGTGACACTCACTAAACAAGGGTGTTAGAAGACTCTCTTCTTTTAGACTTTTTAAAGACATTTGTATTAGTGGCATTTCTCATCCTCCCTGTGATAACAAAAAGTTTAAAGAGGCAACTTGAGATGGGATTTATCTTGTTTCTCATTTAAAGGCATCCAGTCCAGCATAGAAGGGAAGGCTGGCAGCAGACGAGCATGAGCGAGGGGTATGGTGGTGGGGCTCACTGCTTCCCTCACTTCGCACAACAGGAAAGCAAGTGAAACAACTCCAAGCTCCGCCCCTCAGTGACCCACTGCCACCAGCAAGGCTCTACTTCGGAAAGGTCTCATAACTTCTTAGTACAGAGCTACCAGCTGGGGTTAAAGTGTCCAGCACATGAGCATACAGAGGGACATTTTATATGCAAACTGTCACATTTCAATAGAGTGTTTTATAATAAACTTTAAGTTTTATATCTTGGAGATTAAAAAGTTCATATTTCTAGGTATATGCTCTCCTTGTTGAGCCACATTTCAGAATATATTGGTGGGCTGCAAGACCCACATCATCTAGATAGACACCAACTTTGACAAATATAGTCAACCCTCCAGTTGGAGACACTGACTGCTCTCAAGGTCTGATTGGAGTTTTTACCCACAGGAATGATTACAGGGGGGAAAAAAAACCCTCCTCTGGCTATTTTTAAAGCATAATTTTTAAAAGGCATTTTTCCTAAACATAGTGTCTAAAGACTATTACAATGGCTCTGGTGGACTCCAGAGCCTTCTGAAATCTTTGTTTCACATTTTTCAACCCAGTACCTGACAAGCTGTGTGATAGAGGGACGGTTGATAGAGTGAACTGGCCATAAATAATAAAGAGAAAATGACGCTGTGAAATGATCTTCCATCCGGGCTAACAGTTGGCTCAACAGCAGCCAGTCTGATGAGACAACTGTGGCTGAAGTACATGCATCTGCCTCTAAAGCAGGAGTGTGGCGAGGATTTTTATCTACTTGGCTTGGAGTTCGCAGAAAGTTGCAGAGGCACACCCAGCCAGGAGCTACCTCTGATCCACAGATGAAAGACACACACACACACACTAGCTCGTTTTTAACAGTCTTGTTGACTCTGTGGCTGAGCTCTTCTCAGCCTTCTATGGCTAGCATGCCCTTACCTTTACTCCTAGCTCAACACCTCTGAATCTGCCCTCAACTGGGTTACCTTCCATGAAGCCCATTGGTTTTGCTGCCCAAGACACTTATGGGCTGTCCTTCCATGGGCCTATTTCCTTTCCAGCCTACAGTTTGGAAGATCTCCCCTACAGCTCTGAGTCTGTTACGTCTCTCCCAAGTATCTCCATTTCCTTTCCCTGTCCTCTCCTCTCTCCTCACCTGCAGCAACCTGAAGTCCCATCTCTTTTTTTATGACCAGCCATTGGCCACTGGCATCTTTATTGGTAGATCAAAAACCAACTTGGGGCAAGGATTGTCAGCATCATTAAACACAGATTCCCGATTAAATCAGGCACCTGTTTAGAGACTATAATAGCAAATTAAGAAATACCTTAGGTTTGTTGAAACTTTTAAAGATGGCAATACAAAACCATAGTATGTAAAAGATCACCCTACAGGGCTCAGGAGGTTCTCGTCTAATCTTGAGTAAATTTGGGTTTCTGTGGCTGACTAATGCTTTCACTGATGTAGCCATGACTCAAAGGACCAAAAAATTGACATCAAATTTATCTGTATTTATTGAATCTTGAGCAGGCAAAATGTAACTAAATGAGAAACAATTAAAATATAAAATTGTTCTCTGTCTCTCTGTCTTTCTTTGTCTATCTATCTCTGTTTCTGGTGTGTGTGTGTGTGTGTGTGTGTGTGTGCGTGTGGTATGTGCACATGCACACCTCTGATTTCTTACTCACTCACTCTCCACCTTGTATTTTGACACGAGGTCACTTACTGACCCTGGAGCGCATTGATTAGCCAGGCTAGAAAGTCCAAGGATCTGCTTGTCTCCCAGTGTCAATGGGCACCACTGTACCTGGTGTCACATGGGTGCTGGAACTCTGAACTCAGGTCTGCCTCACACTTGTATAGCAAGCACTTTACTAACTGAACCATGTCCCCAGCCCACAGAATGGAACTTCTGACAGGTTCTGGGTACTTGAGGAAAAAAAATGGTTTTCAGAAACTGCCAAAGAAGGACAAATACATAGGCATTCAGTTGGGAGTCACACTGCTGGAGATCAAGACTCAGACAAACATGTCTAAGGTCACCACTATTTGAACATTAAATAGAGGTCCTAGTTCACAAGATACAGAAAGAAAATGAGAAATTAGATTAGAGAGGAAAAAGTAAACTGTCATTATGTTCAGGAGACTCAAAATAATTGATGATCTATTACCATTCATAAATGCACTGAATACCTCAAACATACCTTGCAGGCTGGGGTGCAGCATAGTGGTAAAGAAGTTGCCTCGCATGTATAAGGCTCTAGGTTTGATTCCTAGAACTGAAAAAGGGAAAATATTTTGTATTTCTATATAATATTAGAAACAGTAGAAAAGAATTTAAAATGACAACCTAATTATGTAATCTGTAGTAGCATCAAAACCTGTCAGGTATTGGGACAGTGAGGTAGCCCAGAGGGGAAGGGTAACTGGCTGCCAAGCCTGACAACATGACTTTAATGCCAAGAACCCACACAGTGGAAGAGAGCACTGACTTCTTAAAGTTTTTTTCACATACACAATAAATCAATAATTGTAAGGACATTACCAAATATCTAGCACTGCATATCATGAGAAACATGGCAAGACTTCTATTTAAAAAATTATAATAGATGGAACTAATTAGAGGAAACTTAAACAAGCCTACACCAGTCTAAGATGAAGGATTAATTTATGATCTGTCACATCTCCACAAGTTGATGTGTAAAATAAATGTGCTGCAAGTTCCAGTCTCTCCAGATGTTGGATGTTGGGAGGTGTGTGTTATAAACTGATTCTAAAATCTAACCAGAAATGCCAGTGTCTAGAAATCATGCTCACCAGACTGTTGGATGTTGAGAGGTGTATGTTATAAAACTGATTCTAAAATTTAACCAGAAATGCCAATGTCTAGAAATCATCACAATACCGTTTAGGAAAGGCCCAAGAGCCTATCCTAGTATTTGTCAGCACTAGTTAAAAGATGATAATGGTGACTTTATTTTGTCTCTTCTACAATAACAGACAAAGCCTAGAGAAGAAACATAATGGAAGTCCACGGCCAGACCTAAGGCAGCCTTTCAGTTTCTGTCCAAACAAGACTGCTTTTCCATTACTGATGCTGGATCAAATGAATATCTATATTAAAAAAAAAAAGAAATCAGTTGCAAGCAAAGCATGTGTCTCAATCTAAAAGAATTAAAAAAGAAAAGTGGAAAGAAATCACTGGACTAGGACACATGAAAGATATCCTAATGCTGAGTGGTAGAGAACGATGTAGAATGCCCTAGATGTGAAACAAAACAATGCACAAACACACAAGCAAAGCATAATTGATAATTAAGAGCACATAAAATTAGGAAACTGTCTGATAATATTTGAAATGAAAAGTTAGGCAAGAAGCAAATGGCTTTGACAATATATGTAACCTCAGCCGGGCGTGGTGGAACATGACTTTAATCCCAGCACTTGGGAGGCAGAGGCAGGCGGATTTCTGAGTTTGAAGCCAGCCTGGTCTACAAAGTGAGTTCCAGGACAGCCAGGGCTACAGAGAAACCCTGTATCTATCTATCTATCTATCTATCTATCTATCTATCTATCTACACCTCAAAGGGACACATAGTAATATATGTAAAGAACTCTTGTAAAAATGGGTTAATATAAAAATAGCAAAATTTAAAAGCCGACACCTTACAAAGAAAATATATAAATAACAAATAGACATAGGGACAGGTACTGGAAGTTATACTGATGCAAAATCAGATTATCAGTTGCACATTTGTCAGAGTCCTGACATGAGAAAGACCAATGTGGTTTGGGCAAAGTCACAGGCAAGCTAGAATTTCAAATTCTACTGATCTTTTAGCTTGTAAACTGGTTTGCTAGTTTCATATCTGTTGCAGTGATAAAATACCCTGGAAAAAAGCACTAAGGGAGGAAAAGGGGGCATTATTTCAGCTTAGAATTGCAGATTATGGCCTATGAGTGTGGGAAAGTCAAGGCAGGAACTTCAAATACCCAGTCACATTACATTCGTAGGAGACGAGAGAGAGAGAGAGAGAGAGAGAGAGAGAGAGAGAGAGAGAGAGAGAAGCATGCTTGCCTGCTTGTTTGCTCTTCTGCCTCCCTGTTTGCTTGCTTACTTACTGGTGCTCCACTTAATTTCTTCACTCATACACAGTTCTGGACCCCATGCCAAGGGAATAGTGCCACCCACAGTGGGCTGAGTCTTCCTACATCAGTGAACTAATAAGGCAGCCTGTCTACATACATGCCCACCAGCCAACCCAATATCAATTCCCTCTTTGAGGCTCACTTCCCAGAAGATTCTAGGTTAAGGTGAATTGACAGTTAAAGCTGACCATCACAGTTAGCAAAGACCACTTTTGTTGCGCGCGCTCAACTGGCCAGGAAGAACGACGCTGCTACAGGATCCTTCTGCACACGTTTATTCAGTCCTGATTCTTCTTTCTCCATATATCTCCCTTGTTTATATCTCCCTTGTTTATATATCTCCCTTGTTTTTATATCTCCCTTGTTTTTATATCTCCCTTGTTTTTATATCTCCCCCGAACCCTGGGCCTCTCACTCCTTTTTATACTCTCTCTCATCCACGCACCGCAGGCCACGCCCCCTCGCCAGTCACGAGGCTTCAGCTAATCAGGGCAGCAAGGGCAAATCTCCACCAAATTGGATTCACCTGTATCCTGGTACACCTGCGCAGCACTCAAGATGTTTGTGTCTTATATGAGGAAGTCAGGTGCAAGTCATATGACTTAGCTGCAGTCCCTGGCGCCTTTGGGACTGCCGCCACACCCGCTCCCCACAATTCCCCCTTTTTTCTTTTTTGGCAGAGAGAATGTCTGTAGATAGCCCCCCGCAGCCATGCCCCTTACCCGTCCTTGGGTGACAAACAGCATTGGTTTGATCCCTGTCTTAGGTTGGTGACATGCCCAGGGAGTCTTATCACTGACTACCTATCATGCCAAGCCACACCTGGGGAGATTGTGTTTTGCTTGTGGCAGGTGCATCAAAAGGCCAGGATGTTAATGAACCTATGGCCAGATCTTAATTGCTGCAAGCAAGCCTCATGGGTGAAGGTAGAGGTCTGATCCCCAGTGTGCAAGCATAGGGGCCCTACACAAAACCATCCCTTAGGCTCATCACCCAGAGAGGTCTTGGCCAGCTCCCGTGTCGTTTTTCCTGGGGGAAGGGAACTAGGACACTGAACCTTCATGCAATCAGATGTGCCTTCCACAGGATGCCAACAGCAAGCTATCCTCTGTGCAGTGCTTAGCCTCGCACCCCACGGCATAACGCAGCATAATTTCTTTTAGAGCGGCAAACCGAATCTGAGGAGATTGTCCCGCCTCCACTGCAGCAAAAGCCTACGCTACCATGGCGAAAGTGCGGGCCGCACACTCTGCACCTAACACATGTGCCAAACACAAAAAACACACACACTATAACAAGCATACATCCCAGGGCTCTCATCCCCGCTCATCTTCCCTGAAGCAAGGGATAGATAGCCAGAGGGGATATCTCTTTAAGGGGAATTCAGGGATCAAAAAGCGTGGAAAAATTTGAATGTCATGTCGAGCTGGTATCGGCTTCTGGAACACTGAAAGGATCTCTCATCTCGGCTCCATCCTTTGTGCTTGTGGGATCATCCACCACATCCACAGGGGCAACTGGATCAGGAGCCTCATTCTTGCAGCGTCTCACCAATCTCTCCGGCACCCAAAGAGGTTCCATCTGGTCCTGTGGAAACACACAAACAGACCCTCTCTCCCACATCAACACCTGATCTACTCGATCCTCTCCAAATCTCCGGACAGAAGGTCCACCTACAGGTGGATGCTGAGGAGGCATAGGGAGGCGGCACAAAAGCTAATTCGCCTTCCTCCTCCACCTCGGCTCTTTTATTTTGTCCTTTCTGTCCACCTGATAACACTGTGTCTCCTTTCTTTTTCCTTTTTCTTTTTAAGCCCTTCTCCTCTTCCGACATACTTTCTTGTTGCTCTGTAAGGATTTTCTGACCTGTCTTGACTGCCTCTACACACAGTTTCAAACAGTAACAGAGTCCATATATCAGAACAAACAAGACCAAAACTATCAGACCTACCCACAAAGGGTCAACGGGAGAAAAAAGCATAACTACACAGCGAGGATCTATTGATCACTACACTGAGGTTATCATAGTTCCTTAACTTGTCCCAAAACCAGGAACCTTAACTTGTCCCAAAGCCGGGAACCTTTCGTTACCTTGTGCCTGCTTCCTGGCAACTTTATGCTTGCCTCTATTTTATCCGAGGTCCTTCCCAAACTCCTGGGGTCACAAGTTTCACTCACCATGAACTTACCCTGCCAGCAACCACTGACTGCTGAAAGTTCTGAACTCGGTGGGGGAGTCGGTTCCCAGTACGGGCCACCAATTGTCACGCCCGCTCTCGACCAGCAAGAACGACGTGACCACCAGTCCTTCTAACAGCAGTTTATTCAGTCTTCATCTTTCTTCTTTCTCTTCATCAGTACCGTTCCCCAGCTGAAGAGTTCTGAATCCACGCCGGATCCTTCTCAACAGTCTGTTTCACGGGAACCTTTATTAACCCCTTCTTCCCCGTTATGCAGTTCTGAATCCTCCCTGTAGCAGGGGGTCTTCGCTCATGCCTGAAGATGTTTCTTTTCCCGGGTTTCGGCACCACTTGTTGCGCGCGCTCAACTGGCCAGGAAGAACGACGCTGCTACAGGATCCTTCTGCACACGTTTATTCAGTCCTGATTCTTCTTTCTCCATATATCTCCCTTGTTTATATCTCCCTTGTTTATATATCTCCCTTGTTTTTATATCTCCCTTGTTTTTATATCTCCCTTGTTTTTATATCTCCCCCGAACCCTGGGCCTCTCACTCCTTTTTATACTCTCTCTCATCCACGCACCGCAGGCCACGCCCCCTCGCCAGTCACGAGGCTTCAGCTAACTTAGCTGCAGTCCCTGGCGCCTTTGGGACTGCCGCCACACCCGCTCCCCACACACTTTGAAAAACTAGTACATCAACAAACACAGAATAGATTTATGTCCTGTAATCTGGTAATTCTATTTCTGAAAAATACTAGTTAAAATAATAAGTACTTAGAAAAACTGATTGAAGCAAATATAGTCAACCCATTATCACTGCTTAAGCAGATTAGAGACATCATTTAATATATTACAGAAATTATTTCACTGTGGAAAAACTTATACAGAAAATTTTATTTAACAGACATTTCTAGAAAATCAAGACTTTCAAAACTTGCATAAGAAGAAATCAAAATAATATCTGTCCTATAATTAATAAATAGCACTTTCCTACAAACCCAAGTTTGTGTTAACATAGCCTCACCAATGACTCTCATCAAGTATTTCTCATTTTGAGCAAATGGTGCAATCAAGAGAGAATGTGTTGCCTTACCTGTGCTGACCTTTCTCTTCCAGTGTAAGCAGCAGCCTGTGTGAAGTCCCTGCCATGTAATAGACATAGTCGCCTACTTCCAGCGAGGTGCTGTCTGCATGTGAATCTTGACATGTTTAGTCACAGGGCACAATGTTCACAGACACATAGAATAATGTCTATCAGAGGTCACAGGAAAGGATAGAGGAATCACTTTCCTGCTCTGAGCCAAGGAATCAGAGTATACTCCTGAACTTTGAGGGCATATGAAATGGAAGTTTAGATAGAGTATTTTAATTCACTCAGGAAATCAAAACAGAAGAGAAGCAGCTACATATTTTCCAGTGCCAAGAGAAAAGAGAAAGGAGATAAAGGAGCATAAAGAACAGGTCTGTCATAGAAGTTCAGTGGACAAAAATGGATTTGTATTATTTAGTAACACTGAGCTAATTCCAGAGAAAATAAAAAGTGAAAGTGGCTAAAATTATTTGTCCCATGGACATGACACTAGATAGGAAAAGGAGTGCAGAGTAACACTCATTTATATTATTAAGGATTTCTCTACAATCTGATTTTAATATAATAATCAAATATTATAAAAAGAGCATAGTTGGCCCAGCACTTGGGAAGCAGAAGCAAGTGAATCTTTGTGATTTTGAGGCCAACCTGGTCTCCATGGTGAGGCCCAGAACACCCAGGACCACAGAGAGAGACTCTGTCTCAAAAGAAAGAAAGAAGAAAGAAGAAAGGAAGAAAGGAAGAAAGAAAGGAAGGAAGGGAGGGAGGGAGGGAGGGAGGGAGGGAGGGAGAGAGAGAGGGAGGGAAGGAAGAGACTGTGAGTGTGTGTGGAGGTGTGGAGGATGTTCCAATGATGGTAGGAGTCCAGCTTGAAACATCTCAGAAAGCAACTGCCAGTCTTCAGTATGAATTTAGAAAGGTCTATAATTTTAATTCTGCAATTTGGTGCCTGAAAACTGGCCTTAAGGGGGATGTCAGAGGTTCTAACAAAGCTTTATACATTTTAATAAGTAGGGATGTTAGGGATGTTTGACGTGAGAGCAAATGTGCTGGCTAGTATAGCAGACACATCCACACAGCAGGCAAGGATTTCTTAGGTGTTCACCAGCATCAAGCACTGTCTAGGCACTGGTGAGAAATAGTAACGAAATAGACTAACCTTAAGACTTCATCGATGATGAGGGAAGGCTTCAAAAGAATAAGAAAAATAAGAGAGATTTGAATGTGTGTGTGTGTGTGTGTGTGTGTGTGTGTGTGTGAATGTGTTTGTACTTTCTGGATGTCATGAGGACTAAATGATTAAAGCATAAGTGCTTGGCAGAGAATCGATTATCAGCGTGTGTCAGTTTTCTTTCCTTTTCAGTCTCAGGACTGATCTTGTCCGTTTGGCTCTCCTTAACTGTGGATGGTTTGGTCAGTTGCCACCATTTCTTATCTTTTTTCTTTTCTTTCATTTTCCTTTTTTCTTTTTTGCATGTTTTTGTACTGAGTATTTTTCAACCTCTAATCAAATTTTCTTTTTTTTAATTTTTTGTTAGATATTTCCTCATTTACATTTCAAATGCTATCCCAAAAGTCCCCTCTACCCTCCCCCCCTCTACCCACCCACTCCCACTTCTTGGCCCTGGCGTTCCCCTGTACTGGGGCATATAAAGCTTGCAATACCAAGGGGCCTCTCTTCCCAGTGATGGCCGACTAGGCCATCTTCTGCTACATATGCAGCTAGAGACACGAGCTCTGGGGGTACTGATTAGTTCGTATTGTGAATTTTCTAAGCTTTTTATTAACTGGGTTACCTGTTACATTGGGCAAATCCATTAGCAAATCCCCATGGCTCTGAATAAGGAGTTCAGACCTGTAGGAGACAGATCTTCAGGCAGAGGTACCTGCTACAGCATGTTGAATCATTTCACAAAAGATTTCTTTTGCCAGTGGAATTGATCAATACTGTGTTTCCATGATTACTACTATTTTATTAGCACCAAAACCTGTAAATTTAGCCTCCTGAATAAAAACAGGGGTGTGTACTAATCTCTGGTGTCCTGAGTTCTCTATTCCTGGGAGGACACTGGTCTTCCAGGCTGACATAGGAACTCCAATTTGCATGGTGTCACCATGCAATCACACACCTAAATTCCTGGTAGAAATGTGCAACCTATGACAGACAGCCTGTTCTAAAGCAATTAGATTCTTTAGACCATTGCCTATATGTGCTCTGTATATACAACATGTGTAGTAGTCTCCTCTCTGTCTCACCCAGTCCCTTGAGTCTTTTGGTTGTCACGGCACTTGAAGATGTGGCCTAGGGAGTCTTGATTCAGCCTAACTTGCTTCTTTCACTCAATCTCGTCCTGGAAAACTGGCTGTTAAAGCATGGCTGTTAAAGCTAGCATGGACCTACGTAGGAGCGGACAGGAGTCTGAGAGCTGACGGTTGCTTAAGGCAACAATTCTGGAGTTGGATCACAGAGAGAAGTAGAAGGCGGTGATGCACAAGTGTGAGACGGGACAAGAGAAAGCAGATCACATCTGGCACAGAGAGCCAGGCGAATGGGTAAAGTCAGTCTTTGGAGGAATCTCCAGCACTAATGTTTGGCATTAAAGCTACCCAGACCAATTTCCACTCAGCACAATGTTCAGGCAGTATCTCCTATATTTTACACATTCTTCTAAGCCCACAAAGCCTGCTCATCTCTGGCTGCATTAAGTTGATAAAGCTGACTATCACAGAAGCCTTTCCCCAAAAAAATAAAGTGGAGGGAGTCTGAAGAAGGATAGCTGGAGTTGACCTTTGGCTTCGACACTCCCATGCACACACCCACATAAATACATACATGTACCACAGAAACACAGATGTTCCTGTCTTCTCCTACCACCATTTGGATTGGAATTCATTGCGTTTATTTATCACATTCAAGTACGAGTCTTCTGACATGTCTAAAGTTTGTCTTTTAATGGCATTTCTGTTCCATTCTTTTCATTACAGTGCCCTGCATCTCAAACTGCCATAGGTCTGGTCTTCTTACTTCATGCTCTGCCCATCTTCTGGCTTCATTAATTCATTCTGTGGACTTACCTGCCTTCCACTTACCTTTTCTTATCAGCTGCAATCTAACTTGAATTAAAGGTAAGCCAGTTCCCATCATTGTGTTCAGTTTCAGGTGTTCTGTTTTGTTTGACAGGGCCTCATGTAGCCTAGGTTGGCTTCAAATTTGCTATCTAGCTGACTTTCAGCTCCTGATCATCTTACCTCCAGCTCAGTGCTGGGATCCTGATGTCTGTCTTCTTGTCTTCCCTTGGCTCTAACACGTGCTTTTCCCATTCCTAAACAACCTGGCATGGTGTGTAGTTCTGATGTAGTTCATGATGTGTAGTTCTGATGTAGTTCATGGTGTGTAGTTCTGATAGTCCTGATGGTCACTCATGATGCTTTTTTCCCCTGAATGTTTGTTGGATTTTTCTGGAAAGTTATCTGTGCAAGGATTGTTTGAGTTAACGTTGAGGTCCTCCATGGGGAATTAGCTCTCGCTTGCTCCTCTAAATGGCACCAACCTACAGCCACCTCAATCAGCACTCAGCCCTGCTCTCTGTGTCGCACAGGCAGGGCAGCTCAGACTTGCATATTACTAGGGGAGTGGTTGATTTCTCTAGTCCATAGCACACTGGCTTCCCGTGCTTTCCCATATTCCATCCATCACAGTTGCAGGACTCTACCCTTCCGGGAGTCATCTCTTTAGAGTCCCCAAGAAACCAATCTTCATCTTCTCTCCTGGAGAAACTTCATCTTCCCAGAGTCTGTCTCAGCACAAGTGGGACCTGGTGTCCATCTACCCATTTCATCTACCCCCTGCTAGGATCTGTCTATCACTTCCTGCAGTATCCTCTGCATCCCTTAACCTCAAGGCCAGCTTGAGCACATTTTATCACACGAGGGATGAGGGGGTCTTTTCAGTGTTGATGAAGCAGTTTCGTTCAGAGGATCTTGTCAGCCATGCTTCTCTAGAAAGGGGTTCTCAAAAAGCCTGAAGTTTCCATAGTGCTCTGACATAATAATTGGGTGGAAAAAACTATTCCTTTCCACTCAACACCAGAGCTGGATTGAGCAGGTAAGAGACTCACCTGGGGGATATCTGAGTTGTAGAAAGGCTTCAGATTTAAATCAGTTCAAATGTTCTTCAGTGTTTCCTTTGTAGGGACAGCGGGAAGCATGGAGTGGGTTTTATAACGCAATCATTTTCCAAATGCATAATGTGGCACCAGTCCGAGCACTTGCCACTGCATCCAGAGGAACAGAGTGAGGCCAAGCTCCCCTGTAGCAGCTCTGCCTGCAGGACATGATTTGTTGATTTGCAGGGGTGGATGAAGACCATTAAAGTTATTGTTTCAGTTTATTCTGTAAATTATCTTCTCATCCCCTCCCAGCCTCCCTATCTCCCACTTCTCTCTACATTTCTATAAAATACCACAGTTTTATAAAACCCAGTGGCTTTGAGATTCTACTTAGTAGTGATCAATAACAGCATTCCTAAGCAAAGCAAGATGAAGCAATATATCCAAGCAGGCTACGTTCAGAATTAGAATTTTCTAGAAGGAGCTGGTTTCTTAACAGTGAGTTATGCTGTACTTTTCAGTCGAGCAGGGAATCACATCAGAAAAATTAAAAATCTATATTTCATCAAAGTCCTCTTTGCAAAAGTCATAGGAAGTATTTCCATTAATAGCATTCTTTTAAATACTTCTCTTGTTTGTTCCTCTGAACACCTGTGTGCTCACTGCCAATTTGTTGCTTATAGTATGGCTATTTTGCAGTGTATTCTACTACCTTCTGCTCAACATGGACAGTGCTGAAGAAAACCAGTGCTGTTTGGTAGGTTCTTCCTAGTCCTCAAAGCACACACGGGTTATTGATTGTTCTCCAATGGAAAAGATAAATGCCATGCCAGCCTCTTGGTTGTGACATCCCTGAGGTTTAACTCCCCGGATGTGTACCCCCATGTACCTGAAGGAGGTAAATTACAACTCAAACCCTGGTCTGGACCGGGCAATACCGCTAATGTCTCTTCCTTCTTCTGTCCACACAGCTCTTCCGTAGGCCAAATGTCTTTTCAGCTTTTGTCAAAGATTAGGGCATTTCAAACCCATAACAGGAATTAATGTTTGCAGAGTACAAACTGTTTATTACTCTGTTTTGTTTATTACATGTTGTTTATTACATGTTGTTTATTACATGTTGTATACCTCCTTCAAATTTCTGTAGTGTACCTCTTAAAGATGCACAAATATTATATCTCGATGAATCTAAAAGAATAGAAAAGGCTGGGAGGGAGAAAAAAGATGACTCAGTGGGTAGGAGATCTTTCTATGCATGAGAACGTAAGTTCGAATCCCAATCACCTGTGTTAAAACCGAGGCTGGAGTGGGGGTGGAAGTGAGCATGGCTGTGTACATACTTATAAATCTATTTCTTGCCAGTTGGAGACAGGAGGATCGCTGAGGCTTGGTGGCCTCTAGCCTAGCTAGCTCCATGTTTAGTGAGAGACCCTGTCCCAAGTGAATAATACGACAGACAATGATAAAGCCATCCTGCCTGTGTGACACAGAAAGCTGGGCTGAATGCTCAGTTTAAAGTGGCTGCAGGTTGGTGTCATTTAAGAAGAGCAAGTCCCCATGGAAGAGTTTAACTTCAACTGGAAGAATTCTCAGACAGATAACATTCCAGAACAAGCCAGCAAAATTTCGAAACACTCAAGAAAAGAAATACATCATGAGTGAAATTTATGAGAAATATCAGAACTGCACGCCAGATACCCCTTCAGCAGCCCAGGAGTCAGCGAGTTTTCCACATTTGACCTGACTCCAGCAGGAACTGCCTCCCATGAGCATACACATTTGTTATTTGCTTCTTTGAATCTTCACAACATCCATGAGAGACAGCTGTGATCCTATCATTTTAAAAAAATTTTTATTAGATATATTCTTTATTTACATTTCAAATGGTATCCCCTCTCCTAGTTTCCCCTCCCCCTTCCACCCTCCCCCTTGATCCTATTTTATGAAGAAGCACTGAAAAGGGAGTAGTCCAGGATGGGCTTCTTGGGACCCTGATGGGCAGGAGCCCTGTTCTCATATTTTTTTTCCCGAATGAACTTGGTGTTCCCAGAGAGGTGCTTCTCTGAAGTCCCCCTGGAGAGTTAGGAATGGAAACTTCCATCCACACCGTGTGTGTGTGGGTGTGTGTGTGTGTGTGTGTGTGTGTGAGCATGTGTGTGTGCATGAGCGTGTATGTGTGTGTGTGTGAATGAGCATGTATGTGTGTGTGTATATGAGTGTGTATGTATGTGTGTGTACATGAGTGTGTATGTGTGTGCATGCATGAGCATGTGTGTGTGTGTGTGTATGTGCGCGTGCGTGCAGACACACACGTATATAACTTCCTGCAGTGGCAAGTGATGCCACTGCTGGTTAGATGCTCTTGTGAGTGGGGTTTTGGGGTGTAGCCACTGTGAAATTTGGCACTTAGTACACAGTTGGAAGTTTGGTTCCCAATCCCTATCCCATACCCAGAGATAAGAACAGCACTGCTGTTGTTTTAAGAACAACCTGCTGTTGAGCTTTTCACTAACTTTCTTCCATCCAAAAAGAACTTTAAGCCTTAAACTTGAGTGAAAGAATACACCTTTAATCGCAGCACTGGGAGAGGCTGAGGCAGGAGGATTGAGAACTGGAAACCAAGGCCAGCTTAAGCTACAGAACAAGATCTTGTCTCAAAAGAGAGGCATGCTGAGTGGAAGCCATGGAGACCTGCCAGCATCCTGATCTGGACCACTTGTCTCATCCACATGCAGGTTCTCAAGGGGCAGCAGCCATTTCCCATAGACAGGCTGTGTCATGTCCACATTCACCACAGGGCAATTATGGTGGAGAAGAAAAAGAAACTGGACCGGATGAACTGTTAATAAACCTTCTTTGACAAGCCACCTCCATGGTGGCTAAGATTTCTGCAGCTTCACATATCTATATAGACCTGCTTCACCTTAAAATGTGGCGCACTATGAATGTGTCTGTTTTACTACTGTTGGCATGGAGTGCTGGTTTTCTCTGGCATGTAAATCAGAAGTTGTGACTCTGGGAACCTTCTTTCCCTGCCATGCCAGGCTATGCAGCTGGAGGGTGCAAAGGAGAGGCCTTTGTTCAGGGTTTCTGGGACCAGTCTCCTGACTTTCTTCTTGTCTGTCAGCCCCAGATGCTATCCTAAACAACAGCTCTTCCTTGTGTCTAGCTAGAGAAAGATTTTCTTCGGTATCATCTTTAGGTATCATTCTAAAATAAAATCTTTGTCTAAGGTAATTGTGCAAGGGTTTTCCAGGAAGCAATAGTTAAGGAATGATTGCTAGAAATGTTTTAGTTAATTGAATATTCTGGAAAATAAATGTGACATTATCATCATCGTCTCAATCAATGATTAAAGCTTCGGGGTTCTGTACATAACACAAAACTATGCTGTTATTCATGGACATAAATAGGCTACAGGGCTAGGGAGGTGGCTCAGTGGCAAAAGTGCTTGCCACACAAGTGTAAAGAGCAGAGCTCATCTCACTGGTAACTAAGTAGATGACGATTGGGTGGAGTGGCATGTTTGTGATCTCAGGGATCAGAGAGAGAGACAAGGATGCCTAGAGCAGGCTGATGGCTCTGGATTCAGATAAAAGATTCTGTCTCAACATGTTTGGTTGAGAGAAATCAAGGGAGATACCTGGCATCAACTTGTGGCCTCTGTACACCCCTTCCCCAACCTCCCCATGGACATGCATACACACACATGTAAATGCACATATGCAGAGGTGGGATGGGCTACTTCTAAGGAGTTGCTGTAAAAAGGCAAGGGAGGAGGCAATGCAGTGAGGGGGAGAGGGGTCAGGATGTGGAGATGGCCATCAGGAAATTATTATTTGATGAGGGAGCAATTTTGGGAAGCATAGAAAAAGGAGATCAGTCATGTTAGATTTTATGACAGCCAAGGACAGACTGTGGTGTAAAAAGTAGCACACTGTAGCTGGATCTAGACCTCCTCAAGGCCACCTATTCAAGGCTCAGCCTCCAATGTCTTGTTCTTAGTGTGGAGGTTGAGAGGTCTAGGGGGAGGTGTTGAGGTCACTGGGGATGGGCCTCAAAGGGAATATGCAGCCCTGGTCTTTCAGGTCATGAGGGGAGCAGTTTTCCTTTGCTGGGTGCTTCTACCATGATCTGTGACCACCTTACCTTTGGATCAGAAGTAACAGTGCCAGTACTAACAGATCATGGGCCCAAACCATGTGGACCAAGATAACCTTTTCTCTCAACTCCTTTTTTAGTGAAGTAAAACTAAATCATAAGGGAAGAAGCATGGGGCTGGAGCCCAGGGACTGACCAGAGACAGGAAGGGAGGAATGTCAGGAGCCCAGCAAAGACTGGAGAAGTCACCTAACAGTCAGGACCCCAGAGACCATCCTATGGGGGAGTTTAGAGGTCTTGGAGGTGCCATGCTATAAAGTGGAGTCTGTTCAGGATGCTGGCTCAAAATCCCAAGGGCAGGGGCGATGGGACTCTCTCTATATATTCCAAATGAGCAGAAACACATGCACTGGCTTTAGGATGGAGATTCAGGCATGAGGGCACACAGGCAAGGGGGCATGATTAGCAGAGGAGCATTGGCATGGTTGGTACAGATGGCTGGAGCACACTCGTGTTCTGAACACGATGCTCAGCAGAAGCAGGAGTGGACACCCAGACAGCTGCTGCCTGGATTTCTTCCAGTAGAGTTATAGGAGCTTTGGCTGGGAATGATCAGCTTCAAATACTGAGGAGACCCAGCAGAAGAGGCAGAAAGTCAGCTACCTCTGGGGTTGGAACAATGAGCTCAGAAGTCTCCTAAGAAAGTGTGTGAAACAGACCATAGGTTGGCCAGCTCCAGACAAGCTCTTTTCACTTTTTAAAAGATTTATTTTTAAAAAGTGTATGTGTGTTCACATGTGCATGTGTATGACATGTATGTGGAAATGCTAGAAGCCCAGAAGAGACTATTATATCCCCTGGAGAGAAGTTAAAGGCAGTTGTGAGCCACCTGACTTGGGTGCTGGGAACTGAACTCTAATCCTCTGCGGGAGGAGCAGGGGCTCTTAGTGGTTGAGCCATCTCTCTAGCCACCCCCACCCCAAAATTTTTGAAATAGCATAGCAGCAAAATAAAATCTCCCATGAGCTGGGTCCAGAATCATCCTGTGGACTAAAGTTCACAGCTTGTGGTAGTCAGTGGGCCCAAGATTTAGAAAAAGAGCATCCAAAGGCTGAAGACAACACAGGCAGACCCCAAGACCAGAAGCTCTGAGAGAGGCAGATGGAAGGGCTGTAAGTAAAACTTCACAACATAAGCAGAAATGCACCCATGTGGTAACTCACAAGAGAGGAATCTGGGTGTCTGGGAGCCAGTGTGATGGGGCAGCGGCTTCTCTGGCTTCCTGATTCTATCTTGGGCAAGTAGAAACAATACAGTGAAGGCAAGATGACCAAGAGCATAAGGGCTCAAGACAGCAGCACCACCATGCAGAAGTCAGTGAAGGGCAAAGATGCTGAAGGTTGTTTGAAGGCACAAGACCAAGAAGCCAAAGAACAAGGGGACCAAACATTCGCATGCAGCAGTTATGTATCAGACAGACAAACCCAGCAATCTCCATTCTCCTTCTCTCTGTGTGTTTAGCATATTCTCCTTGCTTGGAGAAATAGAATCCTACACTTTTAAGCAGGAAACAGCACAGAATAAGTAAGGACTAATCTAGACTCCATTTATTTGCTCAAAAGCACTAGAGGCACTGTGTAGACACATCCCACTATTGTGTCCTCTCTCCCCAAAAGCTTTCCTCTGACCACACACCTGGGCTTTGTCTGAGAATAGCCCACAGTCTCAGAAGCCTTTCTGCAATTCTCCAATCTCAGGGCTGCTCTATTTCAAACCCATCCTCAGCTTCTTCCTGGTAACTCCCTTGTTCAGTAGCCCCAAGACCTTACACTTCCCAGTTCTGTGACACTGTGGAGGGACTGTGCACGGCTCAGTGTGCACACAGCTTCCTTTCCCTTGGCAGCTTGGTGAGGGAGCCTGCCACCCACACATGGGGTTCAATTCTCTGGGACCCAATCTTTTTATTCTAATATGATCAGGGCTAAAAGTAGAGAGGGAAGTCTGGGGTGCCAGTGAGTTCATATTTGCCATTATTCATTAGACTTCAGGAGAGTCTTTGGGTCAATCCTCTTGCACTCCCATCTGCAAAGTGGGAACAATAGGCTCACCAGGTTATAAGCTCAGCTGAGCCAGTGCTCTGGTTTGAATCTGTAATATGTCTCCACTCCTGCATCTTTTAAATGGTTATTCATCGACTCTTTGGGGCACTCTTTGGGAGTTGTGGTACCTTGAGGGAAGGGGGTCTCACTGACAGAACTTGGTCACTAGGGACAAGTCATGGAAGGTTCTAGGCCAGCTCTAATTTTGGAGTACTCTCTCCTTCCCTGTTCACTGCAGTGTGAACAGGCTCCATTTTATGCCCCTGCCTCCCCAACTATGATGGACTGAGACTCATGATGGACTGAGAGCCACATGCACACATGCACACACACAGACATGTAATGCACACACGCACATACTCCATGGTTTTGATTAACTTGACATGGCTAGGGTCATTTGAAAGAAAGAACTTCTGTTGGGGAAATTCCCCCACTAGGTTGATCTGTAGGAGGGCCTAGTCCTCTCTGGGCAGCAGCACTCCTGGGCCTGTGGTCCTGGATTAGCCAAGAAAGCAGCCTGAGAAAGCCATTCTAGCACTGCACCTCTACTTCAGGCTTGGCAATCAACAGCTGTACCTTCATTCTCTGGCTTGGAGCTGATGTCAGATCTGATTCAGAACAGAATCCAATGTGAGGTGGACTTTGGTTGAGTGTGGAGCGAAAGCTCTTTGTAACAAGGAACGTGAAGGTGAGTTTGCTGGACTCACCCTCCAAAGCCACTGGGATGTGTGCTGCTTGTAGACCTGAACAAGAGGACAGTGCAGACAGAGGCTTTGGGCAGAGCCCTGCCACAAGCTGCCATGCCTGTGGGCTGCCTGCATGGGGTGCCTACTGCCAGCAACTGGTCCTGCACCTCCAATTTTGGGAATGCTGGGACAGGAGTTACCAGTCAACGGTAGCTGCAAATGCTGCCCATACCTGCTGATTTCAGACTTGCCCACAGCCTGTTCTTCCCGGCGCCTCATTTCCCATGCGACTAACTTTGAAGATTGTGTTTGCCACTGCTATTTCCAACAAATACAGTCCCAACCTGTTCCTCTTCAGTCATGAGCGGCAGCAAACATCGCAATCCAGAGCTGTCTGCTGACCTGTGGTGTCTGAGCACTCGAACCTTAATAGTGACTCAGGCATTTCATGGGAAATGTGGGGTGCTTCTCTACACAGCACAGACAGACACTCACAGAGTCCGGGAATGCCACCCACTCTTACCTTCCTGGGACACCATCCCCCTTCTCCAGAAAACTTTTAAACCATTTCCTATTCTGAAAGAAGAGCACAGGTACCCTCCAGAATTGGATGCATCTCACAGCCATGCACCGGGTTAGGTACCTCCCACAATGACCTCACTCTTCTCCACAGGACTTCTCGATGAATTCACCTAGAAGTCATACCCTGAGAGGTTCTATTCTCACTGAGCAGAGACAGAGCAGCTCAGATCACACAGCTGAAAAGTAGAAGCAAGATTCAAACCTAGGTCTTTCTAACCATACTCTATGTCTGTTTGTGGACATTGTGGAACTGGTTGCCCATACCACACACACACACACACACACACACACACACACACACACACACATTGACACCAAACACAAACATACCACACACATATTCACATAAACACACACACACACATCTCATATACCACACCACACTATACCACACCACACATCACACACACCACACACAACATGTATATCACACTACACCATACCACATCACACCACACCACACCACACACACACCACACATATCACACTATACCACACACTTCACACACATATACATATACATGTATATGTACATATACACACCACACACTCACACATTGACATCAAACACATACATACCACACATACACACATACTCACACACATTCACATGCAGACACACAAACACACACACACCTCACACACATATTCACATACACCACACACTCACATACACAGTCACACACCACACACACCACATACACACACATTCACACATTGACACCAAACATAAACATACCACACACACCACACACATTCACATACAGACAGACACACACAGACACACAGACACACAGACACACAGACACACAGACACACACACACACACACACACACACACACACGAGAACTTGCCAAGCCTAGGATGAGTGCTTAATTAAAGCTTTCTGAGTGACTGAAGACATTAATGAATAATGTCCTTTTTATTTAACATTTACTTGTTGCCAGCGTCTCTGCGCGTCTGGCCATTCACCCATGTCCCTGAAGTCCTTCAGAGCCCCTCCCCCTCCCAGATCTTTATCCCTAACACGCAATTGCCCTTGTGTGGGTCTAAAGACTTAGACTTCAATTTCATTCTCTTTCAACCACCCCTTGTCCTGTTCCTCACTTTCTGTTGCAAAAATACTTGTAACAAAACCCCTGAGCAAAACAACCAAGGGGGAAAGCTTCATGTTAGTGTGTGGTTTCAGAGGTCTGCCATGGTCACTTGGTTCTCTTGTTTGGCAGCCTGCAGTGAGAGAAGTACAGCATCATTGTGGAAGGGTGTGAAGGAGAAAGCCTGATCTCTTCATTGCTGCTGGGAAGCGATGAGAGGAGAGACACTGTGACCAGGACAGGACAGAGCCTCAAGTCATGCACATAAAATACTTCCCTCAGCTAGAATAGCCTGATAGCCATTCATCTAAGAGTCATCAGTGGGTTGATCAGCTGATGAAGTTAGCACCATCCTACTCCACTTTTCAATAGAGCCATGCTGGGAACCAATCTTCAATTCACAAGGCTTTTGGGAGACTGTCTCATGTAAGCTTTAACCACCCACTTGGACCCCACTACTTCATGTCTACACAGACAGGGCTGCTAACCTGGATAACCTCCAAATCACTGGGCTAGAAATAGACTCTGAAATCAGGAAAGGTATAGGGCGTGGTTCTGATGCCATTAATAACAGGAGTGAAAAGCCTCATGCACCATTGCTGGCTAGCTGTCATCAGCATCATTTCTACAGTTAAGAGCTAGGGAAATTCTGAGCATAATGTGCCCACCAGCCAGGAGTCCCATGCCCTTGTCATTAGCATGGACCCTATCAACAGTCCAACATGCCAATCTGTCTGCCATGGTTCCCTGTCATCAGTTGGACACAGATTTCTAAATATGAGCAGAATACTGTTTTAAAGAATATGCTGGATAACTGTAAAGTGACTCCTATCTTCTAAGAAAGGTTTCACAGGGTCACAGGAATGCCACTTGAATGCGTGTCAGGGAGTGGGGGGTCTATGATTTTAAAAATGTTCTTGAATCTTCAGAGAAATTGATTAATGAACAGAAAACTTAGGACCTTCTTAAAAGTAGGCTAGCCTTTCCATAATTTCAAGAACTGATGTAAGACCCCAGTGGTGTGTCTTGATTGTGGTCTGTCTTTCTCTGTCTGCAGGGCACAGGCTGCCATGGGGTGAGCAGCAGGGAACACTGCCAGCACTCTCGTACTCTGGTGGCCTTTAGGCAAATATTTCAAGAGAATGTAATGTTAAATGAAAAGAGTCATGTGGCAACAAACAGTCCTCCTACAGACCTGGGTTGTCACACTGGAACCATAAGTCCTGTCACGACTCAGAAAAGTCAAATCACACCAAAATGAGACTCAGGTTGGAAGTGTAGAGTCCAGAGAAAGCCTCCAACTCCAGAACCCCTTGGCAACCACCCATGTTATTCCAGATGAGTGTTTTAGCTGCACCGGCTGCAGGTTGGAAAGGAGGCTTGCCCTGGTCTCCCCCTACCCCCCGCGCCCTCCCCCCCTGCCACCTCCACACATACCCACACACCCTGAGGTGGCACATAGTCAGCCCTGGAGAAAGCCCAACCGTAGGGGCAGCTGAACCTTCTTCCAAAAGTCTTCATCTCAGAGTATCTAGTATCTTTATGGTTTGCTATCTCTCTGTAAACACACCAGCTAGTTTTATTACTGTTCCCCTCAAAGTCCACCATTCTGTTCTACTACTAAAGAAGATATCCCCAAATGACTAGATATTCTTGCTACAAGAGATCATGTTTAAATCACTTCTTTTGTCATCTTGCACATGGCTATCAAGAGCTTCTCATACTTTGCGAGTGTCACTGGGTGGTGTGTGGAAGGACTGAGAATGCTGAGTGCGGATGCACAGCAGAGGGGAGCACTCCTCCTTGCCAAACCTAGTTTCTGTTCCTGGACCTTCTAGGTCATCACACTCAGTTACGACTCACTCAGGTGGGCTCACCAGCCTTGGAATCTTGAGCTGAGGGTGAAGCTGCTGAGTTTTTGTTATAGAATGTGGAGACATAGTTAGAGAGGGATGCACATTATCTGGTGTTCACAGATAGGAGCCTAATGAGAAAAGGGACTTTTGGGAGCTAGGTCAGAACTCTGCCAGTTTTTGGTCTTGACTATGTACAAGAGACTCAGGTCACTTTAGGCCTGGTACACTCATGGTATCACTGTTTGCTCAATAAAGACTGCAAAATATTGTAATTAAGGCTCATTCACACTAATAAAACCTTTGGGATGGAAATGGTGTTTCTTAGTCTGGTGGAAATCTTGCTTGGATAGTACTGAAAAAAACTATAAAGACACACAGCCCAATCCCTGCCTCTTTTCCCTGTGTGAAGAGTTTTGAATGTCAGACACTACTAGCAAAGGGATGAAATGAGTCACACTTACCAACCAGTATAAAGGGTGGAGAGAGTGCCTTCCTTACTTCAGTTATTGTGGTGGCCTCTCTGCAGGGGCCTGCCAGTATTGCTTGGTTTCAAACTCCAGGTGCAGGTATGGTAAACTGTTCCTCTGAGACAAGGAGAGGACAGTGCCATGGTGGAAGGCTGCTTCAGGCTCTTGTGGACATTCAGAAGTGGGTATATGGAGCTGTTGTCACTGAAATCCCCAACTCTGCCACCCATCTTCAACCTCTCTGTGCTTCCCCTTTTCACTCTCAGGGACTTCTTCCTGTGGAAAATCATTGCCTTTTCTTCATCAGTCTCCAGCTCAGACTCCTCAAAATGGAGAAACCAGGATGATAACATACAGCCAAGCCCATGGACCCAAGTCACCACAGGACAGCCTAACTATACTGCCCAGTAGAAAGAAAGACCCTGGGAGTGGCAAGCATGGTCAGCCTTACAAATATTTACAAGCCACAGTCATCTCCATACATACCACAACACACACCACGTACGGACACACACACACACACACACACACACACAGTCCCATAAATGCAGGCTTATTTTAAAATAAAACGTGTCAGAGTTTCCAGTAAGGAGCTCTATTCCTGTCAGTAGTTTTCAAAGATGTCAAAAAAGCTAAATGCCAACTCCACCCTCCCTTTCTCTTCTCGATTTCTTCTACTCTAAAAATCCATATAGGCCATCGTTCTTGGAGGCCTATCTTCTAGATGCACGTATCAGAAGCAAGTGCTGGCCTTGTGAAACCTCGCGCCCAGAAGAGGCATACATGGCTCTTGACTTCAGCACATGACTGGGACTATGGGCACCTGCTGTTCACATGCATGCAGGCGGTTCACATGCAGGCTGTTCACATGCATGCAGGCTGTTAATATGCATGCAGGCTCTTCACCTCTCATACCCCCTGTCTACTTTTCTTTTTACTGACGTGATCATCTAGATACTTGGGCAAACAGCGCACCCTAACACTTCTCTCACACTTGGAGTATTCCTTGGGCCGGTCACTTATTCATGCTCAGGGCCTGGCCACAGCGGGCTGAGACCCGTGTCAGTGTCACCTCATGCTGTTGGTTGGCAGCACTGTCACAGAGAGACGAGCAGTCTGGAGACATGAGCGCAAAGGCAGAAAAACATGCAGAACTTCCCCAGTGTTCCTTCCACAGCTGCACAAATCCCGCAGATCCAGACCTTTGCTTTTGTCTTTTGCAACATCTGAGAGGACGCCTCCCCCTCCCTGGCATGGCCTTATGATTAAAGTCCCCATGTACCATGGTGCCCCTTGCACATGGCAGATCACGCTGGAGAAGAACGCCTGCATTGAATGCAGGTTCTATCACAGGGTTTCTCCTAGCAACACTGCAACTATAACAAAGCCATAGCAACCTTTTGTCTCTGGCTTTATAAAGCCATGCAGCCATTAATCTCACCAGGACATTCAAAGGACAGTTTGTGAGCAGAGTGGTTTCTAACCTGAGTGTTCACATCAGAGCAGCTGAGTTGCTTTTCTCCGGTTTACAGAGATCTGGCAAGGCAGGCAGCAAGTTTTGGTGTGAGTGGCAGGACATAGCTGAAGGGTAACTAGTGCTGGGTGGAGGAAAGACAGGCTGGGAAGATTGGTAGTGGGTTCTGGTTTGTAGGGACCTCTGTACCACTGGATGAGCAGCTTTAACTCCACAGAGCTCACGCACCATCTTCAGAATGAGGGGTGACTTCACAGTGATGCCTGGGGCTTGGGGACAGGATTTGTTAAGACTGACACTGGAAATTGAGGAGGAAGGAAGAGGAACTGTGAACGTAGGTAAAGTGAATAATATATAATGTGTGTGTGTGTGTGTGTGTGTGTGTGTGTGTGAAAGAGAGAGAGAGAACAAAAAATATTCTAAAGAAAAAATAAATTATATGTCAAAATAAAAATTAATTAAAAGTAAATTTTAAGAAATGTAGATTGTTGGGTCTCTACTGGGCACAGAGCTGGGGTTGGGTTCCAGACATGTGACTTTAGCCCAAGGCAAACCTGCCATTTCACCAGCAACCAAATGCTCCTATCCCCCTAGCTTGCTGAGCAGAAGGCCCACACTTTAGGATGGAACATTTTTCTCCACAGGGAAATAAATCCCTTTATCCCTTTGCTTCCTTTCCAGAGGTTTTCGTTGTTGTTCTTGATGATGTTTTGCTGTGAGATTTTATAAAGGACTAAATACTCCCTCCCTTTATACAGAAGACTTCATGATAGATTACCCATCATCTTTTAAGAAGAAAAGAAATACTCTGAGCATATATTCCAACATACTTAAAATGTTTTATATTTGGGGTTCAGGAAGTTATTTCAGCGGGAAAATGAGAACCTGCATTCATCACCCCAGCATTGATGTGAAAACTGGGCAGTCTGAACTGGGATGTGGCAATGCAGCCTGTGATCCCAGTGCTGGTGGACAGAGACAGAACGATCCCTGGACCCTCTAGCCAGCCAGTCTAGCCACGGTGGGCCAACCCATCCCAGTGTCCCGGGAGAGAGTCTGTCTTCAGAACTAAGTTGGAGACCAGTGAGGAAGACAGAAAGTGTTCCTCAGGCTGCCATATGCTCAGACATGGAAAAGCACAAGCACACATACATATGCACACATGAAATTTTAGAAGTAATATTTAGTATACGCTTTAGATGTTCCATTGAGCTCTAACATCACATTAATTATTAGCATATTATGAACAGGATTAAATATGATGATATTTTAATGACTATAATATTTTAAATTTTTACTTACGGTAAGTCTTACATTAGTACGGTGTGGCATAGCAAAATCATATGCAATTTCTCATGTTGATTTTGAGACCATTTTATTTAGCATGCTCCAAATACATGTAGATTCAAGTTTAAATGCTTTAAAAAATTATAACCACAAAATTACTATACTGGTTTTAAGTTCCATCTGCTAATTGTGGCTCTCTTACAAGCTAGTAAATTTCCATTTTCTGGATGTGGGGATGTTTTTATTGCAAATTAACTGAAATATATGACACTTTGAATATTTCTTACATATTGAAATCATGATAAAATCATTAAATTTTCCCCACAATTTTTATATATGTAGATAGAAATTATCTTACTGCCTTTTAAAATGTTAAACACAAAAATTTGAACTGCTGGGAAAAATTATTAACAATCTTAATTAGCTGTGAATTTCATGAGCTCAATAACAACCAAATGACAAGCTATGCAATGGGTCTAACAGTTGTAAGAGTGTGGGAGGTTAATCAACTGCTCTCTGGTTGGATTTAAGGCCTACTTCACAGGAGGAAACAGGTATCTGGTATTAGTTAATCTGGCCAAGATCTCATGGTTGGGAAACTCAAAGGTCCCAGTACGAACTTACATCCATTTATTTTGTTAAATGGATATATAGTATCAAACTAACATCTAAATTAACATCTGTGAATGTGGCTCTCAGACATTATAGAAACATTTCCTTGTATAGTGAATGGCAATTAATATAGAAACGCACAACTAGCCAAAGTACAAAAGATGAGAGTTGACCTCTCCTTCCACTCTCATCAGACTTGCTGGAAGCTTCCCTTCCCCCACCTGTCTTCCCTGCTCTCTGAGTCCTCTGGCAGGCCATGCTGCCCCAAGTAGCCTGCTAACCCAGGCAGACATCCAGTCGCCTGCTACTTATCTGCTCGCCTTCATCAGAGCTGCAGTTCCTGAACCATACAGACCTGCAGATCTGGAACCATACAGCCCAAGAATATCCATCAGAGGCCTACCACACCAGAATCATGGAAAGTCTCCTCCTCCCAACACCAACCACAACAGGAGCATCCAGGGACCAAAGCCCTGGCTCAAGGCCCTCAAAAGAACACAATCAACAAAAGCCAGGGCAATTTGACACCTTCAGAGCACAGCTACCCTTTTACATCAAGCCCTGGGTATCCTAACACAACTAAAGCACAAGAAAATGACCTTAAAGTCAATCTTATAAAGATAATAGAGGCCTTTAAAGAGGAAATGAATAAATCCCTTAAAGAAATAAAGGAAAATATAATCCAACAGGTAGAGGTCTTTAAAAAGGAAACAAATAAATTCTTTAAAAATATACAGGGAAATAAAATTAAGCAGGTGAAAGAAATAAAGCTGTGCATGACCTAAAAGTGGAAATAGAAGCAATAAAGAAAACACAAACTAATGGAATCCTGGAAATGGAAAACCTAGGGAAGAGAACAGGACCAACAGATGCAAACATAACCAACAGAATACAGAAGATGAAAGAAAGAATCTCAGGCATAGAAGATACCAGAGAAGAAATAAACCAGTCAAAGAAAATGTTAAATCTAAGAATTTCCTGACACAAAACATCCTGGAAATCTGGGATACCATTAAAAGACCTAACTTAAGAAGAATGTTAAGAAGAAGGGGAAGTGTCTCACCTCCAAGGCCCAGAAAACATTCTCAACGCAATCATAGAAGAAAACTTTCCCAACCGAAAGGAAGAGATGCCTATAGATATACAAGAAGCTTATAAACATCAATTATATTGGGACAGAAAAGAAAATCCTCTTGCCACATAGTAATCAAAACACAAACTCTAAAGAATAAAGAGTGAATATTAAAAGGAGCAAGGGGGAAAGGCCAGGAAACATACAAAGGCAGAATTACATCTAACTGCTCAACAGAGACTCTAAAAGCTACAAGGGTCTGGACAGATATCTTGCAACCTCTAAAAAAACCACAGATGCTAACCTAGACTACTCCATTCAACAAAGCTCTCAATTAGCATGGATGGTGAAAACAAGATATTTCAAGACAAATCTAAATTCAAACAATATCTATCCACAAGTCCAGCTCTATAGAAAATACTAGAAGGAAAACTCCAACTTAAGGATAACTACATCTAAGAAAACACAGGAAATACCAGTAAAAGCAAGGGACATACACACAAACACACATACACTAACACCACCAACAACAAAATAAGAGGAAATATGCCCATACTATACTCCACAGACCCAAGGAGGCACAATCAAGGATGCCTGAGTCTCATTTGGAAGGGGGAATGGAATAGTCGTGGAAGACAGATGGAGAGGGTGAACTGGGTGGGAGAAGGGATCAGGGGGGGGGGTTCGGGATTAAGCGTGCCTAGGACCATGGGGCATTGCCAGATAGCCGTAAGAATGAGTGGAAATTTGCAATTGATGAGGGCAGATGTAGGCAGCATCTCCAGGAAGAGATGGAGACCTGGGGTAGGGGAGAAGCCCAAGAATCAATGAGGGTGACCCTAGCTGTGACTCACAGCAATGGGGATATGGAGTCCAGGGACGCTGCTTCCTATGGCCGGACAGGAACCCTGGGGGAGCGATAGGCAACCCACTCAGAAAACTTTCTACCTAAACTTATCCTGTCTAAGAAGCGCAGGGATAGGGAATGGAGCAGAGACTGAGGGAACAGCAACCAATGACTGGCCCAACCTGAGACCCATCCCGTTGGCAAGCACCAACCCCTGGCACTATTGAGGATACTCTGTTATGCTTGCAGGCTGGGATCTAGCATGACTGTCCTCTGAGAAGCCCCACCCACCAATTGACTCACACAGATACAGATACCCACGATCCAACAGTGGATGGAGCTTGGGGACCCTTATGGAAGAATAGGAGGAAGGATTGTGGGCTGATTCTGTTAGTCTTCTCGTGGCGTCCTTGGGATCTCAGAGACGGAACCACCAACCAAAGAGCATCCACGGGCTGAGCCTAGGCCTCTCGCACATATGTAGCAGACGTGGAGCTTGGTCTTCATGTGGGTCCTGAACAACTGGAGCAGGAGCTACCCTAAAATCTGTTGCCTGTATGTGGGACATATTCTTCTAGCTGGGCTGCTTTGTCTGGCCTTAGTGGGAGAAGAAGTGCCTAGCCTTGCAGAGACTTGAAGTGCCAGAGTGGGGAGATATCTGGGAGGAAGAGGGCTCACCCGCTCAGAGGAGAAGGGGGGTGACTGGGAGCATAGCAGTCAGTGGGATGTAAAGCGAGTAAGTGAAAAAAAAATTGAAAATAAAAAAAAAATGAGTCTATAGCGTGCTTAGCCACAAGTAGGGCATCATATCAGCCCCTCACACCCCAAGGCACAAGAACCATTGTAGAAGAAGAGGCAGAAAGAGTGTTAGAGCTGGGACTGGGAGAGAACGGCAGCAAACCGGAACAAGCCAGCCAACATTCTAGCACAGAAACCGAAATAAAGGGCCAGGCCTTACCTGGGACCTATTTAGCAGGTTGTAACTTCCAGGGGCGGCGGGGGCAGGTGGGGGGGTGGAGAGAAGAAGCTGTTTTTGTTAAGGGGGCAGCCCCTGTCGGGTTGACCACACTCCAGTGGATGGCCTTACACCCATGAATATATGGGAAGCATGAATTGGACTTTATGGATTATTAAAGAAAAGAAGAATACCTAGAGTTTAGATGGGTAGGAGGGGGGGTGAGATCTGAGAGGAGTTAGAGGGAAGAGTGGAATCCATATGATCAAAATGCATTGCATGCATTTGCTGCGGTAATAATCTCAACCAGGGTTGCTATTCTTCCTTCGATCACTCAGTTCCCAGGTAAAAGACTGTTAAACATGCCTGTGCCTGTATGTTTCTGCAGGAATCTGCAGCAGAGGACTCACTATGGAAGAGTCACAGGTATCTTTCCCACCTATGCCCATGTCTGTGTTATATATCACAGTTCTGCATTATAGTATATTCCTTTGATCATCCTGAGAGTCTGTCCTAAGCTCCCACTAATATCAATTGAGTCTAAACAAGAAAGCTGAGCCATTTCAATGTCTGGCCCTATGCAGGCTAGTTCTTCATCCTCCTGTACTCACTGTGATGGGATTTGTTGAGTTGCCTATTAAAGAAGTTGGCTGATGTGGACGAAGTTACCCAAGGAGCTTGGCATCGCACCTTGAGGGGAAGTAGCACTCTGAGCCTCCTGAGAAGCTCGGCGAGTTCATGGTCTCGCTGCTCATCAGTTTCTTCCCCTGCCTAACTCTACACCCTTCCCTTTCACTCCGTGCTCGCTTTATCTCAAGAGTGTCCCTAAATAGTCTAAATTCAACTCAGAGTTGGCTCATGGGGCTGAGGATAGAAATAACCAGAAGAGTATTTGTCTGGTATGCATGAAGCCCTGGGCTCTGTCCCCAGCAGGGATGGGGCAGGGAGAAAGTGAGGAAGAGGAAGAGGAGAGAGAAAGAGAGGTCAAAGAGGAGAAGGAAGAAAGGAAGAACATCTCACCTCCCTCCTCCCATGCCTTCACCCCTTGCAGCAAAGCACTATTGATAAGAGCAGATTGAACACTTGTACACATAAAACTTTAATGTATATATACGAACACGTATGCATATGTACATATATTTTAAGGAGGAGGAAAAGGAGGGGAAAGAAAATCAGAGAAAAGAAAAATCAACTTCCAGGAAACCAGTCTTCTTTAAGTGGTGGAAATGCAAGCACTACAAATAATATGCAAAGGAAAACAAGCATCCAGGGCCTACTTATGCTTCCAAAGGTGTTGTGTCAGTGTGCCTGTGTGCATGCACATTTGTACATGTTAAATTATACATGCATTCTAAGTTTCTGGGCTCACAGTCAGCTATTGGATGGATCACAGGGTCCCCAATGGAGAATACATATGATGTGAGTTCTTTTGTGATTCGGTTACCTCACTCAGGATGATGCCCTCCAAGTCCATCCATTTGCCTAGGAATTTCATAAATTCATTCTTTGTAATAGCTGAGTAGTACTCCATTGTGTAAATGTATCACATTTTCTGTATCCATCCCTCTGTTGAGGGGCATCTGGGTTCTTTCCAGCTTCTGGCTATTATAAGTAAGGCTGCTATGAACATAGTGGAGCATGTGTCCTTCTTACTGGTTGGAACATCTTCTGGATATATGCCCAGGAGAGGTATTGTGGGATCCTCTGGTACTACTATGTCCAATTTTCTGAGGAACCGCCAGAGTGATTTCCAGAGTGGTTGTACAAGCTTGCAATCCCACCAACAATGGAGGAGAGTTCCTCTTAGAATACCCAAGATATAAGATACAATTTGCAAAAAACATGAAACTCAAGAAGAACAAAGACCAAAGTGTAGACACTTTGCCCCTTCTTAGAATTGGGAACAAAACAGCCATGGAAGGAGTTACAGAGACAAAGTTTGGAGCTGAGACGAAAGGATGGACCATCTAGAGACTGCCATACCCAGGGATCCATCCCATAATCAGCCTCCAAACGCTGACACCATGCATACACTAGCAAGATTTTGCTGAAAGGACCCTGATATAGCTGTCTCTTGTGAGACTATGCTGGGGCCTAGCAAACACAGAAGTGGATGCTCACAGTCAGCTATTGGATGGATCACAGGGCCCCCAATGGAGGAGCTAGAGAAAGTACCCAAGGAGCTAAAGGGGTCTGCAACCCTATAGGTGGAACAACAATATGAACTAACCAGTACCCCCCGGAGCTCATGTCTCTAGCTGCATATGTAGCAGAAGACGGCCTAGTCGGCCATCAGTGGAAAGAGAGGCCCATTGGTCGTGCAAACTTTATATGCCTCAGTACAGGGGAACGCAGGGCCAAGAAGTGGGAGTGGGTGAGTAGGGGAGTGGGTGGAGGAGGGTATGGGGGACTTTTGGGATAGCACTGGAAATGTAAATGAAGAAAATACTTAATTAAAAAAAGAAAAAAATTATACATGCATATTTTGTCTGCTTGCCTCATTTTCATAAAATTTGTAGCACATGCATTTAATTTATAGTTTTGTATTTTGCATATTGATATATAAAATTTCTAAATGATTGCTTACTATCAACTAATGTGTTGATAAAATTTTTAGCACATGCATTTAATTTATACTTTTGTATTTTGCATATTGAGATATAAAATTTCTAAATGATTGCTTACTATCACCTAATGTGTCATAGAGACAGCAGCTGTATGCAGGGTGTGCTGTGCTCACATCTCTATTTATGTGGCACATACTGACAAAGTGTTTGTCATATTTTAGACACAGTTGTAGGTGTTAGGGACATCAGCAGCTGCTATACCATGCTGCACTTCAGGAGCTAGCAGACTTATTATTTCTGTGTTACAGACATAGATGCTGACATTTATTTAAGTACAAGATCACAGAAGCAGGACAGGTGGGGTCAGGGTCCGCAGCAAGCAGCTCCTCCCCAGACTCTCCCTGACAGCAGATTATTCCATTGGTTCCCTCTTACCTTGATGAGCAGTCAGACTGTAAGCAATGAAGATCGTTATAAACAATTCGATGCTGTGCACCTTTCCCATTTATCCCTAGGTGCTGCATCATATCCAGGTTGAGAAGACATTGAGAAAGGAGAATGGGGTCAGCATTGAGCAAGGTACCTGTCAGTGCCGGGTTGTAGGAAACACTGGCAAAGGCACCTTCCTTTGAAACTGGAGCTTTAAGAAATCAAAAGATACTGCATTCCATTCTTAATATGAAAATCTTAGGTCAGGCTTCTACAATGCATTCCCCAGGGCCCTGCATGCTGGATGTGTGCTTGTAGATAGGGTAATACCTGGATTGCTGTCCACAGAGTCTCTGGTGGAAACTGGAATGTTTTTATTGAAATTGCCCTGTTTGTGTTTCAGGAAGAAAGGACAGCGGGTCTACACCCTGGGTCTGGTTTTAATCAGAGCACATCTTTATGAGACAACATAAGGCTGAAGAGTTTTTTTAGCTGATAGTTCCAAAGAAAAATACTGTTAAAAAGTGAAACTAACCAATGAACCTCAGATGACAGATGAGAAAATGACCCACACTGCACACAGAGAAGTAGGAAATTCCAGGGCATTTCACAGGAGGCAGATGAGTGGCTGGGCTACTCTCAGGATGGTGGAAATTCTGCTTTTGCTGAACAACTGAAATTCAGTTTGGAGGAGTAAGAGGAGATATAACATGTCCACACCTATGGAGTTAAGATGTCTGTCTGTCCCATGACCCATCTGCCATTCAAATAAACATTTTATTCTCACTGAATATTTTCCTGTCCTGGCCAAGGATCTATCTTACATTAGATGCTTCACCGTCTGTGTAACTCACAATTCCCTGTAGATATTCTTGAACTGTCTTATTTTCACTTAATAGGATATTCTACTAATGGAGGGTTGACATGACTTTTGGGCTCCTTGTTGAGATTTTAATCCTTTTGTATGTTGCTGGTGATAGTGGGGCAATAAAATCTCAATCTTCCAAAATCTGCAAGGCTGTCAACGGGTTTCTGAGCAGTGCCGGTCCCTGTTAGTACTCAGTGGAATATACTCCTCATGAACTATGAAAATGTCCAAGGATGTGTTTTACCAGGGGTACTATCTTGACTGGAGTGTTCACAATTTTAAAATTCATCTAGTCTTCTTTTATACTGTTTTGCTTGAATTTTAGCTTTCCTTTAATCAGTTGTAATGATTCAATGGCAGAGAGTAATAACTGTCAAGAAAAAGCTAATAAAAGTATAAAGGAAGATGTTTTAGAGAAATGTGATTCTCTAGACTGTTATGCTCAACGCAACTTTTCCTCTACCTAAACATCCAACCTTATGTGTGTTCTAGAATGCTCTTCTATGCCTCTTTATGTCAGTTTCATAGTGAGGACCACACCACGAATGTTGATTAAGTAAATCAAACAGCTCTTTAAAATTCATTCTTGAGTTGTACTCATCTGTTTTCTTGTTCCCAACATCTCTTCTCTTTCCAAAGCAAAAAAATTACATTTCTATGTGACTAAAACAGTGACAAATCATAATAGCTGAGAATTCAGAACCCCAGTGATGTCAGCTTACACACTAATTTCCTGCATCTGCTGTGGAAAGAAAAGGAGCAGCAGATGAATTAAAATATCAATGTTTTTCGTCTTTACACTGTATTTCTCGCCGTTTCTGTAAATTATCTATATTTATTGGGGCGATAACAATCACCCTTTTCCTCATGCTTAAATCTCGATCTATAGAAGTTGGAGGAGAGCTCACTCATTACAGAAACCACTCTTCCTATAACGGAATTTATGGACGCATCTACTCCACCAATGGCTTGATGGGCGTGAAGATCCCCCAGACTTCCTGGGAGCCTCCCTTCACATGCTTTCTGTAGAAAAGCACGATAGTGAAATCCTAAGCTATACATTCTAACAGGAGATTTCTGTGCTCATGGTGTGAATAAGGTAGCAATAGAGAAAAGATTTCAAATGTTAGTAAACATTTCCAGGAAGCCTCTTGGGTGAGATAGGATTTTTTGCTTTTTTTTTTTTTTTTTTAAGAAAGTGGTTTTTTGTTTTGTTTTTGTTTGTTTTTAACGTGAATATATTGATTTAATCAGTGTGTGGGTGTAGGAGTGTGGGCATATGTGAATGGCTTGCATATAGAGGTCAGATGACACCTACAGGAATCTATTTTCTCCTCTACCATGTGGGTTCCAGGGACTGAAGTCAGGCTATGAGGCTTAGTGGCAAGCACCTTACATATGGAGCCACCTCACCCATCCCAGAGCTCAGAACTTTCTTGTTTACATATCCTGAAATCGGGGTTACTGCACGGTGCCACCAGGATAAAAAGCTATCCTCTGTCAGTTCTGGGGAGCCTAGTATAGGAATCCAGAGCTATTGTACCCCATTCTGACAGGTAGAGTTTTCACTACACAAATTTGAAGTTTGATCTTTGTATTAATATCACATCATTTGGCCCAATGCCTTGAAATTGTTTCTTTGACTTAACTGACAAAAGTGTGCACCATGCCCAGAGACCTCAGTGATGGGAGCAAGTGGAGTTTAGGCAGCTCTGCTCAGGAAATTGGTACTCAGACTTGATGTTTGCAGGGACATGATGCCTGTCGTCTGCCCCATGTGTGCCACTTCTGAATCTACGTAGACTGTATGACTAATACATAAACAGGCATGCTTTTAAACAAGACTACTTTTCTTTTGAGAAGTCAATGCATACATTGTAACTGGAGAGGGAGGAGCCTGTCAGGATAAAGTGGATCTGTGCACTCATAATTTGCATTTCTTTTCTTTTTTCTTTTTTAAATTATTCCATTTATTTACATTTCAAATGTTGTCCCTATTCCTGGTCTCCCCTGCATGATCTCCCTACCCCATCTTCCAGCTCTTTGCCTCTAAGAGGGTGCTCCACTCCCACCTCACCCCTCTAGCATCCCCCTATGCTGGGGTAACAAGCCCCCACAGAACCAAGTGCCTCACCTCCCACTAATGCCAGATAAAGCCATGATCTGCTACATATGGGCCCACACATGTATACTCTTTGGTTGCTGGTTTAGTCCCTGGGAGCTCTGAGGGGTCAGGTTAGTTGATACTGTTGTTCTTCCTATGGGGTTGCAATTCCTTTCAGCTCCTTCAGCCCTTCCCCTAACTCTTCCATGTGAGTCCCCAGGCTCAGTCCAATCATTGGCTTCAAGCATCCATCTCTATTTGTCAGGCTCTGACAGAGCCTCTCAAAGGACAGCCATACCAGGATCCTGTCTGCAAGCACTTGGCATCAGCAATACTGTCCAGAGTTTGGTGTCTGTAGATGGGAAGGGTCCCAGAATGGGACAGTCTCTGGATGGACTTTCTTTCAATCTCTGCTCCTCTTTTCCTCCCTGTGTTTCCTTTAGACAGGAACAATTCTGGGTTAAAAATATTGAGATGGGTGGGTAGCCATGCCTATCTACTGGAGGGGTCTTTTCAGGTTCTATCTTCCTACTGTTGGGCATTTCAGCTAAGGTCATCCTCATTTGGTCCTGAGATACTCTCGAACCCCTGGCATCTGGAACTTTCTAGTGGTTCCTTCACCCTGCCCCCCACCCCGCACTGCTATGTATTTCTATTCATTCTCCTGGCCCTCTGGACTTCTCTCCTGTCTCTTTCCATACCTGATCCTGTCCCCCTCCTTCTATATGCAGACAGCCAGTTAGACCAGCATCATTTGTTGAAAATGCTGTCTTTTTTCTAAAGTATGGTTTTGGCTTCTTTGTCAAAGATCAAGTGACCATAGACGTGTGGTGTCATTTCTAGGTCTTCAGTTCTATTCCATCGATCTACCTATCTGTTTCTGTACTAATACCATGTGGGTTGTTTTGGTTTTTTTTTTTGTTGTTGTTGTTGTTGTTGTTTGTTTGTCTGTTTTGTTTTTATCACTATTGCTCTGCAGTACAGATTGAGGTCAGGGATGGTGATTTCCCCAGAAATTCTTTATTGTTCAGAATAGTTTTCACTTTCCTGGGTTTTTTATTATTACAGATGAAGTTGAGAATTGCTCTTTCTATTTCTGTGAAGAATTGAGTTATACTTTTGATGGGAATTGCATTAAATCTGTAGATTGCTTTTGGTATGATGGCCATTTTAACTATATTAATCCTGCCAATCCACAAGCATGGGAGATCTTTCCATCGTCTGAGATCTTCATTGATTTCTTCAGAGACTTGAAATTCTTGTCATACAGATTTTTCACTTGCTTGATTAGAGTCACACCAATATATTTTATAGTATTTATGACTATTGTGAAGGGTGTTATTTCCCTAGTTTCTTTCTCAGCCTGTTTATCCTTTGTGTAGAGGAAGGCTACTGATTTGAGTTAATGTTGTATTCAGCCACTTTGCTGAAGTTGTTTATCAAGTATAGGAGTTCTCTGGTAGAATTTTTTTGGTCACTTATACTATACTATCATATCATCTGAAAATAGTGATATCTTAACTTCTTCCTATCCAATTTGTATTTGTTTGACCTCCTTTTGTTGTCTAATTGCTCTAGCTAGAACTTCGAGTACTGTAATGAATAAATAGGGAGAGAGTGACCAGTCTTGTCCATGATTTTAGTGGGATTGCTTCAAGTTTCTCTCCATTTAATTTGATGTTGGCTTGCTGTATATTGCTTTTATTATGTTTAGATATGTGCCTTGAACTGATCTTTCCAAAACTTTTAACATGATGTGGTGTGTTTTGTCAAAAGGTTTTTAGTATCTAATGAGGTGATTGTGTGATTTTTTTCTTTGAGTTTGTTTATGTAGTGGATTACGTTGACGGCTTTTGTATGTTGAACCATCCTTGAATCCTTCAGATAAAGTACACTTGACCTGGTGAATGATCGTTTTGAGGTGTTCTTGGATTTGATTTGTTAGAACTTGAGTATTTTTGCTTCGATATTCATAAGAGAAATTGGTTTGAAGTTCTCTTTCTTTGTTGGTTCTTTGTATGGTTTAGGTATTATTGTAACTGTACTTTTATAGGTAGTGTTCTTCTCTTTCTATTTGGTGGAATAGTTTGGGAAGTATTGGTATTAGGTCTTCTTTGAAGGTTTGATAGAAGTCTGCACTAAAACCGTCTGGCCCTGGGATTTTTTTGGTTGAGAGACTTTTAATAACTGCTTCTATTTCCTTGCGGGTTATGGGACAGTTTAGTTTATCTGATCCTGATTTAACTTTGTTACATAACATCTGTCTAGGAAAATCATGCATTTCATCTAGATATTCCAGTTTTGTTGAGTATAGGCTTTTGTAGGAGAGTCTGATGATTTTTTAAAAAATTTCCTCGGTTTCTGTTGTTATATCTCCTTTTGTGTTTCTGATTTTGTTAATTTGGATACTGCCTCTTTGCCCTTTAGTTAGTTTTGCTAAGGATTTTTCTATCCTATTGATTTTTTTCAAAGACCCAGCTCTTAGTTTTGTTGATTCTTTGTATCATTCTCTTTGTTTCTAATAGGTTGTTTTCAGCCCTGAGTCTGACTATTTCCTGCCATCTACTTCTCTTTGGTGTGTTTGCTTCTTTTTGTTTTAGAGATTTTAGGTGTGTTGTTAGTGTAGGATCTCTTCACTTTCTTTATGAAGGCACTTAGTATTATGAATTTTCCTCTTAGCACTGCTTTCATTGTGTCCCATAAATCTTTAATTTCTTTTTTTTTTATTTCTTCCCTGACCAAGTTATGGACTAGAGAGTTTAGTTTCCATGTGTATGTGGGCTTTCTGTTATTTTTGTTGTTATTGAAGTATTTGAGTTTTCCTTCTAGTATCCTTTGTCAGTCTGTATCAATAGAAAGATATTGCTTCAATTTGGTTTTGTCATGGAATATCTTGTTTTGTTTTTTTTTTTCCCATCTATGGTGATTGAGAGTTTTGCTGGGTATAGTAGCCCGGACTGGCATTTGCGTTCTCTTAGGGTCTGCATGACATTTGTCCAAGATCTTCTGGCTTTTAGGGTCTCTGTTGAGAAGTCTGATGTGATGCTGATAGGTCTGCCTTCATATGTTACTTGACCTTTTCCCTTATCACTTTTAATATTCTTTCTTTGTTCTGTGCATTTGGTATTTTAATTATTATGTGACAGGAGGAATATTTTTCTGGTCCAATCTATTTGGTGTTCTTTAGGCTTTTCATACATTTATGGCCATCTCTTTCTTTAGGTTAGAGAAGTTTTTCACTCTGATTTTGTTGAAGATGTTTTCTGGCCCTTTGAATTGGGAATCTTCACTCTCTTCTATTCCTATTATTCTTAGGTTTGGCCTTTTCATTGTGTCCTGAATTTCCTGGATGTTTTGGGTTAAGAGCTTTTTGCACTTTATATTTTCTTTGACTGTTGTGTCAATATCTTCTATTGCATCTTCTAAGTCTGAGATTCTCTCTTTTATCTCTTGTAATCGATTGGTGATTCTTACATCTGTAACTCCTGATCTCTTTCTTGGTTTTCTATCTCCAGAGTTCCCTCCTTTTGTGATTTCTTCATTTCCATTTTTAGATCCTGGATGATTTTGTTCAATTCCTTCACCTGTTTGGTTGTGTTTTTCTGTAATTCTTCAAAGGGATTTTTGTGCTTTCTCTTTAAGGGCTTCTACCTGTTCAGTGGTGTTCTCTTGTATTTCTTTAAAGGAGTTAATTTATGTCCTTCTTAAATTCCTCTATCACCATCATCATGAAATGTGGTTTTTAAATCAGTCTTGATTTTCTGATGTTTTAGGGTATCCAGGGCTTGCTATGGTGGAAGAACTGGGTTCTGATGGTGCTAAGTGGCATTGATTTCTGTTGTTTATGTTCTTGTCCTTTCCTCTCATCATCTTGTTATCTCTGGTGTTAACTGGCCTTGCTATCTCTGGCTGGACCCTGTCCCTCCTTATAGGAAGGTAGAGCTCTGTGAGCTGTGTTAGAGCAGGCCTTCTGGGAAGCAAACAATGCTATCTCTGGTTTGGGGAGCCTCTGTGTCCCTAGTTAGGACAGGCCTCCTTTGACCCTGTGTATGGCAGATGCCATGGGACCCTGGTTGTGGCAAACCTCTTGGAAGCCAGGCTGACTAGGTAGTGCAGGGGCTAGAGCCCCAGGTTTGTCCCAGGCAGACACATTTATTTTCAAATTATATTTCTGTTAAGATGGTGTGGAGAGATGGAACAGGGGATAGAGCTGACAGTCCTAACAGTCCAGCTTTGTGTTCAGAAACTATTGCTACATCTTTGGCTTATCTCTGCTCCTGGTGAATACTGTCAGCTGCTATTTAGGAGATGAAGAGTCTCTGAGGCCTCACTCAAGATCAGACAATATAAGCATTGTGACATGTGTCTGTGAACCCTGGACAGGCCAAAGCAGGAGAATCATAAGTTTGAGGCCAGCCTAGATTATATAATGAGACCCTGTCACAAAAAATCCTTTTTATTTTATTGAATTTGTTTTATCTTATCACTATGAATTAAGCTGTACTTAGATGCAGGATTAGAACTGTGAGCACAGAGTTCTATTTTTTATTTTTTATTTATTTTTTTTTTTTGACCTTACCTCATGTAGCCCAGACCGGTCAAGAACTTGCAATGTTGCAGTGGATGACCTTAGACTTTGGACTGCAGGAATATAACCCAGGGTTTATATTTGTTTCTAAGCACATATGAGACAAGCACATCTAAGGATCTAGAAACTCTGAGACAGGTTGAAGGAATCACATGAGTCCAAAGTCCACAGGATACACAAGTAGAAAAGAAAAGCATGCAGGCTCTGTCCTGTAGAAGTCCCTTTTCTCTGGGATATTTCCATTTTTCTAAATTCCTCAGCTGATTGATTAAGTGTCACCAGCTTCATCAAAGGTCATTTCTCTAAGTCAGTCAAGTTTAAATATTAATTCATGATTATGAAATTTATTCACAGCATCATCTAGACTGGTGTCTGATCAAGCATCTCAGAATTGTATTGTGGGCAGGCTGACAGGTGCAATAAATACCACAATCGTGAGGCGTCCCTCCATTGCAAATTAGGAAACTCAGCCTCTGAGAGGTTGGCGACTTGCAGAAGGTCAAACAGCATTGGCTAGCATACCTTCAACACATGAGCTGTGTCATTAGCTCTGGAAACATTTGCTGAATTTCCCCTATAGGGAAAGCCCTATGGGAACAAGGCCCTGACCTCTTGACTTTCCCCTATAGCAAAAGCCCTATAGGAACAAGGTCCAGACCTCCTGAAGTTTGCTTGCTGACAAAGGCTTTAGAGTTAGGGCTGCCAAGCAGTAATCACAAGAGTCAGATTTACCTCCCTGTGAAAACATTGAAGATAACATGTTGTCAGCTTCCATCACTATGACAAATACCAGAGACAATCAGCTTACAAGCTGACCTACCTTGCCTGTGGCTTTAGAAGTTTCCATCCTTAGAAACTGTTACTTTGGGAGTGTGATACTACAACATGGTGGAGGTATGTGGTGAGCAAAACCATTTATGTGATACCCAGACAATTAAAAACAGACTAGGAAGGAGCTGGAAGCCCACATCCCCTTCCAGGTCAATTCCCCAGTGGCCTGACAATCCTCCATGCATTCATCCCTTAACATTTTTTGCTACAATCAAATGTACCAGTCTGGGAACCAAGCCTTCAGTATTTGGGTCTTTGTGAAACAATAGCAATTGTTGCAGAAAATATAAAAAATAAAGAACTGCAAGTTCCCGCATTAGTGCCGGCAACTCTCTGCCCCCGAAGCCTGGCCGGCCATGCATTGATGGGCAATGGCCAAACTGTTTTTATCTCATGGAGACCCTGACTCAGAGTTCCAAAATCTCTCCACCCTGCTTGCTAAGTTCCCACTGGCAGGTTGCTACCATGCCAAACGTGTACTTCAAAAACCCCACAACCTTTGCGGTGCACCTCAGGCAAACCCACGCTTTGCCACTGTACTTTTGTCTGTTGAACCCAGACGCTGCTTGAAGGAAAATGCAACACACACTTAGTGCAGAAGCAACAGTAACTCAATCGCTGGTAAGTCGTTGTTACCAACTAAAATCCTAACTTGTGACAAATCCTGACAGATCTACCATTGAAACTAGGAGACTCTCACTAATTACATCTTGTCCTCATGCAATCCCTGTCCAAAAAGGCCTAAATCTCTCCTGCTTTCTCTCTTTCTCTGTCCAACCTGGAAGTCACGCCTACTCACCCAGTGATTGGCGCCTTTATTCATTAGGGGATTGGTTCACAAGAAGTCACCTGAGTATGACTCACTCCTTGTTTACAGCCCTCCCCAGGAGAGCATAATTAGCATCAATATACAAACAGCACCAGGCCCATCCACAACAGCAATAATATATGCAAAAAAAAAAAGAAAAAGAATTGTAAAGACATTGTACATGCAACAGCAAAAGAATTCATCCCAGGGAAATACCTTGTAACTATCCAGATCCACCAGACAGGGCAGACCAGACAGATCCATGTCTCTCAGAGCTGAGAAGACAGGGATCAGATTAAGCAGGTCACAGGAGTGAAAGTCTGCTTGAGAGAAGGGAGCTGTGTGGATATAATATTCCAGAAACACACAGAGACTCCATATGAGACAGCAGCTATCTCCTGGAGAGAAAGTAAAAGCCACCCAGTAGGAGTAAGGAACAGAGTAAGTCCAGAGATCATCTAGGCTAGAGTGAAAAATGCTGGAAGTCATAGAGCCCTGGGCAGAACACATGCAAATATTCTGTCTCAGTAGTGTGACACAATTAGCAGCCTACTGTGGTCTCCTAGGTATTACTAAATCAAACTTGAAAGGTAACTGTTTCCAAGTAAGTCAGTTCTGACCCAGAATAGAGTATGAAAATATTTCCATTGTTACAAATATATGTGGCACCCAAGACCTGGAATGTACAGTCATGACCAGGCACTGAGTTCTGAAGATAATTTCTCCCTGAAAGGTCCAAGGGTCAAAACCACTGAGAGGGAAAGAGCAGATCACTCTGACAGCTGGGCTTTGTGCTTAGACCACAAGTCTACGTTTGACTCATTCACTGTTAAGTCGCTATGTAGGAGACACAAGACCATGAAGTCTCTTTAAGGAGAAGAGTCAGTGGGATATCACACTGGAAGGGACTGAGGCTCTGATAAGAACTAGATTAATTACCATGAGAGAGCAGGTTATAAAACCCGGCCATACCACTGGCTTGGCCTCTTCACACTTGGCTCACCTCTCCTGAGTGTGCTCCCACCTTGTGAAGCCATCCACCATGTTACAGCACTTCAAGAGACTTCCGATCTAGAATCTAATAGTCTGTCCAGCTATGAACAAAGCATAAGTCTTGTCTCCTGCATCATCACGTCATAAAGTTCCTGGTCTCAGATACTTTGCAACAATAACCCAAAGTAATCTAAAACAATGGGCACACAGAAACTTGGGAGAACTTGACCCATGGTCAGAAGGGAATCTATGAGCCAAGCCAAGGTATGAATGACATAATACATGACACATCAGGTAGGCAAAGGCATTCAAACAGTTTTTATACCTGTGTTCCCCATGTTTAAGGAATTGGGTGAAAGTCGAGCCATGGGAAGTTCTAAGAGAATAACAATATCCAAAGGAAACAACACACCTCATGCTCTTAATCATGAAAATTAATTATAATAAAGGAAAAGTTAGTCAACTTGTAAGCCTGGCAATAGGAACTAAACAAACAACACAGAAAAAGTCAAAATGAAGAGCCTATGAGCTGGGGACGTCTCCGAGTAGCCCAGTGCAGACCCAGAAAACTATAACTTAGAGGACATCCTCTCAGTTCAAAAGATTACAGTAAGAAACCCAGAGTAAGGGATGAATATCTGAGGCAGGGCTGTAGTGAAGGGTGTTTCCCAGGATTAGAATAAGGGTCTTCCCTCTTGTGACTCAGTTCTGTATTTTACTGGGGGTTCTAGCTAGGTACACAGACAAAAGAAGAAAGGGAGAATTGAGGATGGGTGCAGAGGGGGAAGAAAATTTTTAGAAAAGAAATAGAGCTACCTTTACTTGCCAATGATAAGATCTATGTAAAAACTAAGGAATCTACAAAGGTTCTACTAGCGCTAATAATAGTTCTAGAAAGATTATGGGATCCAAAATTAAAATATGAAACTAGTTATTTATATAAATGACAAGAGAATAACTTGGCTGTTGAAATGTTTTAAAATTCCATTTACAGGGCCTAAGAATGTGAAAACCTTGGAGATAAATCTGGAAAAACATGAACAAGATCCGTGCACTTCAACCTAGAAAGCACTGTTGAGAGAAATGGGAGACAAATGGAGGGGAAGAACAGCTGAAAGTATCAGATGACTCTATACAGCTGTGCCAGGTTTCCTGACACACTCATAGTCATATATCCATGCTATAGCTGTAGGAGACTAGAGAGGATTATAGGTCAGTAAGATAATTGCTGCACAAGCAGAAAGCCCAGAGTTCAATGGGCAGCATCCGTTGAAAAAGCCCTGGCGCTCATTGGTCAGTGAGCTTATTGGTCAAATTCAGGGAGAGACTCCATCTCAAAGAGCAGATGGAGAGCAACTGAGGAAGACACTGAAGTCTGTCCAGCACATGCAAACATGCAGGTGAATACGCCTATTTGTGCATGTACACACATATGCATAAATCCATGTTGTAGAACATTTTTTATTGGAATTAACAAGCTGTTTCTAATTCACATAGTAATGTAAAGAATGCAAGAAACAAACAGGAATAATAGGAACAGTTTTTTGGGTTTTCTTATTTCAATATTATAAAGCTAATGTAATTAAAATACTATGGCATTGTATTATGATAGGACAAAAGTTTAAAGGAACAGAATAGAGTAGTTAAAAACAGACTAGCTAGGCATTATATAAGTGTCAAGATGTACAAGCAAGTTCAACACAAAGAGGTCAGACATAGACTCATACATATATGTCCTGGTGATTTTAGAATAAATGAAAAGATAATCCAGGGAGGAAAGACTGGTGCTTTTAAATAACATGGATGGAATAATTAGAAAGACTACACTTTGGATTTTATGTGGCTTCCAACAGACCTTAAGCTACAGATTTTTGAATGCCAGATAAAGCACCCCTGGCAGGTGATGGAACCACCAGGAGACAGAGCCTAGTGGAAAGAACTGAAGACATTGGGGCATGTCTCTGAAGTAAATGGTGGGACACAGCCACCCCATTCCCCATCTGTCTGCTTCCCGTACACCATGAAGTGAGTCTCTGTCTCTGCATTATTATGGTCTCTCCATCATAGTGTGTGGCCTCACATCATGGACTGACACCCAGAAACCATGAGCCAACAGAAACTTTGAGGTTGTTTATCCCATGTATTCTCACAGCAATAGAAGATGATTAGCACAATGCTCATATACAAAAGAATTAGCTCTGACCCAGTCCATATACCGTGTGATGGATAGTTTTATGGCAACTTGACATTAGAGGAGAGGAAACCTCAACTAGGAAAATGTCTCCTCAAGATTATGCCTCACAAAAGCCTGGGGGGGGGCAGCCTATTGTGGGTGGTGCCATCTTTGGGTTCACAGTCCCAGGTTCTAAAAGAAATCAGGCTTTGCAAGCTATGGGAAGCAAGCCAGTAAGCAGCACCTTCCTGGGCCTCTGCTTCGGCTCCTGCCTCCAGACTCCTGCCCTATTTGAATTCCTGTCCTGATTTTCTTTCTGAGGACTGGAGTTTAGATCCCAAGATCCCATGTAAATGCCCGGTGGCAGCCTGCGTCTGATCCCAGTGCTTGGGAGATGGAAACAGAGCATCTCCAGAGCACAAGGCCACCTGGGCTGAGTATGAGAGTTCTGGGTTCGAGTGAAAGACCCTGTCTCAAGCTCATAAAGAGGAAGCAACCAAGAAAGATATCCGTAGACAAGTCCTGTCCTCACATGCATATGTGCCTATATACACATATGTCCACATACCAGCAAATATATATATATATATATACACACACACACACACACACACACACACACACACATGTACACTACACATAAATACATACAAATAAGAAATTAACAATTTGTAGATGAACTTTAGGGAGAAAATCTTTGTGAACTTGAGTTCAGCAATGACTTCTTACATGTGACTCATAAAAACCAAACCCCTCATGAAATAAAATTTAAAAACTATTCATGAAGCCACATAAGCAAAAACAATACATTGCATTTCTCTTGTTTCTGCGCAGGAAAAAATAAAGCTGAATGTAGATTATTTTCCACCTAACAATGGCCACACTGATCCAAGGCTGCTGTCAGCCTTGCTGTGATTGCTTTTGGTACCACTATCTCATGTTCAAGTCGGCAGTTCAAGTGATTCAGCTCAAAGTGGCTGTGAAGAAACATTTGCTGATGGTGCAGAAGTTTAAGGGTGGGAAGAAAAGAGGAGAGCTGTGAGGAACATAGAGTGGGGCCTAAAGAGCCAGCTAGCTGAACAAACACCAGGGCTGATCCCATTTTACAAGTAGGATAAAGGGAGAGGAAAGCTCACTTAAGCCTCTTGCCATCTAAGGAGGTCACAGTGATGGACTGGGGGTTGATATCAGTCTTGAAGGAAAAAGATTTTCTGTCGAAATGGAACTAATGAAAATATTTCAGTAAAGTCATCTAATTTGCAATGACTTCCTGAAAGAAAGCTTGGAGAGTTCTGGTTTGTTCTCAGAAAGTGAAGAGAAAGGATACAAGGTAACATACTGAGCTAGCGCTGGCTGCCCCCAACCCTTTCTCCCACAGGCTCAGTGGCGATATGTTCACCAGATTCACTGTTCATTGTACCTGAGAGCATCCTCCTCTCCAAATCATCCCCTCTTCTTCATTGTGCTATAGATGAAGGAAATTTGGGTGAATAAATGTCCCATAATTAAAAAGAAACAAGAAAACAGGAGTCTTGCCCTGCTCACCTGAACTTTCAAGTGCTGTCCCCTCAATCCTAAAGTAAGTGTGTCTTGAGCTTCCATGCTTTCTATACTCTTAAAACAGTGCATACCTTCCTCACAGTTATTGCCAAGGCATTATTTAATAATCTAAGTATAACATGAACCCTTCCAGCGTCACCATACAATCTATCCAAATCAGGACTCTCAGGAACTGGAGAATATTTGGGGGCTGAGGTAACAGCTCAGTCAGTAACCACTTCCTCTGTAAACATGAAGATCTGGGGGCTACCCCCATGAACCCACCTAAAAATTGGTTTATGGTGGTACTGTGATTACAACCCTCTGCGGGACACAAAAACAAGCAGATTCCCAGGTCTCCCTGGCTAACTAGCTTAAGTCTACACTTTATCAATCTTAGGACAATGAGAGACTCTGTCCACTCCCCCTCCAAAGGAGGAGGAAAAGAAGTATCCAGAATGGACAACACGTGACACTTGAGAATCACTGTCTTTCTTTCTTTCTTTCTTTCTTTCTTTCTTTCTTTCTTCCTTCCTTCCTTCCTTCCTTCCTTCCTTCCTTCCTTCCTCTCTCTCTCTCTCTCTCCCTCTCTCTCTCTCTCTCTCTCTCTCTCTCTCTCTCTCTCTCTCTCCCTCCCTCCCTCCCTCTTTCTTTCTTTCTTTCTTTCTTTCTTTCTTTCTTTCTTTCTTTCTGTTTTTGTTTGTTTGTTTGTTTGTTTGTTTTTTGAGACAGGGTTTCTTTGTGTATCCATGGCTGTCCTGAAGCTCGCTCTGTAGTCCAGGCTGGCCTCGAACTCAGATATCCACCTGCCTCTGCTTCCCAAGTGCTGGGATTAAAGGTGTGTGTCACCACTGCCCAGCGTACTTATTCTTTATGTGCACAAGTGCATGTGTGCATGCATGCACATCACACACACACACACACTATTTGAGGAACAATGATCAGAGGTGTGGCTGTTCTTGATCTTAGTCTTGGTAGGCTGAACTTGCCTTTCCCTTAAAGCTCCTTTATGGATTGAGCACATACACACTGACCCAGCTCTTGACGTTCTCTCTGTGCTATGCAGTAAGTGCCCCACGGAACAGGCACACCTCCGCCCAAGGTTACTTTCTTAGAAACTAGAGCACAGAGGAGGAGAAGGTGTTCTCTGCCGAGCATCTTACAGCCTAGAAAGCTGCACTGTTTGGTCCTGGAGCAGTCACAAGAGAAGGCAAAAAGGGCCAGATCTCTTTGTGCAGCATCTGGGCTTAACTTCAGACACCTTGGAGTACTGGCCTGCAAGAAAGCAGATGGGTTTGTCATTATGCCCCAAAAGTCAGGAAGTTGGAGCTTTGCAGGACTGACAGCAGAACTCTTCCAAAACCAACTGAGAAGTCCCTATCTAACATCCAAGGCTGTTGGGTCCCTTGAATCCTACCCTCAAAGAGAAAAGGAGGCAATCAGACTTTGCAGAGACCAAAAACAGAGCTGCAGGATTCAGGGGATTAAGACCAATCCCTCCCTTCCATCGTTCTCAGAGGCATTAGGAAAGTTAGCAGCATATGGGTCCCAGATGTTCCTGGCTGTCCCTCTGGTCTGCCCTGCAGCACAGAGCACATCAGGAGAGAAGGCACCCCATGTATCTGGCCAGGAAAGGGGAGGCGCCAGCCCCTGGGAAGATCCAAAAAGCTAAACTTCTTTAAGTGGGTTTGAGTCCTGTAGTCAAAGTTTCTGTGATTTTCCTGTCCTCTTGGCTACCTCTGTCCTGTGAGAGTGGAATAAAGGTGACATGGATCTAGTGATCAAGTGGCACATGAGTTTCCCATTCAATAGCCTTCACTCATCAGTGGTTTGGGAGACCAGCAAAACCTGTGAGCTTGCCTAGGTCCAAATGTCAGAGGTTGAAGTGCTTCCTTCCTAAAACTGGCTACCAGAAGTGGGACAGTGCAGTTGTCATGTGACTTTTATCACCTTTTGGGTTAAACTTAACTTCAGACACAGTGTGTACTTATTGTTTCCAGGAATTCTTTGCAAGTAGGTAAGGCTATACGGCCAGGTTCTCGCCAAAGGCAGAGAAGCTCAGATAGTATGTAACTGTTAGATTTTCCTGCCTGAAGCAACTTCCAACCATCATATAGTCCCTCACTTCTCTCTACTGGGTTTGGGACTCCTCTCTTTGCAACTGCTGTGAGCATCTTAAGCTGATTGACACTGCAACATACAAACCAGCACAGGACCCTTAGCTCCTGAAGAAATGGAACTAGATCACCAAACATATTTCCTTTTTTGGAGAAGGGTAGCCATGCATACATACCCATGGCACCTCTGCTATCTGTGTATCTGCTACCATTGAATCACTCCACTGTAAACCCACTGCCATCAACTCGCCCCGTTGCACACCACTGTCACACACAGAAGTTTCTAAAACTTTGACAGCGATCTTGAAATTGGGAATAATGTTGCCAATTATGATGGAAAAGAAATCTCTACCAATTAGAAAACCCACATTTGGGTAGTTTGTGTTAAGGGGACTAGCAGATTCATGGAAAAGTACACAGGCAGCAAATTCAGGGTGGTATGGTCATGGCCCCACAGGTGGGGACCTCAGCCAGAGGATCAGGAAACACCGCTTCGAGGGCTTCTGGAGAGTATAACACACCATCGCAGAAGCCAGTGGCCTCATCTTGAATCAGAAATAAAGGAGAAAGGGGCTGAAGAGATGGCTGAGTTAGTAACATGTTTGCCTCACACACATGAAGACTTGAGTTTGAGTCTCAGTACTCACATAAGAAACAGATGTGGCTGCACACATCAGAGAACTGGGGAGACTGAGGAAGAGATAAGTAGATAGTGGAGCTCACTACTCAGTCCTCCTCTAGGCCAATGAGATATCAATTCAAAATTTAAAGGCAATAGATACTGTCTTCTGTCACATGCATTTGCATACATGTGCACACATGCACTTATGTGTACACAACAAAGTCCCCGCCCCCATATCTTCAAAACATGCTTCTTAACAACCTAGTGAAAATCCACTAGCCTCCACCCCTTAAATGTCCACAGTGCTTCCAACACCACATCCTAAGAACACATTTTTTACGATGGACCTTTGGGGTGGGTGGGAGCTATCATCCAAATCATGGCAGTCTCTCGATCATGTAATACTTACAGTAGTTGTCATGTTTTTACCATTTGTAATTTGTTTTTTACTTCCATTTTCATTCCTTAAAAGAGGTAATTTACACTAAATTTTGCAAGTTTGAATCAGAGTTGTTTTTCTCAATGAAAGTTTCAGAACTAACTGTGCAATAGTCTTCATAAAATCTGGGTCAGGGGCCATCGAGATGGTTCAGCTACTTTATGCTCTTGCCACCAAGCTCATGACCTAAGTTTGATCCCCAGGTCATACATTGTGGAAGGGAAGAGCTAACTCACTTGAGAGATCCTCTGAGTGCCACACATGCTCTGCAAATCACACACACACACACACACACACACACACACACGCTCGCGTAATTAAAAGAAATCTGGTCCCCACATGTCTAACAGACCTGACCTTTGCCTGCACTCCTAGAACCAACATCCTGTAGTCTAGAGCCACTGAGACAGAGCTCACCTTGCTGGTGACTGTATTAGGATTCTCTACAGAATCAATATAATATCTATCTATCTATCTATCTATCTATCTATCTATCTATCTATCTATCATCTGTCTTTCTATCTCTGTTGGTCTGTCTCTCTGTCTAACTACCTACATATCTACCTACCTGTCTGTATATGCCTGATACTGATTTACATGCGAATGTACTAGAATGACTTATAAGTAATAGAGGCTGGCAGTCCAACAAGGTCTGCTTGCCAAAGAAGTGAATGCTCAGTCAACCAGGCTGGGAGCCTCAGTCATCCCAATATGGTGATAAAGACCTGGGAAATTCCTGGAGAATTGCTAGTCTTCTTTCCATGTTGGAACCCAAATAAGCTGAGTTCTGTTGTCAGTGAAGGACAGTGGCAGCAATGACAAGACAGAGACTCTTACCAGCAGGCAGGGAGGAGAGGGAGGGAGGGGAGGGAGGGAAAGAAAGGCAGGGGAGGGAGAGGAGGGGAGGGACAGGAGGCAGGGAGGGGAGGGAAGGCTGGGGAGCTAGGGGAGATAGATAGAGGAGATAGGGGATCGAAGCCATGGGATGCAGGAAGCACTCTTTTCTCCTCAGACCTCTTTATATCATGACTGCTTTCGGAAAGATGTAGCCCATTTTTGGGGAGTGTCTTACCTCTCTTTTAATCCTTCCTGAGCCAACCACCACAGATCCATAATGAAAATGTGTCTTCTTGGTTCAGAGCCCCTATGTCCACACCTGAGCCCTGTTTGTCTGTGTGTACAGAGGAGTTGACCGGATTGGAAATATTCAATCAACCCACAGCTGTAAGGAACATGAAACACCAGGTAATGTAACACCTGCATTAGAATTTCCCAGTGACCAATGCAAAGAAGTGGAGCCCTCTAGACCAACATTTGAAAATAATAATTTGAAAGAATCTTGGGGAACTACAGAAGAATACTGATAAACAACCCAACCAACTTGGGAAGCAATTCACAGACAGAAAAAGCCTCAACAAACAAGTCAAAGTGTGATGAGAACTAACTAGAGGTTTTGGAACTGAAGTGTCCAGGAGCTGAGATTGAAGGTTGCTGAGAATGGTGTATTTAGCACAGTAGGAGAGCTGATGGACAGTCAGAAGTCAGGCAGACAGAAACACAGACTGAGTGGGAAAAAAAAATATGTGGGCCTTACATGAGTGAAGAGATGATGCAGGGGAACCCGTACATCTCAGAAATTTTTCAGAACTAGGGGGAAAAAGTAGTTTAACACTTATTCAAAGAAATGATGTCTAAAGACATAGCAGATCTTGGGAAGAAAAAAATATCTTCTAAAATCGTGAAACTCAGAAATTCCCAAGTAGGAATACCAAAATATCACACCAAGACACACTGTAAGCAAACAGTCAAAAGCCAAGGGCAAACACACACACACACACACACACACACACACACACACACCATTCTGTAATGATGGAAGCAACCAACCTCTGAGTACTTTCATGGCTCAAGATCTGAAGTGAGAGACTGGTAGCGATGCAGTGGGGCTAGAAATTTCAATACCCACTTTCAATAATAGAGTATTCAGAAAGAAAATCAGCAACGCAATGGCTGATTTGAACAACACTGCTGCCTGACAAGATGGTTCAGTGGGTAATGGTGCTTGTGGCCCCACTTGAGAGCCTGCTATCAACTCCCAATACCCATAGAATGTGTGCCAATTAGGCTTTGTCAGCTTAAAACAAGCTAGAGTCACCAGGGAAAAGATAATAACTGAGAAAATACTTCTCATCCGTTTGGCCTGTGAACATGTCTGTGGGGCATTTTCTTGATGGCTGATTGATGCAGGAGGGCCAAGACCACTGTGGATGATGTCATCCCTGAGTAGGTGGCCCTGTGTTGTATAAGAAAGCAAGCTGAGTGAACCAGTAGCAGTGCTCTCTGTGGCTTCTGCTTTAAGCTCTTGCCTTAAGCTCCTGCCCTGGCTTCTCCTGATGGTAGACTGTAACCTATCAGCCACATACTAAACCCTTTCTCTCCAAGCTGTTTTGGGTTTGTGTTTGATCACAGCTAAGTAGGACATGGAGGCAGAAGAACAGAGTCCAGGACAGATTGCTGGGTAGATCACACAAAAAGCAGGACTCGGTGTACTGCTGAAGATCAAAGACCTTCCAAGCAGCTTTGAAGAACGTGAAGGATACACCAATAAATGACAGCAAGGAAACCAAAAATTTACAACTGCAGGGGACAGAGTGGCAAACACCTGATAGCCATCACTTCAAAGAAGAAATCAAAAGGAATTTTAAAATATCTCCAGACAAACAAAATGAAAATACAACACACAAAAGCTTTGGATGCCACAAAAACAGTTACAGATACTTTAAAAAGTATCTCAGATAAACAACCTAACTTGACACTTCAAGTAATTAGGGGAGAAAAAAGAAACAGATTGATCCTGGGTTACTGGAAGGGAATAATAAAAAGTAGAACAGATATACATCAAGTGGAAATTGGTAAACAGAGACATCAACAGAAACGCTAAGAGATCATTGGGGGAAGTTAGGTGTCAGTGTGCTCACCATCTCCACCGAGCTTATTCATCCATCTCATCTCAGGAGGAACTGTTATGCCAAGCTTAAAAGGCACATGGAAGCAACTATAAGCCAAATGTAATTCAATTTAATGAAGGGTTTCTATAAAAACACTTTTGAGCCCACAAAACAGAAATAGACAAATTCTGAAAAATGTATAATCTATTATGGTCAAATCATAAAAACACAAAAGCAACAAATAAAGAAATGTAATCAGTAATTCACCCCAGCATAGAGGAAGCTACCAACAGCTGTCGGTGGCAGCTTCCTCTATGAATTCTATCGAGCATTCAATGACAAACACAGACATATGTACCCTTAAGGCTGACAAACTAAAGTTACTAGCAAATTCACCCACACATCAACAAAGAATAGGCTACAACCATGTGGGATTTATCTTTGAGAAACATGGTTAGGTGAGCATTTACAAATCTATTTGATATATCACATTAACAGAATGAGAAGAGGACATGATAATTTTAATATTTATAGAAAAAATCATTTAACAAAATTCAATTCCTGTTTACAGCAAAAATTTTCAGAGTAGGTACTGAGCAAACGGACCCCAATCCAGGACAAACCATCTATGCCAAGTCCATCACTAACATCAACATGGGAAAGCTGGGAGCTCTCCTATGAGATGGAGGACAAGGTGAGAGCGTCTGCTCACCAACCCCAGCCCCTTCTATTCAGCACAGTGCTGGGAATCCTAAACAGGACGATTACACGAGAACATTTAACCAAAGGCATCGAAACCAGAGCAGAAGAATTATCTCCATATCCAGGTGATATGATTCTGTGTAGAAAACTCCAAAGATGTCATTTACAAAACTCTTGTTCACAATAATGTCACCAGCTACAAATGCAAAATCCCACAGGCAGCAGTGTTCCTTACACTAACAATGAACTATACAAAAAGCAAGTCAAGGAAGTTGCTCCAATTATATTAGAAGCTAAAGATCAATTTAGGAATACATTGATGACATTTTCATTTCTCTAGCCAAGACAATGAAATTTTCATTTCACTAGCAAATATACGATACTGACAAAGAAAATGAAAAAAGGGACAATTAAATAGGAATATCAGGGCTAGGAAGATGGGTCAGTGAGCATGAGGCACCTACACTCAAGACTAGGCATGCCGATGAGACCCTGTAACCCCAGCTTTTGCAAGGTTGGGAACGCATGGATCCTGGGAACTTCCTAGAGCTAACCATCCTAGCCAAAATGATGAGCTTTGAGCTCACTGAGAGGTGCTGTCTCAGATTTGTCCTCTGTCTCTGAACTCACAGACACACAAGTGTTCACACCTACACACTTGAGTGCAATACCTATATAGGTGTGTGTGACAAATGGAATATTATACTGTCTGTACCATATACACATACACATAGAATACACATTTCACACACCCATATAAAATAAAATTTTAAAACACATCTATGTTCATCGAAAGAGTTAACAATGTCAAGTGTCCATGCGACACTGGGGGATATATAGTTAATGACATTCCTATCAAGAGCTTGGATTCATGTTTCAAATAAATAGAAAATAATAATCCTAAATTTTATGTAGCAGTGCAGAAGATCATGCTTAGTCACAGGTGTCTTGACAAATCCCAGAACTGTTGCCATCACAGTCTCTGATTTCAAACTATATTATAAAGCTACAGAAAATGTAATCAGTATTTTGGAGAGCTATCAACAGCCTTATGTTTATTGCAGCACTGTTGACAACAGTCAAAACATGAGACTATGTCTGTCAGTAGAATAATAGTATAAAAAACAGAACAATTAGTAGACTAATAGAGAAAATGTGTGCTATATATGCAAATCTTTGGATATATGTACACATATAAGTGTATGTGACAGATGGAATATTATGCTGCCTTGAACAAGAAGGGAATCCTTCACCTTGGAGCATCAGACATGCACCTGGACACAGTGCTAAGTGAAGTAAGGCAGACATTGAGAGACATATTCTCATGTGTGAATTCTAGAGTCGATTGTACAAAGCAGAGATGGGAATGAGTGCTGCCTGAGCTGGGGAAATCCTGGCCAATGAGCATCAGCTTCCAATTGTGTAGGATCTATAAGTACATCATAGTGATTATAGCTAAAAATATTCACTTGTGCTTGAAATTTTCTAAGAGTAGTCCATGTGTGTTTGCTTCTCTAAAACAGAGTAAACACAAGGAGCTGGGCTCATCAATTAGCCTGACTTCTGTAATCATTGCAGTGTACATAAGTACATAAAAATATCAAGTCTCTTCTCACAGAGCTATTATTTAAAGTTTGAAATGTAAATTTTAGAACAATACAGATACTTAGCCCATGGCAGTTTCTTATTAATTTTTTTAAAGGCTCTTACATGGGAGACTTCCCTGATTCACTTTCCAATAGGGTTTAACTACAGAGAGGAAGCAGGAAACAGTGAGCCAGATGGAATACAAGGCAGTGTGACCACGGAGACAAAGACTGGATGCAATGCACCATGCACGTCAGCACCTGCCAGATTCTGAAGTCTGGGCCATGGATGGCCCCAGAGTACCCAGGACCAGTCTACTATGTAGACAGACACCTTCCTAGTGAAACTAGTTTGGGACTTTCTTCTCCTAGGACTGTTAGAGAAAAACATGTGGAAAGTGGGCACAGGAAAGTACTGTGTCTTACTGTGAATCTGCATCAAATGGCCTTGCCTCTCCTGCTTGAGCAGCTCCGTTCTGGTGTCATGGCCACAGTACCTCTCTGCTGACTTCTGGCCTCCTTACATTACTGGCTTTACATAGCACTGCCAAAAATGCGCTGGAGAACAATTTGAAGGATGAAAGACTTGATTCAGCTCACAGTTTCTGAGGACTCAGCCTAGGGCTGCGTGGCCTTGTGTATTTGTCATGATGGCTGCATTGTGTGATGGAGGGAGTACTTTATGTCCTGGGGAGCAGGAAGCAGAGAGGGGAAGGGATCAGAACCAGGAGCAAGTAGGAATACCTTTTGCTATTTGAACCTGTGGGGTACAAGAGACAATCCAGTCACAGCACCTCCTGCCCATGATCTTTGGCCAGCATGGTCTCACACATCTGTGAAATGGCTCAGTGCAGCAGAGGCCTAGGAAGGTGGGAGACAAAGCCCCTTTGTCTGTCTGTCCTCTGCTTACCACTCCATCCTTTCCTGCACAGGGCTCATCAGAGCTAAGCTAAGACACAGAGCAAAACTCTAAACCTTCGCAGGAGAAGATAATTTATCTTCATTTACTCATCTGCACGCCCAACAACAAGAAGATTGTTTATTTTAGAAGCTACTGAGTCAAGGAAGCCCCCAAAGTTAAGGAATGTACATTCAGTAAGCTCTGTGGGGTTCCAAAGATGGGGAGACCGACTGACCTTGGCTGCTTCCCCCAAGAACCTTACAGAGCCAGTCAAGTGAAGAGGACACAGGTTCCACAGTGCGTCAGAACAAAAGGGAGAGGAGATCACTCTAAATCAGGAACCAGCAAAAGCCTGCTTGAAGAGGGATTTCTGAGGAGGACCTGGAAGGACCATGTGCTAGAGAGCACAGTTGATTAGCATAAGTCATGAAAGGCAGCACCACAGCCCAGTCTGGTATGGGAATCTGGAGCACAGGCCAGCAAATGTCTCCTGCAAAGGACTAAATACAAGTCTTTTAAAATGATTTTTATTATATTTATTTGTGTGCTTTCTCTCATATTCTCTCTCTCTCTCTCTCTCTCTCTCTCTCTCTCTCTCTCTTTCTCTCTCTCTCTCTCTCTGTGTGAGTGTGTGTGTGTGTGTACATATATGTGCTGAGTCAGAGAACAACTTTAGGAATTAAGTTCTCTCCTTCTACCATGTAGCTCCCAGGGATCAAACTGATTGCCAGGCTTACAGGCAAGGGCCTTTACCCATTGAGTCATCTCACAGGCCTCCAAATGGAAAAATACTCAGGCTTTGCAAAGGTATAGGCTCTGTAACTTCTTTCCAGCACAAATGCAGCCATACATAATCCAAAAATGAAAAAGGTTGACCGTGTTTCAATAAAGTTTTATTTAAAGGAACAAGCAGTTGCCGGAGCACCAGCTGGGAGTGTTATAGGTCATGAAAAGCACTACTGGAGATCTGTGAGGAAAATGGAAGACATTGTGACATTACCAATGCTCTGTGTTAAGAAAGTAATCTGGCCATGGAAGGATGAAAGAGTGGATGAAGAGGAAAAGGGGAATAAGATCCATGGGAAAGGGCAGAGATAGGGCAGGAGAGCAGAAGGGCCAACTCTCGGGATGAGGAAGGGGGTTCAAGACGCTGAATTAAAGAAGCCTCCTAGTGTAGGAACCAGGATCTGGGAGTGAGGAGGGCTCAAGTACAGAGACCACAGAGACTGGATGCTGAGTCTGCCTCCCAGGGTCTCTGCACTCTAGTCAGCAAAGTTCAAGAAAGCACCAAGCAGTGTGCCAGACAGCTTGTCAAGCCTCTTGGTCTCTTTTGTGCTAGGTGTCACAGCACTGGGACCCAGGGCTGGCACAGACTCCAGTGTGACCCCCAGGATTCCATGAAGACAGTACCTGACACTCTCTGCGTCTGGGCAAGCACAGGCCCCAGGCAGAGGAGATGGAACATCACTGAGCTGCAAGACACCCCGGCACACAGCCAAAGCAGAACTAAACGGAGAACCACGGAGGCTGTGTGTGGGCCAAATGGCTTTCTAATCATGCTGTCCTCCAGACAAGAGCAAACCCTGTCTCTCCAACAGCATGCATGTGGAGCCAGGGAGAGGGGAGGAGGCCGGGCATCCTGCAAGGCCAAAGCAAAGAATCTTGTTTCAAAGCTCCTCGATCCCCTTGACCTGGGTCAGTGGAACAGAGAAAGAGGAAGAGTCTTTATTCCTGGAACATTAGGGATCTGATCTGTAGACCTGAGCACTTGGAAATGGAGCAGGTGAATCTGAAAGAAAACATGCAGTTTTCTAGTGAATGTTCCACCATCCTCTCTGGAACTTCACACAACACCCTCCTGGAAACAAAAACGTTGGAGTTTTGGGATGTTTTAGTTTTTGTTTGGTTTGGTTTGTTTTTGCTGGTTCTCTAGCAAGAGTTGTCACTTCTGCTATGCATGCTGAAGCAATTTGCCTAAAGGGAGACAGCTTGGAATTTGTCACATTTATGTCCCACAAAGAGGAGGTTTGGTAACTGGTTGCACATTCTCTTGCTTCGGCGTAAGTGTTTAGGGTTGGAAGATACTGCGGATGCTGCTTAGATATTCTGTGTACTCCCTTGGGACTCTATTTCAGAAATGTGGCAATTGGGGGAATATTCCTGATGCAGAAATATAATTATAATGTTACCAGTCAGTCAATCAGGAAATGTTAGGAAATACATCCAGAGTTGTTTCAAACATGACTGTGGTCATGCAGTAAGCTTTTCGCTCTCTTTGCCTGATGTAATGGTTTTAAATAGTAGAAGCCGGGCGTGGTGGTGCACACCTTTAATCCCAGCACTGGGGAGGCAGAGGCAGGCAAATTTCTGAGTTCGAGGCCAACCTGGTCTACAAAGTGAGTTCCAGGACAGTCAGGGCTATACAGAGAAACCCTGTCTCGAAAAACAAACAAACAAACAAACTAACAAACAAATAAATCCAAATCATAAATATGATATAGAAATACAACTATTTGTTTTTATTGTTTATTTTTAAAGATTTGTTTTTTATTTTTATTTAATTGTGTGTATTATGAACTCTGTGTGCATGTCTGATGTTTTAGAGGTCAGAAGAGGGTGTTCAATGAATACCTTGCAACCTGACAGACAGTTATGAGCTGCCATGTCAATACTGGGAATTGAACCCTGATCCTCTCCAGAATCATTCTTACCTGTTGAGCCATCTCTCCAGCACTCCCCCACTGTCAACTTTTAAAGGAATTAAATTATTTGCATCATGCTGAAATAAATGTCAACAGTGAAACTAAACACTATGAACTAGTACGTACAACAGTTCAAACACAACAGTAATTTGAGGAGGTAGAACTGAAGTGAGAGAGGGTGGGTGTTCTGAACTAGTGGGTCTCACTGTGTAGCACAGGCTAGCCACAAACCTTCCATGAAGTCCAGGCTGTCCTTGAACTCACCATGCCTCTGCTGCAGAAACTGGGATTATAGGCATGCACTACCTCATGCAGTTAATTCTGGGTCGTTTTGACAATCCTTCTACTTTGCTCATAAAGGAAGATGACCACACTGGTGTCCAGGGTTCAGCCTGGACACACATAATGCAGAGAAAGAGCATCCCAGCCATCTTAAGTTGCCATTATATTTACACATGGAGAGCTCTGCCCTTGTTTGTGGGAAAGATATCACTGTGATGAAAAACAAAGCACAAACACACAACCGCTGTGAATCTCTTGTGTTTTTTTCCCATTTGAGAAAGCAATTGGTGAAAAGAGAGGCAAGTAGAGTTGTTTCTCATGCAGTATTCCTTCCTTTAAAAAAAAAAACCAATTATTTCTTTTTAAAATGTATTTACATTTCAAGTGTTATCCCCTTACCTGATTTCCCTCCTCCCAGAAACCCTCTATCTGATTCCCCCTGCCCCTGCTTCTATGATGGTGTTCCTCCACCCACCCACCCACCCACCCACTCCCACCTCCCTGCCCTTGATTCCCTTACACTGGGGCATCTATCTGGCCTTCATAGGACCAAGGACCTCTCCTCCCATTGATGCCTGACAAGGCCATCCTCTGCTACATATGCAGCTGGAGCCATGTGTGTTCTTTGGTTGGTAACTTGGTCCCTGGGAGCTCGGGACAGGAGATTCAGATCTGGTTGGTTGATATTGTTGTTCTTGCTATGGAGTTGCAAACCCCCTCAGCAGTAATCCTTCCTTATAGGAAGAATTTCTATTTTCCTTCTACTTCTTGGATGCTCTTCAAAGGCAGTTTGGTCTTGAGAGGACCTGAGAAAAGATTTGCTGGCTGAAAAGCAGACTGCCTTCACATGAGGTCTTCCCAGGCTTGGTTTGCCACAGGCTTGGAATTCCTGTGTTGTGAGAGGAGGATTGCCTATGCAGTGCTGAGCTCCTGTCCAGGAGGATGGGAACTGAATCTCACAACCATGCTTACCCCTGTGACACTGCCAAAGGAGGCGAGCTGACCATGAGCCAACCTTGGGCATCGCTGGCCTTGGTACCTGAAGAAGCTTCTGTTAAAACTGTCTAAGAGAAAAGGGAGTAGCCACCCTTCCCCAGGCAGCCCCAATCACAGCCCTGCCTGGGCAGTGACTGGAGAGTCATTCACCCACAGACCAAGTGGTAGCATGGCTGATGTTGTTGTCTATGTATGATCCTTTTCCTGTGCTTCCAGATACCTTCATCCACATTAGAGAGGATAGGAACATAGGATGCTCTTCCAGAGGACCTGGGTTCGGTGCCCAGCATCCACAGGGGCATTTTATGCCTTTGTCTGGCCTCCAAGGACACTGCATGCATGTGGTATAGAGCCATACATGCTAGCAAAGCACCCACCCATATACACATAAAATAAAATAACAAAACAGTAAACAAAAAACGAAAATCCCATTCCTTAGAGAAGAGAGTTGTGTGGGCAGCTCTGGTCCCTCAGGGCTTGTTCTGTTATATTCTGTGCTTTGTACTATGGCATACATCCTTCAAAAGCAAAAAGGAAACAGAAAATTCCAAAGGCTCCCTCAGTCCTCAGGGGATCACAGATACTTTTAAACTAGTTCTCATTCCTTCCTCCGTCTGGCCCGTTCTGCTCCGACCTCCTTCCCCTAACCCTGCTTGACTCACTCTGGTAGTGACATCCTGAGAAAGGAAGTGACATGCTGTGATGGAAGGTTTTTCCCTGGTGACATCCATCCATCTGGCCACAGTAGGGGCTCCTCTGGGGCCCATACAGACAAAATGTCAGCATGTGCCAAGATCAGCAAAGATAAAATCTCAGGACAAAATTCTCCATCCTGGGGTGCGGGGGCTCAGTCAAGCCCAGTTTCTGAGATGTTGAGCCAGTAGAGCCAATCTTCTCTCAGGAAAGTGACCTGGTTGATTAGACAAGACAAAATAAGCCAAGGTCACAGCAGAAAACCTTTGAAGCAGTCCCATCTGCCACCCCAGAAGGCATGCACATCTACAAAACATGGCTTTCTATGGGAGGCCTGCACTTTGACCTCTGCATAGCCCCCCCACACACACACACACACTCACACACACACACACACACACACACACACACTCCATTTCCTACTAGCTAGTCTTGAATTAACAATTCTGAACACAAAGCTGAAAACCACTATACTAGGTTTGATAAATGCTGCTCCAGAGCAGACGTAGAACTCTGGATCCAGTTTTTCCTAGTTTCTTATAATCCCCCAGCAGCCACAAGGCAAAATTCCTATCAAGAACACCTAGGTACACCCTGGACTTCCCAAAATAGATATTGAAGACTGGATGTACTGATCCAGACAACTGGCTCTCCTCTTAGCATCTCTGTCCTTTATCTGGTCAGTTTTAACAAACACATGGTACTGCCATCTCTGGAAGAATAGGTGTCCCAGAAATCCCAGAGGCACTGCAAACAATACAGGTTATTACCACTACCTTTAACAAGGTAGTAAAACTATTGTTGAAGTCATCATAAACTTTGGCTGTAGGATATCTGAACTAACAGAGAAACTTGCTCCCTGCTGACTAGCTTTCAGATTGCCTAAAGATGCTGCATAAGCCACTGGAAGAGACTTTCACCAGTGATGTTTACCTAGGTTGGGGTCCTACATGCTACAATACCAAACCTGCCAGGCAAAGGGTACTTATTGGTGTAATAGTGGCATGACTATTATCGAGGTTACCAAAAATACTTTCTGGTTGGATTTGAGGCACTGTAAACTTGGTCAAAACCCCTTGGCTGGGGAGGATATGGGCTCTATCAGAGGAACCTACTACTGTTTGTTTATTAAATGGTCATGTTTCTGACTTTCTTCTAAACTTTTATGTTTACACCCACAAATTGGTGCTGCTCTAAATCTTAGTCACGGAAGTTTCTTTTTGTAGTGCAGGTTATTGCAGTTACTGTGGGGCTGTGGGTGTTCATCCCCAAGTGGGACATTTATATTAACCTTTCCTCGCCCATGCTGAAAGAATGCAAAAGCTGGAGTGTGGGAAAGAATAGTGTGAAACTGAGTGTTCTGGACACAACACGAGCACTGTGCCCTCGAGCTCACAGCAGCTGTGCTGCAATATTATACCAGTCAAAAAGCCATCAGCAGATGGGGAGACCTCACAAGTCTCTGTCTCTCGCTGAGGAGCTATTGGTGGCCGATGGAAGCTCCAGGAAGGAGAGTTATTCTCCTCTGGATGCATAGTCACTAACAGGTTTTCAATGCTCCAGAGGATGGCCCCACATCCATGGCATTCAGGCAGCAAAGTCTGGACTCAGAGAGTTATAAAAAACAAAAACCAAACTAAACCAAACAAACAAAAACAAAGAATACTTGAAGTTTGGGTGGGGTAGGGAGATTGGGAGAGATCAGGAGTGAATATGGCCAAAATATACTGTACACATGTGTGAAAATCTCAAAAGAATAAATGAAAAAATATTGTATGATTATTTTTTAAATTGGAAAGATTCCTGCTTATTTGGAGACCCAGCTTTGCCTCCTTGTTTGTTAGTTTTTCAGGACCTAAGTGAATGGCTCCTCTGGTTAGGGACGGCCTTGGAGGAAACTGCTGAGGACTGACTCCATTATCAGAGGGACTCTCCGTCTTGTTGTAGAAGACAACTGGCCGATATGGAAGCAGCACTGTGTGCTAGGTTCTGTGCGCCTTAGCTTCCTTCCACTCTGCCTCCCAAAATAAGAACTGAGAAAGTTGAGGAGTGGAGGCTACATCTTAACTCCCCTAGAAGATTCTTCTGTGTTTATTTTCCCCCAGGAGGGCTATAAATGCAAATTGTTCATTTGAGCAATCTCCAGCCCCTTTGGAATGTCCATATCCTCTTGCTGTGAAAGGTGCTCAGCTCTTCAACCAAATTGCACAGGATGGCTTCGAAGGGAGAGATCTGGTTTGCATATTTCAAATTAGAGGAATGCAGTAAAGCAGACAGAGACTCACACCACCCGAGTAGCGGGAGGCTTGGGCCCTTAGGGAGGCTTCTGCCTGAGGCTTAGTGACACTGACTCCTCAGAGACCTAGAAGGGAGCTAATGGCACCTATAAAAATTGTGCAAATTAGTGTCCAATATGTGAACATTTTCAGGTGTGCATCTGTTTTACCTGGTGTGCTAGAGGGCCCCAGCTCAGCTTATGCCGGCTCCTGCCAGCCCTTGTCTCAAAACAAAAGGAGGACCCCTAAAATTTACGCTTTCTCTTCCCGTGTTGAACCACCTCTGCAATTGGATTGCTGCTGCCCACTTCCTCAGCAAGCTCAGCTTCCTTGGAATTACAAGGCAAGCAGAAAACTCCGGAAACTGAATCCATGGAAGTTACCAAGTTCCCAGAGGAGCTTGGACCACCCAGAACCTAAACTCAGTGATAACTGGCCAAATGACAAGTCAGGAGAAATGGTCTTTGGTAAGAAGCCTTTCTGAGGTCTAGGCATGTTTTCATTTGAGTGAGGACACTTGGACACTGTGAGTGGGGGTGGCATCTGGATTGTCCGAGGGAGTGGAACAATTTTCTCCCCAGAAGGATGCTGTGAAAAGTCAGTGACTGTCCTAATAGGGACTTCCCTAATATAGGGAAGGTGGGTCTTCACCACTGCTCTGCCCTACCCTGTTCCCCTCAGTCTGTTTGAGGTCCCTGGGAACTCACTGTCTTGGCAGCCATGCCACTGAACAGCTAAATCATAATATTGAGGCTTGATCCAGACTTGTAGTGACAGGGATTTTTAATTGGGCTAGCAAAGTGTCACTGCTTTCCAAAAGTCCTGATGGCCCCTGTTTCTAATTAAAAACACATGGGCAGAAGATGGTCCACTCCTTCACCAACCTCTTTGTAAAACAAAGGTGGCTCAATGGCAGCTTTATCTGCCTGCCTCTGGTTCTCTAGGCAGTGATTTTTGTTTTTGTGTTTTTGTTTCTTTTGGGGGAGTTGTTGTTCTTTCTTTTTTCCCACTTTCTTTTATGTGTGTGTGGGGCAGTGCTTGCATTTGTGGGTATGTGAATATGTGTCTGAAAGCCCAGGGTTTAAGGAATCATCCTTAATGGCATTTCTACTGTATCTACTGGAGGCAGGGTCTCTCCGGTAAACCCAGAACTCACTGGCAATCTCTCGTCTTGCTAGCCATCTTGTTCTGAGGAGCCCCTGTCTACCTATTGTAATTACAAGTAGGTTACCATGGCCATCTGGCATTTTTGTGGGTTTCTGAGGAGTCCCAACTCTGGTCCTCGGGTTGGGCAGGAAGCACTTTAACCACTTAGCATCTCTCATTAGTCCTGTTGGGCAGTTTTAAACTGGCTGGCTAATCTCCCTGCAACCTGAAAGGAGTGCTCACATCGTTGTGACCTGTGCAGGTTCACTGTTTGGTGATATCCAAGGGTAATAAAAATGCTGGCATAGCAAAGCTCTGGGCTGTCAGAAGCCCAGCCATCACCATATGCAAATGTATTCCACAGTACTTCAAGTATTCCACACTAAATTAAGTAACTGCATAAAGCCTCATGAAATAAAAGGGAGAAGGGTTAGGAACGGCTTGATCTAAATCATGACTTACGTACCTTGGAGGGATTGTTTTCTGCTATGACTGTGAGTGAATGTGCCCTTGGGAGCACACACTCACCTCCAAATACGCTCCCCAAAGGCAACTTAATTTGTTCCATAGGCAGTACTTTGGAAACGCCCTTCCCTGCCCAAAATGTCCAAATGAATGCACATGTGGTTACAATGCCTATTTCCTCTGTGCAGATGACTAAAGGTGTCTAACCAGCATAAGGTGCTTCTTGATCCACACAGGAGGAGATGGTGTTTACTGAGCACAGTTCCAAGTGCCTCCATGCTAGTTCATTAGACCCACACAGACTCATGAGTATGAAGGTCACCCCCATCACACTGTAGAAGTGAAATTGAGTGGCAAAGAGATGAATTTATCTGAACTCGTGCTGTTCATAAGTGACAGTGCTAACAAGTGAGCCTCAGCAGTGTGAGCTCAGGTGAGTTTTATCTGTATGTCACCCTGCCTCTGGCTTTCTGCAGTAGGCTAGAGAAGCATTGCCAGCCTGGATTTTCGCTTCACTTGCCAGTCTTGGTCTGGTATCTATAACGACTCGAATAATAACTATTCTGCCTTCCTCCCTGCCCACCAATCCTATCTGACATCCACAAGGAGCATGGGCTTTACAGATGGACTCCTCTACAAGGCAGGGAGGCTCTGGGAAGAACATGGCTGAGATCGCACAAAGATCTCTTCAGGCGTTCCCAAATGGACAAAAGCCTGAGTTATTTTGATAATGGTGTCTGAAACTCCAAAACAGTTACCCTTCTCAGTGTGACTTACCAGAAATGTGTGAAGAATTTCACTCACTCAAGGTATGTTGCTTAGCCAGACTGCTGATGGGAGGCCCTAAGCTGATCCTGGGCACCCAGAGGTGACTCTGTAGTCAACCCTTCCTTGGATTAGTTTTGTCCCTCCACTTCCAGGAAAATAATCAGAAGCAAGGAAGACATAACTTTTCCATCACAGAACCCACTGAACTAAGCCTGACTCCTGCTAGAGTTCCAGAGCCTTGTATCCTGAGACAGAACTGATCCAACTTACAATGGCAGTTCTAATGGGTGGGCAGACAAAAGGAATGTTGGCATTCACGTGACAGTCACATATCCATTTTCCAGGTCATGAGACTACAAACAGGCTATAACTCTGGGTTTTTGTCTGCTCAATCATAAACTTGCATGGTGTTGTAGGTACCATGTTTCTCATGGTCTTGTGCATGGTTGTACAACACAAAAGACCCTACCTCCAGAGCAGCTGGATGCCCAATGAGAGAGCCATTCCAAGCCCAAGTATCCACCAGATACTAAGGGCTGTCTGGAGTTCTCAGTCTCTCTGTGTCTCTCTGCCTCTGTCTCTCTGTCTCTCTCAGTCTCTGTCTGTCTGTCTGTCTCTCTCTCTCTCTCTCTCCCTCTCTCTCTGTGTGTGTGTGTGTGTCTGTCTCTCTCCCTCTCCCTCTTTCTGCATGTGTGTGTAATCAGCTGCTCCAGAGAGTCATAACAAAATCATTAGCAGGAGTTCTGCTCTAGCCCTCTGCCCTCCAAGCAGCATACATCCCATCTCCCACATCTCATCCCCCACATCCTGCCTCCCTACTTCCTCCTTTCCTTTCCCAGCTCAAGAAGGGAAGATGGGAAGTCTCTCATGACCCTGTGGCTTGGCTGGGAGGAAGCCTGAATTTGATATAGCTGCTTTCATGGGCCTGGTCAGAGCATTTATCCCTGAGTCTGCATTTCTCTGTTCATCTATTTTTAGGCTAGTGCTGCGACCTCTCTGGGGGCTCAGAAAGATGTCTCCAGTGAGGATGGTCTGAACCAGAGATCTAATGTGACTGCTGTGTATCTCCCTGAGCAGGGACAGGGAGCAGTCAAAGGCAGCTTTTGCTTCCAAGTCAAGAGGAAGAGAAGTAGACAGAATGTGACAGCCTGTCCACCCTACAAGAACAAGAACGTACGTAGGCCCAGATTCTCCCTTCCAGCTTGGCAGCAAGCCCTGGGAGGTGGCTGAGGGCCTGTGGTCTGGGAACACCAGAAGATTGACAGGCTCAATAACCAGATCCTTCAACAGCCAATCAGAGTACTTGGGCCAGGCCTGGTCAGAGAGCTGCTTGTTGGGTGTACATTCCCTCCATGGACTCCCCTCAGAAAGTCACACCTGCCAGGCTACCCTCCTTTCTGGGTTCTAGAGTTGTGAACCAGGAGCTTCTGTGGGATTCTTCTTGTCTGCTTGGTCTGTGTCCCTCAGGATGTAGGTCTAATGCCACCACAACCTTTACCACCTCACTATGAGTGACTAATATTTGGCTATCACCCTGATCACACTGAAAGAAGTTGAGAGACAATAACCACTTTTGAGTCATCCTGCCCTACGGCAGGTGCTGAAGAGGATGTGTGTGAGGGAGGCTCGAGGAGCACTGCAGAGGATGTGTGTGAGGGAGGCTTGAGGAGCACTGCAGAGGATGTGTGTGAGGGAGGCTCGAGAAGCACTGCAGAGGATGTGTGTGAGGGAGGCTCGAGGAGCACTGCAGAGGATGTGTGTGAGGGGGGCTTGAGGAGCACTGCAGAGGATGTGTGTGAGGGAGGCCCGAGGAGCACTGCAGAGGATGTGTGTGAGGCTGGAGCAGTTAAAATGGCGAGTGGGAGCTGAATCAACTCTAAACAATCAGCAAATAACAAAAAGGTGTTACAATAGAAGCAGAGAACCAGGAAGCAGCACCAAGAGACCAAACTATAAAACCAGCTCTTCCCTGCCCCTGCTTATATATGTGCTTTAGAAAGCCTGTTATTTTTGGAAGACTTCAGTTCAAGGAACTTCAGTTCATAGGACGTAATGAAACTAAAGCTGAATTGGTTGAGCCCCAATGTTATCCATGTAGACTGAAAGCATCATTGTCAAATATTGAAAATACCTTCATTGACTTGTCATCCAGATCAATCATACTCAGGCAAAATATTATATCTGAAGTAATCAGGCTTGACACTTAAAATGTAAAAGAACCAGAATCCACAAGCTGGTAACAGGCACTGTATGAGGCCGGTCAACCCCTGTCACTCAAATGCTTCCCAGATGCCTGCATGGCCCCCCGGAGCTCAGTCACTCCCCTGCAGAGCCTAGCAGGATGAGAGCATGAGTCACCTGTGGGTCAGGCTGGGGAGATGGGTACAGGCAAGGCTGGACATTTAACGTCTCTGTCATGCCTCTCTTAGACTTGAGGATACTTGCTAATAACTGCACCTCCTGAACACACAGAGAGCAATGGGAATCTTCTGCAGCAATGAATAAGGATGATTCTTTCTTTGTGACGCTAGATCACATTTGACTTCTCTCTAGCCTCTTACCCCCACCCTCTTTGAGGATCAACATGCCCATAGGTACTTCTCTGAGTTTTTGTCAACTACACTCACCCCAAGTTACAGGAGAATATCAAGCTCATCCAAGCTGCTTGCTCAGGGGTTCCTATCCTACATGCTGTGGGTCTCTATCTGGAGCATCTTCACAGAAAGGAAATAAATCAGGCATGAGGTATAGCTGTGGCTACAGGACCCACAGCTTAGAAACCAATGAAGAAACAAGCCAAGTTTAGGGTTATGTATCCAGGCAAGAGACTCAGGGCAGCACAGTACAGATGTAGCTGCTTGCAACTGACTTCAGAGGAGATGGCCAGGGAGGCATGGCCCTGGCGTGAGGAGGAGTCCTTTACAGGTGAGCGGGAGGTCTTGTGCATGAACCTAGAACTACTGATGGCCAAGACTTGGCTGAAAAGAGGCCCAGGGCTGTGATGGCCAGCACAAAGGAACTAAGTTCCAGGAAGAGCGCAGAACAGTAGCCATAATGATCTTAGCAGAATGGGTACATTTTGTTACTGACTGGTGCACAGGCTACCTTCCTCTGGATCTGTGAGGAGCCGCCCTCACATTTGCCATTACAAGATGGCGCTGACAGCTGTGTTCTAAGTGGTAAACATAATCTGCACACATGCAGGGGCAGTTTTCCCGCCATGTGTTCTGCCTTTCTCGTGATGACAACTGAGCCGATGGGCTGCAGCCAATCAGGGAGTAATACGTCCTAGGCGGAGGATAATTCTCCTTAAAAGGGACGGGGTTTTGCCATTCTCTCTCTTGCTTTCTTGTTCTTGTTCTTTCTCTTGCTTTCTTGTTCTTGTTCTTTTTCTTGCTCTCTTGCTCTCTTGCTCTCTTGCTCTCTTGCTCTCTTGCTCTCTTGCTCTCTGGCTCCTGAAGATGTAAGCAATAAAGCTTTTGCCGCAGAAGATTCCGGTTTGTTGTGTTCTTCCTGGCCGGTCGCGAGAACGCGTGTAAGAGTTGGTGCCGAAACCCGACTAGAAGACCTGGGACGAGAAATCCCGGGACGAGAAGACCTGGGACGGTTACCATCACCGGCGCAAGGAAGATCCCTCATTCTGGAACCAGAACTGCGGGTCACAGTCATAAAGGTTCCCGTAAAACAGATTGTTGAGAAGGATCCGGCCTGGATTCAGAACTCCTCAGCTGGGGAATGGTGGTAATGAAGTGTTCCTGTAAAACAGACTGTTGAGAAGGATTCAACTGCGTGAATTCAGAACTCTTCAGCTGGGGAACAGGGTACCCGTAAGTATAGCTTTACAAGGTAAGTCTGGTCTTGAACTTTCTAATGAAATTCAAGACAGTCTATCAGAAGTAAAGTGGGAAATAGCTTTACAAGGTATGTTTGGCCTTGAACTTTTTCCAGTGTTAGGAGCCTTTTTGTTCCTTTTCACATGTTATCAAGTGGTTAAGGCAGGGCTGAAAATTCTGGATGAAATTCAGGGCAATCTATCAGAAGTAAAGCGGGGAGAGAGAGTAGGAGCAAAGAGGAAATATGGTGGACAAAATAAGTATACAGGCCTTTCCAAGGGTCTTGAACCTGAGGAAAAGTTTAGGTCAGGTAAGAATACCTGGGGAGAGATTAGAAGGAAAGAAAAGAAAAAAGATCAATCAGCGGAGGTCTCTAGGAGAAGGAGCCTATACTCATCACTAGATGAGCTCAAGGAGCCAGTTCTTAGTAGTTCTGAATCAGATGAAAAGGCTATTAGGGCCTGGAAGGCGCTCTCCCGAGCAGGTGAAGCCACTGGACAACTAACAAAGATCGTCCAGGGACCTCAGGAGTCCTTCTCAGATTTTGTGGCCAGAATGACAGAGGCAGCAGAGCGTATTTTTGCAGATTTGGAGCAAGCCGCACCTCTGGTAGAATAGCTTATTTATGAGCAAGCCACGCAGGAATGCAGAGCGGCCATAGCCCCAAGAAAGAACAAAGGTTTACAAGACTGGCTCAGGGTTTGTCGGGAGCTTGGGGGACCCCTCATTATGCGTTACTTCCATTCAGTATGAGAAATTTACTAGGGCAGCTAATTTGTCAAAAAGTCTTTCTCAGTATATGTTACAGAATTGGACGGCTGAATTTGAACAGACCCTTCGGGAATTGAGAATTGCCATTATTCAGGTCAACTCCACGCGCTTGGACCTGTCCCTGATCAAAGGATTACCCAATTGGATCTCCTCAGCATTTTCCTTCTTTAAAGAATGGGTGGGATTGATATTATTTGGAGATATACTTTGCTGTGGATTAGTGTTGCTTCTTTGGTTGGTCTTAAGGCCCAAACTAGGAGAGACAAGGTGGTTATTGCCCAGGCACTTGCAGCTCTAGAACATGGTGCTTCCCCTGATATATGGTTATCTATGCTTAAGCAATAGGTCGCTGGCCACTCAGCTCTTGCACCCCACGAGGCTAGTCTCATTGCACGGGATAGAGTGAGTGTGCTTCAGCAGCCCAAGAGAGTTGCACGGCTAAGCACTGCAGTAGAAGGGCTCTGCGGCATATATGAGCCTATTCTAGGGAGACATGTCATCTTTCAAGAAGGTTGAGTGTCCAAGTGTCCTTCTCCCCAGGAAAAACGACACGGGAGCAGGTCAGGGTTGCTCTGGGTAAAAGCCTGTGAGCCTAAGAGCTAATCCTGTACATGGCTCCTTTACCTGCACACTGGGGATTTGACCTCTATCTCCACTCTCATTAATATGGGTGGCCTATTGCTCTTATTAAAAGAAAAGGGGGATCTGTGAGGAGCCGCCCTCACATTTGCCATTACAAGATGGCGCTGACAGCTGTGTTCTTAGTGGTAAACATAATCTGCACACGTGCAGGGGCAGTTTTCCCGCCATGTGTTCTGCCTTTCTCGTGATGACAACTGGGCCGATGGGCTGCAGCCAATCAGGGAGTAATATGTCCTAGGCGGAGGATAATTCTCCTTAAAAGGGACGGGGTTTTGCCATTCTCTCTCTTGCTTTCTTGTTCTTGTTCTTTCTCTTGCTTTCTTGTTCTTGTTCTTTTTCTTGCTCTCTTGCTCTCTTGCTCTCTTGCTCTCTTGCTCTCTGGCTCCTGAAGATGTAAGCAATAAAGCTTTTGCCGCAGAAGATTCCGGTTTGTTGTGTTCTTCCTGGCCGGTCGCGAGAACGCGTGTAAGAGTAACTCTTACACGCGTTCTCGCGACCGGCCAGGAAAGACGCAGCAAACCAGAATCTTCTGCGGCAAAACTTTATTGCTTACATCTTCAGGAGCAAGAGTGCAAGAGTGCAAGAGCTCTATTGCTTACATCTTTAGGAGCCAGAGCGCAAGAGTGCAAGAGCAAAAGCAAGAGCTCTATTGCTTACATCTTTAGGAGCCAGAGCGCAAGAGCGCAAGAGTGCAAGAGCAAAAGCAAGAGCCAGAGCAAGAAAGAGAAAAAGAACAAGAACAAGAAAGCAAGAGAGAGAAAAAGAATGGCGAAACCCTGTCCCTTTTAAGGAGAATTATCCTCCGCCTAGGACGTATTACTCCCTGATTGGCTGCAGCCCATCGGCCCAGTTGTCATCACGAGAAAGGCAGAACACATGGCGGGAAAACTGCCCCTGCACGTGTGCAGATTATGTTTACCACTTAGAACACAGCTGTCAGCGCCATCTTGTAATGGCAAATGTGAGGGCGGCTCCCCACATCGATCTGTGGATTTGGGTGTGCAGTGAGCAGACACATGGGACTTTCAAATGCTGCCCAGAGGATTCAGATATAAGCACCTGACAGTGCCTGTCTCAAAGTGAGTACTAGCTAGGTTTTATGTGTGATTCTGAGGTGAGGAAAAAGGTTTTCTACTTTACACTCAGCATTGTTCACCATATAGAATATGGATTAAACATAAATTAGATAATATCTTAAAATAAAAATGTAAAGATGCTTTTATATATAAATGTATATATAATTTGCATATATTTAATGTATATAAAATATAATGTATTAAACATTTAAAGTATAAGTACATATAAAATATTCATAATAAATATTTGTCTACTGAATAAATGAGCATACTTTCTGTGCATTGGTTGGTTAAATTAATTAAGGTTGACTTAATTAATAAATCAGTTGATAGGCAAAAATGTGATTGTTTAAGGCTGAAGGAATCAGAGGCTGTGTAGAAAGCAAAGGGGAGCTCTGGCTTTTCTCTAACGGATTGTTAAGTCCATCGCTTCGTCACTTGTTGAGAACAGCAGCTGGATATGAGTAGACGAAGAGTGTAGTTTATCAGCTCATGTGGCTGGCACTGTCTGGTGTCACTTAGTAAACACTAGGGATGAAAGTAGCACTGAGCCAAGCACTCCATGAAACTCACAATTAATTATATCATCTGAGGCTTAACTGTGGTTGGAAACAATGCAAAGGTAATTACGTGTCCAAGGCCCCAAATGAAATCCTGTAAGGGTTTGATGTGTGAAACATAAGGGTGATGGATGGGGTGGCTCACCCATCAGCATGACCACAGGGCAACCCTGGAGCTCCATGATTGCAGTGCATGGAGTCTCATTACCTGTCCTTCCTGTGCAGTGAGGACACTGGGCTGGGGGCCTTGATGGATTTGGATTGGTTTCTGAATTCAGGCTGGCCTGCTGTCACCGAGACTCAGATTTGTATAGAATAGCCATGCAAATGAACACGGGCCTAGAGCCAGACAGAATTAATCCAGGTCTAAAAGCAATTGAGTAAAAAGTGTCAAAGGGCCAAGAGGAAGAGAATATGGCTGGGAGGATGCCCACGTATGCTTTAAGCATCCCTGCCCTGTGATGGATGGATTCTTGTCTATGCTCAGAAGAAAACTTACGGGCATAGGAAGAAACAGCGAAACACTTCCGAATATTTACGGGGTGGTGGTGGGGGCGGCTTTACGTTAGATGCTGGGTTAAGGTATTCAGAGAGGCTTTCTTGACACCAGGTCTGGGGCAGGTCTCCACGCTCGCCCAGATCTTAGCCCTCCCTTGTGCCTGGACACCAGGTGCCATGTGAGTCAGTCTGTCATTTATCTAAAGGTGTTCGCCTATCTCCTCTGCTAAGAATACTGTCTGCCTTGCCTACCTCTGAGTTCCAACATATGACCCCAGCACCTCCCAGTGTCAGCCTGCAGCTGCCCTACTCAAAGCTGTCTGTGGTTGTGCAGCTCCCTCTGCCCTCCTGGTCTTCCAGCCTCTCTATAGGGTTATTTCTGAACAATATGCTGTGCCAGAAGTTAATAACTTTATTACATACCGAACTGATACAAAACAATAAAAAAGGTGTATGAAAGTAGAAATACTTTTTAAAACAGGCTATTTGCAAAACAACAAAGAACATATCAAAATAATCAATAAAGCAATCAAGTGTGCATTCTGTATTACAGATGAGAATACAGAAATGTGGTGGTGGTTTTGGAAAACGAGGCTTCTCACAAGCTTTTGGCTGGGAAGTAAACCAGCAATAGAAAATATAGCTTGAGATGTACACATACACCTTTCACCCAGCAAGTCCAGTAATTGAGATGTGTACTGCAGGGTGGTGAAACTTTTCCTTTCATCTGAAGTTGACTCTTTTAACAGGTAGGCATATATAACTTTATTCCAGTTTCCATGTGTATGGAGAGGCCTGTAACTATGTCTATTACATCTGTTCTTAGCCAGGCAGCAGGCCTACCTGCACATGTGTAGACTATAGGTCCAACGCACGCTCAGAGCTTTCCAGTGCCATCAAGTCACTTTGAAGAAACTTTGCTATGCAACTGCCTCACCACCATCACCTCCGCTACCACTGTCTCCAGGATTTTAATCATCTTCCCCAGCTGAATTTCAGTCTCCATTATAGACTAACTCCCCAGACCCTACCCACTTACTAAGTAACCTCTGCCAAGCAGTAGTCTATTTTCTGCCGCTATTTCTGATATTTATTTTTAAAAGTACAAGAGTAAAATATGCATGCACAAAAGAAATATTCATTCACTCAAACAACTTTCCTGAGGCCCTACTATGTGCCATGTCATAAACAAGAGACATGAGGTCACTTATACACAAGCAATAATATGAGTGGGCCGTTAAAAAGCCTGCAGAGAGTAAGGTATGAGATGGGAATAAGTGGTAGTAATAATGATGATGATGATGTGTGTGTGTGTGTGTCTGTGTGTGAACATGGTGTGTGTATGCATGTTGTATGTGTGAATATGGTGTGTGTGTATGCACAGTGTGTGTATGCATGTTTGTGTGTGTGCATGTTGTGTGTGTATGTTGTGTGTGTGTGAATATGGTGTGTGTGTATATGCATTTTGTGTGTGTGTGAACATGGTGTGTGTATGCATGTTGTGTGTGTGTGAATATGGTGTGTGTGTATGTACAGTGTGTGTATGCATGTTTTGTGTGTGTGTGAACATGGTGTGTGTATGCATGGTGTGTATGTGTATGTACAGTGTGTGTATGCATGTCTTGTGTGTGTGTGAACATGGTGTGTGTATGCATGGTGTGTTTGTTTGTGGTATGTGTGTGCTGTGTGTGTGGTATGTATGTGTATGTTGTGTGTGGGATATGTGTATGATGTATGTGTGGTACTTGTGTGGTATGTGTGTGTTTGTGGTATGTGTATGATATGTGGTATGTATGGTGTGTGTGGGGGGTATAGTGTGTGGAGGGGGTATGGTGTGTTTGTGGTGTGTGTGTAGTGTGTGTGTATGGTGTGTGTTTCTGTGTATGTGTGTGAGGAATGTGGTATGTATGTTTGTGAAAGGGGTATGGTGTGTTTGTGGTATGTTTCTCTGTGTGTGTGTGTGTGTGTGTGTGTGTGTGTGTAGTGGTATGTCTGCAGGTGACTGTGTGCCATAGCTTGCATGTGGAGATCAGTAACCTCCTGTGTTAGTATTTTTATCTTCCACATTGTTTAAAATGGGGCCTCTTCTGTTGTTTGCTACTGAGGATGAGAGCTTAGCTGGCTCCAATTGTTGCAGAAGCCCTATCTCTACTCTTCCATGCCACTGCAGGGGCTGTGGTTTTGTAGATGTTCACTATTGCATCTGACTTCTTGTGAATTCTGGAGGTTGGAACCCAGGTCCTTGCGTATACATGGCACGAGCTTTACCCAGGATAAAGCTTATCCAGAAAATATGTGGATCAATGTGAGAGTGACTCCAGGGCTCTCTTTAGATTGAGTAGTTAAAGTCCTCCCAAGTACTGTTTGCAAATTAGAACAAAACTCAACAGCTAAACACCCTTGCTAAGGCAGCGCCCACTGGGGATACAGCAGTGAACCACGGTTTGTGGCAAAGTAAAGGTTCTTCTCAGAGCCAACTTCATCACTTCGCTGGGCCTTTTGTGGCACATTTTCCTGGAGAAAAAGTCTCCCTAAACTTTTGGGGGGGTAGAAAACACTTTAGTAGGAACCACATGACAATGTTCCTATACTCTGAAAAGGAGTGTAAACTCTCAGCTGGGAGTGTTTGATGCCCAGCCTTCCCAGACTGTAAGAATAGCAGCATGAGCAGGGGCTGGCAGACATCTTCAGGCCGCGGTTTTCTGTTCCTTCTGGCAGGCTGATGAGCACTGGGAAAGAACTGTAGTCTGCGCATGGGAAGCACATTCTTCTCCCCACTAACTGCACAGCAGGGAGGAGACTCAAGCAGGGCGGGGCGGTGCTGTTGGTAGAATTGAAATACATGGAAAACCTGAACTGGCAGCAAGGGCCTGGCCTCCCCTCAGCCCAGGCAGGAAATTCAGGGTTAACAGCACACTTCGCTGCTAAGTAATGGCATTGGAAGAAAAGCATGGTCACGACCGACTTTTGGCTTAAGCTGGGAATTTCCCTTTCATTTGCTTCCAAAACGGACTTTTTTTTTCCTCCCTAAAGTTCTTAAATCGTATTTCAAAAGTCCTCATAGCTACATAAACTTGATATTTACCCAATCTGGCTTTAAATAAAAGCTGTTCGCTGTAGAATGTGCTGAAAAGTAAATTCAGGACCTCGAATTTGGCCACTGAGGTCCACAGCGGTAGCTTTTATTACATAGAGACTTGAAGTACATTAGGACCCACTCTGCTGCCTGTGGCTGTGTGCCCTGCATGGCTTAGTTGACCTCAGAGATTACAAAAGGGAAATATATATATATGAATAATAATTGCAGCAATCCAGCAGAAGTTTTTGAGAATAAGAAAAGGCTAGCCATAGATTTTCTCCTTCTTCTCTATGGTTCATAGCTGTGTCTGTTCCTCCTGACTCAGAGGAGACCAAAACTAAGTTCTGAGTAACTGGTCTGTGATCTGACCCATTTCTCCTTTGGTTTTCAGGCATGCTCCCTTCACACTGATAGGAAGCTGAATAGTAGTCTGAACTGAATGGCTGCCCTCAGTTTCGTGAAAGCTGGAGCATCTCAAGATGGCTCATGAGGACTGGGAGATGGCACTGCAGAGGAACAGAACTGACTCCAGAGTGTTGAAGGATAATATCATGTGGAAGAGAAATTAGATTATTTTGTATCACTTTATGAGTGGAGAGAGATTCCACTTTTATTTTTTTCTTTTATTTTTGTAAATTTGTTTTATTTATTTATTTATTTATTTATTTATATTATTTTCTTTATTTACATTTCAAATGTTATCCCCCTTCCCTAGTTTCTCCTCTGAAAACCCCCTATTCTTTCCCCCATCCCCCTGCTCACCAACCCACCCACTCCTGTTTCCTGGTCCTGGCATTCCCCTACACTGGGGCATAGAACCTTCACAGGACCTAGGCCTCTCCTCCCATTGATGACCAACTAGGCCATCCTCTGCTACATATGCAGCTAGAGCCATGAGTCCCACCATGTGTTTTCTTTGCTTGGTGGTTTAGTCCCTGGAGGCTCTGGGGGGTACTGGTTAGTTCATATTGTTGTTCCTCCTATGGGGCTGCAAACCCCTTCAGCTCCTTGGGTACTTTCTCTGGCTCCTTCATTGGGAACCTTGTGCTCTGTCCAGTGGATGACTGAGCATCCATCTCTGTATTTGCCAGGCACTGGCAGAGCCTCTTAGGAGACAGCTATATCAGGCTCCTGTCAGCAAGCTCTTGTTGGCATCCACAATAGTGTCTGGGTTTGGTGGTTGTTTATGGGATAGATCCCTGAGTGAGTCAGTCTCTGGATGGCCATTACTTCAGTCTCTACTCAACACTTGGTCTCTGAAAGTCCTTCAATGGGTATTTTGTTCCTCCTTCTAAGAAGGACCTAAGTATCCACACTCTGGTCTACCTTCTTGAGTTTCATGTGTTTTGTGAATTGTATCTTGGGTATTCCAAGCTTCTGGACTAATATCCACTTAGAGCCTCGAACATATGGGCACAGGGGAAATAATCCTGAACAGAACATCAGTGGCTTGTAGTGTAAGATCAAGAATTAAAAAATGGGACCTCATAAAATTCCAAAGCTTCTGTAACACAAAGGACACTGTTGATAAGACAAAAAGGCAACCAACAGATTGACAAAAGAGCTTTACCAATCCTAAACTGATAGAGGGCTAATATCCAATGTATACAAAGAACTCAAGAAGTTATACTCCAGAAAACCAAGTAACCCTATTAAAAAGTGGGGTGCAGAGCTAAACAAAGAATTCTCAACTGAGGAATACTGGATGGCTGAGAAGCACCTAAAAATGTTCAACATCCTTAATCATCAGGGAAATGCAAATCAAAACAATCCTAGGATTCTATCTCACACCAGTCAGAATGGCTAAGATCAAAAACTCAGGTGACAGCAGATGCTGGCGAGGATGTGGAGAAAGAGGAACACTTCTCCATTGCTGGTGGGATTCCAATCTGATACAACCACTGTGGAAATCAGTTTGGGGGTTCCTCAGAAAATTGAACATAGTACTACTGGAGGATCCAGCAATACCACTCTTGGGCAACATGTAATAAGGACACATGCTCCACTATGTTCATAGGAGCCTTATTTATAATAGCCAGAAGCTGGAAACAACCCAGATGGAATGAATGGATACAGAAAATGTGGTACATTTACACAATGGAGTACTACTCAGCTATTAAAAAGAATGAATTTATGAAATTCTCAGACAAATGGATGGATCTGGAGGATATCATCCTGCGTGAGGTAACAGAATCACAAGAGATCCCACTTTTATAAACAATAGCTTGCATCAGAATATAAGACAGTCATAAGATAATAATACTATTTTCCAAGGTGGGGTGAGCGAGGGGATTGGGGAAGTTCTTCTCTCTAAGGAGTCTTTCAAAGAACATCTGTCCCTTCCCTGGAAACAATGCATAAAATTCTGTGCCAGAAAATGGCTGCAAGAGGTAGCCTCTGGGTGCTCCTCCCTCCCTGCCTGGGCAGGAGGGCTGCATTTCAGGTGACTGCAAAATGAAATGTCCTGCTGGCAGGAAAACAGCCATGAAGAGGTGCAAGGCACACACGCAAAGGCGTGTGCAGGTTGTGCTAATGGAGCAATTGTAACCTTTGATTCCAGCTGAATGTCATGCCACATTTAAGCGGGACTACAGTGCAAGTGCTCAGACTTTACTGACGGTGTTTTATGGGTGCCTGAGATTTGGTGGCCACGTGAAACTGAGCCAAGATCCGAGGTGTTGGGTTACATTTTAATTTTACTTTCTTCCTCCTCTGTTTGACATAAGCAATTTAAAACTTGGACCCCTGTTCTGCTCACTGTTTTTTCCTTTTTCCTCCTCTCCCCCCACCCCCGCCCCCAACCCCTTCCACTTCAGTTTGGGTCAACTGCTTTCGACAGTCTAACATTAAAGCTTCTGAGCACATAAACAGGAAGCTGATATTTAGGTGGGAGTTCCCAGGAATTTCATACCACTGACCACGGTGGCCAAGACCGAAAGGAAATGGGAAAACAAACATAAATACCTGGGTGACTAATGGTTGCACAGCTCAGCTGGCTTTTGTGAGCACTTAATAGGGAAGTCTCTTGCAGGAGAAACATCCTTAAATGTTTGAGGACACCACGTGGCACTGAAGGGGCAGATAGCAATGCTTACTGCGCTCACACTGGGTTTCCTACAGTGGCCAGAAAGGCAGAAAGCCTGTCTGGTGGTCTACAGACTTTATTTGCATGCGGGCTGCAGACCCTGTCCTTGGCACTGGAGTTTCTAGGCCTCTTCAGGCTTCGGATTGTTCGGGATTGTAAGGCCACCCCTTTTCTTGTTCACATGGAGAATGCCTAAGAGGATTTAGAATCTAGTGTGCCTATTTGCACTGCCTTGTTCTGAAGAGGCAGCTGGAGCTCGGGCTGGCCCGGACAGCCTACTGCGGGTCCCGGAGGACCCCCATTGTCCTCCGAGGGGCCGCGACGGGGCTCCATTGTGCATGCCCTCCGGCTCCTGGGCCTTCTGGCCTCCCCCCCCCCCCCCCCCCCCGCCACCCACCCCAGCTCTCAGCTCTCTGCAGCCCGGAATCTCCCCGCATTTCCAATGCAGAGGGGCTTGGGCTCCTGGCTGGCCATCTGCACGCTGAGATTGACAGCAGCCCCCCAGGTCAGTGCCTCCTCCACTCGCTCTGAACAGCAGGCCACCCAAGCCTCGCGAGCAAAACAGGGACATCTGCTCCCCTTAATTTAGAGCACCGGTTCTAATTTCACCAGAGCCCCTTGCTGAAGGCTGTCCAGGAGCTGCCCCAACCCGCAGCAGAAGGCCGCCTGCCCCTGGCACTCCAGTCAGGGAAAGCAGCTGAGAAGGCGGAGCCAGGTCACTCATATGATCAGGATGACGTCGTGGGGTGGGGGCAGAATGGGAGCGCCAGACTCCTGAGCAAACAGGCAGCTCAGAAGCATCATAGCTGGAGAAAGTCCTGTTCTGCTAAGGAGGTTGGGCTGGCTGTGGGGACAATCCCCTCCGCTCTAGGACTGTGGGCTTTCTGCCTTTGAGGAAAAGAACAAATGAATGGGCCGAAAGGTTGAGAACCGGTTCTGCCCTGAGTGCAGGTCCTTGGGCTGGCAGTTGTAAAAAGAGCATTGGTGGTCAAAGCTAAACTTCTGCCTGACCAGTTGACATCAAAGTCAAAGTTGGGACACAATTTAAAAGCACTTTTATACATCTATGTAGTCGCAATCAGAAAGACTACTGTCAAGATACCAAATTTCAACAAATGCTGGTTAGGATGGGAGACCCAGGACAGGTCAGCCTAGGTGCCCATGAGCAGAGGGTGGATAAAACATGCTGGGTATATACAGTGGGTTTTACATTTTAAGGAAAACCGATAGAATTAGAAACCAACATGTTAAACCTAGTAAGCCCACACTTGAGCAAACTGTTGTATGCTCGCTGTCGAGTACAGAATCTGGATTTGTAAATGAAAACAAAAGGAAAAAACAAACAAACAAACAAAACAAGGCCTAGAGGGATTAAGGTGGCTGGGGTGGGGGAGGGGGGAGCACGTGGGGCGGGGACGCTCACAACTGTCTGTAATTCCAGTTCTAGGGAACCTGATGGCATCTGAATGTCCATGACGCGCACACACGGACAAGCAGGAACACACACACACATACACACACACACACACACAATGTAAAGAATACTTAAAAATAGAGGGGACTATTTGGCAAGTGGATGGAAACAGAAAGGACAGCAGGCAGAGGCATGAAATTAAAGAACATGATACACAGATCAATAATGGCACAGTGCAACCTGTTGATTCGAACCATACGAACAAAAGTATTCCAGGGCTGGGGGGAGGCTCAGTGTGTATAGCACTTAACACACTGGTGTGAGTGCCTGAGCCTGGCTCTCAGGAACCCAAGGAAAACCTGGATATCCCAGCATGCATCTGTAAAGCGCTCCTGCGTCAAGATGGAGGCAGAAGCAGGAGGATTTGGGAAGTTTACGAACCACCTAGCCTAGAGAAAACAGCCGAACAATAAAGACAATAAAGACCTTATTTCGCCAGGCGTGGTGGTGCACGCCTTTAATCCCAGCACTCGGGAGGCAGAGGCAGGCGGATTTCTGATTTCGAGGCCAGCCTGGTCTACAAAGTGAGTTCCAGGACAGCCAGGGCTATACAGAGAAACCCTGTCTCGAAAAACCAAAAAAAAAAAAAAAAAAAAAAAAAAAAGACCTTATTTCAAAAAAGGAGGAGAAGGAGGAGTGGGAGGAGGAAGATCAGCTCCCAGGATTGCCTTGTCCCCAGCAAGCTTGGGGGGATGGGGGATGGGGGGGCGGGGAAAGGAAGATGGGGTATTCAGGAAGGGATGGATGTGTGACTCCGTAGAAGAATGCTCTTGCAAGACACCCTCCTAGTTTTATCCTCAGCATGGAAAAACAAAATCTGCCAACCAATTCATACCATTTCATAGATGAGCGAGGGTAGGAGATCTGTCCTTCTGTTGAGTATCCCCCTAGACTGTGATGACACTGAAAACAGACTAGCATCTTAGTTACCCTTGTGCCTACAGCACCTCATGCACAAATTTGAGGCTAAATTAACATGTGAATAAAGAGAGAGAGAGGGCTCTGACCACCCGTGGCCATGGTCTTATTTTCCTTGTGATGCCAAATAAGACATGGGAGAATGTGTCAGTCACATTGTTCCCATGTTTCCTCAAGTCTCTCTTCCTCCCTGTATCCCTTTTAGACATTACTGTGTGTCCTTGCATGCCAGATACCAGGCAATGTGCTAAAGCAGGGCTCTTGCCTTCACAAACTCTTCCTGGAAGAGGTGCTGTGCACATGTAGTCAGCTTGCTGGGACTTGAGTAATGCTCACATACTTCACAAAAGAGGAGAAAGGGTGCCTAAGTGGGGGCTGCAAGGTGAGGAGAAGCTCTCTGTATTGAGGTCCCTCTGTCTGCTCCCCTGTATCTTACTCCCCCATCTGCTCCCCCATCACCTCTGGCCCATTTTTCAGGCCCCAGGTAAGGCACTCCTTGCTCCCTTGCCTAGATAAGGTTCTTCGGTTAACTGACCCATAGCTCCTTTGTGCTTCTCCGATGTAACCTTTGCCACACATACAGATTCATCTTCTTCATTTCTTTGAAAACATTTTAAGACTTCAACCAGCCACTCTGTTTATATCAAAAGTGTCACCACGGCCTGTCACAGGGCCTTACCCACTATGTTTCCTAAGATTGGTTAAACTGATGAATAATCAGGCTTTTCTTCAACTGATGAGACTTGTTTGTGCTGTGAGGCCAGACTTGACTGCTCTACTCCAGGTACCAGCCAGGACTACATGGAAGGAAACAGACACAGTTTAAATGTTCTTATTTTACAGCATCTGCACTTGGGAGGCCTGTCTTCTGCAGAGTGAGCATGAGCCCTTGTAAGGACACCCTGGCAAGCAGATGTCTCAGTCACAGATGTCACCTAGCCTGCAATGTGTTCAGGCCACGCAGTGTTGTGCACAGATTGTCTGTGTCCAAGGGACATTGTTAACATTCTGCAGCTAGAGATGAAGGTAACGCTGCACTATTTACCCTACTTGTTCAGCTCCTGGAAGGTGGGAGAAGCTGCTAGAGGAGAGCTGGGAAAAATCAACTTGCAGTAGAAGGGGTAGCTCTTTTTTCTTGGCTTTGCTTCTGTGTCTTCAAAAATTGGGGATATAGGCTAAAGAAGCATGGTTGGCATAGTAGTCCCCAGTAATCCACATAGAACACATGCCAACCTGACCCCCAGTACCCAGATGCTTAAAGCCTTGGAAAGTTCCAAATTCTAAGTATACCAGGATTTCCCTATATTGTGTCATAGTTAGCTCCTGCTGTCAACTTGACACACACCTGAGAAGAGGAAAACTCAACTCAAGAATTCCTAAGATTATAATGGCCTGGCATCGTATCTGTGAGGCATTTTCTTAATTGCCAGTTGACTGTAGGTGGTACTATCCCTGGATAGCTGGCCCTGGACCTTGTCAGAAATGTAGCTAAGCCAGCCTGTAAGCAACTTTCTTTCATGCTTCTTGCTGCTGAGCTTCTTGCCCTGAGCTCCTGCCTGCATTCATGAAATGGTGGCCTGGGGTCAGGAAGTGTAAGCCACATACACTTCCTTCCCCTAAGTTGCTTTGTGTCCTGGTGTTTATCGCAGTGTTCTTTCTCATGTCTTTTCTGATAAGCACCAAAACTAAGAGCAACTTGGGAAGGAGGAAAGGGTGTATCTAAGATTCTGCCTTACAGTCTTTCATCAGGAAAGCCAGGGAAGGAACCTGGAAGCAGGAACTGATGGGGACACCAGGAAGGAATGATTTCCGCCTGCTTCCTCTGCCCAGCAAGCTTTCTTAACACAGGACCAGTGCCACAGGGGCGGTGCTGCCCACAGTGGGCTGGGCCTCCTAGAATCATTCATCAGACAAGATGATGCTCCACAGATATGCCACAGGCCAATCTAATATAAGTTGAGGTTCTTTCTTCCTAAGTATATCAAGTTGACAACCAAGATCAGCAGTTACACATAACAACAGAAATCAGCTTATATGTGACAATTCATCAACTGGGAACAAATGAGAGATTAGCAATAATAAAATACAGTAAGTATAACATTATACTGTTATTAAAACTTTAAAAAAAACATTTGAACTAAACTGGAGAGACTGCTCTGTCTATAAAATATTTGAGGGCAAGCATGAGAACCTGAGTTTGACCCCTAAAATCCATGTTTTAAAAATATCCAAACTAATATTCTCAATGCAGAGACAGGATGATTACTGAGGCTCTAATCCATGAGCCCCAGGTCATGGATCATCTAGCCTCAAAAAGCAAGGTGGGGTGGGGTTGGGGATTTAGCTCAGCAGTAGAGTGCTGGGGTTCGGTCTGTAAGACTCAGGGGGGCTTACGGGGATATCCTGAATGAACCATATGGAGCCAGGATCGATGCAAAAAGCAAGAGGAATTTATTGTTCCAGTGCACTGGGGTCATCCCAGACCCAAAGGAGAGGTGGCAACCACCAGCACCCATTCGGTGAGTTTTTATATGGTTTCCAGGGGCAGAACAGAGCATCAGCAACTAGGCACAATATGATTGGCAGAACAGTGCATCCTTTAACCTGATTGGTCTTTAGGGAATGAGGCGACAAGGCCTTCCCTTGTCTGAAAGTGAGACAGTCCGTCCTGCTGAATGTGTCTCCACCCACAGGTTGGTTCTGCCCTGTGGTCTGGGAAATGTTAATTGGCCTCTCCCTTTCAGAGAGGCAAGTATTTCATGACCTTCCCAAAGTTCCTAAGCTGACCTTTTCAGGCCCTCAGCTCTGAATTAAAAAAAAAAAAAAAAAAAAAAAAGCAAGGTGGGAGGTGCCTGAGGGACAACAGGCAAGGCTGTTCTGTCCTTTACCCATAAGCGCACATCTACACATGTAAAAAGAAGACTCATGAACTGTTTGCTTCTAAATCTTCCATTCTATATATTGAGACCACTGTTAATTATGGGTGACTAAAACTTCAGAAAATGGATCCAGGGTAAGTACGACTGTGGTATGGTTTTGCTTGAGTTTGAATTGCTTTATCATGTCTTAACTGTATGAACTTGTAGGTTCCTCTGGGCCTCAGGTATACTGTTTGTGAATTAAATAACCACAAGCTAGGGTGCAGCATAGAATTCTCATGATAATTTAAAACTCGATTTAAATGCTAATATTGATTACAGTAGATGTTCAACTTCCATTTGGTTCTTTATCTCCTAACAGCTGTTGAGGTGGGAGAGGTGAGTAGCATACAAAGGGCTCTTGGCCTGAGCTCCTCAATGGGGTACTTGGCATCTCCCTAAGAGTGTTCAAGCTAAAGGAGTTCTGCCTCCTTCACAGAACTTCTAAGATAATCCTCCAAGTGTGGGTTAGGATTTCTTATAGTTTCTTCTGGAGGAGAGGAGGGAGCAGCTATGGATCAGGGTTGGGAACACAGCCTGTCACTATTCATCCGGGACTGCTGTCTGCTCACCTCACCGACAGGATCTGGGACCAGCATTCAGGAAAAGTCAGTGTGCCTCTGCCTGGTTAGTGCAGCTTAGTTTGATCACAAAAGAATCAACACTAAATTCTTATGGGGGAAAAGGGGATTTCAGAAGTTTCCAATAAGAGTATAGTATGAATACTTTAACATTCTTTAAAATTGCATATAAAAGCCTTCACCTAGTAGAGTGACTTCTAGAAATCTCAAGGTGTCTTGGAAATGAGGGTGAAAATGACTTTTTACCCATGGGCTTACAACAAAGGGCCTCATTTCTTGGACGCTATTTCTTGTGCAAGGGGTTAACTTGGGCTAAGTTTACTGGACTAGATGCTTGGAGTGAATTTCTTTTCGGACATAGTCTCTGATTCAAACTTTAACAGTTTAACTGAATAACATACTTGTCAAATATTGGCTGTGTTCTTAGTTAACTCAATGTTGAACACAGTGTTTAGCAAGTATTATGACATCATTTAACTCTTACAGGAGGACTGCTAGCAATTTGCTAATGTTCTAAGGATTCTAAAGGGTGCTTTCAGAAGAACCACTTGGGTTCCACCTTGGTATGTTTGGGTATTTCCTATCCTCTCTCAGCAGCTTCCTGCATGCACCCCCTGGAACCTCACCCTGTGTTCCAGTCCATAGGAAGCTTCCAGAGTCTTCTCTATAGCTACCCTGAGTGTTATGGCCACTGTATTGTTCATCTCAGATTAAACATTAAAGGCAAATCTTTGGCAGATGCCACACGAATGCTCCTGGATAAATGCTTTCCTTTTTTCCCCGGGCAGACAATCCTGATGCATCTTTCATATAGTCCCTTGGACAGCTCTTAAAAAGCCAGGAACCCTCGGCCGGCCAGGAGCTTTGTCCAGCATAGTAACTGATCTTCATATTGGTTTTCCAGCCTCTGTGCTTCATTATCTTGTCTCTGACTCCTACTTTTTTTTTTCCAACCTAAGGAAATCATAGTGTGTTCACACTTTCTCATCTAGTTGACTTAGTAAAATAAAATAAAATAAAATAAAATAAAATAGTTTATCCTTCATTTTGCAGTGTATGACTCTATCCAGTTACTTGTATGAAACAGTTCACAGGTTGGGTGAACTTTCTGATGCTGTAACATAATGTCAGAGATAACTGTGTTAAGGGAGGAAAGGGCAAGGCTGGGGCTCCACAGTCTTCTTTGAGAACATGCCCTAGTAACATAAAGACCTCCTAGTAGGTCCTGCCTCTTAAAATTCTTATCATCTCCCATTAGTGCCCTGAGAAGCAGCCAGCTCCAGTACACTTGGATGGTGTCTCTTTTCTCTTCCTCTGCTCTCAGGACCCTTCTTACATCAGCTTCTCAGGCTTGCCAGGTCAGCCGTAAGTGTCTAGATGATATAGCCTATAGTCACCTGACAAGAAAAGTGTCAGTTGAGGAACTGCCTAGAAGATTGATCAGTGGGCATGTCTGTGGGGGTCATCATGATCATTACCTGGCTGACCCTGATGAGCTCCTATCTAGGCCTGGAGGATGGGATAACCTCACAATCTGTGGAAGGCACAGGGGCAGGAATGGGGGATCCATGCAGGAGTATCTGAGGAGGAGCTGAGCATCATATCAGAGTATGGTCCCCTGCCTTGGGTGGTCTAACAGACACAGGACACCAATAAGGGGGTGCAGGGCAGAACTGAGAATAGTAGCCAGGAGCTCAGCCATGTCCACTGGGATGCCTAGAAGTTGAGAGAAAGAAAGGAAGATGTTCAGAGGACAGAGCCACAGTGGACAGGTAGGATCAAGGTCATTGTGTTAGACCTTCCAAACCCACCAGGAGAGAAACATTCATTCTTCCAGCTACTGAAAAAGCTGCTGGCAAACTGCCCTTGGGTACTGGTCCTCTTAAGTAATTGCCTTGGCTGAGAGAAATTCTCTTACTCTAGCCAACCATATCAGTACCGTTCATGTGGGTGCAGTAATCAGGGTAATGTCAGGGCAACACATAAAAGGAAGACACACATGTTGGCATCTTACACTCTACACAGAGATTGGGCCTCAAGACTGTGTGTCTCATGCTCAGGAATCCTGATCCAAGCTGCATGGCTGGACTGCGGCTATGGCCAAGTACCTGTCAGGAATAGCTCAAGGGAGAGAAGTGTGCTTTGGCTTGTGGTTTGAGATGTTACAGTTCTCTGTGGTGGGCAGCAGCAGCTCTGTCTACAGAGGCCAGAGTTCACAGCTATGGTTGTCCATATCTTATATGACCTTCAGTGTGTTACCTCCAGTACCCACCTATGCCAGGCCTCACCTTCCAAAGATCTCAAAGCCTGTTCAAACAGCACCCCCATCTGGTGACTAGGTATTCAGGACTGTGAGCACATGGGGGACACTTCATGTTCAAACCACAATTGCATCTTTCAAAGGTTAATGGATCTGAATGTGGGACAGAGAAAGGAAGGACACATCAAATGCAAGTGGTCCCAACATTGGGCCTTCCAGGACTGGTGGCATTAGTGGTGGCTGGTGATGCCATGTGGAATTTTTTTACAAGCCCCATGTGATTATCAAAATGTACACACTTGGATATGCCATCTGGAGCAGAAAGTTCCACAAGTTTGAGCTATAACTCTGACACGTTACAGGTACTGAGCAGAGAAAGTATAGGAGACCAAATGGCTGGGTGCCAACAAAGCCTGCAGGACTATGCACACCATAATCTTGACCAGATGGACAATATGGAGGCATTTTTTGACAAGATGTGCTCCCTGCCATGATGATAATGGACTGACCATCTGAAACTGTAAGCCAGCCTCTAACTAAATGCTTTCTTTGATATGCTTTGCAGTGGTCATGGTGTCTCTTTACAGAAATAGAATAGTGACTAAGACACTGACCTTGGCATTTCTGTCAGAACCCCTTATCTGAGGACTTCTGGGCTGTTAAACACCTTCTTTGGCTCCGTATACTGCTGCATATGGGTAAGGAACCCATTTTTCAACAAAGGATCTATTGGAGTGGCACATGCCAAGGACTCCACTGCTTCAGTCACATGCTAGGACCTAGCTGTGACCACATGATCACATGATCAGCTTCCAGAGGACAAAGGCATAGACACACCAGGGAAGGCTTTAGTTGACAGCACTGCTCATAGTTATTCTTTATAAGGTTCGACCTCACCTTAAGCTGAAACATCTCTGTGGTAGTTAGAACACAAGAGTCTAGGGGTATAAGAGTGGAAAGTGGGGGTGGGGTCTCCCAAACTTCACCAGTGATATAGTTGAGAATTTTCAATACTGAGCTGTGTGATTTCTGAGGCTCCCATTCCTAATACAGAAATGCTTCTGACAGGAGACCAGGTGGCAGCCTGGTGAACTATGTGTTTGGCTAATCTGTGGGTGCTCTTTGTTCCAAGGGACCAATTGACAAAGTAGAGGAGGGGCCATAATGGAAAGGATCATTGAATCTGATCACCAGGGATCAGTCCAGCTGCTGTTATAGACAGGGAGAAAGAATGGATATAAAACCTGAGTGTCTGCCTAAGACCCTTGGCTCACCCCTCAATTTTGGAAGAAATGAACCTATAGCCTGAAAAGGCCAGAAAAACAAGTAGTTCACCCTCAGGCATTAGCCACTCTTGTCACTGGGAAAACCAAGATGGGAAGTAGAATTTTTTGCCACTGGGAAAGTGTGTGGCAGATAACAGAGGGGGCGAAGGTGGTGTCTATTGGGACCTTGGGATCTGTAAGATCACTCTATCCTTTCTCTTCCGTTCCCAGTGAGAGACTTGAGAAGCTTAAGTGAAAACCCATAGAAAGAGTTATGTCCAGTGTTGCAAGGGGTGCACCATAGCTGTGCTTTGATGTGGTGCCCAAATTCCGACTCAGGAGGACTCTTGTGTAGGAATGAAGGCCTTTCCCCCCACATGCTGGGAGCACAGGCAGAAAATGGCCCTCGGCTGTTAGTCTGTGGGTTTTGCCTCATCTGAAGTATAACATCTTCAGATGTGGAGGTCACATCTGCCAGGAAGAGCCTGCTTCAAATGGTTGACATTAAAGCTGGAAGCCATGACCTGTGAGAACTTATCTGGAGCAAGTCTCAAAGGCTTGAGATCAGCAGGGTCGTTTCATTGGGACCATATTACTTGGTAATGTCCCCTCTGCTTCATTCTACTTACCCCTCTCCCTTCATTGGATATTGATCCAAAGAGCACTTTTTTTTTTCATTTAATGGCATTTTTATTGACTGTTTTTGTCTGAGTGGGGATGGGAGTGTTCATGCCACGCTGCACGTGTGAAGTCAGAGGACACCTTGGAGGGGTCACATTCTTCTCCCACCATGTGGATTCCCGGATCAAATTCAGGTTGTCATCATGTGCCAGGCTATTTTACACACTGAATTAGCTCATTGGTCCCCCCAAGAGCACTTCCTGGCAACATGACCCACAACAGCCTATAAAATGTGGGTCAATAGCAAATAAGGTGATTTATGTTTCCATAAAAACCAGAAAAATGTTGGCTACAAAAAAATAATTCATTTAATTAATGCCAAACTATAAGCTTAACAAGGGTCTTGCTAGCTGTGGACTGATTTTTATCAAGTGCACATAATGTAAGCAAAATGAATTCTTCACGAGAACTCCTGCATGCATTCATCCTGGAAACATCCCTTGTCAGATCCCAGACTTCCAAGTCTGATTTCCACCCCCAACACAGTAGATGTGAAGATTCCAAGCCATTCGTACACGCACTGTCTCAGAGCCCAGTGAGATGCACGGATTGCACAGTGTTCAACTCGTGGTCAGAATGTTTTATGAGAATTTGTGGATCCATAGCTTCATTTCCAGAACCTTACAGTTTTGTGTTTCCTTTATATGCCTGCCTTGTTTGTTGGTCAAATTAGTTTGAAACTGAACTGCACTCAAACAATAGATATTTAATAATTAAGCTACATGATTACCTCAGTATTCCACAGGCAACTGTAAAAACTTACAAACATAATTTGAATTTACTTAACTTGATGGGTCTTTTCTCAATTGGAATTTCATATCTATCCAATAGCAGCTCCCTAAAGTCAGAAAAGTGATATGTGAAAAACTGTTACAGAAGCCAACAATTTAGTTTCAATTAGTTAGATAGCTAATTAAAATTTAAATGTATAAAAAAGAAGTTGAAACAGAAGTATCCTGACAGGTGGAAAATGCTTTTCCCAGAAAATAGTGTTATTAAATGAAAATCTTAGTTCCAGGCATGAGATGCCGCTCTACAAATAATGGGTCAGGGAAGCCCTAGAGGTACCCAAACAACACAGACTCATGCCACGGCTCTTGTTTTTTCCACTGTAACTAATGGTAAGACTCTTGCTGGAGACAACATTCACTTTGGTTGTAGGACATAGAAAAATCAACCTTGAATAACCAGGAAACTCCCTTTTCTTAGCCTACAGAATGCTGTTATGCAGGCTTCAGTGGGGATTGTGGGGGGACATCAACATTCTTACCCAGTGCTGGACTTTGCACACTACAACGCTATACAATACTAGCTTGCCAGGCAAGACGTGTCCCCTGGTACAGCAGTGACGTGAGTGTTAGGGTATTTACTAACCTCTTTCTGATTGGCTATGAGACCTGCTTCACAGGAGGGATTTCACGCCTAATGCTATAACCCTAGTCAAAAGCCTGTGACTGAGGGGATCACAGACACTAAGTTCAGTGAGCAGAAAACTATGATTGTTTTAAATAATGGTTACGCTGTCAAACTGCCTTCTAAATACTTATATTTATACCCATGGATTTGTGTTTGTCTCAGCTTTGGTCAGAGAAACTTCTCACAATGGGTAGGCTTTAAGGCAGAGACTCATAACTGGTCCAAGGGCTGTGGATGAATCACTACAGCAACCTCCCCACACCTCAGGCTCAGGGACGTTGCAAAGGAGAGGAAGGAGGACATAGAAGAGGTGGTGGGTGTGGAGGAGTGTTGTGAAATGCTCTGGACACAAAGTGTCAATTCACTGCAAATGTGGCTACTTCACAAGGTCTATCTAAGATCAAGCCAGCCCTAGGTCCAGCTTAGCGGGGAGCTACTGACAGTTGCTGGCTGCTGAAGAAGAGACAGTCACTCTCCTTTAGAGATTGGTGACTGGTAGGCTGCACAGCTCAGCAGGCAGCTCCACACCTGTGCTTGTCTGGGCGTTACCTACTGCAGTCGGGCTTACTAATAGCAAAGAGAGGGAGGTCTGATGTCCCAATGGTTAGGAGCACTTACTGCTTTTGCAGATGGCCCTGGTGGGGGCACTGGGGGTGGGGGTGGGGGAGGTACTAGAGAGTAGATATAATCAAAAGACATTGTATAAATATATGAAATTTTCAAATAAATAAAATATTATTTTTAAAAAGCAAAGGAATAGTTGCATACCCTGCTACCATCTGCTAGACCATATGTCTGCATATGTGGGCAGGAGTCCCTGTACAAAGTGGACAAGAAGTCTGCTTCTACTCCCAGGTATGAGACTACATCCTGAGGTGCTGGGAAAAGAGTTCTCTTGTGGATAGGCTCAGCAGATAAAAGCACTCGCTGACTGTTGGTATCAGGATCAGCTTCGAACCCAGTAACATCACACCTAGGCAACAGAGACCAGCACATCTGCAGCTATGGCAACCGACACACATTCCCAGAATCCACTTGACTCACTTCCCATCTTTACCTGCAAGTGGAGTGGCTACATCACTATCTAAATAAAAGGCAGACTCCTCTCTCCCCCTCTCCCCCCTCCCCTCCCCGTCTCCCCTGTCCCCCTGTCCCCCTGTCCCTCTCTCCTTTCCTCTATCTATGTCTGTCTCTCTTTCTCTCTTGCCCTCCTCTTCTTCGCTGTCACCTCTGCCCTTTTCCCCCACAGTTAACCTCTGTCATGTGGAACTGCTTTGGCCTGGTGTGGACTGTCCTGACACAAACCATGCTTCTAACACAGCACTGACAAGCTTGACACCTTGGGTTTTATTCCTAGGCCCATATGGTGAAAGAAGTACTATGATTTCCACAAATTCTTCACTTACTTTCTGGCGTGGGCACACGCACGCACACACACGCATACACACACACACACACACACACACACACACACAAATAAAAGAGACTGTTTCAGAGGCCTCTGCAATGGGTCTGTACAAATCCCCCAGGTACGCAGAGCAGTGGAAGCTGGGTAGGTACATTTTGCCTTTGGAGAAGAAAGCAAGACGTTTTTTTGGTTTTGTTTGTTTGTTTGTTTGTTTGTTTTACATATGATCACTCTAAGGCAAGTGGCCTAGCACTTCCACTATAGCTCAAGCTGAGTCGAGGTTTGGTCTCTTGCAATGTTATTACTGCAATGTTAAATATTGGCCCCCAAGGTCTGGTTGCCCCAAGAGACTGGATGAGAAAGTCTTCACCCATACCAAGTGATGCTATGTAACCTTGCTCCTTATACTAGTTGAATAAAGATGCCTACAACCTATAGCTGGGCAGAAGAGAGGTAGGCAGAGTTTCAGTTCCCAGGCAGGGGGTCTGAGGCAGGACCATGAGGAAGACAAGGGAGAAGGTGGAGAGAAGAGAAGTTGTCCTCGGATAAGTGAGTCATGAAAACATGGTTATGGGGAGCTGGCCAATTGGAGTTAAGAGAAGCCCAGCTGTAACATGACAAGTTATAAATCAGGATTATTGATAGGGAAGTAGACATAATAGCATAGAGGGTAGATATCTGCCCAGTTCTAGTGCTTTAAAAGCTTATTATAAGTATAAAGGTTTTATGTTTTTCATCTGGGAACTGAATGACCAAAGGTAGGGTAGAAGCCCTAATTGAGATTAAATAATCACTACAACACCACTGTTTCCTAGAGAAGCAGGTAAGCTAGCTGATTCTACAATGCTGTCAGTGTGCACGGCCCTCACAAGGCCACAAGTCAGATACAGCTCATTGCTCCTCTCTTCCCCTTTCCTCCCAAGCTCCCTCCCTCCCAGGCTGAGGCCTTGTCAGAGTTACTAGTCTCTGCTTTCAAGACTCGCCAGACAAGACTGTGCTTTCTAGCCTTGCTCCTGCCACAGAGGCACCAGCATGGGCCCTTGGCATGGAGGTGCAGAAAGGCAGGCAGCATGGGGGAATGACTCAGCTCAGGCCCTGTGAGAGCCTGAGTCAGAGCAACAGCTCTCTGGGCTGTGCGCTTTCTCAATTAGCTAAAGCTGTCTCCCTCGGGCTGCCTGCTCGATTGATTTAGCCCGTGCCAGCGGAGTCAGTCTATGAGGCTACAGCTTATCCTTTGTGTTTGTCTTATCAACAAATGCTTGGATGTCAGACTATTTGCAGAAGTAATTTTTTCCTCTTACCTTCAAAAACATTTAGATTCCCCCTGGATTTTTCTATTGAAAAAGCTACTGTTGAAAAATGTTAAGAAAATGTCTTCAGTGTTGGGCAACTGTCTTACTGTGTCTTCTGTTGCTGTAACAGTGTCTGCTGCTGAGAAACCTATGAGGAACAGAGATTTATTTCCCATTGTTCTGGTGGCTGAGGAGTCTCAGAGCCTGTCAGTGGACTGCGGGGAGGACCTTCCTTAGTGCCACAGTATGGTAGAGGATGTCATGGTGAGGAAGCAGGCAAGGCTCACGATTTACCAGAAATTCCATTCTGAGATAAGCAACCTCACAGTTTTAAGCCGCTCAGGGTCCTACTTCTAACATTTCAGCTTAGTGGTTGGGGGAAGGGAAGGAAGCATTCAAACACTGGAGCAATTTGTCCTTTTCAGCTCTGATTGGCCACTTAATGGACAGCTGCTGCCTTCCTGGGTTTCCCTCTCTTGTAATTTACCTATTTGTGTGTTTGTAGGTGCAACAAAGAGTGGCCCCAAGCTGAAAGCTCAGATTTGAGTTTGAGGCTTTTCTTCTTTATTCAGGTCACAAGAGTCTTTGATCCTTTATGTATGGTCTCTGTAAGATCTAGAATGAACCTTACATCCTTCTAGTTCAAGATCTGTTTGCCAGAAACAAGTTCTTTCTTTTCACTTCTGTGTCTGTGCCTCTAGGACAGAGGTGGCCTGAGGCCAACCCTCTGTTTCTGTTGGTGGAGTCAGAGATCCCTGCCTCGGCTCCAAGTGAGACTCTTTAACACTCAGGAAGACATTGAGCAAGCTACAGTGTTTGCTTTGCAGAACACTAAAGGAAGCAGTGCAGGACAAATATGGGATTGTTGTCTAACCATGCCGTTTCAGGGGTATGATGAGGGAGGGTCTTCTGGGGTGGTGTCAGCATTAGGGAACGCAACCGAGGGATGGTAGCTGCGTGGTTGTGAAGATGGCAGGAATTCATCAACACAGCTACAAGCAAATAGCAAAGCCCCTTGCTGTCTGTCCCCTTCCTGCCCATACCCTTTTCACCTAAGTTCTCTGGACTCCTTAGCCCAACCTGCTCCAGAGAAGCTGCTGTGCTTTCTGTGACCCCAGGGCCTATTGGATACTGTCTACCCTGTAAGTCTATAGCAGCTCATCTGTGTGACTATATATATGAGCACCGTGTCTTCAAAGCTCTTACTTAGATCCACACAATCCAGTCAGCTTCTCTAATGAAGTCCTCCAGTCACTTTATTCCTTTCTACTCATAATGTAAGCTTTCAGAGTGTGATGCTAATGACCTACATAAATTATACTGACATAGAATATGATTTGGCCCTCTATAGGTAAAAACAATACAAAGAAACGTTTCAGGATTCTCCCCTTGGACTTCTCTAAAGACAGGAAATGGTATTGTTCATGGCCTTGACTGTTGAAGTCAGCTCAGAGGTGTTCACCTGCTTTAGCCAGTGCCCTAACTGTCTCCACTGCTGCTGTGTCAATGTGGCTTGTCACAACTATGTAAAGACTTGGTTCTTTAGGTGAATCAAGTGTTGCTTAGTGGTATGTACGCTTGGATGGGTAGAGTATAGAATGCTTAAAGGCTACTGAAGAGCTTTCTATTTTAATACTGTAAGAATGAGCCCACTTTTGTGTTTCAGTAGAAGAATGGCTGAGGGAGGTTGGGGAGATGGATCAGTGGGCAAGAGCATTCACTGTGCAAAGGACCCAAGTTTGAATCTCCAGCATCCACATAAAAGCCATGAGTATCTGTAGCTCCAGTGTTGAGGGGTGGAGATGGGAGGATCCCAGGACCTTGCTGGCCAACCAGCCTCGACAAAACAGCCAGCTTCAGGTTCAGTGAGAGACCTTGTCTCAGGGGAATAAGGTGGAAAGAGAGAGTAAGACATTGTCCTTTTTCTGGCCTCTCATGCATGCACACATGCACATATACATGCATAGATCTCTCTTTCTCTCTCTTTCTCTCTCTCTCTCTCTCTCTCTCTCTCTCACACACACACACACACACACACACAAACACACACACACAGAGTGAAGAAAGAATAGATAATAATAGTCTTATACTTGTGTCGCCTGGTAGGCTTCACGTGCTGCTTGATTGAGCCCTCAGACCTGCTGTAGCCTTGCTTTTGCTCAGTCCATGTCCTCACAGCTCAAGAGCAGCAGTGTCACGGGGTCCTGGAGCTTACACCTCTGACTCCTGAGGAGGCTTCTTCATTTGCATGCTTCTGTGATCTGCCTCATCACAGAGCTCAATTCACTTCAAAGATACTTGGACAAATGACTAGTGTTTCTGTAGTAATGATGTATTGATGAAATCTGCTGTGTTACTCCTTTATTATGATAAAAAACCATAAAAGCCAATAGCTTAAAAAAATCAAAGAAGAAAGTTTAAAATTCTAGATGACATTTCTTAAACTTTTCTTTCAAAATCTTTTATCCCTAGAATGGACGATAACAAATAGAGGTTAGTCATATAGATTTAAGCCAGCATTTTGGCAGTGATGTGAAATTACTGGACTCCTGTCTTTCCATGGAGTTTAAAAAGAAGTGGTATCCCAAGCTCAAAACCATGTGAAGCAAATAGTCGCTATGTGAATTATGGAGCATTAGGTAATTCTCTGGGCATATTCTGCTTCACCCTTAAAAGTTAATCTCCAAGCTATGTGCTGTAATAATAGATCTGATTGAAAAAGTATTTCTGGCACTAATGCATAATGCATAAAATATGTGCATGCAATCTGAAGGTTGAAAAATAGATCATTCTTTAGGGTAAAAGAATGATATGAAAGTTCCTGCCTCTGTGGGGAGAGGAGCTTTAGTCTCTCTGGGCTGAGCTGAAGATTGGTAGCTGAACCGTTCCATGAAATATGAATGCTTACTGTGGCAACCCATGTCCTACTTCATGGTGAGGAGTGGCTTCTTAGAGAAACACACTCACCACATGAAGTCGTGTTACACGCTGACTAGAAATTGAGGTTGAAGGGCCCCTTCCCTATTGGTTACTAAACTGGACTTTAACCTATAAGAAAGGGCTGAGATGATAAACAAAGCTTGGTATCTATGGTAACGTACATAAGAAGGTAATTACTTTTCTTTACATTTTCAAATTTCAGAGTTTAATAGCATAGTATATGCATTGCCTCAGGCCCACAGTTCCTGCAGTTCGTTATTAAGAATCAGAAAATGCCCTCTCTACCAGTCATTATTACTAATAAAATGCAACTTACAGGCCCTATGAACAAAAGTTTCAGTGTCTGTAGGAGGCAGGAAGGCATATTTGACTATTAGGGGCTTGGCATAAACAGCAAGGACTCTGGAACACTTGGCCTAGGCATTCGTCCTGAGAGCCGTGTTCATCAGGAAGCTCTTTCACTAATGGTTAATTAGACTCAAGAAATAGCTCTGTTCCTTCAGGTGAGCAGACCAGAAGAAAGACCTAAAACTATGTCCTCATAAGAGCACCTCAGCTCTGTAGGAATTTTGCAGGAGCAAGAGTTGTAGGTGAGCTCAGCACCTGGTAATTAATTCTAGCTCACTGAAGAGCAGGGTTTCTTAGCCTGTGGGTCTTGACCCCATCGGATCCCATATCAGACATTTACATTATGATTCACAACTAGCAAAATTACAGTTATGAAGTAGCAACAAGATAATTTTCTGCTGGGGAGGGGTCAGTAGAACAAGAAGACTGTATTAAAGTCTCGGTGTTAAGAAGGTTGAGAACCACTGCTATAGGCTTGCTCTCTGATATACCAATTTGGAAATCTGGGCTTGTATTGTTTTTTTCCCCCTGAGAAAGACAACAAATTGGATGATTATGTTGGCACAGAGAGGAAATATATTTACAAATCTATCTAAGATTCTATAGCTGCAGAGCATTGATAGTGTTCATTTAATATCAACAGAAAATTCAGCCCAGGTGAAACTAAAACCTTTTCTCTGGCTATAAAGATCTCTTTCCCAGCCCTGGTAAAACTGCATGGCTGACACCAGACAGGTGTAACCTCTTGGTTTCACCTGCCTGCCTTGATAACTCTGTCCCCAGATGACTTGTGTGAATGACAGACAAAATCTGTACTGAAAACTAGAGCTAATTTAGGAAGCTCTAAATTTAGACTGGCTTTTCCTTCCAAAAGAGAATTTGTTTGTAAATCAGATTTTGGAAAGGAAAGCAAACATTTTCCCATAGAAACACTGCAATGCAGCTGTGTAACTTTAACCGCCACAACCAAACTCTGTGTGGGCAAAGACATGTTGGTCGGGAGTAGTTCTTTGCCATTGTTCAGCTGCTGTTATGTTCTGGACACACCTCTGTGGGACCATCAGCAGCTGGACCACAATATGCAATGGTTTCCTAGGAAAATAGTCAACACTTGTTCCTAATGGGAAGAACTACCCAGTTGCTAAAGCCTAATGGCAAAGCGGAACTCCCTTGATGGTTCTGTTGCTGCCACCCAGAAGCATCAGTGGCCGGCTGTTTCTATGAAAGGACGTTCCTAAATCTGGTGTTTGTACGTTGGGAACTACCAGCACCTAGTTTAGAAAGTATGACAACTTGTGTAGGCTAAAGATGAACTCTATGAAGTTTAGAGCAGGAAGTTGAATAAGACAACATAAATAATAGAGCAAAATTAGACCACAGAATTACACAAAGACCCTGGGACTGAGTGCAGGGCTGTTAGTAAGACCAGTCTTTCCAGCCACGAGGCAAGACAGTGAAGACATATCTTGAAGGGAAAAAGTAAAGGAATTCAGCCGCAGGCAAGGGCATTATGAAGCTTGTATGGGCCACAACCTGACTACTTAACAACCCTTCCCTCTCCATATTCCTCTCTCCTCTCCCCTCTCCTCTCCTTCCTTCCTTCCCTTTCCCCTCCCCTCCCCTTCAGCGTCTCTTCTTATTCTCTCCTCTTCCTTCTGTCTTTCCTCTCTCCTCTCTAGTCTCACCTTTTTCCTACCCAAAGCAAGCAGTGGGTAGATCTCTTCCATACGCAACGCATCCAGTCCAGTCTGCCCAGCGGCAGTCAGGGGAGAGGGCTTCCGCCCAGATAAGGATTGACTTAGAGTAAGATAGGAGGGGTGGAGGAAGGGGTCATAAGAATGAGAAAAGACAGAAATTTTCAAGGGGGTTTTAGGTCAGAAATCCTTTGGGCAGAGAGGAACAGTATATGTTTTCAGCAGTCCAGGGGGAAGGCAGAGCCTCGCTAGGAACAATGCATGTGAGGGTGCTTAGATTCTTTCAGAAACAGGAGAAAGTGAAACTGTCCATAAGATCAACTTTCCAGAGATTTTCAGGAAAGAGATGGTAAGTTTCCAAGCAGGAACAGTAATGAGCAGTCTGATCAAGGACTCTCCAATCCATCATCAAACTGGGAGTCTGTCCCAATGCTCGGACGTCCTGGTCCAGCGGGATCCCCACCACATTGTAAAAATGGCCCTCTTGCCAAAAGCAATCTATAGAGTCAATGCAATCCCCATCAAAATTCCAACTCAATTCTTCAACGAATTAGAAAGAGCAATATGCAAATTCATCTGGAATAACAAAAAACCTAGGATAGCAAAAACTCTTCTCAAGGATAAAAGAACCTCTGGTGGAATCACCATGCCTGACCTAAAGCTTTACTACAGAGCAATTGTGATAAAAACTGCATGGTACTGGTATAGCGACAGACAAGTAGACCAATGGAATAGAATTGAAGACCCAGAAATGAACCCACACACCTATGGTCACTTGATCTTTGACAAGGGAGCTAAAACCATCCAGTGGAAAAAAGACTGCATTTTCAACAAATGGTGCTGGCACAACTGGTTGTTATCATGTAGAAAAATGAGAATTGATCCATTCCTATCTCCTTGTACTAAAGTCAAATCTAAGTGGATCAAGGAACTCCACATAAAACCAGAGACAGTGAAACTTATAGAGGAGAAAGTGGGGAAAAGCCTCAAAGATATGGGCACAGGAAAAAAATTCCTGAATAGAACAGCAATGGCTTGTGCTGTAAGATCGAGAATTGACAAATGGGACCTCATGAAACTGCAAAGCTTCTGTAAGGCAAAAGACACTGTCAATAAAACAAAAAAGCCACGAACAGATTGGGAAAGGATCTTTACCTATCCCAAATCGGATAGGGGACTAATATCCAATATATATAAAGAACTCAAGAAGGTGGACTCCAGAAAATCAAATAACCCCATTAAAAATGGGGCACAGAGCTAAACAAAGAATTCTCAGCTGAGGAATACTGAATGGCTGAGAAGCACCTGAAAATATGTTCAGCATCCTTAATCATCAGGGAAATGCAAATCAAAACAACCCTGAGATTCCACCTCACACCAGTCAGAATGACTAAGATCAAAAATTCAGGTGACAGCAGATGCTGGTGAGGATGTGGAAAAAGAGGAACACTCCTCCATTGTTGGTGGGATTGCAAGCTTGTACAACCACTCTGGAAATCAGTCTGGCGGTTCCTCAGAAAATTGGACATAGTATTACCGGAGGATCCAGCAATACCTCTCCTGGGCATATATCCAGAAGATGCCCCAATGGTAAGAAGGACACAAGCTCCACTATGTTCATAGCAGCCTTATTTATAATAGTCAGAAGCTGGAAAGAACCCAGATGCCCCTCAACAGAGGAATGGATACAAAAAATGTGGTACATTTACACAATGGAGTACTACTTAGCTATTAAAAAGAATGAATTTATGAAATTCCTAGGCAAATGGTTGGATCTGGAAGGCATCATCCTGAGTGAGGTAACCCAATCACAAAAGAACTCAAATGATATGTTCTCACTGATAAGTGGATATTAGCCCAGAAACTTAGAATACCCAAGATATAAGATACAATTTGAGAAACACATGAAACTCAAGAAGAACGAAGACCAAAGTGTGGACACTTTGCCCCTTCTTAGAATTGGGAACAAAACACCCATGGAAGGAGTTACAGAGTCAAAGTTTGGAGCTGAGACGAAAGGATGGACCATCTAGAGACTGCCATATCCGGGGATCCATCCCATAATCAGCCTCCAAACGCTGACACCATTGCATACACTAGCAAGATTTTGCTGAAAGGACCCTGATATAGCTGTCTCTTGTGAGACTATGCCGGGGCCTAGCAAACACAGAAGTGAATGCTCACAGTCAGCTATTGGATGGATCACAGGACCCCCATTGGAGGAGCTAGAGAAAGTACCCAAGGAGCTTAAGGGAACTGCAACCCTATAGGTGGAACAACAATATGAACTAACCAGTACTCCGGAGCTCTTGTCTCTAGCTGCATATGTATCAGAAGATGGCCTAGTCGGCCATCATTGGAAAGAGAGGCCCATTGGTCATGCAAACTTTATATGCCCCAGTACAGGGGAATGCCAGGGCCAAAAAGTGGGAGTGGGTGGGTAGTGGAGTCGGGGGAAGGTATGGGGGACTTTTGGGATAGCATTGGAAATGTAAATGAGGAAAATACCTAATAAAAATATTAAAAAAGAAAAAAAATTTAAAAAAAAAGAAGTTTCCTTGGAGAGGCAGGCGGGTTTCTGAGTTCGGACCAGCCTGGTCTACAGAGTGAGTTCCAGGATAGCCAGGGCTATACAGAGAAATCCTGTCTCAAAAATCAAACAAATAAACAAACAAAAAGACGTTTCCCTGGAGTGTATTCCTGTATTCCAACACTTAGGAGGCAGAGGCCATCTTATCCCTGAGTTCAAGGCCAGTCTAGTTTACTAAGTGAATTCTAGTACAGCCAGGGCAATACAGAGAAACCCTATCTAGAAGAAGAAAAAGAAGGAGAAGGAGGAGGGGGAGGGGGAGGGGGGAGGGGGGAGGGGGGAGGGGGGGAGGGGGAGGGGAGGGGAGGAGAGGAGAAGTTGTTTTCATTGTCTCCCAACAGTGGGAGTGTTGAGGGTGTCTCACTTTTTCACCTGAGACCCCTTTCCTCCCACTGGGTTGCCTTGTGCAGAAATGATCAGAGGCTTTGTGCCTAGTTTCACTGTAACTTTTTGTGCCATGTACAGTTGCGACCCCTGGGAGTCCTCCAATTTGTTTGTTTGTTTGCTTGTTTGTATTTTGTTTTTGTTTTTTTTGTTTTGTTTTGTTTTGTTTTTGGAAGGAAAACAGAAGAGGAGTTGACCTAGGGGAAAAGGGACGGATGGAGAGGGACTGGGAGGGATTAAGTATGTGAGAGAAATATAAATAAATAAATAAATAAATAAATAAGTCTCCCTTGACTTTTCACTAGCATTGAGCTTAGATTCCATGAATGGAGAGACTTAAACACAGAGAAAATAATATATCCTGGGCTGCTCCCCATTGACCTTAGTTCCACATCCCACGAACCAGGCTAAGCAATTTCCCCCTAATAACTTCCATTCCATGTGAGTCTCCACAGTCGACTCAGAGAGAAATATAAATAAATAAATTCACTACTGATCCACATGAGCCCCTACAGTGAGTTGGGCCGAATCCCCTTTATCTCTGGGGATTGCAGAAAAGCAGAAGAAAGTCCTGTGATGCTCTGGTCCGCAAGGCCAAAGCAACCTGGGAAACTGCAGTATGGGGTCAAGAGTAAATGTTGTTGCTAGCTCTATGGTTTCTTTCAGTCATTTCAATGTGACCTCTTGATCCACAAGCCCCTGTAGATAATGCAAAAGATGAACAAGTGAGCTCTTCACCAATACAGCTTTCTGTGCAGAATCTAGCTGAAAGCTGCATTCGGCTCGCCAGGCTTCATATTGCCAGCTTGCCTTTGATCTAGTCCAGCTTCCTTATTTTACACAGATAAGGACAAAGAACCCTGGAGATCTCCCAGAGTTGCTAGCTGGCCAGGGTGAAGCCAGATTCCCCGACAGAATCAGGACGAAACCCAGCTTTCTTCCCACCATGCCACACTGGCTCCATCTCATTTTGTAAAGATTCCTTTGCCCTGTCTGTGATGTGGATGAGTCAGAAAATAAGACATGAAGAAAGATGTGAGGAAAGTATGATTGTGCATTATTCAGATGGTCTACATGAGGGATGAAACAGCAGTTTTATATGAAACCACCACTATTCATTTACTCTCAACCATTGTTATGCTTCAAAGGAGCAAAAATTGAGATTATTACACCAATCACATTGTAAGTTTCATTTGGATAAAGCAAACGAAGAAGGAAAGGGCTCTAAATTCACCAAAGAACTGTTAACTTCCAAACTCAAGTTTTTAGCATGGGACCCTGGAGCGAGTAGCTTCATCAGGCTCATGCAGAATGCTCTGTGTCCATTTGTCATCAAGATAGAATACATAGTTCATAATATTCCCAAAGGAATTTGTGATCTTCAAAGCCTTGATTGACTGTGAGATATCTCATTTATACCCATGCTGCCTGAGGAGAGGGAAATGAAGAGGCTCCAAGGGATGAAGTCCCTTCCTCATTTGGTTTTCTGAGGTTTGTCTCCAGGGGTTAGTCAGTAAGTCACCAAAAGCCACCGACAGGGAATAAAAGACTCATGACTTGTCTGACAAAGGTGCACAAGCAAAGCCCGTGGGTGAGCTCAGCATTACATGCGAGGAGTGAGAGAAGGCCTGAGTCAAAGTCAGCCACCAGGGCGGGGAGAGTGTGGGTTTGGCATCTGGAAACTCACTGACCTATTGCTACCATCACAGAAAGAAAAACACTTAGACAAAGGAAATGGGCAAAAGGCCTGTAGTTGTGACTGCTCTTTGAATACAAAGCTGAATGCAGAAGGAAGGAATGGAAACTCCCACGTGCCGGAAGCAAAGAGTGAACTCAAATAAGAGTGGGCAGCTTGCACTGTTGCCACAATGGCCCAAGAAGCAGACACCTAGACTTTTAGTTCCCACGCACAGATAAAAATCCCAGCCCCCAGTCTCCTGCAGTGAGGAGTGGGTGATCACAACCTAAAGCCCAAACACTTATAGGGCTACTGGCCCATGAGAAGGGATCTGGATGCCTCTTTCTGACAGGCCTGATAGGGGTTAAAGAAAGTGCTGCGGCCCAGGTGCCTAGGAAGAAGAAATGAAGCCTAGTTTCCTGCTGCCTCTCCTAGAGGACCTCTGCTTTCCCGCTTCTCCCAGTCCTGACTTGCCTTTGCCCTGAAAACTTATTTTTCACAGTCAAGTAGGATCTCCTCAGAAGGGGACCCCTCCCCTATCATGACCTTATTGGATACTGTACTTGAGGATCTATGGAGTCTGAGAACTCTGTGATGTGCAGGTGAGTATTAGGGTAACCTTCTTTGCTACTGGGGTCTTAGAAAAACTAAATATGAAGGTGAGGAATTAATTTCACAAGCCTCTTACTCTAAAGACCCTAGAGAACTATAGGTTTTAGAATTCTGCAGAGATTTAGGTGGTGCACGCTAAAGGCCAAGAGAAACGATGCCATTAACTCAAATGGTGTGACTGCAACGTGACAGACAGGACTCTCACTGGCTTCAGAGGGATCCAGCCCCCAGAAGATGCTGAAACACACTCAGTCTCCTTCACCTGTCCAACGCACATACCATCTAAAGCTTAATCAGCATGATGTGCCAGCTGTGGGACAAGGTAAGGACCTTCCTTTTCTTAAATGGAATGACTAGAATCACCCAACTATCTGCATTAAACGCAATACCTCTTAATAAAGTGACCTTCCTTTCTGTAAGTGTGCAGTCCGTCCTCACATGAATGACTAGATGGTCCCTGGGTGGACGCTCAAAGGTTAGCACTAGTTCAGGAGGGAAAGCAGAGCTATCACTCTCCACCGGAAGCTACAATTCTGACTCTGGGTACTCGAACAGACCTTTAGTAAATGGCACCCCAAGATCAAAATTGCTGTCAAGGAAGGTTTTTTTATTAATATAATAATACAAAATTAAAGATTAAAGAATATCCTCCTCCAAAGGAGCTATTTCCAGCAAAGGATCTGTGAATATAATGGTTCGGGGTTTTGCTCTTGGGATGAAAGTCATAGCTGTTCAACTTTCTCTTCATGGTCTTGCAAGAGAAGAGCAGATAGCATCTGGGTACGGTCCATAGTTTTGATGCGCACATATAACACACGCTTTGAGGCCTCCCTGAAGCCTGGACTATTTAGAGGGGCTGAAGGAGTACAGTTCCCTCTTTTTTTTTTTTTCTTTTCTTTTTCTTTTTAATTAAGGAGACAAAGTCATGGTTGTAACAAGAGCTGACTCCCAGCTCATTCAGTTGTGTGACTTCAGGCATATTACTTATATCAATGCTCTGCTCTCCTCTTCTATACAATGAAGAGAACAAGAGGCACTTCTGCTGTGTTACTGAGGATAGATATCGAGCTATGAACACCTTATCTTGTAATAAACTCAAGTTTAGCTAAGGGAAATTCCCCTATCTGTGGAACCAGCACCCATTATTAAACACCGAAGACAAGAATCCCTGCTAAATTCCTGATTTAAAACATCCTTTTAAGGCTCTGTGACTGCTTGGAAAGTATTATCATTCTTGGGCACTTGTAATCAAAAGAATGTACTTTGAAGAAATAAGAGCAAGGGGCTGGGGGATGTGGCTCTGGGGGAAAGCTCTTGCCTGGCTTGTGCAAAGCACAGGGCCTCAATCCCCAGCACTTCAACAAGCAGAAGACAAGAAGCGGGATTTGAGTAGGCGAGGGTTCCAGAGTATCAGGCTCTTGCGTCTATCCTGGCTGGATTCAGGCTGCCCAGATGCATCAAGGTATGATTAGTCCCTGGCTCGGAGTCACTGGAAAGTTTCAGAAAATGACTCATGCAAAAGTGACTTGCCCAGCACTTGGCTTCAGTTAAGAAGTCGAGATGTGTTAGCCTTGTATGCTTGGGAAGCTCTCGCACACAGTGCACACAGTGTCCTGCTTCAAGCTCAGTCTGACTCACCGCTGGGTGCTTTTGCCCAGATGAACAAGCAGGAGCAGTTAGTTAACGGGGGGGGGGGGGGGGAGCTGTCAATCTGTGCGGGAGCCTGAGCGGGCCCTGCCTGTGGACCTCCAGGGCCCCACAGTCTCTGCAGCAGCCCACTCTGCTTCTCACACCCTGGCATTCTGAGCGCATGAGAACCTCAAGACCTGCCTGTAAGACTTGGCCATCTTAGAGTATTTCAGGACTTGCGCGGCTCCCAGAATCCCCCAGGAGGTGCTTTCTTTGCTGCTTAGCTTTAGTGCTTCCTGGGGAGGGAGTTCTGTAAAAGGGTTCCTGATGCAAACGAGCGAGCGTCAGCCCTCCAAACTCCCTCCTCTGCAAGCTCTCCCTAGGACCTAGAGAGAGATCTATCCCTACACAGTCTGTGTGCCCATGCTTGTGCGTGTGCCAGTGCATTTGTGGCGATCAGAGGACAAGCATGGTTGTCAGGTCAGTTCTTATCCGAGACAGGGTCTCTTTTGTTGCTTTCCGCTGTGCATACCACATGGCCGGCTAGCTTCTGGGGATTCTGTATCTATCTTCCTGTAGCTCTGGGATTCTGGGTACCTGTGCTACTGTGTCTGCTTTTACAGGGGCTTTGGGGATTTGAATTTGGGTCCTCATGCTTACACGCCAAACACTTTCCTCATCGAGCCACCTCCCCATGTCCCCGAATAATATGTTTTCAGATACACCTATCCGTGATCCAGCCAGAGCTCCACAGAGCACTCACTCTACAGCACTGTTTATTCGGGCCTTAACTAGAGGCCCTTCCCTTCCCTTTTCTTACTTGATTCTAATCTCTGGAATTCATTACTTCCTGTTTATTGCTGCCATGACCTATAACCCACCACTTCTCAATGTTATGAAATTGAGCAGTATGACCCAGGAACCTGGCTTTCTTGTGTTCTAAAACAATAAATAAATAAATAACAATAAAAACCTGAATATATGGTTGGGAGGTCTGTAAAATGTCTATAATATTTAATTTGCCCTTGGCTCTCAGAATTTCTGAGGGAACTGCTGAGGAAGTCAAGGTTTCGATTACAGATACGGCTGGGTCAGCTTTGGGAGCAGCCCGGTGATGGTGCAGGCCCTGAACAGTTGATATAGAATTTTCTTATCCATATGAATGTATCAAACTCTGTGAAGTAGGAGGTAGATGAGAAACTGTCCCCTCTTAGTGATTAAGTCACTTGCCTGAGCTCACAGAGCCCAGTGAGATTTCTGACATTGGGCCCAGGTTTGAGTGCCCTGCAGAGAGTGGAAAATGCAGGTAACTACAGGTCCTGACATCCTGGGAGAGCTTCGGCAAGCATCCAGGCAAATCACTGGAACACCTGGCAAGATTTGGGTATTCAGAGGAGTGTTGCCCAGAGAGGAAGGAGGGCGCTGGAGACATTACCCCACTAATGATGTCGCCTCAATTTGGGAAAGTATATTCACAATGCTCTTTTTTGGTTTTGCGAGACAGGGTTTCTGTGTAGCCCTGGCTGTCCTGGAACTCACTCTGTAGACCAGGCTGGCCTCGAACTCAGAAATCCGCCTGCCTCTGCCTCCCAAGTGCTGGGATTAAAGGCATGGGCCACCACGCCCGGCTTATTCACAATGCTCTTAATTGGTCCTGAGCAACTTGGGATTTAAAAGTAAGGTTGTAGCTTCATTTGCAAGGGCAGCCAAATTATTGGTGTGATGCATGCTTGTAGTTCTAGAACTTAAGAGGCAGAGGCAGGAGGATCATGAATTTGGCCAGCCTGAGCAACATGGAAAGTTTCTGCCAGAAAGTGGGGAAATAGAATAGGTGGGAATGGGGGAGCTTGGAGAGGACAGGGTGTCTGGTACTGACCACCCTGTCCCTGTTCACCAGGCACTCCCGGGCCTGTTGTACCCCTCACCCTGGGGTTCTGCCCCACACTCGAGTTCTCAACACTCCTTGGGCAACATTCATTTACTTTCTTGCCAAGTGAACTCTCTGACATCAGAGAATACACCTTTACTGCCTGCAAAGGTGTTTTACTAACTTGAATTCATGGCTCTGGGGACCAGTTAGAACATAAGCTCACTGTGAGCCAAACAGCACAGATGCAGCTGTGGAGCAAGCGGCTGGATCATTAAAAGCCTGGACGGAAGGTTAGAAGTGGAGAGCCAGCCCAGTCTCTAGCTGCAGGCATAAACCTCCCCAGGTGAACATCTAGGGAACTGAAAGCATCTCTAGGGCAGGCCTCGGTCTGCTGGGCTTGGAGACCTGTTCTTTCTTGGCTGCTTTTGGCTGCAGATTCTGCTGGGCCTGAGAAACAGCTGGGAAGAAAGGAGTGCAGGTCAGAGGTCACCTCCTCAGCAGGAATTAACAGGTTGCTTCTGAGCTTTTGAATGATATTCCGAATGCCTCCCTCCCCTATCTTCCACTCTTGCTCTCTGTAGCTTTTGCTCACAGAGATCCTGGGAAGCAGATCTAGTCCTCTCCAAGCTAACCCCAGGCCTCCATGTTGCCTAGCAGAAGCCTCTCAAGTCTTAAATGGTAGTCTCGAAAGACCCCACAAGATTTCCTTCTTCTTGGCTTTCTCTTCTATCACCTTTTTCCAGCCACACAGGCCTTTGGCTGCTCCCCCCACTACCCCCCCCCCCCCAGCTAGCCCTCTAGGTCTGATACTCAACCTTCTACTGAGATATTCCATGGGTCCTGAGCTCTCTGGGATCTTGAGTCAGATCCCCTTCTTAACACAACACATACATGTATTTATTTGCTTTGCTGCATTCATTGTTGTCTTCCCCTTGGGGACTGGGACATCCCTGTCTTGCTCACTGATGTATTCTCAGTGCACCCAGGGTGTCTGGCACCTGTTCTGAGAAAATAGGGGATTCAGAGGGTAGGCGGGTTCAGAGGAATAACCTGAGTTCCTGAGCTTGGGTGCTTTGAGGAGTCCAATGACCCCTTCATGTTCAGTGTCCAGGCCCCTTCATGTTCAATGTCTAGGCTTCTGGAAGAGAGGAAGGGAGTCTAGCTCCAGTCATACCAGCTGAGAGAACTCCTCTTTAGTAAACCTTAGGCAGAAATCACACTAAGGCTGCCACCTGGGACTTGCTAACACATGGCTCCAGGGCAGGCAGTTACCAGAACTAGCAGTGAGGACCCTACTAAATCCCTCTGCTACTCAGGACAAGGGACTTCCCACCTTAGCACCCCTGGTCAGCCAGGCTCTAGCAAACCCAGCAAATCATTTCAGGCTGAGTCTTTATAGCTAGCCAGGGAAAAGTCAGGCCAGACACAGCAAAGGAAAAATATGAGAACCATTGTTTACAAGTTAATAGTTCAAAATGGCAAGATCAGAACCTTAAAGCCAGTGCAGGCCCTACACGGTGACAGCACAAGCCACGCACTCCTGAAGCCAGCTCGAATGGAGCATGATAATGGTATTTCACAGATGTTCCTGCCAGGCAGTCATCTATATCAGATACAGGTCACTTCTGTTCAAGGTGGGTGGCTGTCTGAGAAGCTCTCAGGCAGAATGGGAAATGACCCCATGAAGAACAAGAAGGCATGTATGATGGTACTCACCGTAACTCCAACACTCAGAGGCAGCGGCATTCAAGTCAAGCCTTGGCTATAGGACACCCCATCTCAAACAAAAATTGGAAAGAAACCTTGAGTCACCAGGACTATATTCTAATTTTAAGTTTTTTTTTTTTTAAAGATATTTATTTATTTATTTATTTATTTATTTAATGTAAGTACACTGTAGCTGTCCTCAGACACTCCAGAAGAGAGAGTCAGATCTCATTACGGATGGTTATGAGCCACCATGTGGTTGCTGGGATTTGAACTCCTGACCTTCGGAAGAGCAGTCGGGTGCTCTTACCCACTGAGCCATCTCCCCAGCCCCTAATTTTAAGTTTTTTAAATCCTATTTTTAATGATGGTTCTTAAATACTTTAACCTTCCTTATAACCTATCACCCACCAGGGATAGTGGAAAAGAAAAGATACAGGGGAAGTGGACCTGTTTAGAAAGGTTCTTTGGAGCAACGACTGCATGTGTTGTCTGGAAATCAGCAGTTCAATTCACATGTTAGCCAGCAGCAGCAGCTCGATCCACTCGCAAACACCTCTCAGATGCACCAGCAGTCCAGTTCAATAGACTCAGGTCAGCAACAGCAGTGACAGGACCTAGCAGACAGCCAGGCCTCAGCCTTGGCTTGAATCAACAGGAGGGACCACAAGGGACACCAGGAGAAGTTCTTTGGCTGTGCCTCTCTCAGGGAATTGAGTTAGCCGTACCAGCAAGCCAAGCTCTGTTTCTGTCACAACACTGAGTCCTATTTCTACCTTCCAAACATCCCATATCCTCCATGTGCCTTGCCTCTGCGTGTGCATCCAATAAACCTAAGTCTGTGGAGTCCCAACAATCAGCTCAACTGCACAATGTAAGGCGGATCAATACATGCGGGTTGCTAGCAAAGAATCCTTCATCCCGTATCCTTTCACAAACGTGCTTTAGCAGAGCATCCTCTCTCCCGTGCCTGCTTCAGTGGAACATTCCTTCAGGAGTCTGCCTTAGTCTTTCACCTGTGTCCACTTCAGGAAAACACTCCTTCATGTGTTTGTCCCTGCAAAACACCCTCCAACACAACTGATTCTCCAAAGAACCCTTAAGTTTCCACTTCACTATATTCTCACCTCCAGCAAAGATGGCATGCTACCAGATAAATGTAGTCAAAAGCAGGTGACATCAAGGAACAACAGTGACATTTTCAGCCGGTCTGGGTTAGAGTCTATGGCAAGGAGCAGCCCAACTCTCATGTCATCTCCATTTGGATCTGCAGTCAGTGTTAATAAGCAGGATGCAAGGAGAAAGAAGGGGAAGTTTCAGAAACTGCAGAGGACAGGCTGAGGTTGAGTCCTGTGGTTATGGCTGCTATGCTGAGAGGCCCAGGGCCTTTCCCCGTGAGTCAGTGAAGTGTCCATGTGGTTACTTCACTGTCAGTTCTGGTAAGTGACCATGGATACCATGTGCTGATGCAGATGGTTTTGGGTTACATGGTAGGTTACAGTCTTGAGAGTGCTTTCCTGTGAATAATGACTTGGGTCCGTTCTGTCAGTTACCCTGGAAGGTTACTGTCACTGTCATCCCCAGACAGGTCATTGACTGCCCAAGGGTTGACAGAACTTCATTTTCGATCTTTGAATATAGGAGGAATCTAGACTCAAATTCCAGAGGAAATTAATTTTGCTTTATGATTTTCCTGCCACCTTCTCTGATATCATCCAAGAGATGATGGCTCAGTGTAAGGCAATGCAGCACCCGAAATGTCAACAAGTGTGGACGTGGGTGAGGCTTCAATATCCCACCTCTGAGGGGAGCACAAGCGGCTGGGATGCAGAGAATATGCCCCTCCCTCCTTGGAGAAAGATGTCTAGGGACATAAAGAGACTCTTCCTCTAAGCATCACATTACTACTTTAGGGCCATCAGAGAAAACTGAGCTATAGGCAAAGAAAAGATGAATCACAGGTGCCCATTCTCAGCGAGTATGTGTCTTGAAATAGCCCATTAGCTTCTTATGAAGATTCCTTTAAAGCGTTATTGGTTTGATGCCCTAAGATGTGTGTAATTTGCCAAATTGCATACTATGCACATCTAACTCCTCTGTACAAACTGGTACCTGGAGATACAACCAGTGGGTTTGAGTTAAAGATCCCAGTCATTAACATTTTCTCTAAAAATTACTTAGAGCAATTAGCCCATATTAATGAGATAATCTCTTGAGGAGCTCACTTCTCTCTATATATTAAAGAGTGCATCTTAAGCTCATTGCTATGGCACAAGCATGTGTTAACAACAGCTGAACTTATTTTTTTTTCCCTCCTCAAATTCTGCAGAAGTTGCTCCCAGGTTTACTCTCTATGCCAAGTCTCAGAGCTGAGCAAAATGTTATGGTCTAGTTATAAACCCTAGAAAAACAAGGTTTATAGGAAATGTTGACACAATCGTAACTAAAGTGGTGCTAGCTGACACCTCTCTATTTTCAATTTGGGGGATTTCTACTGGGAAAATATAAATGCTAATTCAGCAAAGGAAGCCAACTATAATAAAAGTGCTGCGGTCTTCCTGCTCACCCTGTGAAGGTAGACTTCAGAAGATGCCAGTGCAGTGTGGAATGTGAGTTTGGACGAGGAGACTCGTGTGGGGCACCTGCAAACGGCTCAGCCATTGGTTACTTATAAATGCTGCCCAGGAATGCATGCTGTCATCATGAGTCACACTGCCCAGTGCAGCCTAGCCAGCTGCTGGGAGATTCCAGGTTTCTGCACCAAGGTGCCTACCAAGCACTCACTGCACACTGCTTTATCTACCCAGGTTGGGGGAAAAAAAAAAGCAGGTTTCTCACAAACTTCTAGGGGAGACCATGAAGAGGATGGGAACAGGAAGAGAGAATGGAAGCAAGGAGGGGCCACTGGACTAGGTGACTCATGTGGCTTATGAGGCAGCATGTATCACAGAGCCCCTGGAAAAGGTGTTGAAAGGTGCCCCTTTCGCCTGGACTCCTAAACAGCCCTGTGAGAAGCATGTGTGCTCCATTCTTTTGTTGTTTTGTTTTTGTTTTTGTTTTTGTTTTTTGAGACGGGGTTTCTCTGTATAGCTCTGGCTGTCCTGGAACTCACTTTGTAGACCAGGCTGGCCTCGAACTCAGAAATCTGCCTGCCTCTGCCTCCTGAGTGCTGGGATTAAAGGCATGCACCACCACACCCAGCCCATGTACTCCATTTTTAAGCTATGACTCTGATCTTTGGAATAGGAGAAGGTAGTAGAAGGGTAGAGTTTGATGTGGGTTCCATGATAAAGAATGACACTCACAAATGGACAACAGTGAGGGAGGGGCAAAGCGAGGTAAGCTGAAGTAAATGTTTGAAAATCCCCAGCTCCATAGACTAAACAGCCTTGCCTCCCTGGGAGCCAGAGCCAAGCTGTCCTTCCGGGCAGCCCAGGGAGGACATGCCACTCAGGAGGCCACACAGCCTTCCCAGGTCCTGTTGCTATGTTGTCATGTCACATGGAGGCCTGCTAGGGTGGTGGCAAGGCATGGAACTGTGCCCCCAGCTTAACCACACAACAAGTAGAAGAGAATTGTTTTGTATTGAGTAGATTCCTACTGTAGAAAAGTATCTTTAGCAGATGGCAATACTTTCAGCTAATGGACAAATCACCAGCAGAAAGGGAATAATTATGAGGACAGAGATAGACTCTCCCTAGCGTGCATGGCATCGCTTCTAGAGGGTTGAAACAGGATCACACTGATCACAGCTTTGATTTGGAGTGAAGTCAGAAAGGCCACTAAAACCACTATTAAGTTATACCCCAGTGTTTTACCAAATAAGTCTGGCCTTTCCCAGTCACAAGGGGCCGTTAAGTTCCTATCTTCATAAGCAGAACATATTTTGGTTGCTTGGGGTTGTTTGGGTTTTTTTGTTTTGTTTTGGTTTGGTTTGGTTTGGTTTGGTTTTTTTCCTTCCAGGTTTCTAAGCCTGTTGGCAACATTTTTTCTAGAATGCTTTCAAAAGCTTGCACAAGATAGCCTCGTAATTTGTGGGGGAGGGGTTGGAAGCGTGCTCTAAAGCTAACCTTCTGCAGACCCTGACTTTTTGGGAGGCTGAAAGGAAGATAGTGCATTTCTGGATGTACCTGTCAAGGCTAAATGATTGTTCATTTCCTGTGAATTGGGAATAACATAATGACATGCAGCTGGGAGAGGGTTGGCTTTCTCTTTTTCCTCTACCAGGAGCTGGGTTCCTTACCAGCTGGGAGATATTACCATAAGACTGTACTGGAAAACTGAAGAGATTCAGCGTTCTAGATGTCAGCAATTGCTTCCATGTTCCTACCTGAAGCCAGCCTGACAGTACTTTAATAACACATGTGTACAAACATTCATTTAATTTAAAATGAGGGGCTGTGGGTTGTGGGGGGTAGTACAAGGAGGGGTTTACAAAGCCGCAAAGACCCCTCTCTGTGGAACTGAGAGGATTAGCTCACTCTGCTAAGATTATGTATGCTAATGACTGAGTGAGTTTGAAAGAAACAGTTAAGAATAATAAGGTATTTTCACCCAAGAGAAATGAATTTATATCAGAGTGTCTATGCCTTGCTAATGCAGCCATTACCTGGAACAAAGAAGGAAGCACACATTCAATACCGATTTTAAAATTAGAATTCAGCAGAATGAGATCCTGGGCGCCGACTTAACTGCATGCTTCTATCTGTTAGGATAATACACTTTGCTCTGGGTCCCACTCATCCTCACATTGTGACTGTGGCAGATGTGGGAGGCTGAGAGCTGCAGCCAACTGCTTCCTTCCAGCCCATCCTGACCCATCACAACTGACCAGAGAAAGAGAAGGTAGGGTGTGGGGAGAGGGGAGTCTGGTCTTCTGCTGCTCCTGGCAATGTGAAGAAGAAAAGCCCGTGGGCAGGTTTCTGCTAATGGAGTCTTATAGAGCATAGACCCTTGACCTGACCTGTGTAGGCATGTCAGACACCTGAGATGTGAGGGAAGCACAGCTTCATGTGTTGCTCTGTGCCTGAGATCATCCCACTTGACACTAGAGTTTAAAACCTACAGGCCAAGTCAATCAAACCTGGGATAAAAGTTTAAACAATTGAAAACCAAAACCCTAAATTTACTATTGGTATTGAATCCTAAGCCCAGTGAAAAATGAAGCTGTAGTTGGAAATGAACAGAAAGGTAAAATTGCAAGACTTTATCTAAATCCTTCAAGCGTGCCACTTGAGTCTAGAGAAAGAGCTGCATGTCGGGAAGGTCAGGTAGACAAGAGGCAAGGCTAATAACTCAGTCACTGTCCTGGCCACTTGTTGTGGCTCTCCCAGCCCCCTTTCCTCAGGTTACTCCTCCAAAAGTGACCAGCACTTCCTCTCTGAGTGCTAGGAGGCCGGTGGGGTAAGAAGTGTTGGCCCTTCACAGTGTACATATTACAGATAACCAAGAGAAGATTGGGGATGCCATCAGTAAAGCCCACACTAGCGTGAGGACCTGACCTTACATCTCAGTGCCAATATGAAAAGCTGACTGTGGCTGCACATGTCTGCAGCCACAGTGCTGGTGAGTCAGGAGCATGTGGGTCCCTGGAGCTCCCTGGCCAACCAGCCTAGCCAAACCAGAGAGTGCCAGGTTTAGTGAGAGATCCTGCCTCAAAAAATAAGATTCAGAGAACACACTTAGCATTGACCTCATACATATGCACACACGTGCATGCACGGCTGCACGCAGGTGCACATAAACATGAGGGAGAAAAGGAAAGCATGTTCCACCCTTCCAACCTCCCTAAAAATGAACTGGCGGGCTTACCCCACCTCATGTTCTTTTCTCAAAGCAGTTACTGATACCTGATAGCTGCCCCTGTGGCATGTTGGGACCAGCATGCAGGGGATTCAGCTTCTCATATAGTTGGGAGGAGGTGGGGGAAGTCAACCCTTCGCTTTCTCTCTCTCTCTCAAAAGAAGAGGAGGTATGGCACCCATTATAGCCCAGAGTTGGCTTGAATCCTGGCATGCTTGGTGGATCTTTTGGCATTTGGTCATACATGAGCTCTATTCCAAAGTTACTACATCATGTCCTCCATGTCTAGATGCTGTCTGGGACTCCACAGAGAAGAATGTGATGAGCAAGGGGTGAGGTTGCTTCACAAGCCTTGCCAAGCAGCCAGTGTGGAGCTTCCACGAGGCCTTTTACATCACAGGGAACAAATGATGCCTAGGTTCAGGATGGAGGAGGAAACAAGGATCTTCCACTCCATCTGGGTTGATCTGTGTGCTGCCTGGATGAGCTCCTCTCAGTGACTTGAAGGTGATGGCGCCCTAACCTTCTCTGATGGGAAGCAATAATGGTTACAGCCTTTTGGGGCTGTCACACTTCACTGGGGGAGTACCAGTTTCACGAAGCCCTGGTTGGATGGGGATCATTACACATGGGTACTGAAATTTATCCGTTAGCAGAGACAACTTACCTAACTAATACAATTACTGCACATTTTATGTTAATTTACAAAATAATCCTAAATAAGAGTTTTTTGAAGCCATGTGTTAAATTATAAGTAGAACAGTGGCCTAAAGGCAGCCTGAAAATTCAACAAATACTTTTTGCTGGGATGAAAAATACTGATAGTGCTTTTGATTCTCCATCATTTACAAACTAACTCAGATTTTTATATCTCAGGAAGTCAGCTATGTTGTGGAACTTGTCTTGTACATATGAGAGTTAAACACTGATGTTGTTTAGACCATGTTAAATTAATATCTAGTTTAATAATAAGCAATCGAGAGGCATGTTTTGAGAGACAGTAAAGGATATTTCACAGGGAGTTGAACGCATCTAACTTAGCCAATCTTGGAAAACAGGGTGAAGGGACTTTTCTGGGAGCACAAGGACCAAGCTTTACCTTAACACAGTCAGCAGAGTGGTGAAGTGTTGTTTTGAGGAAGCTGGTCTGTGCTCAGGGAGAGACTGTGCTAAGATGGATTAGTGATATCTGTCTGTCATGGAAGGTCAAAGACCTCAGCAGTGGGATGAAATGAGAACCACTAAAGGATGCATGTCTTAGTAGAAGCAGAAAGTGCTGACATATGGGGAGAATTCCTTTGATGGCATTTAAAAAAATAATTTAGTGTGTGTGAGAGAGACTGTGTGCACAGACATGCCTGTTTACGCATGTACCATGGTATGTGGGCAGAGGCCACAGGACAAATTACTGGAGTTAACTTTCCCCTCTCCACCACGTGCATTCCAGGGACCAAACCCTTTCCCTACTGGGCCATCTTGCTGGCCCTGATACCATAAGCTTTTACCAAAACAATGACTTACTTAGTTGATCATTTCAGAAGTCATAGGATTCAAAATGTTGGTTGTGTAGTGGTGATTCTAAAAAAGGAAAAGTTGAGTCATGTACTGTTATTTGAAATTCTAGACTTGAGTCTGTCATTGTTATTGTGGTCCACATCAGTCAGGAACATTAGATTACCTAAGCTCTTCTGGAAGGTGTTTTCTCTGAATCCCATCAGCACTCCCCACAGGCCAGTCAGCCCTTCTCACAAGGCAGCGTTCATGGTGCTTGAAACCAATGGCATCACTCACACCACATGAGTGTGGTGCCTGTCACTCCTCTAAGATACACCTGGGAGAAGAAGGTGTGTCTCCAACCCCGCATGATGTCTCCAGCTCAAGATGAGTTCATTGCTTCTGGTTAAAACCAGAGAATGAAAAGGCACACTAGGGCAGGCACCCTTTTGGAGAAGAGTGAGCCAGATGATGGGTGTAATGGAACCATGGAGCTGCTGGGTCATAGAGGCAGTTCTCGGAGACGGCAAGGTGTGACCTCAGGTAGACAAAACCACTCCTCAATTGTGGTACACTGTAAAATAAGGACATTTACTCACACCGCTTTTGCATGGTGCTATGGGGCAGTTTCTCTGGGGGTAGCTCTCCTTGTGTTTCTTAGCCAAACTGTTTGTTCCTTTTGTTTTTAAACAGATGGACATCTTTCATTGTCTGGTGATTGACTCCCGAAGACTCAAGTTAAACAGGAAGGACTCCAGCTCTGGTTGTGTGTGTCTGTTTACAGTGAAGCACATGAACAACCATGAATGAAATCCTCTAAGAATTTGCTACTTCTGTCTCCTCTGAGCTCACAAACCTGCTCTTTGGGGCCTTGCAGGACATTCACGGCACCAAATTTCCAGCCGCTGACTATGTTTTCCTGTCTCCTTCAAAACCCAAGTGAACTCAGCCTGCATCTCTTTTTAATTTTACATTTTTTAAAAACAAGTTTTCACTACGTAGCCCAAACTGACCTTGAATTCATAATCCCCTGGGCTCCTAGATGGGCTTGGCCAGGCCTGTGAGCTCTGCAGCTTCCTAAGCAGACGTTCTCGCTCGAGTGTATACACACCACACAACAGCTGGATCGGTTGCTATTTCTTGCTTGGTTTTGATTGTTGCTTTTGATTTAACTTGTGAAAACACCATGCCTGGGTTGTGGCAGGAAGCAGGACGTGACTGTTCTGAATTCTTACACTGTCCTTGTGAAGGGACATGTTATCTCTCCTGCTTCCATATGTCATTTGTCTTTGCTTATCTAGAGAGCAGAACCCTGGCGCCCTGCCTAGGACTGTGTGGGAGCCGGGCAGTTTCTTTCTTGGGTTCATCATTTAGTTAGTTGTAAGCACCTAGTGGAAAATTATTCTAAATATATGTGCTGTAGAACCTTCAGGAGAGTGGATGTGAAAGGTAGCTGGACTTTCTTCAACCCCAGGAAACAGAACAACACCCTCACTCCTCTGCAGACAGCTCTGCTGAGGTGGGTGGGCAGGGGCTAGGACCTTCCCTGCAGCACTTTCAGAGCCTGTATTGGAAATGTTCCTAGCTATATTGTATCCATTCACCTTTACTACACAGGACATGGAGTTACGGACTTCATTTCGAAGGCACCCTTGCAGATTAGGACAAAAGGTTGTCAGTTATCAGCCTGTGTCTTGGAAGGGAACTAGTGAGACTCCTTGTTTTGGGGCTATCTCAAGGAAATTTCCCTTTTTATTATTTATCCTTGGGTGGCTGAGTCCTTCAAATCAGACTTTCTTCATGTCCATGCAAAAGCATGCCTTGCCCTGCTAGTAGATATCCTGGCTGACTTATTAGGAAATAAAGCAGCAACGTTTTCCATGTTAATGCAACAGTAAGCAAAAAAAAAAACAAAAAACAAAAATGAAAACTGAAACATAAAATTAACTCTTGCTGTACACACACCTCTTTGAAAGAATGTAGCTACACAGGAAGGGCATATTTCACCATTATCAGTATTATCAAGGATAGAATTGATATTTAAATGACAAAATGTGAGTGCTTTATAATCAACAGCAATAATGCCAGGGTCGGGAGTGTCTTAAGTAAAAGAGGCAAGGTCCTTGCTGAATTTGGTAGCCCAGGCCTATAATCTGAGCAGTGTGACACAGGGAAGCAGGCCAGCCTGGGCTCTGTGGTACGACTCTGTCACGTGGTGACACAGGGAAGCAGGCCAGCCTGGGCTCTGTGGTACGACTCTGTCACGTGCATATTCATATCTTCCTTCTGCCTCTTCCCCCTCCCCACTCTCATTCTTTTGCTTCTTGGGATGTAGGGGTGGGCTGTTTCTGTCTTTCTGGACTAGACAACCTAGTGAAAAAGGCACCCAATAAGGTAAAGTATCAGGGTGGATATACACAGTAGCACAGGCTGTCCACCTTCATAGTACATTGTTTACACTCACTATAGCATAAATGGTGCCTCATTTCCAAGCAAGGCCTATACAACCACATAGTATTGACTCTCGACACATTGTTACTCACCTGTGGTGAGTGATGATAGGAGATGGTCTGCCCATGGCAGCACATACACCACCACCTAGCCCAGCCTCTGAGGTGTTTTCTCAAAGGAAATGGCTACAACTGGAACTTGAGAAAAGTCAGCTTAGTTAGCCAAGAGAACGGCAGAGTCATCCAGCAAAAGGGAGTTCCATGTTATAAGGACAAAAACAAGGGGTCCGGAGGCCTAGGTAAGCAAGCGGTGAATGTAAGGAGCCTTGGAGACTCCTGTTGCTGCCTCCTGTGACACTCAGTCTCCTATCTTTACAAACTCAGGTCAGCTGTGCTCAGGCGTATGGGTCTCAAGCTGCTCTCTAAGTAGCCCTGGTGAGATCTGCTTGTCTGGAGCATTTGGCTCAGAAGCTCTGAGTAAATGTGACTCCCAGATAAGATCCCCACCTTCAGACAGATGGCTCCAGATGTCGGCTCCATTCCTGCCACCTGTTCAGCCTGATCAAATGTCAAACATTTCGACCCAGACAACAATTAAGCTGATTGTGATACTTTTCTATTTAAACATTTTTAATGTAATGCTTACAGAATTTAAAAGCAAAACCAAGTTTTGTTTGAGGTAAAGTTGAACTTTTTAGCAATCTCCCAGAAGAGTAGCTGCTAATTCTATATTGTCACAGAGAACAATCAATTTACACAGAGAAAAATAATGTTACAGAGGGAATTATGTGTGCATATGTAGAGACATGGATTTATGGATAAATGGAAGGATAGATTGACAGGCAAAGGTTGGACAGATAGGTGAAGAGATGGATGGATGAATGATGGGTGGGTGAGTGGTAAAGGAAGGGATGGGTAGTGTATTAGCTACTCTTGGTTGCTATGACACAATACCTAGATCAAAAGCAACTTACCAATAGGTTATTTTGGCTTATGAGGTCTATTGCAAGAATCCATAATGGAGCAGAAGGCAAGCCTTGCTGGTGGCCAGAGCAGAGAGCTGACAGAACATGTTTTTCATCTGTTTTCAGAAAACAGAGAGAGAAGAAAGTGTGGCCAAGCCATAAACTCTCAAAACTTGCATCTGCCCCTCTCACCCACCTCCCAACCCCCCCCAAATACCCCTGCACCCAGTGACATTCGTCCTCCAGGAAAGTTCTACCATCTAAAGGTTGTAAAGGTTCCATAACCTTCCCAAACAGTGCCACCAGCTGTGAATAATGTATTCAAAAACATATAACTATAGGGAATATTTCTCATTCAAACACAGTAAAGAGAGGCACCATTAGCTGGGAGACATCACAGTTAGCTTAAGTTGCCGATTTGACACACTAGTGAAGAAGGAACCTCATTTGAAAACTTCCCTGCCCTGTCTTCCTTCTGAGATTATGACCTGGGAGCCCTAAGATATAATAAGCAGTTTTCTATCCCAGGTTGCTGTTGGTCATGGTGTTTACCACAGCAATAAAAAGCAAACTGGGACAGAAATTGGTACTGAGTGTATGGTGTCGTTTGGTGAACTTGGCCAAATTGGGTTTGGGGAGGCCAATGAAGCATTTGAATCTTGAGGCTGGAAAAGACATTGAGTACTCAGAGCTTGCTAGGCTTTCTGTGGCTTCTCATAGAACAGGAATATTGAGGTCACTGCAGACAGTGGAGGTCTGGCTTGTGAAGCTTTAGAGGAAAGCTGGTAATCTACCGAGACAGAGTATGTATTATATGTTTAATTAAGAGTCTGTGAGCCTGAAACCTTTGCTTGAGTGGGAAAATGGATGCTGGTCAGTTGGAACTGAAACAAAGTCAGCCATGATTAATAAGAGACAAGTGTCAGTGAGGTGAGATCTTCTGAAGTATTTCCTCAGGGTCAGGACACAACAGCTGTGACCTGCGGGGATCAAGGCTATGTTTTAAGCTGGCAGCTGTACTTGGTCATGTGCAAGAGTCTCTCATGTGGTACAGGTTTGGGCTGCATGAAGAGGCATGCAGAACAGCTGAAGCTTAGTCCATTGTGGCAGGCAGGGTTGGAGCACAGATAGAAGCCCGGAGAGAATTAGTGAAAGTGCAGCCTCAGTGAGCTGTCCACCAGGGACAGCAGTGTGGGATGTGGATGGCAAGAGAGGGGACATGGGACCGCCTAAGTCGTTTGGAGTGAGAATCATGAGTGAGTCCCGAATTTTGGACAATGAGCTTTTTACACTGTTGAATATCAGTCTTCCTTTGGTCTGCTTATAACTGTTCTCTGGTGCTTCTCTCTTAGAATAAGAGTATTTAACTTGTTTTTTTTATCTTATAGGAATCACAGTTATGAGACTTTGGATTATTTTAAAGAGATATTGAACTTTTAAGTAATGGAGTATTAAAAGACTTTGGGACTATATGAGTTTATAGATGGGTAAATAACAGTGGACAGATGAATAGGAAAGGAGATAGATGCATGCATAAAGGGATGATGAAAGGAGTGGATGAATGGGTGGATGGATAGACAGATGGGTGGGTGGTTGGGAGGGTGGATGGATGGCTGAATGGGTGGGTGGGTGGATGGATGGATGGATGGATGGATGGATGGATGGATGGATGGGCAGGTGGTTGGATGGATGGGTGGATGGGTAGATGGATCGATGGGTGGGTGGGTGAATGGGTGGATAGGAGGGTGAATGTATGGGTAGATGGATGGATGGATGGATGGATGGATGGATGGATGGATGGTTGGAAAGGTGGTAGTTGGAAGGATGGGTGAATGTGTGGATGAATGATCAAGCAGGTGGTTGTTCAATCTTTCCCTGCTCTTTCATCTATTCTTAAGGAAAGAATGGCATTCAACTAAGGCAATTCCCTATCACCTCAGATGTCAAGGTGTACCCTTTCAAGTCCCTGTTATTTGACACCAAATTTTGGTTTTTATATGAAAGAAAAAACTACACACATTTGAAAAAGTGTATGCCCCAAGACCATTTGCGCTAATATTGTGCACACTATAAGAACTACAGTGCTTGAAGATGTTCATCATTAGAGAGCTGCTCGTATAAATCATGAATTTTAATGCACACTGGAACAGTAAAGAGCTTAAAAGTGAGGGTAGGAACCCTCATTTTATTAGACCTGAGATAGTATCATTTTAAGATGCATTATCTTATTTTTTTCCTTCTACCAATCTATTTTTCTCCTGTGACAAGTTTATTATTGCCAAGAACAAGCAAGGCTATTCCTATAAGATGTTACTTAGAAATCCCTTGAGTTAAGCCACCAAGTCCTTGCTTACAAGTTCTGCTTTCCTCATAGCTATGTGACACAATTGAAACATTCTGCCGCAATATAACAAAAATTGTATATCCTAAAGTTTCCATAACAACATAGTCCTAAAGCACAACTAAATGTGTTTAGTACTCATATTTCAACTTTCCTTGTATTTAAGAAATAGTATATATTCTAATGTATATTATGTTCTATAACTTTAATATGTTATCTATTTCTATTCCAGGTCTGGCATTTCTTTTTTAAATTACTACCAGGGCATTAATTATTACAGGCCATTTAATGGACACTAATCTTTTATCCATCAGATGCTCAAAATTCTAATCATTATCCATGTTTGAGATGGCATATATTTTTAGTTATTTATTAGAACAGCAAACCAATTCCACTTTGAATATCTGCATTATGTTACTGCAGCTAGTACAAGTTAAACCAATAACAATCACTTTTCTCATAGTTATGAAGTCTAGGAACCTAAGATTGCTATCATCTCAGTGTACTTAAGGAGACAAGAGGTGAGAACTTATTTCTTAGCAAGGAAACTAACTTTATTTCAAAATCTTGTCACCTGTTTTTACAAACATGTTTGACAAGATGTCTAATTAAAATTTTTTTGCTTAAGATGCATCATCCTAGAATGCTAAGAAAACATACTTAGTCATTTTATGTTATACACATTTCTTTTAGTATGCATATTTAAATTACACACCATCTTATGCATCCACCAAAGAAAAACAATCAGCATAATTAACTGTGTTCCTGACAGGTCTTCACTTCTAGAGTCCAGTTCTTCTGAACACATGGTGACCCAGTGACATCAACGCACAGCTAGTTCTGTTGATAAATATTGGTCGCACAGAGTAATTGCTTACACAGTGTGTCATGCTCGTATATAACACGCCTCTCCTGCCCCCTCCTGTCTTTCTTGTCTGTTACTATTCCCTACTGGTCCCTCTTCTGCTTTTATGTGCTTTTCCCTCCTAGAGTCTGCATTGAGGAAGAACGGGATGCTGGTCAGTCTGGCTTATTTTACTTAACAGGATGTTCTCCAGTTCCGCTCACTTTCCCAAAACTGATGTGGACAAATAGCATGTTCTTCTTAATGGATGAAACCCACTCCATTACACAGATCTCTTTATCCATTCCTCCACTGATGGGCATCTGGGCTGATTTCATGGCTTAGCAAACAGTGTCCCCATCACAATAACCATGATGATACAGCTGAATGCTGACTTCATTTTCTTCAGATATATACCCTGGAACAGTATAGTAGGATGGTGTGATAATTATAATTTTAGTCTGAAGCACATCCAGGAGGCTACAGTAACATATACTCTCACCAACACATTTGGGGACTCTGCTGCCCTCTGCCTCTTTCCAGCATTTGTAGCTTATTTTCTCAATGATGGCCATTCTGACCAGGGTGAGAGAGAATCTCAGTGCCATTTTTATTTGTAGCTCCTCGGTGGTTAAGGTATTAAATATTTTTTCATTATTTATTGGTCAATTACATTTCTTCTTTTGTATCTATTCAGGTTCTCCTCCCACTTCCTAATTGGATTATCGAGGAGGAGGTTAGTGTTTACTCTTGGATGTTGGTCTTCCACGGGATGAATGGCTGGTAAAGCTTTTCTCTCATTCTGTAGGCTGATTCTTCTGTTAACTGTTTCCTTTACTGTGTAGAGCTTTCAAATGTCATCAGTATCCATATACTTTTATGCAGAGTTGTCCTCTGTGACATCAAAAGTGGGCCCTGTCTTTCCTAAGACTACATGAAATGGAAAGGCCCTACCTTCCACCTGGATTTGCAGTTACTTAAAGTTGGCTGATTCTGAACTCCTGGTTTTAGGATACTGATAAACCACCTTTGGTTCTCCCTAGTGATTCTCCCCCAGGACCCTTTCCAAGAGTTAAAAGAAAGCATACCTCTTGCTAATGGATTTTCCTAGGGCATCAACACCCGGTCTGTGTTGATGCTTGCGTGTCTGTGCCAACAGTTACTCCATGGATTCTCAGATACTGTTCAAAGTCAAGGGTGTGAGATGCTTAAAAACCAAAACAAAACATTAAAGTTAGTGTAACATATCATATCCAGAAGATGTTAAGGGGTGTGTTAGAGTATATTGTCACACATATTTGTACCAGTGCAAAACATTTAAACATGACTGGAAAGACATCTATCCAAATATTTCCAACAGTCATCTATAGGTACTAAGACTGGGGATGTTTGGCTTTCTTTGTGTTTTTCTGTAAGCTTAGCAGTCTTCTTTCCAGTAATTATATAGTATGTTTTCAAATGCAATAAACATTTATAAAATATGTAACAGATAATATTTATGGAAAATTGGGCAAAGCAAGCACTCTCTCATTGTATGTGTGTGTGTCTGTGTGTGTTTCTGTGTCTGTGTATGTCTCTCTGTGTGTGTTCGTGTATGTGTCTGTGCGTATCTATGGATGTGTGTGTCTGTGTATATGTGTCTCTGTGTGTGTGTCTGTCTTTGAGTGTGTCTGTGTCTCTCTGTGTATATCTGTGTGTCTATGTGTCTATGTATACATCCTATGGAGACATTTCAATATGTTGGGAAGACCCTGAAACTATACTCACATTTTGCATTTCACCATCACATTAAGCATAGGATTTGAATTTCTCTTTCAGACCCTCGCAGCCCTCAGCAGCCCATTCATCCTCCTCTGTGTAGTGTGTGCCTGACATTTGGGTGTCAGGTTAATGGATGAAGCCACCCTAGCCATAACCACACTTCTTCACCTCACCACCACCCCTCTTTTCTCTTATATAACCCTAGTTTGTTTCACTTGGAGTCCTAGTGACTTTGGAGACTCAACTCAGTTAAACATTTGTGCCTCCTCTGTGGTCCATTGTTCCACCTGAGCAGGATTCTTGACTGTCATTGTAACCACTGTCAGTCTGCATAAGTAAGTTTTCCCTTTGGAAAAGCAAGTGCCAAAATGGAACAGAATGTGAAAGAGATGTCCTGGGTAGAAACCCATGAAAAACAAAGAAGAGGTAGCAGGAAGAGGCAAGGAGAACACAGAGATGAGGGGAAAGTCTGAATCCAGTGAAAGAGCAAAAGGAGCAGACCAAGTGGGAGGGGCCAAGGACTAGCAGATTGCAGAACAGTTCTGAGTTGGCCAGCCTTGGGAGGTCCTCATGCCAAAGCCAATTTTGGAATCCCTACCCCTACAGGAGCAGCTCGGCACCATCCCCTCCTCTGTAGCCTGTCCTCCTCTGGGCTCCCAGTAGCTCTTGAGTCAAGACCTTACTGAAAACATGGGCTGTGGATCTAAAGTGTCTGGTCTTGAGTCAGAGCTGATCAGTGTGTATTTCCAGTCTACTATAACCTGTGTCAGATGATTTCAAATACAGAGGAGAAGAGAATGAGACAGATTTTTACTTTATGTTCAAGGGCATTTTCTTGCATGTATGTCTGTGTACCATGTGTTTTCTTGGTGCTTGAGAAGGCAAGAAGATAACAGATCTCTTAGGACTGGAGTTACAGATGGCTGTGAACCACTGTATGTCACTGTGAATCACATTTGGGTCCCATAGAAGAGCAGCCAATAGTCCCAACTATTAAGTCATTTCTCTAGTCCTCAAATATTTATTTTAAATGACTGATTGGAAAGCTTTCCAAAGTAGCTAACAATTTTCCCAGGGTGCTATATATCCACACCACATTTGTCTTCTGAATTCCTTTGAACTTGGTGAGAGTAGTTTTACTTCATTCTTCTTTAGCCACTGACATTGAGAAACTCCTCAACAAAATGACCTTTTCATTTGAAAAAGCCCCAGTACTTATCATTGTATTAGTCCACTTTAGTTTATGAAGGGAAAACAATTCTCATAGTCACAGTTCCAAGGAGAATCATAATTTACAGTAGCACACACGCCAAGTTAGATATTTTATGCAACTGGCAATGTAGAGAGAGGTGAACACTATTAGGAACCAAACTTGTGGCCCATTCTCAAGTGATTCCAACACATATATTTTGTGTGCTATTTAATTGTAGACCAATCTTATTCATGCATTCATTCATCTTATTTATCCTGTACAATTCTCTTCTTCTCTTGTCTCAACGTAGGACACTTTTCCTCTACTTCATATATTTTAATAAGGCATCTTGTACATTTTGAAATACAGTTGGATATAAATCAATTGGTGATTATTTTATTGAGTGCTAAGCATGGTAACAGTCATTATTTATCCCCAGCCTTTAGACTTTAATCTCATCTACTCCTTTCCAGCTCAGTGTTTGTTTTCTTCCTAATTGTCCATCAGCATCCTTAGGACTTTTCATGACAAAGGCATACTTAGTGGTCACCCCAGCAGAGGGCCCTGATGGTGCGCATTCATGTAGGCACAATTAATCAATGTTCATAACTGACTCTGACACTCAGCAGAGCTCCTCCCTTACTGCACCTCCAGCACCCTCCACTTTCATTTTCTACTTCATTTATTTCTAAATTGCTTGTAATTTTATGAATACAGCCCTCTTATCACCAAGGGGGAGAAAGGATAAAGATATATGGAAGTCTATAGCTGGATTAATCTCCAAGAGATGTTTCAGTCATTTCCCTCCAACCAGCACTTTAATAGAGATTTAAAACATGAACTAAGATGAATGTACACAACAGAGAAAAGCAAAGAACAGTTAGAATTTATTTTACTAGAAAGCTGAGAACAGAAAACCTCATTGTGGACAAAGATATCTCCCCACTCTGTATATATTTAATCAATCAGGAAAATCAAATCAGAAAAAAATGCTTTAAAAAGCAAGTGTTCAGATCAGAAGTAGAATGGTTTCTATTACTGAACAACTAAATTGGTTTATTACTAAAGGGTAAGTGTGTGTGGTCACTGTGGCATTAAGGAGGAATTCAGAGAATTGAGGTGTGGATCATTCAGAATCCATGCGAAAGTAGAATGAGCAGACATCTTATTTAGAATGATTGATGGCCCCTGCTGAGATGAGCAAGTGTGGAAAACATATGCCACCTGGTTTTGTGTTTTGGCTGCCAGATGGCGCCTCACCCCACCCAGCCCTGGGCTGTCCCTCCTGCCTACCAGCTCAGTCCCCTCCTTGCCCCACTCCCTCTCCATTCCCTATACTCCACTCTCCTCTCTGGCGGGGTTGGGCAGTGATGTATGAGGCCCATGTGTACTCAGCACATTATTGAATAAAACAAAAAGCCTGGGGACCTGGGTGGGAGAGGAGATGGGAGGACGGAAGGAAGGGGGCCGGAGCAGGTATGAGAAGAGACAGGAGAGAAGTCCAGAGGACCAAGAGAATTAATAGAGATAAATAGCAGTGGAGGACAGGGAACTTAGAAAACCACTAGAAAGTCCCAGATACCAAGGATAAGAGAGGCTCCCAGAACCCAGTGGGGATGACTTTAGCCGAAATACCCAACAGAGGGGAGTTAGAATCTGAAAAGACCACCTTCAGTAGAGAGACATGGTCCCCAGGAGAGATGGGGCCACCCACCCATCTCAAAATTTTAAACCAAGAATTGTCCTTGTCTAAAGGAAACCCAAGGACAAAAGTGGAGCAGAGGCTAAAGGAAAGGCCATCCAGAGACTGCTCCACCTGGGGATCCATCCCATATACAGTCACCAAACCCAGACACTTATAGCTAATGCCAAGGTGTGCTTGCAGACAGGAACCTGGTGTAGCTGTCCTCTGAAAGGCTCTTCCAGCACCTGACTAAGACAGATGCAGATACTCACATTAGACCGAGCCCAGGTTTCCCAATGGAAGAGTTAGGGAAGGGCTGAAGGAGCTGAAGGGGATTGCAACCCCATAGGAAGAACAACAGTGTCAACTAACCTGACCCCTCAAAGCTCCCAGGGACTAAACTACCAACCACAGAATATACATGGGCTGGTCCATGGCTCCCACTATATGTGTAGCAGAGGACTGCTTTGTCTGGCATCGGTGGAAGGGGAGGTGCTTGATCCTATGGAGGCTTGATGCCCCAGAGAAGGGGGATGCTAGAGGAGTGAGATGGAAGTGGGTGGTGGGTGGGAGAGCAGCTTATTAGAGGAAAAGGGGAGAGGAATGGGGTGGGTGGTTCATGGAGAGGAGACCAGGAAGGGGGATAAGATTTGAAATGTAAATAAATAAAATGATTAATAATTTCTTTTTAAAAATGACACTTTTCAAGAGCAGGGGTGGGGGCAAGCCTATATTTGAATGCTTTGTTTTCTAAGATATATATTTTTTCACTTTTCTATATAATTTTTTTATTAGATACTTTCTTCATTTACATTTCAAATGCTATCCCAAAAGTCCACTATACCGTCCCCCCACCCTGCTCCCCTACCCACCCACTCCTGCTTCCTGGCCCTGGCATTCCCCTGTACTGGGGCATATGATCTTTGCAATACCAAGGGGCCTCTCCTCCCATTGATGGCCTACTAGCCCATCCTCTGCTACATGTGCAACTAGAGACACAAGCTCTGGGGGTACTGGTTAGTTCATATTGTTGTTCCTCCTATAGAGTTGCAGATCCCTTTAGCTCCTTGGGTACTTTCTCTAGCTCCTTCATTAGGGGCCCTGTGTTCCATCCAATAGATGACTGTGAGCATCCACTTCTGTATTTGCCAGGAACTGGCATAGCCTCACAAGAGACAGCTATAACAGGGTCCTGTCAGCTAAATCTTGCTGGCATATGCAATAGTGTCTAGGATTGGTGGTTGTTTATGGGATGGATCCCCAGGTGGGGCAGTCTAAGACATATTTTAAAATGTATTTATTTATTTATTTATCTATTTATTTATTTATTTGTGTGTGTGTGTGTGTGTGTGTGTATGTGGGTGTGGCTACCCACTTGCATTGGCTATGTGTGCAGGTTAGAGTTGGTTCTGTCCTTTTACCATTGAGGTCCCAGGATTGAACTCAAGCTGTCAGGGTTGGTGGCCTTACCTACTGGGCCATCTCCCTGGCCAACAGGACATGTATTGACAGCATCTGGATGTCATAAAGCTGTCTCACCTACTAGAAGATAATCTTTCCATCCTCAATGTCAAGACTGTCCCTGGAACATGGTAGTCAAGGAGCAAATGCTCATTGTATAAATGAGTTTTAAAAAGTAAAAATGTGATCAACTTATAAGACATTCCCAAACAAACTGAACTTTGAACAGTTTGGGATCTGTGAACCTGGGGTTCCTCCCAGGAGTCTACCAGAGTGTGCTGAAGACCTTTTTGAGTTGAGGTTCTAGTACTGTCTCCCCTTTTCTCTCAATGACAGTGTGACGTCAATGGAGTTAGTCTGGTCCCGGTTCTGCTTCTCTCTTTCAAGAGAGAGTTACCACCCAGGTGGAGTTGTGTCACCCTCTGCTACCACCCCCTGCCACCACTTCCTGTCACCCAGATCATAATTTACCCGATCTTAGAGGCCAGACTTTCTTCAAGGGGCAAACTCTTTTACTTGGAATCAAATATTCTTTTATATATATATATATATATGAATTTACATTTTAAGATAGCAATGGTGCCACATGCCTTCTATCCCTGCATTTGAGAGATGGAGGCAAGAGGATCCAGAGTTTAAGGTAATCCTTGGCTACATAGTGAGTTCAAGGTCAGCCTAAGACATAGGAGACATCATTTCAAAAAAACTAACAAACAAACCTGAATATCTTAACAACTTATATTTTGCTATGAATTAATATAAATATAGTATCAAGCAGTAAAGAAAATAAAAATTGGATCTGGGGATGTGTCTGCCTGAACTAGCTGCATAGCAAGGCACTCAGCCCCATTCCCAGAGGAGAAAAAGGAGAAAGGAGGAAAGGAAGAAAAGAAAAACTCTGAAGTCTAACAGCGTCCAGTACGAGCACTAGGATTTGGTAAGACAAACCAATACTTTTGTTCAAAGTTATGTGAAACTGTATTTAGCACACATACACCTTTACTCCCAGAGTATCCTTTCCTTCCTTCCTTCCTTCCTTCCTTCCTTCCTTCCTTCCTTTCCTTCCTTTCCTTCCTTTCCTTTCCTTCCTTTCCTTTCCTCCCTTTCCTTCCCTTCCTTCCCTTCCTCCCCTCCCCTCCCCTCCCCTCCCCTCCCCTCCCCTTCCCTTCCCTTCCCTTCCCTTCCCTTCCCTTCCCTTCCCTTCCCTTCCCTTCCCTTCCCTTCCCTTCCCTTCCCTTCCCTTTCCTTCCCTTCCTTCCTTCCTTTCTCTTCCCTTCCTTACTTTCCTTCCCTTCCCTTTCCCTTTCCCTTTCCCTTTCCCTTTCCCTTTCCCTTTCCCTTTCCCTTCCCTTCCCTTCCCTTCCCTTCCCTTCCCTTCCCTTCCCTTCCCTTCCCTTCCCTTCCCTTCCCTTCCCTTCCCTTCCCTTCCCTTCCTTCCTTCCTTCCTTTCCTTCCTTCCTTCCTTCCTTCCTTCCTTCCTTTCCTTCCCTTTCGTTCCTTCCTTCCTTTCCCCTTCCCCTTCCCTTCCCCTTCCCCTTCCCCTTTCCTTCCTTCCTTCCTTCCTTCCTTCCTTCCTTCCTTCCTTCCTTTCTTCTTTATCACTCAGGAAAACAGAAACAACATTAATTCTGTAGAAGTTGTTTGGTTTAAGGATTGGTGATTTTTTTTTCCTGTTGCTGTGATACATACCATGACCAAAAGCAGCTTAGAAAAGAAAGGGCTTATTTGCCTTACAGTTCCAGGTTATGGCCCATTGTTGAGGAAGCCCAGGAAGAAGCTCACGGTTGAAGCAGAAACCACTGAGGAAAGTTGCTTTACTGGCTCAGATGTAGCAATTTTCTTATGACCCCAGACCACCTGCCCAGGGGAAAGCATTATCAACAGTGGGCTGGGTCCTCTATATTAATCAGCAATTGAGAAAATGTCCCACAGACATGCCCACAGGCCAATCTAAGGAGGCAATTCTTCAACTGAGACTCCCTCAGATAACTCCGAATTGTCAAGTTAACAGCTAAAGCTAACTACAAGACTTGGTTAAACAGATATTGGGGAACTAAAACACATAAAGAAGACCCTGAAGTAAAACTAGGAAGTGGTCATTATACCACACCCATCAGAACTGGAGGATCCATAGGAGAGTTGGGGTGGTTAGGACCAGGAAGCTCAGTAGGGAAGGAGAGACCAAAAGGAGACTTAGACCTCTGGGGAGGGTACAGAGAAATGTTTCTAAAGGGAAGGGCAAATGGGTGTGTCTGTAAAGGCTGTTGGGTAACCAAGGAGCCAGAAGCCCACACACAAGACAGTTGCCCCTTCTTCCTTCCTTTGTCTTCAGTTCCCCTGGGCCCTACAGGTGGAATCTTACAGGGAGCTAGCCAGCCAAGGAGTCTTATGGGAGATGTTGCAGCAGCCCTGGCTCTGCATGACAAGGGTCCCCAGGAGGAAGAGAGTAGCTTTATAACTGAAAGCAAATGACTGTAACCAATGTATACCTTAAGTCTGTTTCTGTATTACTGCCAAGCCCACATTTTAAATGATGGGGTGTATTTGTACAGTGATTTTTTAAACCCCACTTACTTAACCATTTCCTATTGTTAAACATTCACATTTATGCCTCCTGTTTTGCTTTTGATAATAAAAGTGTCTTGAAAAGGCCCACATTTGTCCTCCTGTGCGTTCCCTCGGGGCAAATTCTCAGAAGGTTAATCTCTGCGTCAGAGGTCATGAAAAGTGCCATGACACCTCTGATTGCCAAACTGCTTCTCAAACCAATTGTTTCAATTTGTGCTGTCACCAACAGCACATGGAAATGAAAATGAATTGGCTGAAACCTACTATGTCCCCAGCCCTCTGTGCTTGCAGGATTGGGAAGCCTTGAAGATTAAAGGCTTACACACACACACACACACACACACACACCTGTGCTCTCTGCACAGCAATTAGGACCTGTGACCTCACTTGACTAATGTTCTAGACTAGTGAATAGAGATTTGATTTACAAATTTGGGGTGTGTTCAAAAGTCATCCTTTCGATTCAGACAGCTAGATTACAAAGATTCTTCTACTTTTAGGCAAGAGCTCACTGTATAGCCCAGGCTGGCTCAAATTAGTGATCCTCCTGGATTCAGACAGGTGTGTACCAAATTCCTGGCTGAAGAAACTTTTTTTTCCTCTTTAATTTTCCCTACAGCGCATGTACTCTAGGAGTTTAGCCCTCAATAAGAACAGACTATTTAAAGGAGTCCTATTCAGTCTTAAGCTTATCCCAATCTCTCTGAGTCTGTATGAATAACTAGCACAGGCTGGGGGCCATTAGCTGGTAATTTTGAAGGAAAAAAGCATGACTTAAATATAAATTTCATTTAAGACTATTTAAAAGCAGAGTCAATTTTTCTAAAAGTACTTGAGATAGAATGAGTAACTATCTCTGCCATTGGGTTTGTATTCTTACCTTTTTATTTTTAAATGTTAAAAACTATAACTTTATATTTTAAGTTTTAAAAATTTAGTGGTCTTTAAATTAAAAGAGATTCTCCATGTCCCTGAGTGTGTAAGAGTCTTCTTATGTGTGAGTTTGTTTCAGTTTTGTGTGTGTGTGTGTGCGTGTGTGTGTGTGTGTGTGTGTGTGTGTGTGTGTGTGTGTTTGGTGTGTGTGTGTGTCTTTGTGTCTGCATGTCTGTTACCAGGTATTGAATCTAGGACATTTCACAGACTAGTCACGTACCTTACTGTGCGCCTGTCTCCCTCACAGGCATTTACCCTACTCTACCACATCCATGTCACTTTTCACTTTTTATTTTGACACAGGCCTCACTAAGCTGTCCAGACTGACCTTGAACCCACTTTGCAGCAAAGGAAAGCCCTTCAATCCCCTACCTCAGACTCTTTAAGTTGCCGAGAATAGAGGCCAGCAGACCCAGTCCTCAACCCACCCACAGTGCCTTTGAATAGTGACTTTTTAACTAATGCTCTGTTTTTGCTGTTCAGGAGGGAAGAAAAGTTTATCAGTTATTTTGACATAGGACTATTTTTAAAAATGTTATTTATAATACATAAGCATATGTGAAATAGCTTCTAATTCTACATCTTTATAGTGTTCTTTGTATGAATAAATTTACAGATCAGATAAACATACCATTGTTTTTATGATTTGAAACAAAAGATTTTGTGCTAAGCAATTGAGATGGCTCCTGGGGAAAGGACCACCAAGCCTGATGACCTGAACTTGACCTTGAGGACTCAAGTGGTGGAAGGAAGGACACTCCCACAGCTGCTCTGACCTTCACACGCACTCCATGGAGCAAGTATGAGAATGTGCATACAATAAGAAAATAAATGTAACTTTAAAAAATGTTAATATTTTGTACTCTTTGTACCAAACACAGTGGTGCACATCTGTAATGCCAGCACTCAGGAGATGGCTGCAGGAGGACAATAGCTCAAGGGCAGTCTGTATTAATAGTGAGTCGGCATCTAAAGAGGAAAAACAGAACTTCTTATACTTAAGTCCAGGCACATACTCCACAGTGTCACACATAACTCTGTACTCACAAGCTAGTACTTGGAAGGCTAAATTCTGCTAATAAATGACCATTTCCACTTCCTTTAATTAACTTTAATAAAGTAGATTTCATGTAGCAGTTTGTTCTATTAAATCTAAGCCATCCCCTCTTCCTTCCTAAATTTATGGCCTCTAATTTCAGTGTACCTCATATTTATTGAAACCACACACACACAAAACAAATCATGTCCTTGTTTGATGGGGTTCAGGGTGGCTGTGAAGCTGTGTCTTTGTCTCCTTTCTTGGCCCTTTGGGTTGGTGAACTGTGGTGTGCTTTGCTTGTTGTCTTGGAGGGATGGGGTTGGGGGTGGGGAGGAAGACAGAGGCCTCTGTGTACAGCCTCCACATGGCTGGCAGACCTTTCAGAGTGAGGGCCTGGGATGTGAACCATGTTTTATGGCTATTCTGAACTGACAAGTCAGTCAGCCTCAGAACACAGAGAGGTGAGAGCTTCCTCTGCCAACAGTGTAGAGTTGCAGGGCTGCCGACCTTCCTCCTTAAAGTAAGTAAATTAAAGAGCGAACGTTCACAGCCAATTCTGAGGAACAAGTATGGTGCTTATGGTGCCGTAAATCTGTGCTGGAGAAGAAAACATGGCACTGGAGGAAGCAGTCACACCTTCACAGTACTTAGAAAGATCTAGAAAATGCAGCAACTGCCCTAAGCTGGTTACTGTGGGGAGAAGATGAGCTGGGAGTGGCAGGACTGACAGAAGCCAGGGCTGAGAGAACACAGAGATTTGCCTCTTGACAAGGAAGACACATTCTGATGATACCACACATCAGAGGTAGAATATAAGACACCCAATAATACACCCTGAGAAGAGAACAGAGACCATGGTAGAGTGGGGTGCAAAGACTCTAATCCACTAAGGATAGGAGAATTTGATGCAGTAGTTAATTTGTGGGCTACTTGGGCTTGGCAGCTTTGACAGTGTCATGTGAATCAAACCAGGGAGGTAGGGAAAGAAAGGTCCCTGTGGAAAGGCCGCAATGTGGAGGGGTGTGTGGCTGTGTGGGTCACCAGGGTTGTAGGCCACAGGGCAGATCAATAAGAACGTGGCAGATATGAGCTCAGGCTCTGAAAACAGGCTTTGGCAGGAGGCCCAGTCTGCCTACACATCCCTCTGGAGGAGTGAGAGGTCAAGGCCTACTGACCTTCCTGGATCATTCATTCAAGTCACTTGAAAGGAATAATCCCTATCTATACCCGTTCCATCCTCCATCTCTGCCCGACTGCATTCTGTCCTTTTCCTTCCATCTCATGACTAAAAGGATGCCATACTTTAACAGTGCAGCCTGAGAACTAATCATACCTGGCCTAGAACTTGCCATCCTCTGGTTATACTGAGCCCCTAAGTGACTGTGATTGATCCTTACGAGGACCTTAGCAGTGTGGGGGGAGAAGTCAGACAGGCTTGAACTTAATTCCCAAGTACATGGACCATGACCTTGTAAAGTGGCCTTGGGCAAGTACATAAACTTTATCAGCTTCAGTGTCTTCATCCGCAAAGGGGAGACAATAATAATATCTGTCCTCAGGCAGGTTTCAGTAAATCGATCCATCTCTTAAACACAAAGGTATTCACACACACTGAGATTCAGATTCCGAGTGCCTTCGGCAAATGTAACGGTTGTTCACAAAGCAGGGGAGTGGGCTAGGCAGTGAGACCATGCTGCCCACAGACTAGCTAAGGACAGCAAAGACTCCAGCTAGGCAGGAAGTCACCCTGTGGCTTCAGCTCTGTGTGGCTGGGCCCTTGTGATGTGTAGCGAGGTGGTCACTTGGCTACAATGAAACTCTTGTAGCTTACTCATGTAACTTCATTTTCAATGAATTTCAGTGAATTTTCTCCCAATCTTCAATTGGAAGCATGGAGTTCACATTATAGAATTCCCTTCTATCTCAAACTTCAAAAGATTCCTGAAGGAATGTGTCACCCTCAGATAATTAAATGCTATAAACACTCCACCTTAGAAGACCTTAGGAGGTCACGTGTGTGTGTGTGTGTGTGTGTGTGTGTGTGTGTGTGTGTGTGTGTGAGAGAGAGAGAGAGAGAGAGAGAGAGAGAGAGAGAGAGAGAGAGAGACCAAGAGAGACCAAGCGAGCCAGCTGGTCAGCCCTATACCTCTGCTGAAAGTCCCTGGCAGGCTCTGTTCACGCCCAGGCTACATCCTGAAAGATTTACCTCAGTCTATCTTGACGGGTACTTCCTTTCCCCACCTGTTCCTGATTGCTGAGGCCATGGCGCTGGCCTTGCTTCCTGCCCCTCTGACCCTGCAGGCAGATACTGTTTCTGTCAGGCTGACCTCTGGCTTCCTTCTACAGCCCATCGGTCTGAATTGGGCCTGGAATCTTCCCCCTGCCAGATCCCATACCAGAGTGCCCTTCAAGTTCACCCCATCTCCAGAAAGAAACCCAAGACCCACAGAATCGTTAATCCTGTAAGATTTTGAGCCACTTTAAAAGAAAAATACTGCATGATTTTCGGATTTAGGTTTGGCTATCAGTGTGAACATAAATACAGACTGTGTAGCTCAGAAGGCCTTGTGCACAGAAGACCTCTCTTGGTGCATGCTGGGAACCAGACCTCACTCACACATAATTAAGATTAGTGACACAAAGTGCAGCGTGGCATGTCTGGAGTTGGCCAATATTCAGAGGGAAACCATGGTAATTGGTTGATTAGGGAAGGGCAGCATAGTGGTAATTTTAATGCGTTCACATCAGGTAACAGCATGGTCCAGCCCTGCCTGATAATGACTTCCAAGACCTGTATCCACATGCTGGGATGCGTAGCAGTCTCTCCTCGGGTGCAGATGAGGGAAACAAATATTGCCTTTTTTTTTCTTCTTTACAGATGAGGAAAATGAACTAGAGTTGTTGACACTTGGACAAGGTCATAGCCTGTAAATATTGGATCTGAGAGTTGATCCTTGGTAATCTAGGCCCCAGCTCTGTGCTTTCAGCAGATGTCTTCTGTCCTGCTTAATTTTGCTTTGTTTTGTCAACTTGATACAAGCTAGAGTTACCACAATTGAGAAAAATGTCTCCATTAAGACTGGCCTGTAGGAAAGCCTATGAGATATTTTCTCAATTAATGGCTTCTGTGGAAGGGCCTGGTTCATTGTAGGTGGTGCCACCCTTGGGCAACTGGTATTGGGTGTTAAATAAAGCAGACTGAGCAAGCCATGAGGAACAGAGCAGGAAGCAGCATCTCTGTTCTTCCATGGCCTCTGCAGCAGTTCCTGCCTCCAGGTTCCTGCCTGGAGTTCCTGCCCTGACTTCCCTCAGTGATGGAGTGGGACTTGAGAGTTGTAGGATGAAATAAACCCATTCCTTCTCACACTGCTTTGGGGTTTTATCTCAGCAACAGAAGCCCTAACTAGGACACCCTCATTATGTTGTTCCTTGAAAGAAAAATGTCATGCCGAAACCTTGTCATTGACATAGGCTTTAGAAATAACTTTGTAAATTAAGATGTAATTACCTCATCTCTCTTTCTGCCTCCCCCACCTCCTCCCATGGGCCACTCTTACTCCATGGTCTCTTCTGTTTTCTGGTTATTATTGCTACATATATGTGCATACATATACATACAACCTAGTGTTGTTTGTATGCACATTTTCAGGGCTGACACTTGGTATTAGCCCAGAAGGCCCATCCCTTTGGAAGACTAATTCCCCCTCTCTGCAATCTTTAGTTCCCTGTAGCTCTCTGTTTATGATGGGGCCCATTGCAGTTGCCCCCTTCCACAGTAGCATGTCCATTGGTGGTGTTGGTTTCAGGTCTTATTTAGGCCACAATACTGTGGCAGTTTCCTGTCATCTCAGGAGACACAAGGTCTTGGCAGACTTCCTAGTCCTCTGGCTCTTATAAACTTCCTGCTCCCTCTTCTAAAATGTCCCTTGAGCCTTAAGCACGGAAATTGCATTGCAGGTGTATCCACTGGGGCTGGACACCACCTCAGTGAGTCCCTGTATTTTGCCCAGTTGTGGTTTTCTGTGATGGTTTCCACTGCTGCCAAGAGAAGCCTCTTTTATGAAGAATGAGAGCTACACTTATCTTCGGGTACAGGGTAAATATTTGTTTTATATGTTTTCTTGCTGTGTGAGATTCTTCAAGCCAGGAGTGAGTTTAGTGGACAAGGACATACACCACTTCAAAGTGACTACCGGCTGTTCTCAAATGTTGAGAGAGTGAAGCAGCAGGAAGCCAAAAACACAGGGAAATGAGATTTTGCTCATCAGTCAAGTAACCAAAACTTAGTACCTGCAAGCCAAGAAACAGAAGAAGTCCCAGCAAATGTCCATGTTTGTCCATATTTGGAACCTAACTTAGACAACCCTAGAATTATGAGTCCTAAGCTTTCCCAGAAACCTCAGTCACTGGATTTTCATTTTGCTTAACTCTACAAGGAGGGTCACTAACACAAACCATGTGGAGAACCTGCCTAGGCTTCTGCTGGGTTGGTTTGTTTGTAGAAACCGCACTGACTTGAGTTTGTAGCTAGGATGGTTGTGACCCATCTCCTGTATCCAAGTAATCTTGGTGTGGTGACAGTTCGATGCTCCCACAGTTTCCGGTTATCGTTTGGACTCTGCCTGCCAAATGAGAAGTGCAGACATGTGTTCCTGATAAAGTTCCAAAACACTGGCTCTGAAAAGAAAAATCAAGAAACGTATCTTCAAAAAGTTTTGGTGAAAAACACTTTTTCTGTTGATCCAAATATACTATATTTTATTAGAATAAGTAATGAAAGAAATACTTTTCCTCATTTCTGTGAGTGCTGCGCAGGCGTGGATTACCCAGGCATGGCCTGCTGCCCCGCCCTGCCGCCTGGCCTCTCTCCTGCACTCATTCCTTCTTTAATAGGGTTGAGAGTAGAGTTACAGAAGCCAAGCTGGGAACTTCCCTTGATCTTGTATGTAAACACACCAACATCAGCCATCACTTAGGCCATAGCAGTGCACCAGGGGAAGTTCAGGTGTCTGGGAGGAGGGGCCACTGATGAGCATCCACATTTTTTATAAACTATGTTGAATTCATTTGCACACTTTTGAATCTTAATTATTAGTAAATGATGGATCCTTCAAAATCCATCCCAACACACAAGTTTGTTGAGATATCACCTCTAAGACCTCTTCTCTGTAGGCAGCTCTAAAGACCATTCCAGACTGAACTAGCTGACTGAGCAAGCGCCACCATAGCACACTGAGAAGGGACCAACCCAATCCAAAGCAAATAACTCCTTTCCCTCCACATTCCTGAGGAGCTAGGCATGTTCTTCCTACCCTTAGATGCTTGCTGTAATTCCCGGTCTTGGAGCCAGTTATGACACGTAGGAGCCGATGGGCTGAGGTTCTCCTTTACGGACAGCCCTTCTGAAATGGGAGCAACACGTGTGGTGGGCATTGCTGGCAGCTGCCTGTGTTTTCATCCTCTGCTGGTCATGGTGAATTTTAGACACTTCTCTATTTTTTTCCAAGAGGTGTCATGGAGAAATGGCATGCCTCACTGAGGAACCCTTATGGTCCATGCCACTGTTCTGGTTTGAATGTAAAATATCCCCTCAGGCTCAATCAAGCAGAAGAGTAGGATGAGTTATCAGGGAGGGTATAGACTGAAGTGTCAGTATGTGGGGAGCACTAGTTTTTAGTATATAGGGATTAGCCTACTAATCCCCAAAATGATCATTTTCAGGTTGTTTTGTGGTACCTCAGGTTTAAGATGAAGAAACATAAGCACAGACAGTGTCACTGGCAGGAATCATGTGAGGAGATCACAGATCCTAAGGCTGCACAAGAGCCTTCTCCATTGACTTGCCTTTCAAATGCTTCCCCTGAGGCTGCCCTGGCTCCTGGAAGATGCAAGCCTACATCTGGGCTCACGGTGAGCGAGCCCTTGCATCAGGTAAACTGTCTCCTAAAGCACACACCGGCTATGAACTCAGGGGTGCTGGCTGCGAGATCATTTCTCAAAGCCAAAGTGAAAGGAAAGGAAAGCAATCTGAGCAGTCCGGAGCTTCCTGATGGCCTTCTGGGTTGGGTCATCATCAGCCATTTCTCCTGCCCCAGATCCCAGCCCTGATATCCTTCTCTAGCAGCCCTCACTCCCGCAAGGAAGAGCAAGTGGCCTTCTGCTCATTTAAAACAAAAGGATGACTCTGGACAGGACAGTGTTTCTGCTGGGAGCTTTCTTGGGATACTTGGGGTCCATCATTGATATCTTCCCAGTTTCCTTTTCTCCTGAGGAGGAGGGGTGAAATAAAGTCAATATCAAAATAACATAGGAGAAAGAAGGTCTTTAGGGGAGAGAGAAACCCAGGATGAGCCCTGGGATTCAAAAAGGTGGACATGGGAGGGGGCGTCCAGAATACAGGACGTCCAGGAAGCACTAGCCACAATTATGTGGCCAAATGCCTGATGGAACAAAGTAGTCAAGAGACTTAATATCCCCTGGTCTCCATTTGCTCTTTCTACAGTCAGCCTGTTTCCAGCTGTTTCCAACTTCAAAAGGATTAAAGGATTGTGGCTTACTTGCTTCAGGAGTCAGTGAGTGGGACGGTATTTATGACTGATCCCAAGGCTTAGGAGCCAGAGAACTAAGGAAACCTTGATCCCACAAAACAGGTGGAGACACTGAAAATCAAAGCAATGGGGCAAACTCAAGAATTTTTGAAAGAAGAGAAATGAATTGATGTAAAGAAAAGAAGTCTTCCCCAAATTGAGGATCTGGGGAGGCCATCTGGAGCCTGAACCCTTCGATCTTGCCACGCCCCAAGAAAATCTCTAACACCCATCTACTAGGGACTAAGGGTGACCTCCATTATCTAAGAGGTGTGGGGAGATCTAGGGGACTTTTTGTCTAAGGACAAGTAGGTCTGGATTCCTGTTTTGGAACTATAAGACATTTTTCAGAAGAAATAACTGTGAACGCATTCATTCTATATGTAGAAACATCTAGGATACCAACTTTAGCACCATGTGATGAAATGGTAAAGCCAAGAGTGAAAGTAAAGGATGCTATAGCAAAGACAGGGATCTGTCTTGTGGGAGGTGATTCTGAGCTATGAGGTATGATGACAACTAGGATCCATAGCTGGAGCTCAGGAGTCCATTTCACTAAATTTGAAGATGGGGGATATGCAAAGTCTAACTGAGTGACAGGCATTTAAATAATGGGGTCTGGTAAAGGGATGTGTTTAGCATAGTTACTGCCATGTTCCTCCCACAACTGTCATGATCTCCTCTGGTACAAATTAACAGCTTAGAGTCCTCAGTTCCCCCCAGATCCACTAACTCGGGGTTTCTGGAAGTGCGGCTCAGGAATCTGCACAATGACAAGCACCACAGAGTATCTCTTCTCTTCTCCAGCTTAATTTTGGGGACCCACCACAGGATGGGTACTTTTATTTATTGTCTAAGAATTTGGGTGCTCAGGTGATAAATGAAAACAATGGTCCCATATAGTCAATGATTATAGAGTCTGGAGAAGCACTGGCATTTATAACAGAATAAACACTAATATAAATACAAAGTGCCTAACACACCTAGCTACGTAATAACTGGGGCTTAAATGTGGGTCAGCTCATCTAAACCATTGCATTCACATATTTCATACAAATCTAGGCGCTGACATTTCTGTAGCCATGGACAGAGAAGCAGGCAACATGAGGGTATTGTAAGGGCACAGCTAAAGAACACCAGCCCTTCCCAGGTCTAGGATAGGGGGCCAGCAATGCTGTTTCCTGCGCTGAGCTGCTGGAAAAAAAAGACATCACGTCTAGTGTCTTCCTTTCCTTGGTAGCAGACGGAGCCAGCTCAGGTCTTAGCTTTCCTATTCTGTGTGGGTGTCCTTTTTAAAGCCCTGGCTTCCTGATTCCCTTCCAGAGTTCCAGAACACTCATCATGGAATTTACTAGGCCTTTGCTTCCCTCTTCCAGTGATCTGCCTAGAGTGGGAGATACAAATGAGTCAGCTATAATTAGCAGAATAGATGTTCAAAGAGACTCCATGCTAGGCACAAACAGCCAGAGATGGCCAGTGCAATCATGGGAGCTACACAGGGCATCTGCACTGTGAATATTTCCTTGATCAGGCATGCTGCTCTTCCGGATCATCAGCTGCCCATGAAGAAAAGGTGAGCTGTTGACTTAGGCAAAACACTTGCAAGGTACCACTTGATGTGGCAACAGCTTTCAGCAACCTCCTCACCCATCATTATGCATCACCTGGTAGGAGCCACACTATTTTATTGGCATCAACAATAGTCACTTAGGGTAAGTTAAGGTAACAGAATCTTTTTGTCTCATTCTCTGTTTTTTGTTTTTTTTTTTAAGATTTATTTTCACTATTTTATGTGTGTGTGATTGCATGCATGCATGTTTGAGTGCAGGTCCCTTGGAGACCAGAGGCATTAGATACCCTGGAGCTGGAGTTACAGTCATGAAATGCTAGACATGGGTACTGGAAACCAAACTTGGGTCCTCTGCAAGAGCAGTATATGCTCTTAACCCCCATCCTTCTCACCTGATCTTGCTTTGTGTTTTGAGGCACACTAGGGTCTCACTGAGCAACTTAGGTGGCTTTGAACTTATAGTCATGCTTGAATTTCAGGCATGCACCACCTAACCTGGCCTGCTTAGGTGGGGAGGTTTTAAGCAGCTGTGAGAACCACATGGCCTCTCTTGCTGTAATGATTTCCCAGGGTCACTGACTGTCAGACACAACCTTTCTTATTCTCAGTAGTTTATAGCTAAATTCTTACCCATATGCCTAAGGGGCCCAAATTAAATCCCAATATTGCTTGTAGAAACAGTGAAAGGCTGAGGTAATATAACTGTACAAACAAGGTTGTTTGTACAGTTATATTACTGTACTGGGGACAGGCAGCGGTACTCAGGCCAGTCCAGTCCACATCCATTAGCTCAGGTGATTGGCAAGGGCTGGAATCTTCATGGGACAAACAGACTTGGTCTCCTCCCTCAGGACTGTATTACCAGACAAGTTCAAGGGTATGGGAAATCCAACAGACAACCAAACTTTTACACTTAAAAAAAAAAGTACAAAATTTCCCCTATGAGAGTCCATAGGAAAAAATAACCAAGGTCTGGTTACCTGTCTGCCCAGCTACCATGCAGCACAGAAAACTACAAGAGCTCTTTGCAAAGGCTGCATCTTCTTGCAGTTATGTTCACTTCAGCATGGCTGAGTGCTTGTGAAGATGGCTGGCTGTCAGCTGTCACTTGTCCCTTACAAGAGTTCCTCTTCATCCTGAAAATGTCCAAGGACAGACAGTGGGTTTACTCAGCTCTTATAGATACGGCCTCAATTGCTCTGTAAAGGAAAGATACGGCTCTGAAGAGCCTATGGTTTTTTTAGCTAAGTATGAGCAATTTGGCAAGTTTATCAGAGCAGCCTGCTAAATCATTCTTCTGAAAGTTGTTCCTGGAATGGAAAGCGATTCGACTCTAATGGCCTTATCTATAAACCCCAGTGGTCCCACTCCACTCTCAACGCTGTGTTTTTCATTTTGGAGCAGACAGGTGAGCCTGTCAGGAACAGACCCTGTGGTTTGCAAGAAGAGAGTGACTTTTTTTTTTTTTTAGTGGAAACTCAGTCATCAATTCACTCCTTAGAGAGCAAAAAAAGGAGAAAGGTGTTAGTGTGGGACAACCAAACGTAATAGCCTCGGCGATGTGAAACTTGCTGTACGTCTTGGAACTTTTGAATCTGAAGTTGTCTATGCCAAGACACACTTGGGTAACACAACCTGAGAAAACAAAGTTTCAAATAAAGCATTCTGGCATCTTTTTCAAATGACACATACAGTTCTGTAATATACCAAGCTACGTCTTTCCTTCCAACTTGACAGAGTGCAACACCATATATGTCTGGCCCTAACCCAGGGGAAAAGCATGACTTGGCCTCCCCCAGATCCTCTGTGGCAGGTGATCCAAGGGGCCTAGGAAGACAGAGATGATTAATATATCACACTCTTCTGTTACAAGGTTGAGGGGACTGTCCATATTCTCTTGGTTTTGAAATGTGAGCTTGTTACTTGGGCTGGATGTGGGCAATGCCATTGTCCAACCACTTTGGAACCAGGTAAATGATAGTTAAGTTGTCTTTCACCCTTTGAGAAGTTATCCAAGAAAGCCACATTGTCTTCCCGTGGGCTGATCTCACTGAGAGTTAACTCCATTTCAGCTAGAAGGGCCAAACCCAATGTTAATATGATTCTTCTATGGCTTAGATATTCAAATTAAATATCTGAATTTATCTTTGTGAGAAAGCAAGCTGAATGTTTATTTCAGTCATAGCAACAATCATATCTTTGGCTTGTGCTAAGGACGGGTGGTCTCCTGGGTTCAGCTAGAAATTCACAATATGGGAATTTACAGAATTTTCATAAAAGCAATTGGAACGACAGTGTTTTCATGAGCTCCCAGGGTGAACGTCTATTAACAAAAGATGCTTTGCTTCCCTCACACCTGCTCAGTGCTCCACAGGGGCCAGAGCGATGCACATTCCAATAGAGCAGCGCCAACAAAATCAAATAAAAATGAGGTTCCCAGGATGAGAATGGAGATTTACAGTATTACCACAGTCAGTGCTTTGGAAGAGGAGTGGGGCTTTTGGAGCTAGCCTTTAAAGCAGAAAATTGCAAAAAATAGATTTGCAGCCATAAATCATATAATTTTGACCGTTGAACCTTCTGTTATACAATGCACATCTGTGGAGGGTGAGAGGGTTGTGAATCTGTGTACATGTGTGCATGTGTAGAGGGTAGGAGAGTTGTGAATCTGTATACATGTGTGCATGTGTGTATATGTGCATTTGTGTATGTGTGGAGGGTGGGAGGGTTGTGAATCTGTGTGCATTGTGTATGTATACATGTGTGAATGTGTGCATGTGTGTATGTGTGCACGTGTGGAGGGTGGGAGAGTTGTGAATCTGTGTGCATGTATGGAGGGTAGGAGGGTTGTGAATCTGTGTGCATGTGTGTATGTATACACGTGTGAATGTGTGCATGTGTGTATGTGTGCACGTGTGGAGGGTGGGAGAGTTGTGAATCTGTGCATGTGTGGAGGGTAGGAGGGTTGTGAATCTGTGTGCATGTGTGTATACATGTGTGAATGTGTGCATGTGTGTATGTATACATGTGTGAATGTGTGCATGTGTGAATGTGTGCATGTGTGTAATGTATACATGTGTGAATCTGTGCATGTGTGGAGGGTGGGGGGTAGGGAAGCTTCAGAGGTAGAAGTTCAGAAGAGGTTGAAAAGAAACAAACTCTAGCACAATAGAAAATTTTTTTCTTTGCACACTGTTGGGAAAAATTAGAAAACTTTTGTAATACTTGCCTAAATGAATGTGTTTACACTTGATAGATTAATACTTTAAGAAAGGAAAACATAAAAACCTACTAAATCCCACTTCTAAAAAGCCTCTGTCTATGGAAAAACAAGGTAACAACTTAATTCCCTTAATTGTTAGCACATTCATATGTAAGCACCATTCCAGTATTTTTAAGATTTTGTCATTGTTTGGAGAGTCACAAACATCTCTAAAACACCACATCAGTAGTTAGCCTCTTCCATGGTATGAATATGGCCTGTCTCAGGATGAAACCTAATCCCTACTATGGAATACTAATAAGCAGGATGGAGAGAGAGCTATGCCCTTATGAATGGATTGAACTATTCAGTTAGTGAGTTATCTTAGGGTGGGTTTTCTGAAAAGCCAGCTTGGCAAGTTGACTATACACTCCACCCTATTCCACCATCACCTCAGGGCTGTAAGCAAGAGGCTGTCCCTGAGGTTCTTCACCTTGGACAGGAACCATGAGTCAAAACAAACCTCTTTTCTTTCTAACTTATCTACGTAATTTTCTTATTAGCAACAGAAAATGGACTACATGTGAATACACAGATCATGTTTATTACAGATAAAATGCAAGGTCCTTTGCCCTTTCTCAATGAGCTTACTTTTTATTTAGAATTGAAAAATGACAACTGCATAAATGATAAAAGCTGTCATAAGATAAATGTGCTCTTCTTATAATCTTTGTGGTGCAAGAGGAGGCAGCATCTTGAATAGGATTCTGCTTCAAGATGAAATATGGGTAGAAAGATGGGATATGGGAGACCAATGAGGACCAAGCCAATATCTCTATAAGGGAGAAGGAGGTCCTGGATAGTAAGACTAGTGAGGTTCCCAGATCAGAAAAAAAACCAACGGAGAAGCTATGAATGGGAAACATCTGGGTGAGGTGAGGCTGTGGGGGCTGAAGAGAAGCTCAAAGTAAAAAGAGGCACAGTAGAGTCTTCTGTTGGTTTTCATTCATCTTAACATCAGTATCAAACACCTGCTATGTGTTAGGCTCCCTGCCAGGTGCTGAAGCTGGGGTGACAGTGGTAGCTACTTTTCAGCTCTGAGACAAAATGTCTAACAAAAGCAACTTATTGGGGGAGAATATATTTGGTTTTGAGGGCTTTCAAGTTCTCGTGGCGAGGAAGGCATGGTCACATAGAATTGTCTGTGGTGACATTCACAGTGGAGGGGGAATACAGGATAGATACTTTGTGTTGCAGTGTTCCACGAAGAAAACCAAACCAGAACTATGGCCAGGTTTAATGTAAAAAGGTTAGTGACTTATTTCTACAGCCTAGATCAACTTTCTTTTTATTTTATTTTATAATATTTTTTATTAGATATTTTCTTTATGTACAATTCAAATGCTATCCTGAAAGTTCCCTATACCCTTTCCCCGCCCTGCTCCCCTACCCACCCACTCCTGCTTCCTGGCCCTGGCATTCCCCTGTACTGGGGCATATAAAGTTTGTAATACCAAGGGGCCTCACTTCCAAGTGATGGCCAACTAGGGCATCTTCTGCTACATATGCAGCTAGAGACACAAGCTCTGGGGGTACTGGTTAGTTCATATTGTTGTTCCACCTATAGTGTTGCAGACCCCTTCAGCTACTTGGGTACTTTCTCTAGCTTCTCCATTGTGGACCCTGTGTTCCATCTTATAGCCATCCTACATTCAGTTTTCAGCAAAAGAAACTGAGGTACCAAGGAGCTAATCGGCTGAAGGTCACACTGCTAGTTTGTCGTGTGACTCAGTATATGGAAAGTCATTGTGCTCTCTTAACACCGTTTTCTCTTACAAAGAAAGGAACATGCCCACTTTATAATAAGTATCTGGGGCTCAGAGGGACTAAGAAATTTGTCCTGAGTTGTAAATGTTAAATGGCAAAACAGCTCAAACTGAAAATAGGCTCTTGGCCTGGTAGGCCCCTACCAAATTCTATGTCCTTTGTTGTCTAGGCTCTAAAATCCTAATTACATCCTTTGCCTCTGGAATATATTTGAAGATTCTGTTAGAAAGGCCTCGGTATTACTTCATATTTGGTTGTTTATTTTTACAGTTGTATTTTTATCATTTATTTCTGAATTGCATTTAGAAATAGGAACATCTAATTTACACCAGATGCCTTTTTTACTGAAGACTCAAATCTAAAAGACTTCTCAAAGTCCTCAAATGTGTAAGCACTTTCTTTGATTTCTATTTTAGAGTTCTAGTGAATGAACATGGCAGAAGACTGGCAATTTTTGAGAGCTTTGAGATTCCTCTCAATTTCTCTTTTAACATTCCCCAGGGAAGATCAAACAATTAAAAATAGAAAGGAGCTGGGTGTGGTGGCGCACGCCTTTAATCCCAGCACTTGGGAAGCAGAGGCAGGTGGATTTCTGAGTTCAAGGCCATCCTGGTCTACAGAGTGAGTTCCAGGACAGCCAGGGCTATACAAAGAAACCCTGTCTCAAAAAAACCAAAAAAGAGAGAGAGAGAGAGAGAGAGAGAGAGAGAGAGAGAGAGAGAGAGAGAGAGAGAGAGAGAGAAGAGAGAGGGAGAGAGAGAGAGTGAGAGAGAGAGAGAGAGAGAGAAAGAAAGAAAGAAAGAAAGAAAGAGAGAAAGAGAGAGAGAGAGAGAGAGAGAGAGAGAGAGAAAGAAAGAAAGCAAGCAAGCTAAGATCAAATTCAAGAGAGCAGCCTGACTCGTCAGCACCTGGGCCAGTCAGAGGCTTGAACAGAGGAACACACTGTTTAAATTAAGTCATGTCTCTCAATCCTCAACTAGAACAGGACAAATGTGCCTGAAGGAGAAAGGGCTGCTTCTGACTCACCCATTCTGTAATTGTGATATACCAGGGCAGAGTTAACCAGATAACAAATGAATTCCCCAACTTCTGAACTAGTAATGGCTGATTCTGAGTTCTACCCTGGCAGCAGCTCCTGTTTTGTGTTTGACAATCTCCTCAGCTCTTCATCCCTGGTCACAATGAGGAGAGTAAGGATGGAGTTTATTGGAGAAACAAGTTAGTAGTTTCTTCTAGAAGAACTATTCTCAGAAAGAAAAGGGACCACATGCAACACCCCAGGGGTTAGTTCTAGATAGATGCTTCACTTAGCTATAAGTTGAATTAGACTCTGTATAGGTTTTAGTTAAACTCCAAGATACAAGGCCAACACCCAGGTCCCCTTCCTGGGTCAGAGCCTCCATCACCCACGTGATGTGGATTGAACCCTTCTCTGTCTTGCTTGAAAAAGCTGATGAAGATGTGCTCTAGATCCAGTGGTGAACTTCAGCCAGTGAACAAAACTAGACAAGAAGTCTCTTGCTTCAAGCTCGGACAAGGCTGTAGCAGAGCTCACTGTGGTGAGACCAGACTAGACTATTTCACCGTTGAAGCTGAAAACATACCCAGCTTTTATCATGCTACATCCCCAACTCCTTGGGGGAATTTTTCCTATAAGCATCAGGCCCCTCCATCACAACAAAACACACCCTAACTCTGGTTGCTTCACAAAAGTCAATTCTAAGAGAGTAGACCGAACTAAAGCCTTGTCTTCCCTCTTGTCTTATAATTTTCAAATTAGATTTGTGTGTGATTTCAGGAAGTACTGGGCCAGACAAATCAAGTCTGTTGATATGCACTCCGAGGTTTTCTTTAGGGGTCAGTCCAATTGCTCAGCTTCCAGCAATGAAAACAGCATAGAGCAAAGCAAACAGCCTCAGAAGCCATCATCAGCGTGAGCTCATGAGCTTCGCCATTGCTGCTCTTATCTGTGTACCGTGAATTCCTACACCAGTTGAGTATGTTCATGTGTTTGTCTCTGAGTCACACATCTCTCTCATTTCCAATGGGTTTCCAATCTGAGAAGGACATTATATGCCAGGTTTCCAGAAGTTTCAACACCACAAGAGTGATCTCAATTTGTGTGAGGGCTTTTTAGTTTCATGCAAGACAATTCCAAGTTTGAAAACTGGGCAGAGTCGGGACTGTTTTCCTGTGTAGAAAGGCTAACATAAAGCAGATGTGGATCTCTTTTTCCAATCTGGACGATTTGTCAGGGAATGTTAACTCTTCAAAACACACACACACACACACACACACACACACACACAAACACACACACACAAACACACACACACACACACACACAAACACACACACACACAAAGGCAGAAATAACAGGCATTAAACTTACTTTTCATGTCCCCTTATTAATAAAAACAAATGTACTGTATAAACAAACTAAGAATAACAAAGACAAATGACCTCTTGGCCACAATCCCCTGTTTTGTGGAAAAGTTTCCTCTCTCTCTCTCTCTCTCTCTCTCTCTCTCTCTCTCTCTCTCTCTCTCTCTCTCTATTTGCTAAGTAAATTTAATAATCTTCATAGACACTAGGAATCTAGGCATGTGTGTACTTCAGTTCATGCTTACAGGAAGAGCATAACCACATTTATAATGATCTTACTTTTTACACAGATAAACATAGCATCGCTTTGTATTTTAACTTTTTTCTTTTAAAGTTTTACTTAACTGTATCATTTTTTTAATTAATTTCCTCGCTCTCTTTATCTCACTGTCTTCTCTCTCTCACCCATATATATATCTGTGTGTGTGTTTGTGTATCTACCTGTATGTGTAGCTGTGTATATATGTGTGTGTCTCTTTGTCTCTCTTTCTCTCTCTTTCTTTCTTTCTTTTGCAGCCCATCTTTTAAAAAAGGCTTTGTGTGTGTGTGTGTGTGTGTGTGTGTGTGTGTGTGTGTGTGTGTATGTGTGTGTGCGTGCATGTGAGTGTGCATGCGTATAAATGCATTGAGTTCCCTTGGAGGATGGAAGAAGACGTTGCATCCCCTGAAGCTTGAGTTACAGATTGGTGTGAGCTGCCATGTAAGTGGTGGGAACTGAACTTAGGTCTCCTGGAAGAGCAGCAAGTGCTCTTAACTGATGAGCCACATCTCTGGCTCAAGGGACTTCAATTTTATAGCCAAATAGTGCTATATTGTGTTTACTGGCAACTGGTTTTTTATGCATTTATCTCTTAAACATTACCTAAGGCAAATCCATATCTCAGCTGCTGTGAACAGTACAATAATAAACAAGGATTTCTGCTGTCTCTTTGGTGCTCTGATTTCAATTTCTTTGATTGTATACTGTGATCAAATCTGCAGAATGAAAAAAGAGATTTGTCAACTATGCATTTGGCAGAGTTAATATCCAGAATACACTTGTAGATGTGACACTTCCACAGAATATAAAAAGAACATAAAAAATACTTTAAAATGAGAACAAAACAAAACAAAAGAACAGGCAACCCAAAGGACTTGAGTAGATACTTGTTAAGAGAACAAATATAAAGACATGAAAATACATGAAAAAAAAATCTCAATAGCATTGACCATTAGACAAATGCAAATTAAAACTACTGTGAGGTCTCTTTGAACCCCAGTCAGGATGGGTACCATTAAAATTGCTGAAGATGCAGAGAAAGGAGAGTGTGAGCGCTTTAATTTGTTGCAGCCATTATCTCCAGACCTCTTTACCTTCTCTTCTTGATGCCCTTCCTTCCTAGGCATCTCTTCTCTTGTCTGAGACTTCCCCCTTTCCTCCTCCATGCTTCCTTCAATTCACTCTTTCACAGAGAGCAGCCTCGTCAGCCTAGTATTGCTCTTCTTGGCTGAACAGTCACTGCTACCAAGGTAACATTGACTTTTCTGTGGCATGAAGAGCTGAATGTATTTATATACAAATGTTAGATGCCTGACAGATGCTGAGAGAATGCCAGGGATGCTCTGTGAGTGGGTTCCTTATAAAATGGTCATGGTCAGCATGGTTTGTGAGAAATACTGGGGTAGTAGGTTGAGTAAGGAGACATGAGTTCCTAGAGAGGCTAGTCCATTGTGAGTAGGTCTTCTGGAAGACGTGGCTTGCTTGGTTTGAGATAGGCAAGACAGAGAAATTAGCTCAGCTAATAACTTGAGGAAAGTATTGAGAAGAAAATGTTATCTGAGAGGCATGGGAGCACTGCTCATACCGTTTATTCATGGATGGCAACCAGGTCAGTGCTGGCACAGGAAAGTATGCTTCCTAAACAGTAATTAAAAGTAAGCAAAGAATCATTCTAAGAACCTCCAACCTTGGCTTCTAGTTAAGTATCACAGCTAAAGTTAATACAAATTGTATTTTAGAAGTAAGATCTAACTATTACCCTGAGATATGTGTTATGGTTGTATATAAAGTGCCTCTTTCCCACAAGACCCATACATTAAAGGTTTGGTCTTTAGCTGCTGGGTTCAATCACTGAGAAATGACCATGTAAATAAGGGAACTGCTTTCATCAGTTTGCTAGCCAATTGATGAATCAAGCTGAATGGATTTTTAGGAAGTTTGGAGAAGTTGGTCCCTGAGAGTGTGTGTCTTGCTCTGATTCCTACCTGTCTGTTCTTCTGCTTCCTGTCCCCCATGAGGTGTGCTATTTTGTACCATCATACACACCCCAACACAATGTTCAACATGACCCAACATTAATAAACCAAGTGGCCATGAACTGAGTCCTTCAAAACCATGAGCCAAAATAAATCTTTTCTCTATTTAAACCATCAATATCTGTCACAGCGATGAAAATCTGAGGTTGCTCATCATCTGAATATTTTTATGATATTATACACATACTCAGCCTGTCATGCAACTTTATTTTGGAATCCGAGGCAAGAAGAAATTGTGGAGCAATAACACAAGATAGGGTGTTTGCTTGCTTTTCTAGAGTATCCATCCCATATTACATCTTTACTTTTGTAAGAAGAAAAGTTTACGAATGGATCCAGAAAACATCAGGAGAGGTTGGACAAGGCTTGTTCATTTACCTTTGATGAAATAAGAACTATTTTACCCCAAACATTTAAGAGTTGTTTTGTGGAAATTGCAACTTAATCAAATCTGATTCCCCCAAATCTCTTCTTGGGAACTGATCCACAAGTATAAATTATGAGCAAAAATCTCTTTTCAAACTCCATAAAAGAATTTTCTGTAACACTGTTTGGGAAATACTACTGAAATCTGTTTTGTAAGCAGACTATGTTATATTTTACATTTTCCCCCTGAAAACAGCCTCAGAAGTTAAGTCAGAAAGAGAAGGATCTGTTTTAGTACTAGTGTGTCTTCCTTGTAGCTAGATTTTAGTTACAACCACCTAAAATATACAGAGTACACACTGACATTACTATTCATCTTTTAAAATTCCAACTATTATCAGCCAAGCATAACAGGCACTGATGGAAAGCGTTCATTTTGAAAATCTGAGATAATGTCTGGTTTCCTTGGTATTCTGAAACCGTAGTTTCCAGATTCTTTAGTCAAATATTCTTTCCTTCTGCTCATTTGGTTTTGTTAGGCTTTTTTTTTTTCTTTTTCTAGTACTGGTTTGATGCTATGTATTCAAATGCTAAAATACTGAATCCCAAGACAAGACAATACTCAAAGACAAGCAGATCCTCATGCATACCTGCTTTGGTTGTATAAATGCTGCTCTCTGATTGGTTAATAAAGATGCTTACAGCCTGGGCTGGGCAGAAGAGACTCTGCAGAGTGAAGGTTTCCAGGCTTAGGGTCTCAGCCAGGGAGAGAGAGAGAGAAAGGAGAAAGAGAGAAGGAAGCCACGATGGGGAGAGGTGGATCTTGAGCACATGACCACGAGGTCCAGCCTGTTGGAGTGGCAGCAGCCCAGGTGATACATGACAAGTGCTATATTGATGTTATTGACAGGGAAGTAGACAAAATAGCATAGAGGATTAATATCTGCTCAGCTCTAGTACTTTATGACTTATAAATATAAAGGGTTTATGTCTTTTATTTGGGAATTCAATGAGGTAGAAACCCCCAAATACTATTTACTGGAACACATATCCTCTCAGGGTAAGGCAAGGCTTCAAGGAATTCCCTTGAAGCGCCTTCAGGAGGTTGTGAGTAGGTCTCACAAATCGGTGGGTAGGGTTTTGGATGCTTAACAGAAAATAACTGATCTTGTTTGTCCTGCCAAATTCATTGCTGTGAATTCCATGTTTCTGGAACATGATTAAATGCACATTCTTATTGATTTTTCCCTTCTCATTTGTTCAGTAGAATTTTGAAAGGGCTTCAAAGATACTGGTTTTAGTTGCAGCCTTGAAGGCTTGAGAAAACAGCTGTTTCTTTCACTTCACCTTTAACCACAAGTCATGCACAAACACAGGGGCAGCAATAAGTTCTTAGAGGCAGTCATACTGAATGGAAGCAGTTGTACTAAAAAGTAGAACACTTTGATCTCTGGAAAAACTTAGTGTGATAACATCTGATAAGACATTCTAACGGCTGACCATAAGATCCAAGAGAGAGCAGGTCTGGATTAGCTTCTGAGTGGCCTCTCAGATAAATCTTTGGCAGCAAACTGAGGGCACAGCTTCCTCAGAAGTCCCTGGGGTTGTAAAGATTTGTTCTCTAGTGACTGCAAAACCATGGATTAAAGAGTACAGCTCAGGGTGGTGTACTCATCTAGTATGTTCAATCCCTGCACCACCAAAATGAATAAAACACAAAGGACCCTCTATACAAATCTTTTCATCATTAAAGTTTCTCCTTTAAATCGTTTCTTATTTTAATTTTATTTTATGTGTATGAGTATTTTGCTTACATGTATATCTGTGCATCACATGCATACTTGGTACCCATGGAGGCCAGAAAGGAATATTGGATTCCCTAGAGCTAGAGTTTCAGATAATACGAGCTGCCAAGTATGTGCTGGGAATGGAATCTGGTTCCTATGGAAGGGTAGTCAGGGATCTAATCCAACCACTGAGCTATCTCTCCACCACTAAAGTTTCTTCTTAAATAGTTCCAATATTGTTTAGTGTGCTTTCTCAGAGAATTACTTCGTATTGAAGATGATTGTAATGTCTACCTACATAAAAATAAAGAGTGTGTGAGTTTGGTCCATTTATTTATTACTAAGACAGCCTGCTCTGAGAAAGGTGAGCCTGTGTTGTTTGCTATATATGTATTCATACATCAGTATAAAGAAATTTCAGTTTCAGTTATCATCTTTCACCTGCTGTGTCAGGTCCATCACCGAGATAGGACCTAAGGAGATGGGGAGTGGTTTGGGCTGACTTTTCTCTGTCTATGATCACTTGTCTCCACTGCCTTTGAGCTTGCAGGCACTACATAATGGTGTGAGCATATGGCAGGGGAAGCAGTGTATCTAACAGCATTGGTGAGGTTAACAGAGAAGGGATGGTTACAGTCCATAGCTTCTTCTAGAGCATGCCCACAGGGATTGTACTTCTTCCAACTGGGCTCTGTCTCATAAAGGTTCTACTACCCCTTGCCTCCCAACAGTACTACAGGCTGGGAACCAAGTCTTTCAGGGACATTTCTTCTCAAACCACAACAGCTACCATATAAAAATAAACCTAATGCAGCCTTTTGAAGACTGTCATGCTGGTTTTAACAGAAATGAACAGCACTGATGATGGCAATTGGTCCATGATTCCATATTTTCTCACTTTGTAGAACAGGATATCTGTTCAGCTTAAAGTACAGTTTTAAACTATGCCAGTTTTTAATTTAAAACTTGTACAAGATTTGAAATACTTTTATGATTCTTACTGCTAAGTCACTGTTGGCCTGAACTCTATTGTCAAACACCAGCATTCCTCCAGTGTGCATACAAACTTATCTCATTGGCTACAAATCACATTATTCTTTGTGTGCCAATGCACAGGTACATTTATATTAGCATATGCACAAATACAGAATTCTGTAAAATAGTGTTGTATATTTTCCTGCAATTTTTTCTTCATTCCCTGGTCCATATTCAGATGTATAATTCATGTTTATGTGAAATAACACCAAAAATAGATTATGATTCAGCTTTCATTAGAACATATTAAAATTGGTCAGGATATTTTGTCTTTGAGACAGGGTTTCACTGTGTAGCCTAAGATTACCTCAAACTTGTCATGTAGTCTAGGCTGCCCTCAACTTGCAATTCTCCTCAGTCAGCCTACCACAGAATGGAACTATGGGCAAGTGTACCCATACCCAACGGAGAAAGAAGTCTTATAATACTATATTTTCATCCATCAATATGACATTAAGGTTTGCTTTGTTTTTGTTTGTTTGTTTTTTGTTTTGTTTTGTTTTTCGAAACAGGGTTTCTCTGTATAGTCCTGGCTGTCCTGGAACTCACTTTGTAGACCAGGCTGGCCTCGAACTCAGAAATCTGCCTGCCTCTGCCTCCCAAGTGCTGGGATTAAAGGAATGTGCCACCAATGCCCGGTGACATTAAGTTTTAATATACTTAGGTATTGTGTGATTCCAAAAAAGAGATTTTTATAAAGATATTACATATTTTAGGTGTACCCATTTGATAGTTTTGCATTTGTTTTTGCTATTGTGGAAAGGAATTTTGTCTCCATTTATGTTTAAGTAATATATAAATCTGTGCTTATTCAATATGATTTGTGCTATTAGGTTTTCATTATTGTAACAAATACGTGAGATAGCCTATATATGAAGAAAAGACATTTCTGTAGCTCTCAGTTTTGGAGGTGCAAGGGCCTGATGCTGGTATTGGCCAGTTCTCATGGAGTTTCTTGGCTGTCACATAATGGTTAACAGCAATGAGTAGAGTGTGAAACTGGGTGGATGTCACATCTCAAACAGCAGGCAAGCTGGGTTTGGTGGGATCAGACTTGGGCTTTTACAACTCTGTCTCAAGAACTACCTAGTGACCTCACAAAACTATCTTACTCCCTGCCAGTGCTGAGTCCTAACAATCTTAAGGCCTCTCACCAGGCCTTACCTCTCACTGCCCATACCCTCTCCCTGAAAACCAAGTTTCTAACACAGGAAATATTGGAGGTCAAATCACACACTAAATATAACATTTTGCAGGGTTTTTAAAGAAAAGGTTTTGTTGATTCTCTGTTTCACATCATGCACCCCATTCCTGCTTATCTCCCTGTCCTTTCATTTCTGCCACTCTTGTAACCCCCTCCAAATAGTGTGACACACACACACACACACACACACACACACACACACGTATAGGAAAACATCTCTTCATGGAAGTATGGTATGTCACAGTGTGTCCCACAGTATATGCCTCTGTCCACTCACCTTCATGGTATGTCACAGTGTGTCCCACACTGTCCTCTGTCCACTCACCTTCACTTGCAAATGTTCATTGCAATGAGTTTGAGGTCTAGTTTGAGGTCTCTGGCTTCTGTGACACCACCAATATTGGATCCTCACTGAGACTCCTCCCAGTTATTCTGTTGTTGCCCTGTGTTATGGAGATCCTGCAGCTTTGAATCAGCAGGACTGGCTCTTTCACGAGTCCCAACCATTTGCAGATGATATAGATTTTAGGGTGGGACCACTCAGACCTCTGATCTGGGTATGGGTGGTAGCTGAGCTGGTCAGCAACTCCAGCTCTCCCTTATCTATACTCCCAAGGTAAGAGCTCCAGCACTGTTTAACTAGCCCATGTGATGCTGCCAGCTACAGGAGGTAGGGTCAACTCTCCTGCTCTCATACCCTCAGGGTTGACTCCCCTGCACCCATGCCTCCAGAGCCAGATCTACTATGCTGCCCAGTCAAAGCATGGGGCCCACTTTCCCAAGTGCTGAGCCTGTGAGGGGCTAGACCAGTTCTCCTGCTTGCATAGCCTAAGGGCTGGCTCACCAGTGCCTTTGCCATCAGGGCCACCTCCACTGTGTTGCCTAGGTGAGGTGCAGGGTCTGCTCCCTTGAGTGTACAGTTAGTGAGGGGACAGGGCTCTCCTACTCTCGTGCCCTTGGGGTCAGGTCTCCCAACTACCACAGGTGTTGAGGGAGAAAAGGGAAAGGTGAACCCATGTCACCTCATGGCAGGGCCAGCTCTCCTGCACTCTTACCCTTGGGGCTGATTCACCCCTGCCCTTCCTCCAGGGCAAGCCCTACTGTGCTCCCCAGATGCGGTGTGGGACCCAAGTCTCCCAAGTGCTGCAGTGACCACAGGGCCAACTATCCCTGTTGGTTTTTTTTTAATGCCAATTTTTTTTTTTTAAGATTTATTTATTATTATATGTAAGTACACTGTAGCTGTCTTCAGACACACCAGAAGAGGGAGTCAGATCTTGTTACGGATGGTTGTGAGCCACCATGTGGTTGCTGGGATTTGAACTCTGGACCTTCGGAAGAGCAGTCGGGTGCTCTTACCCACTGAGCCATCTCACCAGCCCCTTAATGCCAATTTTTAATGATGGTTTTTAATTGTTTTAATCTCCCTTGTAGCTCACCACCTACCAGAGGTAGTAAAAAAGAAAGGATACGGGGAAGTAGCCCTGTTTACAAAGCTTTTTGGAATAACTCTTGTCTGTGTTGTTTACAGGTTGGCTGCAGCAGCTCAATCCACTCACAAACACTCTATGGACACACCAGCAGTCCTGTCGGTAGAGTCAGGATAGCAAACACGAATCAGCAGTGGTCACACTACCTAACAGAGACAGCCAGGCCTCAGCCTTGGCACAAGTCAGAAGGGGCCAGAAGGAATGAATGCCAGGAGAAGTTCTCAGCTGTGCCTCTCTCAGGGAAGTGAAGATCAGCAAAGATTCCAGACCTACAAGGATTGCACAGCTAGTTCTATAAACAAGCCAAGCTCTGTCTCCATCACTGTTGGTCAAGTCCTTTTTATACTCTCTCCAAATATCACATATCCTCCATGGGACCTGCCTTAGCACATGTCTTACCTCAGCATATGTGTCTGTCTCAGCTGATATCACTACGCCAATCAGCCCAAGCCCATGAAAGTGGTAAGAAACTGAAGCACACCACCAGACGTTTTTTGGTGTGTTTCTCTCTACTCGATGTAAGGTGAACCAATACATGCATGTCATGTCCTTAGGGGAAAATCCTTCATCTTGTGTCCTTTCAAGTGCTTGCTTCAGCAGAACATCCTTTCTCCTCTGTCAGCTTCAGCTAAATGTTCCTTCTTGAGTCTGCCTTAAACTTTCACCTGTGTGTGCTTCAGCTAAACATTCCTTCACATGTTTGTCCCAGCAAAACACCATCCAAACAACTTTCCAAAACTTTCCTTAAGTTTCAACTTCATCTCTCAACTGTAACAGCTGGCAAGGGGTGAGATAGCAGAGAGGGCATCACTCCTACACCCTCACAGTGGACAGGCAGATGAGTGACAGGGCCAGCTCTCCCAGGCCAGCTCACCTAAGTCCCTACCACTAGGGTCAGCTTTGGTGTGCTGTGCAGGTGAGTGGCATGGTCTACTCTCCCAAGTGCTGCAGTGTGTGAGAGATGTGGCCAGTTTTCCAGAGCACTGCAGACAGTGAGGGGAGGGACCAGTTCTGCACAGCCTCTGCATTTCCACATGGTCACCAACAGCTGCCCTGATGAGGAATGCCCCCATATTATCTAGTGGTAATATTTGTTCCCCCTGCTGCAGTGTAGCTATGGACTCAGATAAGGCCCTCAGTGGCAGCTCAGGCTGGGATCTCACCATGGCAACAGGTGGTGGGTTTGGTCACTCACGATAGGCTACTGCTCTCCACCCTTAAGTCTCCAGCTCCATCTCTCCTCACAGTGCTGCTCTGCTCCTCTTTCTCTCCCATATGACCACCACATGCTCGCACATTGTGGTGGCTCCTTCTCAGGTTGGCCATGTGGCTGGTGGGTCCCTGGGTGCCATCCTTCATCTGCTCTGTGTGGTGTGGCTGCAAGTGGGTGTCTATGGTCCAGCCTGTGCCTTGCTCTGGAGTGCAGGTTTGTGGGTGGCATGGTGGTTGGCAGGTCTATATCTGTCTTCCTCCTCCTGAGCTGTGCTACCTGGATTTGATTTCACTTGATTGGATTTTAGGTGTCCTAGGCACAAAACAGCTTTGGCCACCATACCAGGCATCAAGCTAGGATGAACAAGGGATTGTCATCTGCTCTGCCCATGACTGATATAAGAACAACACCACCAACAAGTAGTTTTTCCAGAAAGGAAGTGTGCTTCCTCTTTCCATTTAGGCTGGTCACATGACTTGTTTTGGCCAATGAGTGAGTAACATGAAGCAACACAAAGCAGAAATTTCAAATTCAGTTGTTTGTTACACTTAGTCTCTGGCATCAAAGTGTTCGGGTGAGGGCCCCTCTCTAAGTCTAGTTTCTAGAATAACAGGAGCTGTGAAGCAGTGTGGAACTGAGCTCTGGCTCCTAACAGGGCAGAGCCCACTGTGAAGAACCATGAAAGCCCTCATTAGCTTAGCTTAAATTCAAGCTACCATGTAAAGTTGTTGGATTCACAGCTTACACATTGGTTAGAGACAAACTTCTATATTCAGCAAAAGCCATAGCCAGATTGTCAGCATGTTTGAGCTGGTTCTCTGGGTCTCCATCTCCACAGTGATGATCTGAATGGGTCTATATGTGGCCTGGACAAACAGTGGCCTACAGCAGGACAATGGACTTTGAATAACTGTATTTCACAGCAAATTGCAAGCAAGGCTGTTCTTCGACCCAGAGGTGGAGATAACCTCTTCCATCAAAAACTGCATGTTTAGCACACCATCAAAAACAAGCTCTTGCATGTTTAGCACACCTCACAAACCTACAGAAGAATGGGAGACCTATGGAACATCAGCTCTTATATACTGTTAGAAAAAAAAAAAAAGAATGTTTGCTCTTGTGAGCCACTGTGAAACTAGAGTTTTTTGGTTATGCATCAAAGTTGCAATCATGAATTAAAAAAAAAAATCCACTGACATGTATATATCTAGCTTTCATTTTGAAACCTTACCCAACTCCCCTAGTTAAGAACAAAACAAAACAAAACAGACAAAACTAAGTGTTCTAATACCTTTTGGGGGGCGTTCTTTATCTTCTGCAAAAAGTATGAACTATGTATTGTTTTTCTAGGATTTATATTGTTATTGATTTGTGGCCTTTTTTAATTGGCTAAAATCTCCAACACTAATTTTCAATGAGAGTAATTATTTCACTAAAGAACTCACTATATCTTCATTCCAAATGTAGTTGACACTGTGCTGTGGTGTCTAGCTCAAACTCTGAAAGTCACATGGTTTTGCACAGGCATTTAGTTCTCCAGTTCATTTGTGGGTGCAGTTGGTACAGGAGATCACAGGCTGACTCAGAGAGGAGAGAATAGGAGAGGAGAGGAGAGGAGAGGAGAGGAGAGGAGAGGAGGGGAGGGGAGAGGAGGGGAGAGAGGGGGAGAGAGAGAGAGAAGGAGTATGTGTGTATATGCATGTATGCATGTATATATGTATGCATGTGTATATTAGTCTGTGGGTGATAGACATGACAATCTATTTAACAGAACTGAAATGGCAACTTGCAGAAGTTACTCCTTGAACTGGGCTTACTAAGTCATATAAACAGTCAAATTACTCTCATAATCCCAACACTTAAGCACCTAAGATAGAATACACACAAGTTTGAGGCCAGCTTGAGCTACACAGCAAGAACCCAAGTCAGATACATAAGACTACTCACTCATATTTGTTACATGATAGGCAAAGATACCAGAAAGTCACGAGCTTAAGATCCTACACAGTTGGCTTAATGAAAGGAGTTATTCAAAGTTTTCTTTCTTTCTTTTTTTTTTTTTTTTTTAACCAGTTCACTGAGATCCTGTCAAGGGACAGAGATACTAGCTGCACCCATGTGGTGTCAGCCCCTTCATCCTGCAACCTACAACCACAACTTTTCTGTTTTGAAAATAAGTCATTGCAGGTGTTTTATCTTGATTTCTTGCTGAAGAACGCTTGTCATGTTCAGAGGTTACCAGAAATTGCAGTACACTTGAAAGCTCATTTATTTCTTACAAAATGGTGCTAACAAACCCCTGTCCTCTTAAATGTAAAACAGCTGCTACCCTGGTAGCCCGCGAATCCTCACAGAGTATCCTAGGCTCTCCGGGTGCATGTATTACACTATTGGCGATAATAGTCTGCCATCAGGGTGACAAGGAGGCCATATGTTTTAGTGCAAATGTTTTCTCTAGCTGTGTACAAAAGTTAAAACTTTATCTTGACAATAATGCATGCTTGACCACTGAATTTTGGTGTCACTTCAAGCACCATGACTTCCATTGCTGTAGTGTGTGTGTGTAAAATTTTAAATATTACTTCTGAATTAGAGTAACTTGTTTACTGATAGTGTGGCGGAGTGGCCCAAAGGAAAACCTTAAACGCAGCAAGTTCAGAAAAAAAATGCTGAATTTTAAATTGTATTATATTTTATCAGTTGATATTTTTTGCAGTTTCAAATTTATAATGTTCTCATGCCTTATTTGTCAGGATGGCAATGACTCCAAATTTGCCCATGAATATTTCAATGTCTGAAATATATGAAGATAGGTATTTTTACATGACCTTTGAATTTTCAAACAGGCAATGCATTTAAAAAAATCTTATTTTCATATCACTATGTTACCAGAAAAGATTGTTTTATTCTTTTTTCCCTTAAACTTTCTTGTAGAAAACCCATTCAGTTCCTACTAAGATAAGTTCATCTGTTTTGGACAATGCTAATGATGATTATTGTCCTGCTAAGGTAAATCACTGAAAGAGAGAGCAGTGGATATTCCACATTTTCCCAGGGTGAGCCCCTCACCATCCCCACAGTGAATTTCCGGAAGATAGACTTTCATCCTGTGATGTGTTTAGTCTTTGGAGAGAAAAATTATTCAAAGGAGCCCTAGTATTATAAATCACAAACTTGAATATTCCAGTAAGTACAAATCTCATATTAAAATAGCCTTCCAAGGCTTTGAAGACAGTGTTTAAAGTCCTGATGTTGAACTGTAACAATCTATAATTATACAAATAAGCAGAAGTAAAAATAATTATTTAATTATTAAAAAGTTTTATCTGCAAGGAATAAAACTAAATGCCCCATAATCCTTAATTAATGCCTTTAGAATCCCATCCGCCGTCATGAGAATTAACTTGCAGTTTAAGTTGACATTTTACAGTGTGAAAAAGTGAGATAAAAACAAGCCTATTGGGAAGAAGAAGACTCTAGGCAATCCTGCTTAATCAGGTCCCTCTTCATCATGTTCCATTTTCCCTGAAGTTACCCCAACACTCCCCTTTCCTCTTTTCCTTTTTTTATAAGCAGAACCAATTTTAAAGATCTAAGGTTTGGATTTCACTTTGCCACAAAGTGGGTACTTGGATTTGTCACTGGTTAACCTGGAAGTTCACAATTCAAAACAAAAATGTAGACTATATCAACAATACATAATATTTTAGATATGACACCATGAACCATATCTAGCATAAATTTATAAATGTTTATTCCTTGTAATAATGACCATCTCATTTTCAAGTTTATTCATTCATTCTTTCATTAACTCATTGGCTCATTAGTTTTTCAAAACTGTAATGGGACTATACTAAGTGTTGGACATCCCTGCCTGGACATCCCAACTAGCAGGAGGGCAGATGGGCAAAGGCCTAGAAGTTTCAATGGTTGGTGTTTTCTTAAGTAAAGAGCTAAATAGTCCTAGCTTAGCATAGCGGCACACACCTGTAATTCCAACACTCAGGCGACGGAGACTGAAGGATTGCCAAGCTCAAGCTTTGCTTGAGCCACAATAGGAAGGCCCTGACCTGATGAAAAGAAACGTCGGGGCTGGAGAGATGGCTTAGTGGTTCAGAGCACTGACTGCTCTTCCAGAGGTCCTGAGTTTGATTCCCAGCAACCACATGCTGGCTCACAACCATCTGTAATGGGATCCAATGCCCTCTTCTGGTGTGTCTGAAGACAGCTGCAGTGTACTCACATACATTAAATAAATAAATAAATCTTTAAAATAAATAAGGAACAGAAACCTTTCCAGAGGAAATAACCATTCATGGCTGTTGGTGAGGTCATGGGAGGGAAACTGTGGGAGATGTGCAACTATGCATCTGTGGCTTGCTGAAGGGCAGCGATGGTGACAAAGGAGAAAGACATGGAACACAGCTAACCTTTCTGTGACAAGCATAGAAGTTACTGCTGTCTGCTGGCTAGGGATTTTGAGCAGAGAAATGACATAATCAGCTTTGCACTGAGATCAGGTAAGATCCTCTAAGGAAAAGTCCTTAGAACTGGGAGATTTGCATGCAGCAGATCAGAGGGGAAATTATCCTCACATGACAGGGAAGGAAGGAGGGACAGCCAGTTTCAGTGAGCTCCCATCAGAAGCAAAACTCACTCCCATGGGCTGTCCTGGAACTGCATCCACTGGCCAGAGTTGCAACCCTCTGGGGTCAGCTGCCTTCCCACAACATTGAGAGGTTTCTGGATGTCTGCAGTTACTAAGGAGGGTTATTCTAGGCAAGGTGGTTTTATACATTGAGGGCAATGTCTACAGAAGGACCCAACTGTGAATTATCACCACGAAACAGCCAAATGACCATTCCCATCTTAACCAGCAACTGATCAGCCACTGAAGAGCTCACTGCAGGAAATAATATTATATAATATTTTAGGCCTAGGAAGTGTTTAATAAAATATGGCTATTATCAGCAGAGGTAATTAATGGCACAAATTGGGCTTGCAGATGAGTAGGTCTTCTCCAGTTGGAGAGGAAAGAAATAGTCCTGAAAATAGAATATTAAAGGCCCAATGCCAGAATATTTCATCTAATACTCTGGTTGTGAAGGACAACAGACTGGACTAGGTGAAGTTCAGTTTCCTCACAGAGTTTCAAATATTTCTGACAACTTATCCTTTATGTTCTTGGTCTCTGCATACAGCACACACCATGGAAGCAGCTTGCTTCTTTTAGCTGTCAACACAAACCACACAGCTGGCTCCTGACTTCATCAAGAGAAGGGCTACAAGGGCATTTTCCTTGTCTTCTCCTTTTTCCATTTGCTCCTTCCCCTCCTCTGGCTATCAGAGCATCTTTTGTCCTAACTCCTTTGTTTAAGAGAATTAATTACCATTATGATCCCCCCAGTGTCTGTTTAGCTCTTTTAGGAGATGGATTGCAAATAGGACTCCAGGTGGCCTGACCTGATTCCCCAGAGTTCCCAGAGGACTAACACCCAACTAAGAGACTTTTCAAGAATAATATTTAGTGAGTGTGGTAGTTTTCTGTTGCTGTAATAGACATCATGACCAAAAGCAGTTAGTGGAGGAAGCTGTTTGTCTGTCTTCCAGATTAAGGTGTGTCATGAAGGGAAGTCAGGGCAAAGAGGCCGTGGAAGGGTTCTTCTTGTTACCTTGCTTCCCATCTCAGCCTGCTTTCATTAGCACCGAGGACCACCAGCTCAGGGGTGGCATTGTCCAAAGTGCACTTTACCGCTCACATTAATCATCAAGGAAATTCACCATAGGCTTGCCTTCAGGCCAGTCTGACACACGCATTCCCCCCCTGCCCCTCAACTTGTTATTGTCAGTTTCACATCATGCACTCCAGTCCCACTCAGCTCCCTGTCCCCTCATGTCCACTTTCCACCCTTGCAATCCCACCAAATCAAAATGAAAAACAAACAAACAAACAAACCAAAAAGCAGTAAACAAAACAAAGCATAGAAAAGATCTTATCATGGAAGCTGTGGTATATCCCAGCACATCCTACAGTATATAATCTCTGCCCACACATCTTCACTTGCAAATATGCATTATAATGAGTCATTGGTTTAAAGTCTCTGGCTTCTGTGACACCATCAATACTGGATTGTCACCAGGACTCCTCCCAGTTATCCTATTGGTGTCCTGTAGCTTTGGATCAGCCCCAAAAGTTCACAGATGATGCAGTTTGGGGGATGAGCCAACTCAAAGCCCTGGATCTGGGCCTGGGTGGTAGCCGAGCTTATCAGCCTGCTGGCACTTCTTCATCCACATCAACAGGTCCAGCACTCAGCACTGTTCCAGCTAGCCCACCCAATGCAGCACTAGCAGAAAGCTCTCCTGCTTTCATGCCTCTAGGGCTAGCTTACACTCACCCACACCTCTAGAGTCTGCTCCACTGTGCTGCCCAATTGAGACAAAGACACAGTCTCTCAGATGCTGTAGCAGGCAAAGGTCTGGACCTGCTCCCCTGGCTCTTACACCCTCGGGGTTGGCTCATCCATGCCTTTGCCACAGCTCCACTGTGTTGCTTAGGCAAGGTGTAGGGTCCATTCTTCTGAATGCTATAGTCAGTGAAGGGAAGGACCAGCTCTTTAGCTCTCAGGATCTCAGGGCCCAGCTATCCCAACTACTGCAGGTGGTGAGGGGTGGGGAAAGAGGCTATCACCCCTCTCCAATACACACACCTCTCCCTCCCACAGGCATTCTTAATTAAGGTTTCCTCCTCCCAGATAAATCTGACTCTGAAGTTTAGAGAGGTTACTGTGCCTGTAAGGAGACCACATCCCGGGAAGCAGGGTCAAGCAGTTCAGTGTTATGTTACATTGTTACTCATAGGGTTGTCTTCCTAAAGGAGTTTCTTTCAGTATACCTTTCGGTGATTTACTGCCTTACTACTCTTCATAAAAACTGCAAGTATAGCTGGGCGTGGTGGCACCCCTTTAATCCCAGCTCTTGGGAGGCAGAGGCAGGTGGATTTCCAGCCTGGTCTACAGAGTGAGTTCCAGGACAGCCAGGGCTACACAGAGAAACCCTGACTTGAAAAACAAAAACAAAACACCTCCAAGTATCTTGAGTAAGAAACTTACCCAGCCTTTAGATTTATAGATTTATTGATTTATTTTGTTTTGAGATTGGCCTCAAATTTGTTATTCTCCTGCCTTAGCTGCCTGAGTATTGAGATTATAGGCCATGTGTAATTCTCTCTCTCTCTCTCTCTCTCTCTCTCTCTCTGAGTCCATATATATAGTCAATCATCCCTAGTGAATGTGAAGTCTTGAGAGCATGGAAAGTGCTGGTTTGTATTAGCTTGCTGTGCTCTAAGTAGGCAACATGTGTGGGGATAATTTAGCATCACAGCCTAGAGTACACACATATTATTCAAACATTACATGGTCTGGTGCCAGATCTATAATCCCTGACACACAGGATACTGAGGTGTGTGTGTGTGTGGGGGGGGGTATTGCAAGTTCAAGTATGAAACTGCTTATAGATTAGAGCAAGTTCAACACCAGCTTAGGAAACTTAGATTCCTATCAAAAAGAGGGTTTTTAAATTTTGTTTGTTTGTGGGTATCCTCTCCCCCACATGTATAGCCCAGAGGCAGATACTTGGTTAGCATATTGGGGAGGGGAGATAAAACAAATAGTGACCACAAACTAGTGTTTTCAGGGAGATCTTCCCTCCCCCACCCCCATCCTTCTTTTTCTGACATACACTTTCAGGCTGGCCTATAATTCACTACACAGACCAGGCTGGTCTTGAAGTCACAGAGATCTGCCTGCCACTGCCTCTAGAGTACAAGGACTAAAGACAGGTGTCATCATACCTGCGAGGTTACTGTGCCTGTAAGGAGACCACATCCCGGGAAGCAGGGTCAAGCAGTTCAGTGTTATGTTACATTGTTACTCATAGGGTTGTCTTCCTAAAGGAGTTTCTTTCAGTATACCTTTCGGTGATTTATTTTTATTACATGTGATAAATCAGGCACTCTATGTTTTCTCTTTCTTAATGTGGAAATGCATTGATGCACAAATTTAACTTACCGAGCCACAGTGAGCGCCTTAAAAACAGAATCCTCTGCTAGAAACAGAATGGGACATTGGGACAGTAGTGATACACAGTGATCACTGTTTTATTTATTTTTATTTTTTATACCCTGACTGCAGTTTCCTCTTCCTCCTCTCCTACCAGTCCCTCCTACCCCCATTTCTCCTCTGCCCCCACATCCACTCTTCCTCAGAATCTCTTCAGAAAAGCCCAGGCCTCCCATGGATATCAATGAAACTTGGCATATCAAGTTTCAGTAAGACTAGGTACCTCCTCTCTTATTAAGGCTGAACGAGGCAATCCAGTAGGAGGAAAACGTTCCAAAGAGCAGGTTAAACAGTCAGAGACAGCCCATACTCCCACTGCTAGAAATCTCACAAGAAGATCAAACTTTACAACTGTAACATATAAGCAGAGGGCCTACATCAGTCACATGCAGGCTCCCTGACTGTTGATTCAGTCTCTGTGAGCCCCTATGAGCTCTGGCTAGTTGATACTGTGGGGTTTCTTGTGGTGTCCTTGACCCCTCTGGCTCCTACAACCCTTCCCTTCCCTCTTCAGCAGGATTTCCCAAGCTCTGCTGTGAGTTTCTGTATCTATTTCCATCAGGTGCCGGCTGAAGCCTCTGATGACACTGGGCTAGATGCCAAACTATGAGTACAGCAGGGTGTCATTAGGAATCATTTCATTGACACTTTTTTCTTTTTACTTTTTTTGCCAATTGTATTTGATTCTATCCTAGATCTCTGGGATATCCAGCCTCTGGGTCCTGGTCCTCCAGGGGTGGGCTCCCTCTCATGGCATAGACCTCAAACTGACTAGTCATTAGTTGGCAACTCCTACAATTTTTGTGCCACACAGCACATTTTGTAAGCAGGAAAAAAGTTGTAGGTTGAAGGTTTTATGGCTGACTTGATATCCCAATCCCTCTACTGGAAGGCTTGCCTGGTTACAGGAGATGGCCAGTTCAGGATCCATATCTGCCATTGCTAGGAGTCTTAGCTAAGGTCACCCTGGGAATTTCCCCTACATTCGGTTGCTAGCTTGTCCTGGCAATGCCCCCCCCCAATTCCAGTTGTCTCTCTTTCCATCCCCCCCAATATGATCCCTCCTTTTTCTATTTGTTCACTCTCCACTTTCTCAATAAATCCATTCTGCCACCCCCATCTACTCACAGTGTCTGTTTTATTTCTCCTTCCCAGTGAGATTCAAACATCAGTCCTTAAGTCCTCCTCGTTATGCAGCTTCTCTGGATCTATGGATTACAGCATGAATATCCTTTACTATACAGCTAATATCTACTGACAAATGAGTACATACCATGTTTGTCTTTCTGGGTCTGGGTTGCTTCACTAGGAATGATATTTTCTAGATGTAACTATTTGCCTGTAAATTTCATGATGTTTTTTTTAAACAGTTGAATAATATTCCATGTACCAGATTTTTTTTTATCCATTCTTTGGTTGAGGGACATCTTCTAGGTTGTTTCCATTTTCTAGTTATTAAGAATAAAGCTTCTACAAATATAGTTGAGCAAGTGTCTTTGTGAGATGATGGAACATCCTTTAGTTATATGCCCAGGAAGTGTTGATATATTGATAACTCCTGAATCTTGAGGTAGATATTTTTCCCCCAATTTCTGAGAAACTACCATATTGATTACAAAGTGGCAGTATATATTTGCATTTCCATCAGCAATGGAGGAGTGTTCTTCTTGCTCCACATCCTAATTAACACAAGCTGTCACTTGTGTTTTTGATCTTTGAAAATCTGACAGGTGAGATGGAATCTCAGAGTCATTTTGATTTGCATTGCCCTGATTACTAACGATGTTGAACATTTCTTTATGTGCTTCTTGGCCATTTGAGATTTTCTTTTTTAAATTCTGTTTATATCTGTATCCAATTTGTAATCCAATTATTTGGATTGTTGATGCCTAATTTCTTGAGTTCTTCATATATTTTGGAAGTTAGCCCTCTGTCAGATGTGGGTTTGGTGAAGATCTTTCCCAATTCTGTAGGCTACCATTTTTGTCCTATTGACAGTATCCTCAGCCTTACAGAAGCTTATAGGTTTTATGAGGTTCCATTTATTAATTACTTATCTTAGTGCCTGTTCTATCAGTGTTCTGTCCAGGAGGTTGTCTTATCTGCCAATGCATTCAGGGCTTCCCCCCCATTTTCTCTTCTATCAGGTTCCATGTATCTGGTTATGGTAAGGTCTTTGATCCACTTGAACTTGAGTTTTGTGCAAGGTGATAAATATGGATCTATTTTCACTCTCTCTCTCTTTTATTACTATTATTTTTTTAGCATACAGACAGCCAGTTAGACCAGCACCATTTATTAAAGATGTTTTCTTTTTTCCATTGTGTAATTTTGGCTCCTTTGTCAAAAGTCAGAAGTCCATAGGTATATGGATACATCTGGGCCTTTGATTCAATTCCATTGATCTGCCTGGTGGTTTTAATGCCAATGCCATGTGTTTGGCTTTTTTGTATTATTATTATTACTATAGCTCTGTAGTACAGCTTGAATTCAGGGATGATCATAACTTTCTTTTGGAGGTTCTTTTATTGTACTGGATTGTTTTAACTATTCTGGGCATGTTGATTTTTCCATATGAAGTTGAGTGTTTTTTTTTTCCAAGACCTGCAAAGAATTGGCTTGGAGTTTTAATAGGAATTGCATGGAATCTATATATTGTTTTTGGTAAGATGACCATTTATACTATGTTAATCCTACCAATTCATTAACCTGGGAGATCTTCCCATCTTCTAATATCTTTTCCAATTTCTTTCTTCAAAGATCTGAAATTCTTGACATACAGGTCTTTCACTTATTTGGTTAGAGTCACTTCCAGATATTTTATATGATTTGTGACTACTGTGAAGAGTATTGTTTCCCTGATTTCTTTCTTGGTCGTTTATTGCTTGAATATAGGAGGGATACTGATTTTTTTTTTGAGCTAATCTTGTATCTTGCCACTTTGTTGAAGGTGTTTATAGCTGTGGGAGTTCCTTGGTAGAATTTTTGGGGTCACTTATGTATACTATTATATCATCTGCACATAGCAATACATTGACTTATTTCCAACTTGTATCCCATTAATCCCCTTTTGTTGTCTTATTGCCCTAGCTAAAACTTCAAGTACTATATTTAATAGATACAGAGAGTTGGAGAGCCTTGCCTTGTCCCTGATTTTAGTGGAATGTTTATATGCATTTCTTTCTTTAGGGAATTTTTCATCTATGATTTTGTTAAATATATTTTACAGTTTTTGAGCTAGAATTTTTCTCCTTTTTCTATTCTTATTATTCTTAGATTTTTGTCTTTCCATAGTTCCCCATATTTCCTTGATGTTTTGTGTCAGTAACTTTTAAATGTAACATCTTCTTTGACCATGCGTCAACTTCTTTTATCGTATTTTCTATGTCTGAGATTCTCTTCCATCTCTTGTATTCTGTTGGTAATGCTTGTGTTCCTGTTCTTTTACCAGATTTTCCATATCCAGGATTCTCTCCATTTGTGTTTTCTTTATTGCTTATATTTCCACTTTCAGGTCTTGAACAGTTTTATTCATATTCTTCACCAGTTTGGGTTTTCCTGGATTCTCCAAGGGATTTATTAATTTCTTGTTTAAGAGCCTCTATCCTCTTCGTAAGATTGGATTTCAGGTTCTTTCTTTTCTTGTGCCTCAGCTATGTTAGACTATCTAGGGCTTGCTGTAGTAAGATATCTGGATTCTGGTGGTGCCACTGTTGTTGATCTGGCTGTTTTGATTGTGTTCTTAACTGGTCTCTAGTCATCTTGGTTTGGGTTTACGTGACAATTTTTGAGTTTATCTTTGTTGGATGGATGTTTTTTGGATTTTTTTCCCCTTTGTCTCTGTTTCATCTCTGGTCTTCTGGCCTGAGTAGCCTGCGGTTCTAGCAACCAGCAAGTGAGTCTTCAGGTCCTACTAGGTGTGTCTGCTGGGGTTGTAGTGACTTGTGTGGCCTCCGGGGCTCCAGGAATTGGCTTGGTCTCTGGGGTTCCTAGTATTGCCTTGGCCTCCAGTAGATTAGGAGTCTTCTGCAAGAGTTGTGGGTTGGGATATTCAACCAATAGTGGGTATTGGTCACTGTTTTGAGTTAAATTTTACATAATGTATCGTGGACTTTCTGGTTCTTTGGCTGTTTCTTACATTATTATTTTTTTTCACATGAAGTCATACAGATCAATGATTATTATGAGTGTGCGTTAGGAAGTAAGGTTTCAAGTCTTTCTTCTGCTATTCATTATCTGTAACCTACATCTGACTGCCCCGTGCAATCCTGCTTGCCCAATGAGTAAGATGGGAATAATGACAGTATACACCCAGTTGCAAGGGTGGTCACTGCCATGTAATACCCAGGGAACATCAGCCACTGTTTGCAAGGGTGAGGTGGGGCTTTACTCAGCTTGCTCAGTAGAAATAAAGCAAGTACTATGTGTATTGACATAGAGGACTCTAGAAAATAGATTGCCAGTGCAGCAGATATCAAAATGAAAGAGTCTCAAGAATAAACCAACACCCCCAAGACTAGGGGTGGAGTGCCTTAGTGCTCTGAGTGTTGAACCTGGTCAGTGCAGGCATCTGTTTTCTTAAAGGCAGCTCTGCTTGCAGCTCCTCTCTCCACAAGAAATACTTCCATGCTAGCTTCTCTTTACTCATTTAGAACAAATTCCAGTTCATTACAGAAGCTCCACCAAAGGTGGTTGTGCTGCTATGTGAGTATATTCTGTAATGCCATATCCTTCACAGGGGAATGTAGCCCACATCAGAGATATTTAACATATTTAGTGTGTACTTCTTAGCCATTTCTTCCACATTTCCATTTGACATTCAAGTTCCTTTCTCTGTTTTTTGTTTAACACATTTACTTCTTGCTTGCATGCAGGTGTTTAAAAATATATATGTGGACTGGGGCGATGGCTCGGTGGGTAAAATGCTTGCTTGCTGCATAAGTATAAGGACCTGAGTTCAAATCTTAAGAATCCACATAAACTTGGATTTAGTAACTCCAATCTGTAATTGGAGTGCTCCTATAGTGAGGTGGGAAGGGGAGCCAGGAGAATCTCTTGAAGCTTCTGGGCCAGCTAATCTACATCATGACTAACAGAAACCTTGCTTCAAGCAAGGCAGAAGGCTAGGACCCACAAGAGAGACTCCTCTCAGACCTCCACATGTATTCCTTGGTATTCACAGGCCAGCACACACACACACACACACTCACACACACATACTCACACACACACACACACTCACACACACACACACACACACACACTCACACACACACACAAATAAACTTGTGGCATTAAGAGAAATAACACTGAACAAATGATACAATAATATTTTACCATGGCCTATATCAAAACCTATACTAAAAACATTTAGCACATTTGGTACATAGTATTTCCACTCCCACAAAAAATTACATATGGCATTTGCCTGTGGGAGAATCTCAGGTATTAGCTAGAAGATTAGTTTAGAAAAATTCAAGTTTTGAGAAATGATATAGACATAAATATGTGAATAATAAAAACACAGTATATTAATATTGTTCTTAATGAAAAATAAATACCACAATTTAAAGATATGTGGAAGTTATTAAAATAATATTATTTCTATATTGTTGCACAAAATAAAAGTCTTGTTAAAATTATGTGCAGACTACAAATTTATGTCATTTGATAAGAATCAAAAACATTTCATGGTATTTAAATGCACAGATTAAGTTCTTTTAAAAGGAATTATGTATATTTTCCTGGAGTACATTATTGTTGTACTTCACTTTTTTGAGGCAAGATCTCTTCAGTCCAGACTGTCCTGGAACTCTTACTGCAACCATTTTCCAGCCATCATTCCCAAAGTAAAGTGTAAACAAACCATTGTTTTAGATTTAGATACAGGAGCTGCCACACAAAATCCCTGACCTGGCTATTTGCCTATAAATTATATCTTGAATATATATTGAAGTATATGCTGAATATACAAATTATATCCTCTTCTAAGACTAGCTCCAACACAGTTTGAACTGCTTTTTTTTAAATCAAAAGGTTTACTATTTTCAGTCTGAAGAAGTAGATTTCAAGCCTTCAGATTCCGTTGTCTACTCCGCCTTCTTTTATCCAGAGCTGGACTTAAGACAGCTGAGCTTTCCTCATGAGGTGGTTGGCTGGAAAGTTTCACAGGTCACTACTTGTTAAATTTAACAGGTGACCTGTAAAAGGTTTCCTGGGGCCAAAAAGGGTAACAGGGTAGAAGAGTAAAAGATGCTCGCTTCAGCAATAGGCAGCAAGGCACATACAGAGAGGGCGGGGCCGCTCTGCAGCAGGAGACAGCAAAAAAAAAAAAAAAAAAAAAAAAAAAAAAAAGGCCGGAGCCGGAAGGGCGGGTCTAGGGGCGTGGCCTAGCCGGACGTGGGCAGGCCTGGCATAGGCGGGGCGGGCTTTCAGTGGTTGTCCTGGAAGGGCGTGGTCTACTCTTCGTGGGCGTGTCTGGCCGGGCGCGGGCGGGCGGGAGTGGCTTTATCCGGGCAGAAGTGAGACAGCGCAAAGGACCATGGGAAAGGTGCCCCTATGACCCCGGCGGAGAACAGTGTCTCTTACCAAACGCGTAGCAGTTTTAGTTAACAGGTGAGGGGAGGAAGGCAGTGTTTGAAGAACTACCTAAGAACCCTTTCGCCCGCCCCAAGTCCGGGCGAGAACTTGATTTGTTCCCGAGGTCTCTCCCTTTCTGTCTATCGACCCCCGACCTTCTCGCTTCTGGGGCTGTGTGAAGATGGTGAAGAGTGGCCGCCTAAGCGCGCCAGCCTGCGAAGCTCACAGGCACGCGGCAGTTGGCCGTATGCGCTTGCGCGCAGGTCTAGGCAGGGCGGGGCGGGGCGGGGCGTCTCCCGCCGCGCGCTGGAGGCGGGGCCTAGGCCGGAGCGCTGCGCCCGCGGGCTGACCTCGTTGAAGTCGACCCATGACGTCACCCCGCCGTGACGCGTACGCAGTAGGAAAACTGTAAGTTTGCGAGGATCATGCAGCTCTGCCTTGCAGGGCTCGCGGGGCCTACGTTCTGCTCGCTCTCGCAGTCGCTGTGTTGGCCGCGGGCACCGGGAAACCTCGGGTTACACGGGAGCTGCGGAGCGTGACGCGGGGCTGGTAGTCGCCCCAGGTGGGAGCGCGCCCTCCCTGCAGAGCTGGCTTATGGAGGCGAGGCTGTTCCTTAGCCTGGCCCACACCTTTCCCTCTGGCCTTTGACAGCCAAGAGTGTGCGACTAAGGCCTGGGAATGGGGAACTGGCGAGGCCCTCCTTAAAATTGATAAAGAGATTAGATCTTCAAGTAGGACATGCTTGGTCAGTCCGGGATGGTCAGTCTGCGCCCTCAAGGACTAGCTGCCCTGGTCCGCCTTCCCTTGGGATCCTGCAAGTGCCCAGGTTGCTTATGACAAATTACGTGCAGTGTTGCCTCAAGCCTTCTTCTTTCTATAGGGCTGCAGCATCTTGAAACCCTGTGAGTTAACCTAAGCTATGTAATCCTACACAACAGTTAAGACAACATTTATTATTCTAGGGAATGTGGTAATCTATCTGTATGTAAGGATCTTTCTCAGGGCTTGGCCTCCCCCACACACCTACCCCAACCCATCGGATCATGACTTTTGAACCTGAAGGTATCTCAGCTATAGTATCAGTTGATCAGGAACCAAGAAATAACTAGTATCAATATCACAGAGATTTTGGCAATACTTGTTCCCCCAGTTTGGCCATTAAAGAAAAATGTTTTTAGCAGCCCAGAACTAGTACATTATGCTCAACACAAGTACTAGAGTCAGCTTGTCTGTCTTTACGGTTTTAAAATCTTACCTTCAAATGAGTTAGTTGCAACATTGAGACACTTATCCAACTCTGGGACAAGTACTCCTCAGGAACTTTGAAGGGAATATACACTCCCTAGGATAGACTTATACAGTAGATTAAGAGGCCACATTTTTATGACTTCAGTGGAGAGTGTAACATCCTTACAGAGGACTTGAATCAAGCAGAGCTTCTGAGTTTTGTTCTCCTATTTGTAGCTTTCCAAAGAGAAGTCACCTAAGTCTTAGAACTTTTTTTTTTAAAGTCTGTCTCTAACCTGGGAGGTGATAGTATAGCTTTGTTACTTTTACAGGGATCAGAGAGACCTGGAGGGAGAGCAGCTACGTATGGTATTGCTGTTTGCATCAGACCCCACCCATGATGAGATAGCAGATTCAGAGTCAGATCTGTAAATAAAGTCTGCTCTATAGCTGACTTCCTAGGACAGTGGAGAAGAAGACCCAAGCAATGAGCACACAAAGTTATTTGTGTGAGTGCAGTGAAGGAAAGGAAGGAGGGTGTGAGGATCAGTAAAGGCTGGTTTGAATGAGTCATTTAGGGCAGACTGTCTAAGGGAGTTGGTGTTGACTTATTCTAAGGTGGGATAGCAGCCCATCAGGAGCCCAACTGGTGGCATTCAAGCTCCCTGGGAGATGCAGGCAGGAGAAACACAGTTTAAGAATTGCTGTAGCTACAGATGGAGTAGAAATTGAACTGAGGAATATATAGCTAGTGGTAAAGCCCCTGCCCTCCGTTCAATCTCTAGTTGGGTGTAGTGGAAGGAGACAGTATAACCATCTGGCCTGGAAAGCTTACCGTATGCATGGAACCATTCTAAACACTGAACGTCTTACAGCCACCTTTTTAGCTAAGAAAAATACCTCTGTTATTATAGATTAGAAAACTGCTACACATGTTAGGTGTGTACTCAAGCTAAAAGCTTAAGAGACTCGGACTCTTGCATATTTTACTAAATTTACATTAGAACTGCTGTCATTTTTTTTACCATTTGAATTTAGGTCATCTGACTTGAGAGGCTATGTTCCAAATGTCTATTCTGTCTCAGAGCATGGCAAAATTGGAGAAAGAAAGTGTTGCCCTTGTAACCTGCTTGGGGGGTGGGGTGAGGGGCTGGAGTCTGTGGCAAAGTAGACATGTTACTCTGAAGTTAATGAAAAGCCACAAGACAGTTTGTGTCATAGAACTATGTGTTTTCTACTTCGCTCCATGGAGAATTAAGTGTAGAGTTATAAAGTGGAGGAGATAGCTTGAAAGGGGGGCTGGAGGTGGGAGGAGGCTGTTGCTGTGCTGTACCTTGAGAAGGGAGATGGTGTGGTATCTTAGGCTGGTGGAAGCAAATGGGGGGATGACATTGAGAGGTGAAACTCAAGACTACTGACAGAACTTACTGATGGCCCAGGGAGGTTAAGGAAAAGGAATAGCTCTTCAGGATTGACATGGAAGAACTAGGAGAATAGTAGTGCCATGTTCTAAGGTGCTGTGTTGCTGAGGTTTGGGAGGAGAAATAAAAGTCTGGTCCTTAAGTTCTAGATGCTTGTTAGATGTAGTAAATACTAATAATTAGCATAATGTATTATGAACTAGATTCCAGACAAGGTTTTCAGTATTCTTACACATACTCATTTAATCCTTAAAACATTTGTATGTCCTAAGAATTTATACAGTTTGCAGATGAGAAAATGGATGCACAGGGAGCTGCCTTAAGTCATTTAGTAGGGAAGGCTTCAGACTGCTTATCTCAGGTCTTTGTCCATTGCCATGAGGTTGTGAGTGTTGGAAGGGATTCACCCCCAAGTGCTCTAGCTTGCATGTTAATGCCATGCAGGTTAATGTCTGTAACTACCCCATTGTGGACATGTTGAGTAGATATGAAATGACTGTGGTTAGGGATAGAAATACACATACTTTTGAAGAGACAGACTGATTTTGTTCTTTTCTAATCCTTGGTTGATAACAAGGCAAGAGAAGGAACGATACATGGTAAGACTGTACAGGCTGTTTTTTCTTTGTTTGACTGGATCGTTGTAGCTGTCCCATTCTTCTGTCTCCGATCGCCACAGTGTTATGGGTATAGTGCTGCTGAGGTTTTTGTCTCATTCACATCTCTATCTTTAGTTTCCTTCCATTGACTCATTCGTAGCTGGGAAGAGCGACTTTCTATGAAGGGTATTGGTTAAGTTTGGGGAGTTTGGAGATGAATAAACATGATTTTCTTCCTGGAGGAGCATAGCATGAGGAAAAACCTGTGGGAATAGAATCAGAGTAGAAGAAATGCATACATACATGCTAATGAAGGCCCCACACTTGAGAGATGGGGTGTGAAAGGGCAAAAGAGCAAAAAAAGGCCTACACAATTGCATGATGGATTGGAAGCTCCCCAAGAGTCCTTTTGAACAAAAGAACTACTCAAAGTCTTGCATATTTTATTAAATCTGCATTAGTTTTAATTGGCACTGATAAAATTTTCATCAAATGAAATAAATTCTGATATTTGACTATCTCTGTGGAGTGGTGACTTTTTCTAGTTGTGTTACCTCAGTGTTGACAGGGTTCACTAGTACAATAAGGAACTGGTTTGAAATGTTGTTGCTTGCAAAGCAGAGGGCAGTGGAGGGGCCATGTATGAAATACTTAGGCAGGTTTCCACTGTTCATAAGTGTGTCATGCCAAGTTACACATGATAGTATTTGAATTCTCTGTTAACCAGCCCCTTATGATGAATACATATACATCTTTTGTCTCATTGCTTTAGGCCCATAGTAGCACAATTCAGTGTGGGGAGGAACTTATAGTGGAGGAAGTCTGCCTCCTAAAAGTTCCAGCCCTGTAGGCTGGCCACTAAACCTTTTGCATGTGAGCTGTTTAAGCCCCAAACCATAATGCTTGCTATTCATTCATTCATTCATTCATTCATTCATTCATTTTTCTCTCCTTCATCTTTGTCAATGACTGCTCTAGCAATGCAGATTTAAAATAGGTGTATTTTATGTGTATGAGTGTTTTATCTGCAGGTTACCCATGTGCAAACAGTGTGCACAGAAGCAAGAGGAGGGTGTTGGATACCCCTAGAGCTGGAGTTGCAGATACTTGTGAACACCACAAGGGTGCTGGGACCAAAACCCTGATCCTTTCTACAAGAACCATCTCTTCAACCTCAAATTTCTTTCATGTTTTTATACATACTGGACTAGCTACTTGGTTATACAATTGTTAATTTTCAAAAATAGTCTTCTGTATTAGTTTTCATATGTAGTTTTTGGCAGTATCTGTAAGATGTGGTGAGCATATATTATCTTCGTAATTTGACAGGTAAGAAAATAGGTACAGGTCAAATGATTTGTCCTTTGTCAGGACAAGTTAGTGATAAAAGCAGAGTTAAGTCTTAATACCTAAGACTACTTGAAGTTACCTATTATTGTTACTCAGTTTATCTTCTTAAGAGTCCTGTGATACGTAGCTATTATTCCTGTCATATAGAGAAGGAACTGGTCCCCCAACTCATAATGTGTACCTTTATTGTTTCCACTGAGTTGTACTACCCTTCCAAATATTTCCACATTATATGAACTAGACTTTTGATTAAATCCACGAGATCTGTTCTCTGACTACATTGGTCTCTTGGAACATAGACTTATATTGATTTCCCTGCTTGAGTCACTTGGTAAGGTCAGTGTTTGTGATCCTGCCCAAATTTGATTTAGATTCCTGATTTTGTTAAACTATCCAGTAACAAGATTTGCTATTTAGAATTTTGTTTTTGAGAAGATGTAGGTCTAGAAGCAGTACACAAAAATACTCTGATCAGTATTTGCCTGTAGCTGAATAAGGAAGTCTGTAGAAACAGTCCGTTCGTTCTTCTGGTTGAGTTCTGTTTAGGCGAGGACACCCATTTGTGCCCCTTTTGAATCAGAGTCTCTATTATTTTTGTCAGTGGAGGTTCAAATATGAAAAAGAGATAGAAAGGTTAGCCATTTTCCATGTCAAATTTGAGGATACTTCCTTTTAGAGTTTTTTTTTTCCCCTATGCTGAGCCAGTCCTTAGAACAATATTATGGAGGTTGATGTATTTTCCTTCTACAACAGACTTACTCTACTTTAGTGGGGGTTTCACTTTTGTAATGTGATAAGAGCTGGTGAGAGTTACTTATTTCTTAAATTGTAAGCAAGAGATTATCAGTTTGCCCAAATAAAACAGTATAAGATTTTTGATTTTTACATTTTATATAAATCAAGTTGGGCCATCATTTTTACTAGCTAAATAAGATAGCTATTTAAGCAGTTATTTTGTTTGAAGATTATTTGATAGCAGTTAATTCTTGGTGTACATTGTAGCAGTCGGCTGTTTTAATATTTTATATAGTACATCCACTGATTGAGGTTGATAGTATGAGATTGTAAGTCTTGAGGGTGGGGAAGAGTTGCAGGCAAGGATGACTATAATTATACTTAAAAGGTCTTGATGAAAATTACCATTTATGAAGCTGGATTGTTTTAACAAATATTTTTCTTACCCACAAGAATAAAAAGAGTAATATTCAAATAGCCACAATATTAGCTGTATTTTGACATGAAGAGATCACTAAAATGGAGCGAAAGCAAAGATGGGATTGTATGTTATTTAAGCAAGAGACAGCACAATCCTCCAGGCTTTTAAAGGAAGCATGATGTTTAAAATTGGTTAATTTTCATAGGTGACATAGTTGAAGGATTGACTGACTTTAAACTTGAAATTTGGAGATTGGCTGATTTTGAGGTTTCCAAAGCAAAGCTGTTGCTGACTGGCTGAAATTCTCAACTGAATTGTTGAGAAATGTTGAATAGACTTTAAAAATTGATTGATTGTGACAGATTGAAAACCAGTTTTGTGATTACCTTTTGCAGCCAACGAACAATCTTCCTTTCTTGAAAAATATGTACCTTTTAATGACATTTATGTTAGCATATCAATGATAGCTACTGAGCTAATATAACATATCTTGCTTTTGTTTTGAAACTTAAAAAATATGTTGTTTCTGTGGGACTTGTTGTTGTTTTTTCCATTCTCCTGATATTTTATATTTGAGAGACTGCCTTGTGAAATATTTAAAAGTGATGTGTTATTTTTAGAAATGCTCTAGTTCTTTAAAAATCCTGGGAAGCCAGCATTATTTTTTTTGTCTACTTTCTTTCTTGAGGTAGTGTGTATCATGTCCCCACCAAAGTCAGTCTTTATAGATGCTCAGTCACATACATGTATAACAGCTTGTTGGTTTGCTCTGAGAGATACAGCCTGAACCAACTACTTTCAGAAACTAGTCATTGTTTATCAACAGTTTAGAAGTTTAATGACTTTAATATCTGTGAATCATTTTACTACAATTATCATGATACAACACTATTTAAATTACATCAGCTATTTAATATTTAGAATGTTTCTTCTTCAGAAGGAAATGAAAATCTAAGTACTGGTACTAATATAAAGCTTTTTTTGTGACTTGATCTCTCATAGTAATATATTTTAGAACCTTTTTCTGTACAGATGTTAAAATAAACTTATGGGACATTCATTTCAAAATTAGACAAGCAAAGGTTTTGGTGCAACTTCTTTGTGTGTGTGCCTATGCTTATGTCTGTGTCCACGCACACAGGCCAGAGGATGGCCTCCATTATTGTTCCTAAGACATTGTTCACCTTGGGTGGGGTTTTTTCCCTTTCTTCTTCCTCTCCCAGAGTCCTTTGTTCTTCTTTTTCTGCTTGCACACACAGAAACAGGACAGCTTGCAAATGGTTCTCTCCTTCCACCATACAAGCCCTAAGGCATCGAACCAGAGTTTGATAAGCTTGGTGGCAAGTGCCTTTGCCCAAGGAACCATCTTGCTGGCTCCCACCTTTTTTTTCTTTCTTTTTTTTTTTTTTTTTTTTCAGATAGAGTTTTTAATCTATAGTTGGCCTGGAGTCTGCTGGTTCTGCCAAGGCGTCCCAAGAATCCATCTGTCTCTGTCTCCCCTGTCTGGCAATATAGGCAAGCCCCACCATGTCTCGCATTTTTGGAGGGTGGAGTAGGTTCTGCTGATCTACCTTAGGTCCTTGTGTTTGTGCATCAAGCACTTTGGGGATGCATGGTTCCTGAGTTGTTATAAGAGAGAAGTTGTAGAAGAGTGAGTGGATTAATGACGGCAGATCGGAAGGCTGAAGGTCAGTGACAGTGCTGCCATTGCTTCCTCAGTGCTGCCAGGAAGGAGGCGAGGATTCCGAAATGGTTGTTGGTTGAGGAAGGAGGAAACTGAGGGAGTCTGACCTAATAACCTTTCCTTTGTTTCTATAGAAGTGATGTACTTTGTTTAGTGAGGGGTGAGTAGGAAGCTTGAAAAAGTGGTAGAAGTTAGGATGTGGTTCTGTGGGAAGTCAGAGAGGAGCTGATTGGGACCCAAGAAAGAATCACTAGCCAGCAGTAAGAAGGACTTACCCAGGTGGGGCGCTGTGCATTTGTAGGGTTCACACTCTTTCTGCTTGGGGATTTCTATTACATTGATTTCCAGATTGGGTAGATGAATAGGTGTTTAGTAGAGATAGAAGCCAACAGAACTTTGAGAATTAAAGATCAGGGAGTGGGCCAAGCTGGATGGGTTGTTCCTAGGTTATGTTGAAAAAGGAATAAAGCTGAAAACATGGTTAATACACAAGAAGAAAATAGACAGGGAAGTAGAGAAAAAAATGGAAGCTTAAGTTGGTTGTTCATTCATTCATCCATTAAATATTTATTGAGCATTTTTCTTTCAGACACTGTTCCAGATAATGTTGCTACCTTAGTCAAAGGAGAGATGGAAATAGTGTCTGTCTTGATAGGCATTAGTTCTATGGTAAAGTGAATTGTGTGTGTGTGTGTGTGTGTGTGTGTGTGTGTATACACATGGGCACACATGTGCACATGACAAGTGTATAGACATGCATACATGCACATACAAAATTCAAAATGGTAACTATTACAAAAAATAAAGAAGAGAAGTGAAAGAGTGATACGGATGCTGTTTTGAAGTAATGTGATCAGAAAAATGCTCTTAGAATGGCATTCTAATGCTCACAGGCAGAGGACAATATCCAGGGACATAACCAACATAGACATCCACATGGACATCCCAAGGTCAGGAACAGCACTGACTCCTGGGAAGACTTGGAGCATCCCTAGCATTGAGAAATGTGAGCAAAGAGGAGAGTGGTAATCAATTAGGACAGCTGAAAGGATTTAGGGTTTTATTGTGCCTTGGGAAAACATTGGAAGGTTTGAATCTGTCATACTTTTCTGAAGGCGCTTACATTTGCTGGTTTTTATAGAACTGATTGGCAATGGGAATTAAAGAAAACTGAAAGAGCTAGAGAGATAAGAGGTAGTGGCCTTCAAGAGTTCTGACTTATGCAGTTGAGTGCTTCTGGGTGAAGAATCCTGCTGCTTGCTGCTCCTTTAAGCAGACACACCTACTCCACAATAGGAATTCTTTGTGGCTAGAGGCCTGACCCAGACCATTGGCTTACACCGCACCCTTTCCTGTTTTTACTGTGATCCTACCCAGCTTCATTATTCATTCTTCTATTTTTTTCTTCATCTTGTCTTTTAGATCTGATACACACACACACACACACACACACATAGACACACACACATATATATGTATATATATATATATATATATATATACACATATACTCATATACTCATATACATATATACACATATGCACATATACACACATACACACACACACATAGACACACACACATATATATGTATATATATATATACATATACACATATACACATATACTCATATACTCATATACATATATACACATATGCACATATACACACATACACACACACACACACACACACACACACACACACACATATATATATGGTCTTCCTGGCTACAACTTCGTCTAGATCTGTTTTCTGACCTTTTTATGTTTTGCAATTCAGCAAACTGCCTTTGTAGCTTAGAATTGAAGTTGCCCTTGGAACCTTGGAGCAACTCTGAGCACTACTCCCAAAGACCTCCAGGCTCTAAATTCACAGTGTTGAAAGAGCCCTCCATTGAACTGAGACACTGTCCTTCTTGAAGCTGGACATCCCTGAGGTCACCTCAAGCCGTGCTCTTCCAGCCTAAGGATCATCTTAATCCTTAGGCATGAAGTTTGCCACAAATGGCATTGCACGTTCAAGTTCTATATTGCTGTACAGAGGGCACTTAGCATGTGAGGTGGTGTATCGTCCCGTGGGAGCCTTGACTCACTACCCTTTTCTAAATTCATATAATAAAAATTAATAGACTTCTAAATACAAAACATGGGCTCCACCTGTCCTCAGTATAGTCTTTATTGGTTCTAATTGAGTATTTGTATATTTTACAATAAAAGGAACCATGTATAATTTATAAAGTGGTATTAGTTTGAAATGCTTTAACTTCTCAGAGTTGTAGTTTTCTGTTTTTTTTTAATATTTAATGGAACTATTATAACATGTTTATATAGCATAAGTAAACCTGGCCAGGACCTAGATTCTGAATCATTAGTCTTTTCTGACTTAATAGAAAAGTACAAAATATTTTCTTTTTAGGTGGGTTTGTATGTCTAGGTCCGAGGACAACTTTCAGTAGTCAGGTCTTACCTTCTGCCTATTTTGAGGCAGGGTCTCTGTCTTCTGGTTTCTGCTACTGGGCTGCATACTGCAAGTTAGTTGGCCCACTAGCTTCCAGGGGATTCTAGTCTCCACTTCCCTTGCAGTAGGAGTGTTTTTAAACATGGATTCCAGTTTGTACTCAGGGTTTCTGTTGTGTTGGAGTAGCAAGTAGTTTCCTAGCAATTCTGTTCCCAGGTAGCTACTTATAATAAATAAAATCACACAGCCACATAATATTTACATGTAAAGGTCATGCTGTTATTATGTTAAATCATGCTGTTATTATAGTAGTTATCAGTACAGCCCACCCAAATTTGTCTACCAATAAGTGATTTATGGGTGAATAGAATATTATATCTATGCAATTGAATATCATTTACCCTTTAAATTGTTGGACATCCTCACACTTGGTTTAACATGGATGAATATTGGCACCAGATAAAACTGTTGACAACTGGAAATGTGGATATTAAGCTGAAGAGGCAAGAAAAATCATACCTAGAGGTACCCATCTGGTGATTAGCATTTTGTTGCTTGTAGTAAGTATCATAGGATTTAATGGTATTACCTGGAAGAAAGCAATCAGTTTAGTATTTAGAAAGTATACTTTGGTTTGCTGGAATTTGAAAACTTACTTAAGTGACTATAAATTGGCAACAAGAAAGGAATCCTAAATTTTCTCCCCAAGAATAATTTCCAGGGATAAAGTCAAGAGTAAAGAAGTCTTTGGAAGATCACCTCCTTCCTTAGTAGTTACTGTAGGTCAGGTTAAAAATTCAACAGACTAATTTTAAAAGCATTAAAATAGTTTTTCTCATAAAAATTCCTCCATATAAACAAATATATTAAGCATCTTCAAAATGCTAGAGTGTTACAAGTTTTGGGTTAAATAAATCCTTCTTCAGGTAGTAGAGTTTAAGGGGGAGATTGACAGGAATGGTCAACATGAAGTATGACACATGAAGTACACTGTGGTAAGAGAACACCTGCAGCAGGAGTGGGCAGCTCAGTGTAGAGATCTCCCAGAGAAACGGGAAGGGAAGGGTTCTGATGTGAGTATCTTAGTGGGAAGACCCTACAGGGAGAAATTCAGTGTGGCTGACCCATCAAGCTAGGAAGGGAGAGATGGGATACCCTTGGAGAAATGAACAAAGTCCATTGACCAGGTGCTGTCCCCTGGGACTTGGTGCTAGTGGTAGTCAAGAAGGATTGCATTTTCCAGAGGAAACAATAGTATCCTGTCTTGGTGTAGGATAAATGGTAGTCTTAGGCTGACAATGTCACAGGATGTTGATAGACTAGCTCCTGTTGGGTGATTCATGGTTAATATTCCTACAGGATACATGCTTCAGACCTCCAAAGATATGCTACAAGTTAACCAGCTTTCAACTGTGCTGGTGCTGCTTGGATGCACATACATTTTAGGGGTTTTGTTTTTTTGTGTTAAACTTGTGCTTTTTCTGGTGCTTTGAGGCTATAGTGTTGACTTTTCTCATTTGGTATGAGTCAAGTATGTTATTTTACTGATGTCACTGAAATTTATTTTCATTAAGCAGATTTAGAAAACACAGAAGTGTTTTAATAAATTATGTGGCTTTCAAAATGTTCTTCAAATTAAAGATCTCATCAGTAAACTACATTGTGTGTCACGAGTCTAAAAAGTGAAACCAACATGGAAATTGTTCCAAGTAGTAAAATATTGATATGTCTTCACTGTTAAAGTCATTGGAATGTAGAAAGTAAACAATAAAAGTTTAAACTATGAGCTTTAAAGAAAGAGTTCCTGAGTTCAGTAGCTGTTGTAGCAGTAGATACTCTTAAGTGTCAGACATTTCTTAATTTGGAGGCTGCGATATAACTCAGTTGGTAGAGGGTTTGTATAGCATGGCTAGAAGATCCCCAGCATGGTATATATGGGGCATGATAGTTGGCTTATAATCTCAGCATTCAGAAGAGGGAGGCAAGAGAATCAGATGTACAAGATTATCTTCAGCTACAAACTTAATTTGAGGCCAGCCTGGTCTGCGTGTAACCCTCTCTTAATGATTGTTTTCTTCCTTTTTGGAATAAGAATGTCTATATGTGTGATTTTATTTTACAGGAGCTCACAGTGAAGAGACTTTTATAGTGTTAGGATTTTTAATGACGTTGTGGACTTTTAACATGTACTGTATTTTCCATTATGAGATAAAGATGAGACCTTAGGGACTTGGAATGCAATGTTATGATTTAAAAGTGATGTGTTTGGGTGTCCTCCCCCACCCCACCCCCACTCTCCAGACTGTTCCACATCCCATACCCTACCTCCTCCCCACCCCTGTCTCCACATAGATGTCCCAGTCCCACACCCCACCTGATCTCTAAACTCCTTGGGGCCTCCAGTCTTTTGAGGGTTAGGTGCATCATCTCTGAATGAACACAGACCCAGGAGTCCTCTACTGTATGTGTGTTGGGGGTCTCGTATAAGCTGGTGTATAAGAGATGATGTGTTCCAGTGTCTAAGAGATGATGGGGGTCCAGGTTGATTGAGACTGCTGGTCCTTCTGCAGGGTCACCCTTCTTCTCAGCTTCTTTCAACCTTCCTAATTCAACAACGGATCAGCTGCTTCTGTCCATTGGTTGGGTGCAAATATCTGCATTTGACTTTTTCAGCTGCTTTTTGGGTCTTCTGGAGTGAGGTCCTGCTAAGTTGCTTTTTGTGAGCACTCCATAACCTCAGTAATATTGTCAGGCCTTGGGACCTCCCCTTAAACTGGATCCCACTTTAGGCCTGTTGCTGGACCTTCTTTTCCTTGGGCTCCTCTCCATTTCCATCCCTGTTCTTTCAGACAGGAACAACTATGAGTCAGAGTTGTGACTTTGGGATGGACCCCCTCTCCCTCATTTGATGTCCTGTCTTCCTGCTGGAGGTGGTCTCTATAAGTTTCCTCTCCCTACTGGCATTTCATCTGAGGTCCCTCCCTTTGAGTCCTGAGAGTCTCTCACCTTCCAGGTCTCTGGTGTATTCTGGAGGGTCCCCCCCAACCTCTTATCTCCTGAGGTTGCTTGTTTCCTTTCTTTCTGCTGGCCCTTAGGACTTCAGTCCTTTTCCCTTACCCAATACCAGATTAGGTTCCCCTCTTTCCCCTACTCCCTCCCTTCCTCCCCACACTCCCCCGTCCACTTTCCTTCCTAGGTCCTTTCCTCCCCTACCCCCCGACTTGTGATTGCTTTCTTCTCCCTCCCAAGTGGGACTGAGGTGTTCTCACTTGGGCATTTCAGCTTGTTGACCTTTTTGAGTTCTGTGGACTGTTATCTTGGGTATTCTGTACTTTTTGGGTTTTTTTTTTTGTTTTGTTTTTTGTTTTGTTTTGTTTTTGCCTAACATCCACTTATAAGTGAGCACATACTATGCATGTCCTTTTGAGTCTGAGTTACCTCACTCAGGATGATATTTTCTAGTTCCATCCATTTGCCTGCAAAACTCAGGATTCTTAATAGCTGAGTAGTACTCCATAGTGTAAATATATCACATTTTCTGTATCCATTCTTCTGTTGTGGGACATCTGGGTTGTTTCCAGCTTCTGGCTATTATATATAAGGCTGCTATGAACATAGTGGAACATGTGCCCCTGTGGCATGGTGGAGCATCTTTTGGGTATATCCCCAAGAGTGGTATAGCTGGGTCTTCAGGTAGATCTATTCCTAATTTTCTGAGGAACCTCCAGATTGATTTCCAGAGTGGTTGTACCAGTTTGCAATCACACCAGCAATGGAGGAATGTTCCTCTTTCTCCACATCCTCTCCAACATGTTACCTGTGATTTTAGCCATTCTGATTGGTGTAATGTAATGTAATTGGTGCAAATCAAATCGGGGTCGTTTTGATTTGCATTTCTCTGATCACTAAGGACCTGGTTGAAAATAAGGACATATAATCGGTAGACACAGAGGACTTTCTGACTTATTCTGTACCTTGAAGAGTCTTTGTTTGATTTCTACCAAACTTAAGCAAAATAGAATTTCTTCCCTGCATATGTAACTCCATTTTACCTCCTGTATTTGTGCTATTATTGTATATTAAATCTCTGTATGTGAGAAACTCAAAAGTAGATCATCATAACTTACATTTTATATAATCCACCCTTAGAAGAAGCTGGAAGAAAGGGGAACATGGAAATGTAGATAGTTGTATTAGTCTTTCTATACTTCATTGATGGATATGAGTTGGCAACATTATTATTCATTCTTGACAGCGAGTACACAACATCAAAGGTAGGTAGCTCAGCAGCACAACTGCAAACTTCCTGTTTTATTGAATTACACTTTGACAAGGAGAAAAGGCAAGAAGCATGAAATTTGAAAATCATTTTTAATCATGCACACAGTTACTTTTCGTGGCATTTCTTTTTTGTAACTTGAATTTCTGAGTTGTGGTTTTCCTTCTGTCGGTGCATTTGAGTTCTTTGTCCTGAAGGCCTGTTGCCCCAGTTTGCTTCTCTTTCTGGGGAGAAACATGCTTGTACCATTGTGTAAGAACTGGGGCAAAGGTATTGCTTCACTTCTCCCAAAGTGACAGCTCTGCTTTCTCAGGGCTGCTGAGAGCAAGAACATTCTTGCTGTGTCTATTTGGGTGTGGAGTCAGGATGGGCTAGGAGTGCTAAATTCCTGGGTTCTCTATCTGCTGCACCTGGTATGCAGCTTTGCTACAGAGCAAAGGAACTCTGGTCTTTTCAGCTGTGTCTGTTCAGATTAGAGTTGGCAGTGAAGGCCTAGGGAGAGAGCACCAGCACTCTACCTTCCCAGGGGGCAGCTGCATGCAGTGCTGAGGGGACAAGGACTGAGCCTGCCCTGAGTTTCTGACATTATTTCTTAGGTCACAGTTGGAAGTATGGGAGAAGTCAGGAGGGAGCAGATTGTGGTTCATGTCACCAACTACCTCTTGCTCAGGCTTTGTGGGTTTTCTTGAATGAATATTTATACATTTGTTGTATGTTCTTAGAAAAATGTTCAGAGACTTTGAATGGTTGCTTTGAATGCATTTTCCCACTTAAAATTGTTTATTGGAGAATTCTGTGCACTTCTCTTTACAGAATCTAGACTCCTATTTTTGCACATTTAAAAGGAATTGATAATTTTGTCCCATTTAGTCAGCCTGTTAGTTCACAGATTCCTAGTGTTAGATTACTGTCCTATCTTTGTAGTGTCTGTGCAGTTTGAAGAACCTGGGAAGTTTGACTTTGACCCTTTATCCATTCCAAGCTTCAGTGTTTCCATATTTGTGGCACAGACCATTATGTTTTCATGAACTCTGTAGGTCAAATTAGCAGCTGACTAATATCTATTCTGTGTAGTATAGCTCTGGCTATTTTCTATACTGTGTAGAAGTGCAAAGCATGGCTGATCCACATGGTGGACTTGTTACAGATTACAGAGACCCATGACCAAATTCTGATGTATCCAGTCTGAGGCAGGAAAGGCCTGAGAATTCCTGACAAGAAACTAAATGACATGATGGTTTCTAGTCTGGCATCTTAAGATCTTAGCTGACATTTGTGCTTACCATATTCATTCATTCATTCATTCATTTATATACTACAGTGTTGAGAAAGAGTTTCTTTGAAAAAACACCAGTCTTTTCTAGTAAGGCCTTCACCTGGCTGGATAACGTCCGCCATACAATGGAGGGTAATTTATGTGATTTAAAGTTATTTAATGGTAAATACTAATCATGTCCACTTCTGCAGCATCTGGGCATTAAATCCTAAGAAAATGAACTGTCATATGTAGGTTAGCCTCTGAATTTATTGTTCAAATTGAGATTATATTGAAAAGAAATAACATTTAATTATAAGTTTTAGTGTTATAAATGATAAGTAAATAGAATTCCATATTATACAATTATAAATTTTATTATTTCACTTAAAATTGTTTTTTTAATCAAAACTATTGATAACCCTATATAATATTTTATTTCCATTTTGAATGTCAATTCTAAGTGCATGTTAGTTCATTAAGTTACATGGTCTTTGGATCTGGTTAATTTTGGTGTGTTATGTTTTTGCTTATTTCTAAGAATTTCTTTTATAATAAAGTTTTAAAAAGATCATATTTTTAAAACAAATTTATTCTATAAGTACTGACAGTGTACTATAAGTACTGATAAAAACTGAATAAAAGCTATTTTGATGAATTTCCTAACAATCAAAAAATATAAGTGAATTTATCAGTAAAAGTTGGCATATATCATTTAGATTCTATTTCTCTTTAAGATAGAGTCTCAGTATGAAGCTTAGATTGGCTTCAAATTTACCACCTTCTTACCTCACCCTCACAAGTGCTAGGTTGATAGGTATATAGCATCATAGCCAAATTGTTAGTTTCTTAACCTTAAATATGAGTATTTATAATTGAAATAATGCATTTAAAATGTGGTTGCATTATTTTTTATTATTTCATAAAACTTGAGTGTTTCCAAATTGTATTTTATAGTTACTAAATTTGAAATTGTTGATTTTAAAGTTATCTTTTTCTGTAAAACAGAATTTTAAATATTTAAAATATGACTTTATATTTGTATGTACTATGCTACCTGGTAAGTTAAAAGCTGATTCTAGCTAACTGACATAATAAATTTAGATTTTTAAAACACTTAAATATGTAACTATTCCAGGCCATATATCTTTATAGGTATTCTTCTTTTTATTCTGTGGAATATTTTAATTCAACGAAATTTTTTACAAAACAAAGCTTTTCACAGAAATCTCTTAGAAGTCTTGAAAATGTTACTAAATTTCCATGCTGCTGTTTTGTGGATAATCTTAGGTTCATTTTAGCCTACTACAGAATAACAAGTTATTTAAATAAAAAAGTATACTCTCTCTAAAAACCCCATCCTGCAAAAACCAAAGACAACATATGTCATTCTATGCAGGGTGTGGGGTCAAGGTGCTAACAGATGGATGGTGTGGCGAAGATTCCTTTCTGGGTGCAGATGCTTGATCTTGGTCTTGTGGAGAGGGAGAAAGAAAGGGGCAGGAGAGAGAAAACAAATGTGAATATAAACTCAATTAAGTATGTGACCTATTCTAATTCCATTTTCCTCCTAGAGGACTTACCTTCACAGGCCCTCACAGTGGGAGTTAGCACTTCAGCGGAAGACTTGGAGGGAGATAAACTTTAGCTCATGTTTCCAGCTGACTTAACTTCCACATGAAACCAAGATTTAGATTGTATGCTAGTTGGACATTGTCTTTGCTTTTGATGATTTTACAAAGTGGCTCTTAAATACTCAAAGCTGGGGAAATGGCCCAATAGATAAGAGCATTTGCTATACAAAGACCTGAGTTCAAATCCCCAATAGTCCCATAAAAATCTAGACATGGCCTCATGGGCCTGTGGTCTCAATGTTGCAGGAAGGAGACAAATGATCCTAAGAGCTCACTTAACAACCATACTAACTAAAATGGAGAGGTTTAGGTTCAGTGAAAAAAAACAAAAACAAAAAACCCCACAAAAACCACAAACTTGTCTTGATGAAGCACTCACATGCTTACATACATATACAAATACTCCCCCCATTTAATTGTAGTGAAACAAAATTAAGTACTGCTGTGATGAAATGAATGTCTTTCTTTAACTCAATATGGAAAATACTCACCTTCCAGTTGGCAACAGTGCAAGGCCACCTTCGGTGTGAACTCGGCGGACAGTCCCACAGTCCCCAGAGGATTCTCCACTCCCCATGTGCCCTTGCACGCCCAGGATCTTAGGATCACTGGTGAGTGGAACACAGCTTCTGCTCCAACACAACCAGAAGGGCCTGGGGCCTTCAGTAGCAGGGACACGAGAACCCCACCCAACTAGTGGCTCAGGTTCCTTCTGGTCTGCACTGGTCTACCTTGGTTTCGAACTCAGCAGCCAAGGTCCCCAGAGGAAGTACCACTTCCAGGTACTCTAACACACACAGGATATTAGGATCCCAGGATCCCAGGAGCTTGGTCCCACCAAGATCTCAGGGTCTCAGAGGAAGCTTGACTGCCAAGAGACTCTGACACACCCAGAATCTTAGGATCACAGAATCCCAGAATCACAAGATCACAGAGAAAGCTGGACTCTGAGGAGTTCTGACACAACTGGGATTACAGGAAGGACAGATTCCAATCAGATATATTGATGACAAGTAGCACTTGAGATAATAAGGTGGTGGAAGGCAAGCATAAGAACAGAAGCAACGGAAACCAAGGTTATTTGGCATCATCAGAACCCAACTCTCTCACTATAGCAAGTCCTGGATACACCATCACACCAGAAAAGCAAGATATGGATCGAAAGTCACTTCTCATGATGATGATAGAGGAATATAAGAAGGACATAAATACCTCCCTTAAAGAGTTATACATGAGAACACAGGTGAACAGGTAGAAGCCCTTAAAGAGGAAACACAAAAATCCCTTAAAGAATTATAGGAAAACACAGAGGGGAAGAAACAGGAACAAGAATTGAACAAAACCATCCAGGATATAAAAATGGAAGTGGAAACAATAAAGAAATCACAAAGGGAGACAACTCTAGAAATAGAAAACCTAGGAAAGAAGTCAGGAGCCATAGATGCAAGCATAACCAACAGAATACAAGAGATATAAGAGAGAATCTCAGGTGCAGAAGATACCATAGAAAACATTGACACAACAATCAAAGAAAATACGAAATGCAAAAATTTCCTAACCCAAAACATCCAGGAAATCCAGGACACAATGAGAAGACCAAACCTACGGAGAATACGTATAGACGAGAAGGAAAATTTCCAACTTAAAGGGCCAGTAAACATCTTCAACAAAATTGAAGAAAATTTCCCCAACCTAAAGAAAGAGATGCCTATGAACATACAAGAAGCCTACAGAACTTCAAATAGACTGGACCAGAAAAGAAATTCCTCCCCTCACATAATAATCAAAACAACTGCACAAAACAAAGAAGTAATGTTAAAAGCAGTAAGGGAAAAAGGTCAAATAACATATAAAGGCAGACCTATCAGAATTATATGTGAGTTTTCCCCAGAGACTATGAAAGCCAGAAGATCTTGGGCAGATGACATACAGACTTAAAGAGAACACAAATGCCAGCCCAGGCTACTATAGCCAGCAAAATTATCAATTACCATAGATGGAGAAACCAAAGTATTCCATGACAAAACCAAATTTATACAATATCTTTCCACAGATCCAGCCCTTCAAAAGATAATAAAGGGAAAACGTTAACACAAGGAAGGAAACCACGCTCGAGAAAAAGCAAGAAAGTAATCTTTCAACAAACCTAAAAGAAGATAGCCACATGAACAGAATTCCAACTCTAACAACATAAATAACAGGAAGCAACAAGGACTTTTCCTTAATATCTCTTAGTGTCAATGGACTCAATTCCCTAATAAAAAGACATAGACTAACAGACTGGTTACATAAACAGGACCCAACACATTGCTGCATACAGGAAACCCATCTCAGTGACAAAGACAGACAATACTTCAGAGTAAAAGACTGGAAAACAATTTTCCAAGCAAATGGTCCCAAGAAACAAGCTGGAGTAGCAATTCTAATATTGAATAAAATTGACTTTCAACCTAAAGATATCAAAAAAGATAAGGAGGGTCACTCCATACTCATGAAAGTTAAAATTTACCAAGATGAACTCTCAATTCTGAACCTCTATTCTCCAAATGCAAGGGCATCTATGTTCATTAAAGAAAATTTAATAAAGCTCAAAGCACGCATTGCACTGCACATAATAATAGTGGGAGACTTCAACACCCCACTCTCATCAATGGACAGATCCAGGAAACAGAAACTAAACAGAGACAGTGAAAATAATAGAAGTTATGAAACAAATGGATTTAACAGATATCTATAGGACATTTTATCCTGAAACAAAAGGATATACCTTCTCACTAACTCAAGGTACCTTCTCCAAAATTGACCATATGATAGGTCACAAAACAGGCCTTAACAAATACAAAAATATTGAAATAATCCCATGCATCCTATCAGATCACCACAGACTAATTCTGATCTACAATAACAAGTAAATAATAGAAATAATAGAAAGCCCACATACATATGGAAGCTGAACAACATTCTACTCAGTGATAACTTGGTCAAGGAAGAAATAAAGAAAAAAAGACTTTTTAGAATTTAATGAAAATGAAGCCACAACATACCCAAACTTATGGGACACAATAAAAGCAGTCCTAAGAGGAAAACTCCTAGCTTTGAGTGTCTCCAAAAGGAAACTGGAAAGAGCATACACTAGCAGCTTGACAGCATGCCTAAAAAGCTCTAGAACAAAAGGAAGCAAATTCACCAAAGAGGAGTAGACAGCAGGAAATAATCAAACTCAGGGCTGAAATCAACCAAGTGGTAACAAAAAGAACTATACAAAGAATCAACCAAATCATGAGCTGGTTCTTTGAGAAAACCAACAAGATAGATACACCCTTAGTCAGACTCACTAGAGGGCACAGGGATAGTATCCAAATTAATAAAATCAAAAATGAAAAGGGAGACATAACAACAGAATCTGAGAAAATCAAATCATCAGATCCTACTACAAAAGCCTATACTCACCAAAAATGGAAAACCTGGATGAAATGGACAATTTTCTAGATAGATACCAGGTACCAAAGTTAAACCAGGATCAGATTCATGATCTACACAGTCAGATATCCCCTAAAGAAATAGAAACATTCATTAATAGTCTCCCAACCAAAAAAAAAAAAAAAAACCCAACCCAGGACCAGATGGGTTTAGTGCAGAATTCTATCAGACCTTTAAAGAAGACCTAGTTCTAATATTCCTCAAACTGTTTCATAAATATAAACAAAAGCTTCTCTACACAATTACTCTGATACGTAAACCACACAAAGTCCCTACAGAGACCAATTTCCCTTATGCATATCGACATAAAAATACTCAATAAAATTCTCGCAAACTGATTCCAAGAATACATCAAAAACGATCATCCAGCATGATCAAGTAGGCTTCATGTCAGGGATGTAAGGATGGTTAAATATATGGAAATCTATCAACCTAATCCACTATATAAACAAACTCATAGACAAAAATCCCATGACCATATCATTAGATGCTGAGAAAGCATTTGACAAAATCCAATACCCATTCATGATAAAAGTCTTGGAAAGATCAGGAATGCAAGGCCCATATCTAAATATAATAAAAGCAGTATACAGCAAACCAGTAGCCAACATCAAACTAAATGGAGAGAAACTTGAAGCAATCCCACTAAAATCAGGGACTAGACAAGGCTGCCCAACCTCTCCCTACCTATTCAATATAGTACTTGAAATCCTAGGCAGATCAATTAGACAGCAAAGGGAGATCAAAGGGATACAAATTCGAAAGGAAGAAGTCAAAATACCACTACTTGCAGATGATATGATAGTATATATATGAGACCCCAAAAATTCCACCAGAGAATTCCTAAACCTGATGAACAACTTCAGTGAAATACCTGGATAGAACATCAACTCAAACAAATCAATGGCCTTTCTCTACACAAAGGATAAACAGGCTGAGAAAGAAATTAGGGAAACAACACCCTTCACAATAGTCATGAATAATATAAAATACCTTGGTGTGAATCTAAGGAAGTAAAAGATCTGTATGTTAAGAACTTCAAGTCTCTGAAGAAAGAAATCAAAGAAGATCTCAGAAGATGGAAAGGTCCCCTGTCTTAGTTAGGGTTTTACTGCTGTGAACAGACACCATGACCAAGGCAAGTCTTATAAAAAACAACATTGGGGCTGGCTTACAGTTTCAGAGGTTCAGTCCATTATCATCAACATGGGAGCATGGCAGCATCCAGGCAGGCATAGCGCAGGCAGAGCTGAGAGTTCTACATCTTCATCCAAAGGCTGCTACTGGAAGACTGACTTCCAGGCAACTAGGTTGAAGATCTTATGCCCACACCCACAGTGACACACCCATTCCAACCAGGTCACATCTATTCCAACAAGGCCACACCTCCAGATGGTGCCACTCCCTGGTCAAAGGATATACAAACCATCACATTCCAGTCCCTTGTCCCCATATACTTACTCGAAAACATGAGTCTATGGAAGCCATATTTAAATATAGCACAATGCAAAATGCATTTACTCCAACTTTCAAAGTCCTCATAGTCTATAGCAGTCTCAACAATGTTAAAAGTCCAATGTTCAAGGTCTCTTCTGAGATTCATCCAATTAATTAACTGTAATCCCCAAAGCAAGGCAGGAAACCAGCTGGGCAAACTCCAAACTCTGCATCTCCATGGCTGATGTCAAAGCGGTCTTCAGATCTCCACTCCTTTTTCATCTTTGTTGACTGTAACAAACTGCTTTCTCCTGGGCTAGTTCCACTCCCTGTTAGCAGCTTTCCTCAGCATGTATCCCACGGCTCTGGCATCTTTAACATCTTAAGTCTCCAAGGCAATTTCAATGTTACAGCTTCTTGTTTCAGTGTCTGGGATTCCATTTGATCTTTTGGACTCCTCCTAAGGGCTGGCATCACTTCTCCAGCTCTGCCCTCTCTAGCACTCTAAGCTTAGGTTGATCCACTCCACTACGGCTGCTGTTCTTGGTGATCATCCCATGGTAACTGACATCTCCAATACACTGGGGTATTCCACTCCAACTAGGCTTCAGCAATAGCCTCTCATAGGCCCTCTTCATGGTGCCATGCCTCAAATCCTTTGCCTGACCCCTTCAGTCCTGGGCCATCAACTACAGCTGAGGCTATACCTTCTCCAGTGGCCTTCCATGACCTCTCACAGTGCCAAGCCTCAGCTGTTCTTCATGACCCCTTCATGCCTTCAAAACCAGTACCACCTGGGTGATTCTTACACATTACCACATTCAGCTGCAGCATGAGGTATCTATCTCTGGAACACAGCTTCTTTGTGCTCCCGGAAAACACTTCCCAGAAGATTTCACCTCAGTGATGCTGGTCTCTTCATAATCACTGCTAATTTCTTAGCTCCAGCTAACCAGCATCAATTGTCCTGATAGTTCCTTCCATTCTTAACTCTAGAGCCAGAACCACATGGCTGAAGCTGCGGAGTTCTGCTGCTTGCAGGAATTAGAACATGACCTGCTTGTACTATTGTATTGTCACTGGCTTTCTTTTTTCCAAATCCTTCACTACCTAAGCTAGGCTATCCTGGGTCTTGCTCTGTAGACTGGCCTTGAATGCAGAGATTAGCCTGCTTGTCTCCTGGGATTAAAGGTGTGTACCACCACGCCTGGATCTAAATTTAGCTGGGTAGGATCTTGTCCCAAGGTCTCACTCCCTTAATCTGTTATCTCCCAGAACACAGGATTTTGCTCCATTTCACTTCCTGGTACCCCTTTAATACTCGAACCATATATTTTATATTTTTTCTTTGTAAGCTTGCTATGCTTGTTAAAACTTCTCTTTATAAGACTTAACCAGAGAATAAAGTCTCTGCTGGGCTTTTTTGAAACTTCCTTTGTCAATGCAATTAATCTGAGTCTCTTCACCTTATTCTCAGGCAGACTTTTCAGACAAGGGCAAAAAGTAGCCACATTCTTCACCAAAATACCACAAAAACAGTCTTTATGCCACATTCTGAAATTCTTCTCCTTTGAAATCTCTTGGGCCAGGTCAATACAGTTCAAATTACTCCCAACAACAAAGTCTTCCATATTCCTACTAGGATGACCCATTAAGCCCCATTTAAAGCATTCCACTGCTTTTCCAAATCCAAAGTCCCAAAATCCACATTATTTCAAATAAAAGCATGGTCAGGCCTATCACAACAATACCCCACTCCTGGTACCAACTTCTGTCTTACAGTTTTACTGCTGTGAACAGACAACATGACCAAGGCAAGTCTTATTTTTTTTTAATATTCTTTATTAGGTATTTTCCTCATGCTATCCCAGAAGTCTCCCATATACTCCCCCCAACTCACCTACCCACCAACTCCCACTTTTTGGCCCTGGCATTACCCTTTCTTGCGGCATATAAAGTTTACATGTCCAATGGGCCTCTCTTTCCAGTGATGGCCGACTAGGCCATCTTTTGATACATATGCAGCTAGAGTCAAGAGCTCTGGGGTACTGGTTAGTTCATAATGTTGTTCCACCTATAGGGTTGCAGTTCCCTTTAGCTCCTTGTGTACTTTCTCTAGCTCCTCAATTGGGGTCCCTGTGATCCATCCAATAGCTGACCGTGAGCATCCACTTCTGTGTTTGCTTGGCCACAGCATAGTCTCACAAGAGACATCTATATCTGGGTCCTTTCAGCAAAATCTTGCTAGTGTATGCAATGGTGTCAGCGTTTGGAAGCTGATTATGGGATGGATCCCTGGATATGGCAGTCTCTAGATGGTCCATCCTTTCGTCACAGCTCCAAACTTTGTCTCTGTAACTCCTTCCATGGGTGTTTTGCTCCCAAATCTAAAAAGGGGCAAAGTGTCCACACTTTGGTCTTCATTCTTCTTCAGTTTCATGTGTTTTGCAAATTGTATCTTATATCTTGGGTATCCTAAGTTTCTGGGCTAATATTCACTTATCAGTGAGTATATATTGTGTGAGTTCCTTTGTGATTGGGTTACTTCACTCAGGATGATGCCCTCCAGGTCCAACCATTTGCCTAGGAATTTCATAAATTCATTCTTTTTAATAGCTGAGTAGTACTCCATTGTGTAAATGTACCACATTTTCTGTATCCATTCCTCTGTTGAGGGGCATCTGGGTTCTTTCCAGCTTCTGGCTATTATAAATAAGGCTGCTATGAACATAGTGGAGCATGTGTCCTTCTTACTGGTTGGAACATCTTCTGGATATATACCCAGAAGAGGTATTGCGGGATCATCCAGTAGTACTATGTCCAATTTTCTGAGGAACTGCCAGACTGATTTCCAGAGTGGTTGTACAAGATTGCAATCCCACCAACAATGGAGGAGTGTTCCTCTACTCCACATCCTTGCCAGCATCTGCTGTCACCTGAAGTTTTGATCTTAGCCATTCTGACTGGTGTGAGGTGGAATCTCAGGGTTGTTTTGATTTGCATTTCCCTGATGATTAAGGACGTTGAACATTTTTTCAGGTGCTTCTCTGCCATTCAGTATTCCTCAGGTGAGAATTCTTTGTTCAGCTCTGAGCCCCATTTTTTAATGGGGTTATTTGAGTTTCTGGAGTCCACCTTCTTGAGTTCTTTATATATGTTGGATATTAGTCCCCTACCTGATTTAGGATAGGTAAAGATCCTTTTCCAATCTGTTGGTGGTCTTTTTGTCTTATTGATGGTGTCTTTTGCCTTGCAGAAGCTTTGCAACTTTATGAGGTTCCATTTATCGATTCTCAATCTTACAGCACAAGCCATTGCTGTTCTATTCAGGAATTTTTCTCTTGTACCTATATCTTCGAGGCTTTTCCCTACTTTCTCCTCTATAAGTTTCAGTGTCTCTGGTTTTATGTGGAGTTCTTTAATCCACTCAGATTTGACTTTAGTACAAGGAGATAGGAATGGATCAATTCCCATTCTTCTACATGATAACCGCCAATTGTGCCAGCACCATTTGTTGAAAATGCTGTCTTTTTTCCACTGGATGATTTTAGCTCCCTTGTCAAAGATCAAGTGACCATAGGTGTGTGGGTTCATCTCTGGGTCTTCAATTCTATTCCATTGGTCTACTTGTCTATCGCTATTCCAGTACCATGCAGTTTTTATCACAATTGCTCTGTAGTACAGCTTTAGGTCAGGCATGGTGATTCCACCAGAGGTTCTTTTATCCTTGAGAAGAGTTTTGCTATCCTAGGTCTTTTGTTATTCCAGATGAATCTGCCGATTGCCCTTTCTAATTCGTTGAAGAATTGAGTTGGAATTTTGATGGGGATTACATTGAATCTATAGATTGCTTTTGGCAAGATAGCCATTTTTACTATATTGATCCTGCCAATCCATGAGCATGGGAGATCTTTCCATCTTCTGAGTTCTTTAATTTCTTTCTTCAGAGACTTGAAGTTCTTATCATACAGATCTTTCAGTTCCTTAGTTAGAGTCTTGCCAAGGTATTTTATTTTATTTGCGACTATTGAGAAGGGTGTTGTTTCCCTGATTTCTTTCTCAGCCTGTTTATCCTTTGTGTACAGAAAGGCCATTGACTTGTTTGAGTTAATTTTATATCCAGCTACTTCATTGAAGCTGTTTATCAGGTTTAGGAGTTCTCTGGTAGAATTTTTAGGGTCACTTATATATACTATGCAAAAAGTGATATTTTGACTTCTTCCTTTCCAATTTGTATCCCTTGATCTCCTTTTGTTGTCTAGTTGCTCTGGCTAGGACTTCAAGTACAATGTTGAATAGGTAGGGAGAGAGTGGACAGCCTTGTCTAGTCCCTGATTTTAGTGGGATTGCTTCCAGATTCTCTCCATTTACTTTGATGTTGGCTACTGGTTTGCTGTAGATTGCTTTTATCATGTTTAGGTATGGGCCTTGAATTCCTGATCTTTCCAAGGCTTTTATCATGAATGGGTATTGGATTTTGTCAAATGCTTTCTCCGCATCTAACGAGATGAACATGTGGCTTTGGTCTTTGAGTTTGTTTATGTACTGGATTACGTTGATGGATTTACGTATATTGAACCATCCCTGCATCCCTGGGATGAAACCTACTTGGTCAGGATGGATGATTGTTTTGATGTGTTCTTGGATTCGGTTACTGAGAGCTCTATTGAGGATTTTTGCATTGATATTCATAAGGGAAATTGGTCTGAAGTTCTCTCTCTTTGTTGGGTCCATTTTTGGTTTAGGTATCAGAGTAATTGTGGCTTCATAGAATGAATTGGGTAGAGTACCTTCTGTTTCTATTTTGTGGAATAATTTGTGAAGAACTGGGATTAGATCTTCTTTGAAGATCTGATAGAACTCTGCACTAAACCCATCTGGTCCTGGGCTTTTCTTTTGTTGGGAGACTATTAATGACTGCTTCTATTTCTTTAGGGGATATAGGACTGTTTAGATCATTAACCTGATTTTGATTTATCTTTGGTACCTGGTACCTGTCTAGAAACTTGTCCGTTTCATCCAGGTTCTCCAGTTTTGTTGAGTATAGCCTTTTGTAGAAGGATCTGATGGTGTTTTGGATTTCTTCAGGATCTGTTGTTATGTCTCCCCTTTCATTTCTGATTTTGTTAATTAGGATGCTTTCCCTGTGCCCTCTAGTGAGTCTGGCTAAGGGTTTATTTATCTTGTTGATTTTCTCAAAGAACCAGCTCCTTGATTGGTTGATTCTTTGAATAGTTCTTGTTTCCACTTGGTTGATTTCACCCCTGAGTTTGATTATTTCCTGCCATCTACTCCTCTTGGGTAAATTTTCTTCTTTTTGTTCTAGAGCTTTTAGGTGTGTTGTCAAGCTGCTAATGTGTGCTCTCTCTAGTTTCTTTTTGGAGGCACTCAGAGCTATGAGTTTTCCTCTTAGAAATGCTTTCATTTTGTCCCATAAGTTTGGGTATGTTGTAGCTTCATTTTCATTAAACTCCAAAAAGTCCTTAATTTCTTTCTTTATTCCTTCCTTGACCAAGGTATCTTTGAGAAGAGTGTTGTTCAGTTTTCACGTGAATGTTGGCTTTCTATTATTTATTTTGTTGTTGAAGATCAGCCTTAGTCCATGGTGATCTGATAGGATGCATGGGAAAATTTCAATATTTTTGTATATGTTGAGGCTTGTTTTGTGACCAATTATGTGGTCAATTTTGGAGAAGGTGCCATGAGGTGCTGACAAAAAGGTATATCCTTTTGTTTTAGGATAAAATGTTTTGTAGATATCTGTTAGATCCATTTGTTTCATAACTTCTGTTAGTTTCACTGTGTCCCTGTTTAGTTTCTGTTTCCATGATCTGTCCATTGGTGAAAGTGGTATGTTGAAGTCTCCCATTGTGTGAGGTGCAATGTGTGCTTTGAGCTTTACTAAAGTTTCTTTAATGAATGTGGTTGCCCTTGTATTTGGAGCATAGATATTCAGAATTGATAATTCCTCTTGGAGGATTTTACCTTTGATGTGTATGAAGTAAGGCAAGTCTTATAAAAACAACATTTAATTGGGGCTAGCTTACAGTTTCAGAGGTTCAGTCCATTATCACCAAGGTAGGAGCATTGCAGCATCTAGGCAGGCATAGCGCAGGCAGAGCTGAGAGTTCTATGTCTTCATCCAAAGGCTGCTACTGGAAGACTGACTTCCATGCAACTAGGTTGAAGATCTTATACCCACACTCACAGTGACACACCCATTCCAACCAGGTCACACCTATTCCAACAAGGCCACACCTCCAGATGTTGCCACTCCCTGGTCCAAGGATCTACAAACCATCACATGCTCATGGATTGGCAGGATTAATATAGTAAAAATGGTCATGTTGCTAAAAGCAATCTACAGATTCGATGCAATTCCCATCAAAATTCCAACTCAATTCTTCACAGAGTTCGAAAGGGCAATTTGCAAATTCATTTGGAATAACAAAAACCCTAGGATAGCAAAACTATTCTCAACAATAGAAAAATCTCTGGTGGAATCACCAGGCCTGACCTCAAGCTGTACTACAGAGCAGTTGTGATAAAAACTGCGTGGTACTGGTATAGTGACAGACAGGTAGATCAATGGGAGAGAATTGAAAACCCAGAAATGAACCCACGTACCTATGGCCACTTGATCTTTGACAAAGAAGCTAAAACCATCCAGTGGAAAAAAGACAGCATTTTCAACAAATGGTGCTGCCTCAACTGGCGGTTATCATGTAGAAGAATGTGAATTGATCCATTCTTATCTCCTTGTACAAAGCTCAAGTCTACGTGGATGAAAGAACTCCACATAAAACCAGAGACACTGAAACTTATAGAGGAGAAAGTGGGGGAAAATCCTTGAAGATATGGGCACAGGGGAAAATTTCCTCAACAGAACACCAATTGCTTGTGCTGTAAGATCAAGAATTGACAAATGGGACCTCATAAAATTACAAAGAAAAGACACTGTCAATAAGATACAAAGGCCACCAACAGATTGGGAAAGGATCTTTACCAATCCTAAGTCTGATAGGGGAGTCATATCCAATATATACAAAGAGCTCAAGAAGCTGGACTTCAGAAAATCAAATAACCCCATTAAAAATGGGGTACAGAGCTAAACAAAGAATTCTCAACTAAGGAATATCTAATGGCTGAGAAGCAGTACCAGTTACTAGGTAAGCCTGTGGCCTTGTTCTCTGGGGTGTTCCTGCCAGTGACTCTAGGAGACAGTTCTATGCTCAGCACTGGGACTTTTGACTGATGTTTGCTCAGTGGAATCTTTGATGTACTCTGATCTCAGTCCTGTGACTTCAGCAAGTGAACAACTTTGCTTTCTATGTGTGTCACAAGGTTTAAACATGCTTTCTTAGATTTTTCAGAACAGTTGGGAAACCATTTAGGGGAGGAAGGGCTCTTGTCTTGGAGTGGGTGGGAAAAGATGAAGTATGTTAGCAGTTACTAATGGTAACATCATTAAATTATTTCCACATATGAGGCTTATATTAATCATCTTTTGTAGCATATAATTGTGTGACTGGACCACCAAAATGTAAGAAGGAACAGTCTCACCAGAATGCCTGGTCAGGGCAAGGCTGGTAGCAAGAAACTCAGTTTGATGTGGCATTTGTAAAGCCATGGCCATGGAGAGATCGATCTGGCTTTGTTCACTTTTCTCCTGAGACCCTTGCAAATCATTCTTTTTTTTTTTTTTTTTCTGGGACTCCAATTAGATCTAGTAAGTGAAAATGTTGCCTAAGATTCTATGAAGTCAGGAGGAAGAACTCATTTCTTCTTTTAAATAAGGACAATTACAAGAAGGAACATGTGAGTCTTCTAGTTATGCTCTAACATAATACTAGCTAAGCAAGCCTCCTGCAGCTGATCTTCCCCATCATAACACCTGCGAATGGTCTAAGAAGAGAATGACTCATAGGAGTGTTAACAGGTCATCTTTCCATGAACAAATGAGAAAGGATGCTTGTCTTTTCCACTGGGATGTATATTAGGATGGAGGACACTGGGAGCTGGACCCATGGTTGTAATAGGCAGACAGACTGCAGGTCCCACTGGACAGTTTTCTTCTGTGATAAGCTCCTGAGTGCTGGTAAGGACTGTACACCTGAGAGCATTTCACAGAAGCAGTGAAAGGGTGCTCTCTGCGCTGATTTCTTCAGAATTTAACTGATTGTGGTCAGGAACAGGCTTGGCAGAGCTTTCTTTTTTTTGTTGTTTTTGTTTTATTTTGTTTTTGTTCTATATTTTAAATTTCATTGATATTACTAGTCACATGATTATTTTCAGTATGCCCAAACCTTCCATTATTCTTGAATAAGACTGCCCAAGCTTTAAAGCATGTGGAACCAATTTTTTTTAATTAGGTATTTTCCTCATTTACATTTCCAATGCTATCCCAAAAGTCCCCCATACCCTCCCCCCCACTCCCCTACCCACTCACTCCCACTTTTTGGCCCTGGCATTACCCTGTCCTGGAGCATATAAAGTTTGCATGTTCAATGGGCCTCTCTTTCCAGTGATGGCCGACTAGGCCATCTTTTGATACATATGCAGCTAGAGTCAAGAGCTCCGGGGTACTGGTTAGTTCATAATGTTGTTCCACCTATAGGGTTGCAGATCCCTTTAGCTCCTTGTGTACTTTCTCTAGCTCCTCCATTGGGGGCCCTGTGATCCATCCAATAGCTGACTGTGAGCATCCACTTCTGTGTTTGCTCGGCCCCGGCATAAGTGATAAAAATATCACAGTAGTTAAGGAGCTGACACATTGCTGGGCAAATGAAAGCCCCACAGCAGTCACAGGATGATTCTTTTCTTCAAAGAAAGTCTTTGCTCTGGCTGTATCATGAAGGAAGAGCTATCACGAAAGCCTGTCCAGGGCAGCACGGGAAAAAAAGGCTATACTGATTTGGTCATCACATTGAGAACAAAAAAAGCTGGAATCATTTTATTTCCTTGTCTTTCAGGAGCATTTGTGGGAAGTTTTCAGGAGCTGTCTTGTCTTAATAAACAAAGTATGCCAGGAATAAATGCAAAAAAAAGTCAAGTAAAATATGAACTTAGATTAATAGGTACATATGGTTTGCTTTTAAGGTCCAGTTGCATTTGAGGGGCTATGCTAAGAGTGTCTTTGAGTGAGTCCAGCAGGTAAATGTCTGGTATGTGTCATTCAGGTTTGTGTGGCATTTACTCTGGGTTAGGCACTGTGGAATCTTGATAGGTAGAGCAGGGTGAGTAAACAGAATGAATGATGCAGATAGCTTTGCTGTGTTCTTAGAACCCAAGTCTCAAGCACCTATATCTCCTGATTCTGCAAGACATTAGGACTCAGCCTGATAGAATGGAAGAAGTCAACTGCTGGAGGAACCAGAGTTTGATGATTTTTTTGAGGGAGCTACTTGATATTCATCAGGTCCATGGTTTAGCATCTGGGAGAAGAGATTGTTGACACTTGTGCTGTCCATTTTCAAGAAATAAAACTGAAGGCAAAGATGATGTTCATGATGATCGAGGTGCCATGTGCTGCCTACAAATTATATCCAGAATTTATTATTTGAAATGAAGGATGATACCTTATGAGCAACTTCATTTTTTAACTAATCCACAGAAAGGCTCTTCTTGCAATTTAAATACACTTAAAAAGATTATCGAATCTAATTTCTCATGTCCACATTCTTCTTGTGTGTGTGTGAATTTCCTATCTAGCCCAATGTCTTCCTGTCCAAGGCAAAGGCTGGTTTTTCTAGCCATTTTCTGGTGAAATGTTAGTATCTTTTTTGTATTAGAAGGCTTTAATTTATACATCAGATATGTAAATTGATTGATTCAGGGCTAGGCCTATCTGGCAGAGCATGTGTCTTATGTCCATGTCTGAGTCCTAGGAGGCCCACTACTGGCTGCTCTTAGGGAGTGTGCTTTGGTGACCTGTTTTGTTCCTACTTTATGAGCCCAAATCTAGATCATCTGAAGGAAAAGGAAATGGGATGAAAAAGTCAGTTACAGCCTGGAACTAGGAGAGTTAGAATTTTAAAAATCCTCTCCAATACCAATATGATCTAGCCAAGCTGGATTTCAATTTCAAGACATTGAAATTGTTAGGATGGTTTTAAGCAGATATCCTTTAGCCTTTTTATGAAGATTCAAAGATTTGACTTTCTGTGTACGGCTTATTAAATGTAAACATGTACACAACTTAAAGGGAAAGGGGAATCTTTTTATATAGAACTATGTTGATTCATGTTTTCCTGGGCTTTGAAACCCTCCCTCTTCCTTGATCAGATGTGTTCGGTGGATTTTAAACTTCAAAAATTGTAGGGATGGGCCTTTTGTTATAATTGGATACTGTTAATACAGCGTTCATGAGGCCATTAAAAAGATTCCTGAGAGCATGTGTGTAACTGTGAATGGCACGACTCAAAAAGACAGTGGCATTTTAGAAACTGAGGTCCATCAACTATAAATATACTTTTTTAATTGTAAAACTGAGACTAATAATGAAATCAAGAGTTTATAAGTTAAGATACTTCTTTTAGCAAGATGTGCTTTTTAAAGCATTCTAGATGAGACCAAAGTTTTCTTTGACCTTCCATCTTCCCAGAGATCATTTTGCCATTTATTCTTCCAAATCATATAAATATGTGTATGTATGCATGCATGCATGCACGCGCATGCGCATGCACATGCACACACACACACACACACACATCCATGGAACAGCAATTTTGCTTTTCCATAAATGGTTATAGGAGACCAGACTACATCAATTGATGCTTTATTTTAATATGATCATTTGTTCTGCTTTGATTTTCCTACTCTTGATATCACTAGTAGCATTTGGCATCTATTATGAGGTCCCTATGTACTAGGGCAGGAAACTTAGCATTTTTCATAGAGTTTAGTCTGCATAAAAACCTTGAGATGTGGTAAAATTCCACTTTCAACTTTCATTACCTTGCCATAGTAATGCCTGAAGCTTTGCACCTTAAGACTAAAACATTTAGGTTTGTTGTTGTTCGAAAGAACATCTTTTAGAAGTTGTTAAGACGAGAGCGTCTTGTTCCTTGTGTACTATGACCTTTGTCAGGTCCGTGGAATCCAGTGTATGGTGGACTAGCGAGGCTAGAATAGGAAGGCTGAGATTCAGGAATGAGGAGGCAGCATGCCTTGTTCTATCTAGGGAAGAGTACAACCCTGGACATTTCCTCAGTTGAGAAGCCTGTGCCTGTGATTATATCCTTATTTTGGAAACAGTTGTAGGGAGTATAAGGCCAATGTGAAGGAAGTTTGCTTCTAAAGGTCCCTTTTGCTGTGGGCCTTAGTTGCATTGGTTTGAGGAAGGTCTTCGATGGGAACTCTGAATGGTTAGAGGAACTGTTGGGAGGGAGTGGTGTTTGATTGGCAAAGGAGGAAAGTGCTTCTGTGTAGCTGGTTTGGGATAGTTTGGTTGAGGATAGTTCAACATTCCATGAAAAGAACTTTTAGTGAGTGGGCTAGTTGTCAGAAATGTCGAACTCCCCTCTGCTGTTTAACCAACAACAGACTTTGAGAAAGCCTTGTTAAACTGTGTTAACCATGTGATAGTAATATTCATTTCATGAGTGACCATGAGATTACATGAATCATTACTAAAATCTGTGCAACAGAGCCAGTAGCTGGTGGCATTCTTGTCTGGCCATTGCCCAACTTGTCAAGGCTTTCTGAAGTGCCTCTGCTGCTGATAGCCCCATGAGAGGACTGGTCCTGCTTGCTTTCATGCTTTGCTACTCAGAAAAGTTACTGTATGGTTCCATTATCCTCAGAGTAGAAAAAGAAGCATAGTTGTTGTGTCTTTTAACAAATTCCAAACATCAGTTACATCTCAGAGTTTCTTCTGGCTGATGGTTAGGACCATCCACAGTAACACTCAACAGGAGGAGAAAGTATGTAAGTTCCACTGAACAGCCTCTTGATGTTTACTCTTCAAGATTAAAAAAAAAAACAGTACTGTTTATTGAAATGTGTCAGTAAATCTGTTGTGATAGAACACTGGAAAAGTCCAGTTGTCTTGTTTGTTTGTTTGTTTTGTTATAATTATTAACTTGTTTTAAAATCTCTAGTAATAGTCAAGAGTGGCCGGTGGCTTTTGTGATAATAGATCAGCACATGCCCTAAAGTGGTGGTGAGTGCCAACATCTGGAGAACAGGCCTGTTCCCACTGCCGATGGAGCTTGCTTGGGTTGCATGTGTGCAGCTCAGGGTCCATATTCTAAGTAAGGATCAGCACCCTGGGAAAAGACGAGCCCCCTTGGCTTGGCTATGCTCTTGACATTACATGTCTGAGAGCTGGTACTAAAGAAATTGGCAGTTATTTACAACACCCAAGAAGCCCATGTCTCCATCTCACTTGCTACTTTGAATCTCATTGTGCCATTGTTTGGAAAAGTATGGATATAAGAAAAACCTTTGTGGGCCTTGCAGGAGGCACTTTGCTATGGAAAAACTCTTTTGATTTTATGCTTACTCTTCTGGCTAGTTGTTGTGACACTCCTTGGTGGTTTGCTTTGGCATGTCCTTATTCACTTTTAGGTTTGGTTTGCCTGCTTTTCATAGCATATCATCTATCCTAAAGTTAAATCAGTGATAAAAGTGCCATCTTCTTTCAGAGGGTCTGAGGAGTTCCATTTGGTATTTAAGGATGTTCATTTGGAAACAGCCTTTTTTTTTTCCTATTTTTTTGTCTCTACTATCTGAAGAATGTGTGTTTGTGCATATTTTGCTCAATTGGTATCATTTTGTTGCACCTGTCCCTGTAAACTGAGCACTTCCTTTTTGCCAAGAGCAGGTACACTGAGAAGAGATGCCAGTGAGCTATCTACAACCTGCTGGGCCATGACCTGCTGGGCCACATCTTCTTTATCAAATTATATAGAATGTTTAAACTTTTTTAGTTAAGCTACTCTTTAAAAACCATTTATAATCAGCTGAACTGTCAAGCTGGCTTAGAATATTGAAGAAACTTTTACATAAGAGTATAGAAAGGATGGAATAAAAATGTCTGATTTGCTAGCATATTATTTATTATGGAAAGAATGCTTTCCCCAAAGACTTACTGGGAGCAAGATGTTTAACTGTCAGCCAGGGAGGAAACCCTTGGTCAGCTTTCAGGTTCCATGTTTCTCCACTTGTGAGGAGCCTGCCAGCTCTCCCATCCTCCCTCCCCACCCACTCTTCTCATTTCTCTTGGATAAAGGCAGTGATACTGTACATATGTGGCAGTTAGAATTAAAGGCCAATGTCTGTTTTCTAGAACAGCATCATGTCAAGTCATTATAAATTTATGCTCTGCTCTGATGTATATGGATAAAATGCCTTCTCTTTCCTGTGTGCTCTGCTCCTGGCTTGTGTATGTTCAGGCAGTAGGACTCCATTTATCACAGGCGGTAGGAAGAGGCTCAAAGACATGAAAGGGTTACTGTTCACATTTCCTGTGCAGCTCCCTCTGATCTTCCTAAGCTGTAATTCCTTCACAATATTAAATGTTCCCAGGCTCCTTTAACCTTCTGGCCTGCTTGCACTGGCCAAGTTTGTCCCAGGTGATTGTGTAGGCGAACAACCTCCTGTTTGAAGAGTAGCAAATGCTTTCTCTGTGAGACAGGCCATGCTCTCTGCTTTACAGTCCCAGAAGGAATCCTGTGATTTAAACAACAGAATAGTAACATACTCATTTTTCTCCTTTTATTGGATATTTTCTTTATTTACATTTCAAATGTTACCCCCTTTCCAGGTCTTCTCTCCAGAAACCCCATCCCATCACCCCTTTCCCAGCCTCTATAAGGTTTCTGCTCCACCGATCTACCCACTCCTGCCTTCCGGCCCTGGCATTTCCCTACACTGGAGCATTGAACCCCTTAAGCCCAAGGGCCACTCCTCCAACAATGCTACTTATGCCACCAGAGCCGTGGGTCCCTCCATATGTACCCTTTGGTTGGTGATCCAGTCTCCAGGAGCTCTGGGTGTTCTGGCCAGTTGACACTTGCCCCCCACCCCCCGCCGCCACCCCATGGGGCTGCAAACCCCCTCAGCTCCTTCAGTCCTTTCTCCAACTCTCCATTAGGGACCCCTTGCTCAGTCTAGTGGTTGGCTGCAAGCATCTGAGCATCTGCCTCTGTATTTGTCAGGCTTTGGCAGAGCCTGAGATAGCCATAGCAGGCTTCCATCAGCAAGCACTTCCCAGCATCCACAAAATCGTCCTGCTTTGGTGACTGTATATGGGATGGATCCCCAGGTGCGACAGTCTCTGGATGGCCTTTCCTTCAGTCTCTGCTCTGTACTTTGTCTCCATATTTCCTCCCTTGAGTATGTTGTTCCCCCTTCTAAGAAGCACTGAAGCATCCATACTTTGGTCTTCCTTCTTCTTGAGCTTCATATGGTCTGTGAATTGTATCTTGGGTATCTTGAACTGCAGTTTACACTTCTACCATTGACAAATCAACTGTTGGGTATTCTGAGCAAACATCTACTTATCAGTGAGTGTATACCATGTGTGTTCTTTTGTGATTGGGTTACCTCACTCAGGATGATATTTTCAAGTTCCATCCATTTGCCTGTAAGTTTCATGAAGTCATTGCTTTCAATAGCTGAGTAGTATTCCATTGTGTAAACGTACAATTTCTGTATCCATTCCTCTGTTGAGGGACACCTGGGTATTATAAATAAGGCTGCTATGAACATAGTGGAGCATGTGTTCTTATTACATGTTGGAGCATCTCCTGGGTATATGCCCAGGAGTGGTATAGCTGGGCCCTCCGGTAGTACTATGTCCAATTTTCTGAGGAACCACCAGACTGATTTCCAGAGTGGTTGTACCAGCTTGCAATCCAACCAACCAACAATGGAGGTGTTCCTCTTTCTCCACATCCTCGCCAGCATCTGCTGTCACCTGAGTTTTTGATCTTAGCCATTATGATTGGTGTGAGGTAGAATCTCAGGGTTGTTTTGATTTGCATTTCCCTCATGACTAAGGATGTTGAACTTTACTTTAGGTGCTTCCCGGCCATTCCAGTTTCCTCAGTTGAAAATTTTGTTTAGCTCTGTACCCCATTTTTAATAGCACTGTTTGGCTCTGTGGAGTCTAACTTCTTGAGTTCTTTGTATATATTGGATATTAGCCCTCTATCAGATGTAGGATTGGTAAAGATAAAACTAGTATCTAACAAGTGTGTTTGTTGTCAAATTAACTCTGTCCAGATTTTGTTCTGCTGATCCTGATCTAATGATGTTGTGTTTTAGATTTGATATTCTTCTTCTTAAAACCACTCTAGAAAAATGGGTTTTAATTCTGAAGGAGCACATTTGGACTTCCCATCATACTTTTAGCCAGTTATTCAGTCAGTCATCTGAAGTTGTATCAGATTCAAAGTGGCAACACTTCTAATTTTTTTAACAGTTCAGAATAATATGTACTTCCTACTTTTTCTCTAGTTTAAAAGTATACAGCAGCCTATTTTGAAATCTTATTTTTAAATACATGTGTTATTATGGTCAACATGTTTTCTATCTTTGCCTTTCTATCTTTTACTTTAGAAGAATTGTAATGCCATGAAGTCTAAATGTGTCCACAAGACAGCAAGCACCTGTGACCATTCTGTGACTAGGACATAGTTTTCTTGTCATACTGACTCTCACTGCTTATAGCAGGTCTTCGTTCTCTTTCAGCATTCTGGAAACTGAGGAATTGAGGACAGAAGTTAAGGCAAAGGAGTTTGTAGGATGATGCCAGTTTGTTGTCACCCTGGCAAAGACAGCTACTTACAATGTGACGAACTGTTTGTAATACCCCTTACTCACAGTGGTGCAGTTTTATGTGGAGGAGGCTAGCTGAGTTTTTAGATTTACTGTGTTTGCATCTTCAGTGAATCAATAAGGATGCTCAGTGTTTCTCATTTGTCTTTAGTTCTTTGGTGTAATATGAAGCCTCTTACATAATGGATATGAGTAAAAACTTCTTTTGAATGGTACTATAAATTGCCACTTGTAGATCCTTGATCCATAACTGTATGCTTATGTATGTTTCTTAATCTGCTGCCCTCGCCATTTCTGTTAGCATCAACTGGTAGCTACTATTCAGAATCCTCTTTCCATGAAACAGTTAACTCCATCCCAGCATTCTGTACCCCAAATTGTTAGGTGGTCTGTATCTTACTTGCCTAGTCGAGATATTGCTCTGTCACAGAAAATACGTTACTTCACATACAACCTATAAACATTGCCCAGGCTATGAGAAAATTCACCATTTTCACAGTAGAAAGCATAAATTCCTCCCAAGGACTAACTGTTTTTAGGGAAAACATTGAATAGCAATACCAGTAAATCAGCAGGTATTGGCTGGATGCTAATGTGAGCATTGTGCCTCCCAATGTTGGTTCTAAAGATTTCTTAGATCTTTCAGTAACTGATCCAGTCCAAAGGTAACCAACCTAAAGTAAATTAGGTCTGATTATGTGCAAAGTGAGAGGCTGAGGCTAGGGGAAGTCATTTGAGCTGAGATTAGAGAGTGGTGAAAGATTTGTAGAGGAAATGGGAATAGGACATGAAACAAACAGTTGTGGTCTGGATTTAAAGAAGTGGGAGGTCATTTATATGCAGGGGGCAGTTACTCCCTGCTCCACTGTCCAGTAGAGACTTTTCTCCGCTCGGCTACATACGTTTTGTTCCCTTGCAATAGATTGCAGAGAAGCCTCTGCCCAGGACATACAACAGCTCCTTTAGCTACCCATCGGATTGGTTCAGTTCACTGTCTCCTTTCTAGTTAAACATTTCAGCAGAAAACTAGGAAGAAATATTGAAGAGTTAATATTTATGAGTACAGAAAGGCACATCTAACCTCACTAGTAAGATCAATTGCATACAGCTGAGTGAAGTCTTGGTTTGAATTTGAAGAGGAAAAAAAGTATTTCTAAATTCACTATTTTTGCATATATGTGTAGCTGAAGTCATTAAATATAATTTCCTAGGATTTTTTTTCACTTCTGAAAGGTTCTTTCATGAAGCAATTATTATATTAGTCTCACAAAATATTTAGTCCTACTTTGTGGTTTTGTAAAACAAATTTAGTTTTTTAATTTTTTTTTCTCTTGAAACCCTTGGTGCCCAGTGTATTTAATTTTAGCATCAGACTTTGCAGATGGATGTTTCTGTCACTTGGCCACAGGAAAAGCAGCACAGAAACCACACTGGACTCTCACACTGAAGACATACTTGGACAATCTGCAGCTTTGGTTTCTAGGGTGGCTGCGAGCAGTGAGGTCACATGGCCTTTGCTTACATCTGGATATCCCTATTGTCCAACTGCATGTGTTGCTGCCAGTGAGATGTGAACCACCCACACTGTTTTGTAAAGATCTGGAGTCTTTTCAAGATATTACATGGTATTCCACAATTAAAGGGTTTGTTAGCTAATTTTAGGGAATTTGAGAGTAATCACAGTGTACATTTGTATTTGTTATAGCCCAGTATTTCCTGTATTTGAGCTTGGACACACCTACTCTACCCTTCTAATTTCTTTCCTTTCTTCTTTAAAAATTCGTATTAAAATCTCCTGTAGTGTTGGATTTGAAGTCTCTCACACACACTGTATATATGCACACACTGCACATGTATGCATATACACATAATGTCATTAAAGTCTGATGCCATATTGCTCTCAAGAATAAGCAGTTAGTGGCAGGTTGAGGTAGTAGAAGATAGGTTTTTTTTTTGTTTGTTTGTTTGGTTGGTTAGTTGGTGGGTTGGTGGGTTTTGTTCTTTTTACTATTAATATGTCTGTTTCTATGTTTTTTCCTTTAGTATAAACTCCTTTTGTAATCTTAAGAACAAAAAACAAGAAAAGTTTTACTTACTTAAAACTTTCATAAATATTAGCCCACTCTGTCATCTGGAAAGTCACTTTGTTTATAAAATGCTAAGATTTATAAAGGACTGTTTTAGAAATCATTTTGTCATATGCAGTAAAGGAAATCTAATGAAGTTCCTATCTCATGCTATGATACCATTGTATCCTCTACATGCAACTTTGTGGCTGCTGTCAACATGCTGTGCTCTTCGCTGCTTGGATGTTCATCAGAGGGTATGGGAGTTGTGTCTTACTGTGTCTGTCTTCCCACCTATTACGGTGGTTGGAATCCAGCAGGCACTCCTTCAGGGTGGACCACAGGAGAGATACATCTACAGCCATTCCTAAGGGAATATCTTAATGCTGGTCGCTGTCACATCATTTGGGGATTTTTGTTTGTTTGTTTGGTCTTATATAACTTACTAAATTTGTACTTTGACAAAATTTTATATGCATATAGTATATTATGATTACTGTCATCCCCAGCTTCCCAAAATCCTCATAAGTCTTCCACCTCTCTCTTCGAGTACCTTTCTGCCATTCATATTGTTTTGTTTTGTGACTCACTGAGTTTAACTGGAATCAGTTGTACTATAGGTTAGTATTAGGGTTCTTTAATTGAGCATAACTTACAGAGTGTACACCACACACACACACACACACACACACACACACACACACACACACAAACACACACAGGATTTATTAAAATGGCTTACAGGCTCTGGTCTAGCTAGCCCAACAATAGATATCTACCAATGGAAGGTCCAAAAACCCAGTAGTTGTTTAGTCCAGGAATCTGCATGTCTCAGCTGAGCTTCTGTATATCTGATAATTCCAAAGAAGTAGGCTCTAATACCAGTGAAGGAATGGACCTACTAGCAAGAGCAAGCAGGCAAAGAGACCAAGCCTCCTTCTACCATATTCTTTATATAGACTGCTAGCAAAAAGTATCGCCCAGATTGAAGGTGGATGGATCTTATCCACTTATCAGTGAGTGCATACCATATATGTTCTCATAGCCTCTTTTAAATTAATTGTTGTTACCTGCATATATATATATATATATATACATATATATGCATATACATACATGCATATATACATATATATTTCTAAATATAACCTGCTCAGTATGTTTTCAGGACTGACCATTTGGTGTTATATAACCAAAAATAATTTTAAAATATAGCTTAATAAGTTTTTATTTTGTATCTGTCCTAAGAAAATATTTTAATTGACAATTATAAATACACATGTTATGGTTTAGTAATTCTACACCTTTCTTCAAATATCCCATTCATAGATGCTTTTTTCTTTCATTGCCTTCGTGAAATTTTCTTCTAAGATTACAAGTGACCATTGAGTTCATCTCAGACTGCTTTTTTCCATGATGATGAGACAGGGCAGGACACCTCATTCTTTTGCCTTTCTTTCCTTGTGGAATCTCATCCTCAGATAATAAACTATTTATAAGATGAACAAACACTAACTCAGATCAGTGAGAGCAGTCACAGAGACCATTCTGAAGTTGACCTTTCAAGTGTCTGATTGTGGATGTCTGTTGATCTGGAGTTCTAGAACAGCTTCTTTAAGGTTATAGTTAATGGCTCAGGTTAGAAAGAAAGTCTATTACAGTCCAGATTACCTGTGTTTGTCACTGTGTAACAAAGTTGGTGGTAGTTCCATTTGTGTGTCTGGGGTATTGATGGGGTCACTAATCTAGTTCCCACTTTGAAAGACAGCTTTTTTTTTTTTTTTTAGGTTTGTAGAACATAATTTTAATATTTTCAACTGTTAATAGTCAACAAACAGAATAATTATTTTAAGATATATTTCATTGTTATGTCTCCATTTTCATTTCTGATTTTATTAATTTGGATACTGTCTCAGTGCCCTCTGGTTAGTTAGATTTATCTATCTTGTTGATTTTCTCAAAGAACCAGCTACTGGTTTTTTTGATCCTTTGTATAGTTCTTTTTGTTTCTATTTGGTTGATTTCAGCCCTGAGTTTGATTATCTCGTGCTGTATACTCCCTTCGGTGTATTTGCTTCTGTTTGTTCTAGAGCTATCAGGTGTGCTGTCAAGTTGCTAGTGTAAGCTCTCTTCGGTTTCTTTTTGAAAGCACTTAGAGCTATGAGTTTTTCTCTTACAACTTCTTGTATCCCATAAGTTTTGGTATGATGCGTCTTCATTTTCATTAAATTCTAAAAAGCCTTTAATTTCTTTATTTCTTCCTTGACCAAGTTATCATTGAGTAGAGCATTGTTCAGCTTCCATGTGTATGTGTGCTTTTTTTTTGGTATTTAAGAACAGCCTTAGTCCTTGGTGATCTGATAGGGTGCATGGGATTATTTCAGTCTTCTTGTATCTGCTGAGGCCTGTTTTGTGACCAATTATATGGTCAATTTTGGAGAAGGTACCATAAGATGCAGAGAAGAAGGCATATAATCTTTTGCTTGATGATGAAGTGTTCTGTAAATATCTGTTAGATCCATGTGGTTCATAACTTCTGTTAGTTTTACTGTCTCTCTGTTTAGTTTCTGTTTCCATGATCAGCTAAGAGTGGGGCGCTGAAGTCACCCACTATTATTGTATGGGATGTGATGTGTGCTTTGAGCTTTAGTAAAGATTCTGTTATGAATGTGGGTGCCCTTGCATTTGGAAAATAGATGTTCAAAATTGAGAGTTCATCTTGGTAGATTTTTCCTTTGACCAATATGAAGTGTCCTTCCTTATCTTTTTTGATGACTTTTGGTGGAAAGTTGACTTTATTCCATATTAGAATGGCTACTCCAGCTTGTTTCTTGGGACCATTTTCTTGGAAAATTGTTTTCCAGTCTTTTACTCTGAGGTAGTGTCAGTCTTTGTCACTGAGATGCAGTTGCTTTATGCAGCAATATTCTGGGTCCTGTTTACATATCCAGTGTGTTAGTCTATATATTTTTGGAAAATTGAGTCCATTGATGTTAAGAGATACTAAGGAAAAGTGATTTTTGCTTCCTGTTATTTTTGTTGTTAGAGGTGGAATTATGTTTGTGTGACTATCTTAGGTTTGTTGAAAGATTACTTTCTTGCTTTTACTAGGGTGTACTTTCCCTCCTTGTGTTGGTGTTTTCCATCAGTTACCCTTTGTAGGGCTGGATATATGGAAAGATAGTGTGTAAATTTGGTTTTGTCATGGAATATCTTGGTTTCTCAATCTATGGTAATTGAGAGTTTTACTGGGTATAGTAGCCTGGGCTGGCATTTGTGTTCTGTTAGGATCTGTATATCATCTGCCCAGGATCTTCTGGCTTTCATAGTCTCTGGTGAGAAGTCTGGTATAATTGTGATAGGTCTGCCTTTATATGTTACTTGACCTTTTTCCCTTATTGTATTTATACTAGCTGGTTTTGTGTCAACTTGACACAAGCTGGAGTTATCGCAGAGAAAGGAGCTTCAGTTGAGAAAATGCCTTCATGAGATTCAGCTGTAAGGCATTTTCTCAATTAGGGATCAAGGGAGCGATGGCCTTTTGCTGTTGATACCATCTCTGGGCTGGTAGTGTTGGGTTCTATAAGATAGCAAGCTGAGCAAGCCAGAGGAAGCAAACCAGTAAGTAACATCCCTCCATGGCCTCTGCATCAGCTCTTGCTTCCTGATCTGCTTGAGTTCCAGTCCTGACTTCCTTTGGTGATGAACAGCAGTGTGGAAGTGTAAACTAAATATACCCTATCCTCCCCAACTTGCATCTTGGTCATGATGTTTTGTGCAGGAATAGAAACCCTGACTAAGACAGCTTTTAGTATTCTTTCTTTGCTTAGTGCATTTAGTGTTTTGATTTTTTTTGTGATGGGAGGAATTTCTTTTCTGATCCAGTCTATTTGGAGCTCTGTAGGCTTCTTGTATGTTTATGGTCATCTCTTTCTTTAGGTTAGGGAAGTTTTCTTCTATAATTTTGTTGAAGATATTTACTGGCCATTCAAGTTGGGTATCTTCACTCTCTTCTATATACGTATTATCCTTAGGTTTTGTCTTCTCATTGTGTCCTGGATTTCCTGGACGTTTTGGGTTAGGAGATTTTTTCATTTTGAATTTTCTTTGACTGTTGTGTCAATATTTTCTATGGAATCTTCTGCACCTGAGTTTCTCTCTTCTATCTCTTGTATTCTGTTGGTGATGCTTACATCTATGACTCCTGATCTCTTTCCTAGGTTTTCTAACTCCAGGGTTATCTCCCTTTGTGATTTCTTTGTTTCTACTTCAATTTTTAGATCTTGGATGATTTTGTTCATTTCCTTTGCCTGTTGTTTGATTGTGTTTTCCTGTAATTCTTTCAGGGATTTTTGTGTTTCCTTTTGAAGGGTTTCTAGCTGTTTACCTATGTTCTCCTGTATTTCTTAAAGAGAGCTATTTATATCCTTCTTAAAGTCCTCTATCACCATCATGAGAAGTGATTTTAGATCCAAATCTTGCTTTTCAAGTGTGATGGGGTGCAGGACTTGCTAGGTTTGGGTTCTGATGATGCCAAGTAACCTTGGTTTCTGTTGCTTATGCTCTTATGCTTGCCTCCCATCATCTGATTATGTCTAGTGTTACCTGCTCTCGCTTTATCTGACTGGCACCTGTCCTGGTTGTGGCAGAACTCCTCAGAGTTCAGCTGTCTCTGTGAGTCTGGGATCCTGAGATCCTGGGCATGTCAGAGCTCCTGGGAGTCAGGCTGCCTCTGGGACCCTGAGATCCTGGTGTGACCAAGCTCCTGTGATCCTGTGGTTCTGGGTATGTTAGAGTGTCTGCGGGTGGAGCTTCTTCTGGGTGTTGTGGGACTGGCTGTGGGCTTAGCGCCCAAGGTCTGCTCAGGCCACCAGTGCAGACAGAAAGGAAGCTGTGAAGGACATCTTTAGTGAAGGTTTTTTTTTTTTTTTTTAAATGGTTTACTTCTATTGCAATTGTGCCAATTTCTTCTCATTTTGACTATTGCAGTATCAGAAGAGATTCCCTGCCTATGGACTCCTCTCAAAGCATCTCACATGTATTCCATTATTTAAATAATCAAATTCATTTAGATAGTGCATATTTACATATGCATGTAAATGTAGGGTTTTTATGTGAGTGCCTGTATGCATATGTGTGGAGGCAAGGAGAAGACATCACGTGTTCTGTTATCACTTTTCACCTTATTCCTTTGAGACAGGCTCTCTTATTGAATCTGTAGCAGCCAATAAGCCCAGGTTATAGGCACACATATATGCACTTGTCCAGCTTCTTACATGAGTACTTGGATGCAAACATGCATATGCAGTACATTTTCTTAGCTTCTGAGCAATTTTCTCCAGTCCAATACCCATGCTTTTAAAATATAAACTTAAATGACTCCTGCTGAAAACTTTTGTGGCTTACTGTAGGTATAAATTGAAGCCTCATGAGCTGCATCTAGTATCTAATTCCTTAAAAAAAACAATTTAGTATTTAAATTTTTAATATGATCTCAGACCAAAATTCTCTGTTAATATCCTATCAGCCTCCCAGTGTCCATCTCTATCATCTTCCCAGGGTGAAGAACCTTCGCACACTTTTTCATAGTAATTAACTCTAAAGTCCCAGAAAGTCTCGTATTATTTGTAACATTTAATGGACCTACCTCAGTGGGATTTTTTTCTTGCTTGTCTTATTTGGAGGGCTATGAGTTTCTTGAAAACAGGAACTAATAGTGTGGTATTCCCATGTTAACCAGGACAGTGACTAGAGTTCAGATCTTGTGTACCTTTGAAATACTTTTTAAAACCAAGTGAAGTGAAATAAATGAATGAGAATATTTTATTTTAGGTTCTTTGGATGCCTAGTATAAAGGATGGCAGTTTTATAGTACTTCATATAATTTTTATTACTTTTCAGGTGCAATCATCTAATTAGTTTCTGTAAGCTACCTATCAATTCTTTGTGTTTTAACACTTCTATTATATTTGCTTTCAGATAAAGATGGATGTCATGCATTATTCAGTATGGAAGTTTCAGAAGTTAGAAGACATTTGCTAAATCAAGTTACTTCACGTAAGTCTTAGCCCCAGCTCAAGACTGAGTTAAAAGCAAAAAATAAAGGTGACTGACACCTATGCCATTTTGTGACTCTCACATGTCTCAAAGTACCTGGTTCTCTTATATGTGAAATCCTTCTTGGGAAATGGTACATCAATAACTTCTTAAATCCATCAGGCTATTTTTTTTTATTACATGATACTTGTGCGCTTTCGATTTCTGTGGTGGTTTCTGCTAAACCAGACTTGCTGCTTCCTCTATCTTAAGTCTCATATATATCAATTTTCTGTTGTAGTAAAACATCATAATGAAGACAACTTATGCAAGAAAGTGTGTACTTTGACTTATGGTTCCATAGGGTTAGAGTCCATGACAGCAAGGTAGAAGCAATAGGCAAGCATGCAGGCTGGAACAGTGTCTTAGTTAGGGTTTTACTGCTGTGAACAGACACTATGACCAAGGCAAGTCTTATAAAAGAAAAAAACCCAACATTTAATTGGGGCTGGCTTACAGGTTCAGAGGTTCAGTCCATTATCATCAAGGTGGGAGCATGGCAGCATCCAGGCAGGCATGGCACAGGCGGAGCTGAGAGTTCTACATCTTCATCCAAAGGCTGCTAGTGGAAGACTGATTTCCAGGCAACTAGGGTGAGGATCTAAAGCCCGCACCCACAGTGACACACATACTCCAACCAGGTCCCACCTATTCCAACAAGGCCACACCTCTAAATTGTGCCACTCCTTGGCTCAAGAATATACAAACCATCACAAGCAGGAAGCTGAGAGTTCACACCTTTACCAGAAGCATGAATCAAAGAGAGGGAGAGAGAGAGAGCAAGTGCATGAGCATACTGAGAATGGTGTGAAGTTTTAAAACCTCAGAGCCCCCCACCCCCAACTAACTACCATATCATGTACAACCGTGAAGTTTTAGCTTCCAGTTGGAAGCACTGGATCTTTCTTCTTGTTCTCTCTGCTGTTTGTATCAAATGTTTGTTTTCATTCCTGTGTTTTACCATGTGCTTTTTTCTTATTTATATTTGCTCTCCTCCATCCTAGGTTATAAGGTTACAAGATCTTGCCTAATATTTGTCTCCCCTAACATTTAACATAGCCTTAATAGTGTCTAGTAAAACTCGATTAGCACACTAAGAATGTCCTTGGCCCTCTGGTGTTCATTCTTATGGATGTTGACCCATGTTCATGGCAGCTAGTTATTTTTGTTATGCTCTCCTGGCTGTTTCCTTAGCTTAGGAAAATACTGTGCAGGTACAGTCAGCCCCAACTTCGTAAATACTCTTTATGAACCCATAAATTCATGTCTAATCTGTTGTTTGGAATGCAGAGGGCATTTTACACACACACACACACACACACACACACACACACACACACACACACACTCACAGGACCTGTTAGCAGTGGTGCTCTAACTCTAGGCAGCTGCCATGTGCTGTGCTATTCTGTGGAGAAGCTGTACCTCTGTGCCTCGAAGGCTGTAGAGATGGGTCAGGAACTTTATGGGCTGAGCTGGAGCTCTGGTAGTCATTCTGACTACTCTTCCTTTAGTGCAACTTGGAGACTGTGTCATAGACACTGAACTATAGGCTCCTGACACTCTAAACCAGTGTTATCAACCTGTGGGTCAATGCTCCTTTGAGGGGTGTTGAGCAACTCTTTCACAGAGGTTGCATATCATACATCCTACATAGTAGATACTTACATCATGATTCGTAACAGTAGCAAAATCATAGTTATGAAGTAGCAATGAAATAACTTTATGGTTGGAAGTCACCGCAACCTATATAAAGAGTCACAGCATTAGGAACGTTAAGAGTCACTGCTCTGAACTGAGCGAGAAGTACTCTGGCTCTCTGGTCCTCCCCACGGTGATTAGAATGGGCTCAGCTTACATGAGAGGGCCGTTTTAAGCAGGTGTAGAAAGATGAAGAGCTGTTTCACTATCCCTTTCTGCTCATCTATACAGCATAACACATATGCATGGGAAATATATAAACATGGAAATCTATCTATAGTGAAAACACATTAATAGCTATCACACTTATACTTTACATCACATCACTCTTTGTGAACAAGTGATTATCATTTCTACATTGATATAGCAATGCTTCTAGTGAAGAAAAACATGTCACTGTGTGCATAAACAGTCTTGAGGTTGACAGCTTAGGTTGTCAGACTGAAAAATCACTTCATAAATTTAAGAGAATTTAATTTATTCAGTGTTAATTTAATTCATTAAGTGTTACGCACACGAGTACCTGGCTTATGCTTAATACTATTGTCAAAGCTAGAGGTTAGGGAACAAAAGAATGAACAAAAGATGCTAGAGAAGGTTTATCTTCCCCAGGGGCCTGAAATCAAGGCTCAAGGTGTTAAAGAAGCACCCTCAGTGAAACAGTGTCATTGCCATAACAGATTTTATCAAGAAATGAGAGGAGTTAGGATGCTCAGAATGGCAATCCCATTGAGGTTCCCATGTTTCTAAAGACAGTGGCAGATTCCTCTGGCTTTCAGAGGAATCGGGGAGCTCTAAGGAGAGTTAGGGAAGACATAACTAAGGGGATAGTTGGCCTGAATAGAGAATAGCAGCTGACACCACTGTCTGGGACAGAAGAGTTAGCTTCTGTTGGGGAGATTAATTGGGAAAATAGCTTAAGAGCTTCAGTCTTGGCAGTTCGTGAGTGTCACCCAGATTTCATAAAGCTCCAAGTCTCAGAATCTTACCTCAGAACTGTTAAATAAGTTCCCTACTAGTTTTGATATTCAGCTAAGGTAGAAAACTCCTAGATTTGAAGTATTGGCCAAACTCAGGAGATCCATCAATGCCCTGCCAAGGAGCTGGGTCTCTCTGTCCCTCTGGCAGTGGGGAGTTAACCCTCAGAGGTTTTTTCAGTGGTTAGCATGATCAAGTTAGAGTTTACCAAAATCAGTTGATTATTCAAGTACATCTGAATGGAAGAGAAGTAAGAAAAAGCTTGACTTAGACTTTGTGGTGGTCTGAGAAAAGGAGAGGATTCACACTGGAAAGTATACTTGGATATATGGGAGTTGGTGATATCACCCTTGACCCCAATACAGTTTGTTTCATAAACCGATTATACAGCCTCACTCTTGTTAATTTGATCTCCGGCAACTTCAGCAGTAATTTCAGCCAGTTTGCATTTAATAAAAGGAGACCGTTACATGTACATGTCTAACTCATAATATTAAGTGAGGTTATGTGTATGAGGAATATGACCTTCAACGTAGTCATTATAAAGCATTTAATAACCTTCCACATATGCAGTAACACAGCCTTTGTCCTGCAGGATCACTTCAGAGGTCAGAGTTACATGTATAAGTAGTTGTTGGCATACTGTTCTCCAGCAGTAAGTTGAAATTTGAAGCAGTGTTCTAAGTCATGCTATGCATTTTAATGGTTTTTTTAGTTAGTTAAATTGGGTAATCAGTTACTTTTCTGATGACAGATCTGTGTTTGATTCCCAACCTTAACACCTATCCTCCTCATGCATATGCTTCCCTCCCTGCACATGTGTGTGCTTAGTGCAGCCCCTCTAGCTAATCACTTGCTTGTGTCAGTCACAAACGCCCCGGGTCCATCCTTGTGCAAGGGTATATGTGAGCAGAAGAGTGGGTTCTTACCGAAACCAGAAGTTCAGGTCTCTTGGGTCCTTAGCAGATCTGGTATTGACTCTTGCTGTGGCCTCATAGCTGCTTTAGTACACCCACATTCAGTGTTCCCCAGACTGTCCTATGGTAGAACATTTCTGTGCTCTTTGTTTTTTATTGTTTACCTTAAAGACTGTGAGCAGATGAGAGTAAATCCAAGGCATGAAGTTTTGATGTGATTCCCCCTTCTTTATAAAGGTTCAGCATGGGTGCTAATGAGGTGACTCAGTGGGGAAGTGCTTCCCTGGGGAGCATGAGGACCTGAGTGTGGATCTCCAGCACCCAAGTAAATATGAGCCGCCTGTCATTTCAGTGTGTGAGAGGCAGAGAGGGGATTCCCTAGCAAGCTGGCTAGCTCGTGGTCTCAAACAGAGAATATATGTTCAAGAACGAGACCCTACCTCAGTGAACAGTGAAGAGTGATCACGGAAGACCTCTGCCTCTGCATGTGCTACTGGGAGCTTTCTGACTGTTAACGAGTTTATTTATGTTTCATCAATATTGCCATACTTTTTGAGTTGCTTCTGTAATAGATATTTAGGTTCTCACTTGACAGTTGACTTACTGGGATCTGATAGAGAGGGAGGAAATGCGGCAGAATGTTTTTTTATCCAGGGCCCAATCAGTGCAGTTCGTATGGGTTTTGTCATAGAACTCAATTTCCCAAACAAGGAAATGGGATTTCTGAAACACAGAGTCAAGGCAACAACAGAAACTAGTTTTGGTTACAGGTTAATCTGTCTGAATAGCCTGGTCTTATAACTTTATGATTTTACCTATAAGGGAATATAATGTAAGGGACTGACTTAGAATCCAGAGAGTTGAGCAAGGCTTTACTCTGTCACTAACAAGCTTGAGGATGTTCTGTAAAACTCCCTCAAACCCTATCTGTCACCCTGTATCGTCTGTACTGTGCTGTATTTATTGACCAACTTGGGTGTTGTGAGAAGAATGAGCTAAGGAGAGTCACGAGGGCTTTAGAGGGAGGAAAAGCATTAGCAGTTTGAGAGAATTTTAATTCAAGCAGGAAAATAAATGACTAAAACCAAACAAAAATAGAAGAAAAATACTAATGAATGCATACATTAAGATGATTTGAGAGTCTGGGAAAGTAGCTCAGTCAGTATGGTGCTTGCTATGTAAACCTGAGCCCTAACCCTGAGGACAGGGGAGACAGGAAAATCCCTGTGCTTACAGATAGGCCAGTCTAGCCTAATTAGCAAGACTAAGGTTCACTGAGCATTGAGAGATCCTATCTCAAAAATAATAGCAGCCACCACAACCACAACAAACAAGATAGACAGCTCCTAAGCAACAATATCTGATGTTACCCTGTAGCATTACACTGTACAAACACACATGTGCACACTCACAGAGAGAGAGAGAGAGAGAGAGAGGGAGAGAGAGAGAGAGAGAGAATTTATGTAGATTTTATGGAATTTTATTTTTATTAGTGCTACAAACTTTCCAAAACTAGTGTTGGTTAATATTGCATGTTCCCAGCATTAGTGAACCAGAATATATTGCTATGCTTTTACCACTCTCTGGTCAGAGTGTATCTTGACAGTTCATTCCGTATTTCTTGCCATTTGTCAGAAGCACCATTAGCACCCATGCCACATTAACTAGGTCTGAATTCTGGTATCTGCTCATTGCCAGTGAGGATAGTAAGGTTCTAAGTCGCAGTATGATATACTGGAGTAGAGGTGATGTCCTCAGTCTCTGAACTGCTGTGCCTGAAATTTGAAGGTTCAGAACAGAGTCAACTTTTGTAACTGTTTTCACAAAATTGCTTTCAAGAATGTTTTTAGGTTTCTGGGAAACTTTAATGATTTACAGGATAGAATACACTGAAAGATAGTTACAGCTGTTCTAATCCATTCATGCTCTTTTCAGGTATACATGAAAGAGGTGAGAAATTTGGGGCACCCATTACATTGTAAGGGCAGTGTTAGGAATGGAATGGTAGTGATCCTGAGACATGCCAAGGTCATGCCTGAGACTTAAACAAAACCTGTACCTGATTAAGATTCAGTCTCCATTTGGGTACTGGGCTAGTTTAAGCTACCTTTAAAAATAAAGGGAACTCAGTTGTTCATATAACTTTGGTTTCCACAGGTACATCTGGCTTCAGATATGGTTGAAACCAGGAACTTAAATGATCTCATCTGGACTCTTTCAGCTCTATTGGTTGCTTTACAGTTTTTCAGACAGGATTCCACTAACCGCTCAAGATTGTCATTCTTTGAATTTAGCAACATAAACAGAAAGATAGCTTGCAGGTCATATTTCCTGCTGTCTACCCCAGTATCCTGTGTATGACTCTTCCAAAAGTCAAGGTTACCTGGGAAGGACATACACTAGTAGGGCAGCCTGGCTCATGTTCCCCAGTGACTACGAACCATGCTGAATCTCACAGCATGGAAGGGACCAAAGGACTTTCTTCCCTAGAAAATCTGAACTACAGAAAATTAGACAATGTGGAGATTAGAAACAGTAGGACCAAGTGATTTCTCTCTATTTGAAACATGTTACACACACACACACACACACACACACACACACACACACACACACACACACACACGTAGTGTTGCACACAAAGGATTCTGAAAAGAAGAAATAAGAGATGTTTAACATCATTAACCAGATGGAAATATCCAAAAGAGACAACAGGCTTTACAATTGATTTACCTGTTTTCATGACAGGAATTTGAAGTAGGAAAGCCTGGGTTCGTTCATTCTCGTTCTCTCTCTCTCTCTCTCTCTCTCTCTCTCTCTCTCTCTCTCTCTCTCTCTCTCTTTCTCTCTCTCTCTCTCTTCCTCTCTCTCCCTCCCTCCCTCTCTCTCTCCTTCTCCCCCATCTCTCTCTCTTTCTGTCTCTCTCTCTCTCTCTCTCTCTCTCAATCTCTCTCTCTCTCTCTCTCTCTCTCTCTCTCTCTCTCTCTCTCTCTCTCTCACACACACACACACACACACACACACACACACACAGTCCAGTCATTATCCCCTTCCCAGTCTGTCCTCTGACAGTTCCTCATTCCATTCCTCCTCCCCCAGTCTCAAAGAGACTCATCCATACCTTCACCCCTCCAGGCCTCCCCAGGTCCTGGGGCCTCAATGTCTCTTGAGGGTTAGATGCAACTTCTCTTACTGAGGCCAGAGCAGGCAGTCCTCTGCTGCATATGTGTCAGGGGCCTCTTATCAGCTAGTGTATGCTGCCTGGTTGGTGACTCAGTGTCTGAGAGATCTCAGGGGTCCAGGTTAGTTCAGACTGCTGGTCTTCCTGTGGGGTCGGCCTCCTCCACAACTTCCAACCCTTTCCCTAGTTCAACCACAGGGGTCACCAACTTCTGTCCATTTGTAGGGTGTAAGTATCTGCATCTGTCTCGGTCAGCTACTTGTTGGGCCTCACAGAGGACAGCCATGCTAGGCTCCTGTCTGTAAGTACAACATAACATCAGTAATAGTCCCTTGAGCTGGACCCCTTTGAGATGGGCTGGTCACCTCCTTTCCCTTAGTCTCTTCTCCATTTTTGTCCCTGAAGTTCTTTTAGACATGAACAATTCCGGGTCAGAGTTTTCTCTCCACTTGATGCCCTGTCTTTCTACTGGACGTTGACACTAAAAGTTCCCACTCTCCACTGTTGCGCATTTCATCTAAGGTTTCTCCCTTTGAGTTTTGAGAGTCTCTTACCTCCCAGGTCTCTGGTGCATTCTGGAGGGTCCCCCCACCTTCCTTCCCGAGGTTTCCATTCATTCTGAGTGAAGCCTGGAGGGTTCCCATCTCCTAAGTGTGGTCCACCCACAGTACCATAGAAAATAAAATGAAACTAAAAATATGTTTTGACCCATATGTATATAATGCTAAATAATTACTTTAACAACACGACTTCATAAAATATTGGCTTTATTTTCTTCTTAAGTTTTACTGGTCTATCTGGGTCCTTTCAGCAAAATCTTGCTAGTGTACGCAATGGTGTCAGCGTTTGGAAGCTGATTATGGGATGGATCCCCGGATATGGCAGTCTCTAGATGGTCCATCCTTTCGTCACAGCTCCAAACTTTGTCTCTGTAACTCCTTCCATGAGTGTTTTGCTTCCAATTCTAAGAAGGGGCAAAGTGTCCACACTTTGGTCTTCGTTCTTCTTGAGTTTCATGTGTTTTGCAAATTGTATCTTATATCTTGGGTATCCTAAGTTTCTGGGCTAATATCCACTTATCAGTGAGTACATATTGTGTGAGTTTCTTTGTGATTGGGTTACCTCACTCAGGATGATGCCCTCCAGGTCCATCCATTTGCCTAGGAATTTCATAAATTCATTCTTTTTAATAGCTGAGTAGTACTCCATTGTGTAAATGTACCACATTTTCTGTATCCATTCCTCTGTTGAGGGGCATCTGGGTTCTTTCCTGCTTCTGGCTATTATAAATAAGGCTGCTATGAACATAGTAGAGCATGTGTCCTTCTTACTGGTTGGAACATCTTCTGGATATATGCCCAGGAGAGGTATTGCTGGATCCTCTGGTAGTACTATGTCCAATTTTCTGAGGAACCGCCGGACTGATTTCCAGAGTGGTTGTACAAGCTTGCAATCCCACCAACAGTGGAGGAGTGTTCCTCTTTCTCCACATCCTTGCCAGCATCTGCTGTCACCTGAAGTTTTGATCTTAGCCATTCTGACTGGTGTGAGGTAGAATCTCAGGGTTGTTTTGATTTGCATTTCCCTGATGATTAAGGATGCTGAACATTTTTTCTGGTGCTTCTCTGCCATTCTGTATTCCTCAGGTAAGAATTTTTTGTTTAGCTCTGAGCCCCATTTTTTAATGGGGTTATTTGATTTTCTGGAGTCTACCTTCTTGAGTTCTTTATATATATTGGATATTAGTCCCCTATCTGATTTAGGATAGGTAAAGATCCTTTCCCAATCTGTTGGTAGTCTTTTTGTCTTATTGACGGTGTCTTTTGCCTTGCAGAAGCTTTGCAACTTTATGAGGTCCCATTTATCGATTCTCAATCTTACAGCACAAGCCATTGCTGTTCTATTCAGGAATTTTTTCCCTGTACCCATATCTTCCAGGCTTTTCCCTACTTTCTCCTCTATAAGTTTCAGTGTCTCTGATTTTATGTGGAGTTCCTTAATCCACTTAGATTTGACCTTAGTACATGGAGATAGGAATGGATCTGTCTCTTGTGAGACTATGCCGGGGCCTAGCAAACACAGAAGTGGATGCTCACAGTCAGCTATTGGATGGACCACAGGGCCCCCAATGGAGGAGCTAGATAAAGTACCCAAGGAGCTAAAGGGGTCTGCAATCCTATAGATGGAACAACAATATCAACTAACCAGTACCCCTCAGAGCTCGTGTCTCTAGCTGCATATGAATCAGAAAATGGCCTAGTCGGCCATCAGTGGAAAGAGAGGCCCATTAGTCGTGCAAACTTTATATGCCTCAGTACAGGGGAACGACAGGGCCAAGAAGTGGGAGTGGGTCGGTGGGGGAGTGTGTGGGGAAGCGTGTGGGGTCTTTTGGGATAGCATTGGAAATGTAAATGAAATAAATACCCAATTTAAAAAAAATAAAAAAAATTTACTGGTTATAAGGCTTGAAAAAGTTACTTTCTTCTAAAGATTAAAGAAGATTGAAATTAATAGTTTTCCCTCAAATTTCAGTTACTTAATACTATTAGGATTCAATTAATGTGATTTTTGACTATGTAATGTGATTCTTTCATATTTAAAATTCAAATAACATTCTAAATTTTAGGACTTTTTGGTGTAACTGGCCCGTTAGGGCTACAGAAGTATGGAGATTGTGAAGTGCGCTGTAACTGGTTTCCTCTTAGGAATCATGACTCAGCTTCATGAGATAGAAGGTAGACATCTTTCAGTGACTAAAAAGACTTAATGACTTACTATACTATAGGGACACAGAAACAATGCAGAAAAGTTATTTCAGACTGACAGGATGTTTGCTTGTCAATTTTTTTTAAATTGTGCTGAGTTGGATTTGTTGAGAACACAGAGCAACCAGTTGCTCTAATATAGGTTCCCAGGCTCTGACATTTTATAGGTTATTTTATAGTTTTCTCTTGGTTCTGTGATATCAATTAATTAGATTAGATTTTAAATTAGAATTTAGAACTACAAATATCCCTTAGTCTTCTTATAAATGAAGGAGCTGAAATCCTAAGAAGCCTCAATTATCTGTGATTTTGCAGCCAGTGATGAGGCCAAAAAGAAGCAGGCCCTCCTGGCTGTCAGTTTAGTGATTGCTGTAGAAGATCACTTCAGGTTTATTTTCTCCAGAGTCGTTTTATATGCAGGACCTGTTGTCAAATTACAAGTTTGTGTTTAATCTCTTGAAGTTGAGGGGCTTTTGGGATTAGAACCAGATAGTCCACAGAGCATAGATGGCAGGAAGCATGATGAGCCATCCTTGATCAGACTCCAGTTGTGTCCTCTAAGAAGAACTGGGCCTCAGTTCTGCCTTCTTGAAGATCTTCCTGCCTATTGTTATCTAAGATCATGCTTATGTGGACATTGGGGGTGTGTGCTTTATTGTGCTGAGCTCTGCTTTCAAAGGACTTTGACAGCACCTTTCACAGTGTCACCATGGCAGGTAGTGTTTGAAAACACGCTCTGACATACACATCACAGCCCACCTTTCTGTCTTCTTTACTCTGCCCATCTTTGCCTATTTGAGCAATTTCCATTCATTCATCCATATCTGAAGCTCTTGAAAGATACTGTCATGGTTTGATTTTGCTTGGCCCAGGGAGTGGCATTATTTGAAGGTGTGGTCTTGTTGCAGTAGTTGTGTCACTGTGGGTGTGGGTTTTAAGACCCTCATCCTAGCTGCTTGGAAGTCAGTATTCTCCTAGCAACCTTCAGACGAAGATGTAGAACTCTCAGCTCCTCCTGCACCATGCCGGCCTGGATGTTGCCATGTTTCCAACTTGATGATAATGGACTGAACCTCTGAACCTGTAAGCCAGCCCCAATTAAATGTCCTTATAAGAGTTGCCTTGGTCATGGTATCCCTTCACAGCAGAAAAACCCTAAGTCAGATATTGGGGGTGTTGTTGTTTTGCTTGTTTGCTTGTTTGTTTGTTTTTGCATTTTGAGTTTTGGTATCAGTAGTTGCTGTAATAAATAGCTTCCAAAATGTACAAGAGCTTAAACACAATTCAGATTTACTACATTCATTTACTGCTAGTAAAACTTTATTAGAGGCATTCCTAGTTAATGGCGGCCTTTGACAATGGGCCTTTGGTCTTTCCAGCACTGAAGGAAAACAAGAAAGACCTCCTCTGTGCCTGAAAAAAATCTCTACTTAGAGATTGACATCCAGATACTTCACTCAAGTATTTTTGTGGGAGTACCATTCACAGAGCTGCATCTGGTACTGAAGAGAGATTATAATGCAGTGTCTAGTTTTATAGCCACTTTTTAGTAACAGCTTTAACACTATGCCAGGGGAAGGAGACATATGGGTAGGATAATATAGTTTTTATTCTACTTTAATAGCAATACCATATTGTACTCTTCATCTTAGTGTAACTACTTTCCCTTTGTATTATCCATTTGATAGTTTCTAGATTAACATTTCAGTATATAAAACTCAAACAAAATAGTATTGCCATCTCTATGGTAGAAATAGTCAGACTCCAAAGGCCTTATTTATCCATATTCCCTGATGAAATTAAAATGAGTTGTGGGCATAAAAAAAGAAAGAAAAATATGTCTAATTTTTATTTTTATTCAGTCTTCTACGAAAGGATCTGTCCAGAAAAACCAAGTCAAGATGAGGGAAAGAGACTAAAAGATGTACCAATGTATTAGTCAGGTTCTCTAGAGTCACAGAACATGTAGAATATATATAATTCACACACGTATATGGAATTTATTGGAATGATTTACAGACTGCAGTTCAACTAGCTCAATAGTGGCCAGCTGTAAATAGAAGTAAGAATCTAGAGATGCTCAGCCCCATGAGGCTGGGTGTTTGAGCTGGTCTCCTGATGAGGTAGGTCCAACAGATGTGTTGGCAGGTAAGTGCAAGCAGGTGAAGAAGAGCCTGGGTTAAAGATGTGTGTTTCCAGCCTCAGGATCTGGATCACAGAGTGCCCTCCATTTCTGGATTGTAGTTCATTCCAGATATAGTCAGGTTGACAGCCAAGCATAGCCATCACAAGAAGTGAGAAGAAAAATAAATGCCATTATGAGCATATGATATAAGTTGCCTATAATAAAATAAACAACAACAATAAAAAAAACCTTTCAGAATTCCACAAGTACATTATTAGCATGAACTGGTAAATTTGGCAGGGTTTTTGATAAAAAGCCCGCCAGTAGAAGGGCACCAGCTACACTTTGCAGACCGGTGGCAACAGAGCCAAAACTACAACATGAGTAGAATGCAGCTGTATGTGAGACTACCTCTGATTGCTTCCATTTTTCTACAGTAAGCACAGTACTTACTTCTATTTCAGAGTCTCACATTGTATCTAGTGTTCATCTCTTCAGTTTGTTCTGTTGTGTGCAGTTTCTCTTTTTCCTTTGCTTTGGAGACTTGAGATTTTTCAAGTGTTCATGTGTTCTATAGAATGGGCCTCAACTGGAATTTGTCAAATGTTTTCTCAGGATTATATTACTGTAGATCAGAGGTAAAGTATATCAACATGACTTATTAGTGGTGGAGTTAAATTTGGTTTCTTGAATAAGGTGGCCTCTGCCAGGTTTCTGGCAGTGAGAGAATGACAGTGGATCCTATTGGTGGGGAGTACGTTTCATCTTCCAGTAGATGTCAGTCTGAAGCTGCAGATAATGCTGAACTCAGGAATAACCATGTTTTTACTTTATGTGCCAATGAAAAAGTTTAATTATGTTAGGTATAGTAAAACAAATTCTTAATGATAAAAATTAACAAAAATGTGAATATGGCCTCTCCTTGACCCAGTATCATTTTTGTTTGTGCTTTTGCAAGTCTTGGTTCTTTGCTCTGCACATGATGTCTGATCTTGCTATGTACCACAGCACTACCACATGGTTCTAGGGCTCATCTGTCCCTCCATGTCCTGTGCCCTGTGTCCATGCAGTCTTATGACTGTGTTATGTGCTGCTGCTTCCATCAGGAGTCTGCATTTGTCCCAGCTAAGCGCCTGCTTTGGCTCCTGTCTTATTGACTTAGAATCAGCTGCTTAAACTGCCACAAATGTGCTGCAACTTCTTGAGTGGCTTCCCACAGAAATTTCCATGGTTATAATCCACACTTGTCCCTGAATCTAGATGCTGACCCTTACTCTCAGTACTTTGGTGTCACTCCTTCAATGTGATCCCTGCTTGAATCTTCATGAGGCTCAGTCTTTCTGGTGCATCTCACCTGGACTACCTCATGTTTGTCTTATTCCTACACAGCTGCTCTCTTCTTAGCTGAGTACTCAAACACTGTAGCTCATCTTTTGCAGTTTCCAGTTCTTAGGTGCAGCAGCAAAGCTGGCACATTTTTCTTTCTTTTCTTTTCATTTTTTTTTTAAATGCTTAAAGAGAAGGCTTTATTGTAAGTATGAGAGAGAGAATAGCCAGAGGCATCTGGAAGATTCCAGAGCAAGGAGGCCAAGTAGTGGACTGAACATGGCCAGCAGACCTGAGCTGGGAGGAAGGGAGGGAGGGAGGGAGGGAGGGAGGGAGGGAGGGAGAGAGAGAGACAGAGAGACAGAGACAGAGAGACATAGAGAGACACGAGGGTAAAAGAGAAGACCAAGAGCACAATTTTGAGAATTTGTGCTTTCTTTATACACCTGCATTTTTAACATTCAGTTGTTGTTTCTAAGTGAGGAACTTTTACTTTTTACACTCAAAAAGAGCATTTTGTAGCTTCAGCATCTTCAAATCCCAGCATTACTATATTCCTAGGTTTTGGGGGCCAGGATTGTGTAAATCGGGTTACTTGGATCTGTGATCCTAAGCAGTGGATCGGTTGAGAAGGGTGTGTCTGGCCAGCAGCCAGGCAAGATTTGCAGTGTGCATATGCTGTGCAGGGGAAAATCCATCCTGATGTACAGTGCCAGAGTATACAATTGAAAACTTAAGATGTGCTTAGTTTTGGAAAATACCATTTAATATTTTTATTTCATGGTCAAGTTTAGGTAATTAAAACTGTAGAAGGCAAAACTAGAGATTGAGAGCAAGGAAAGTGCTAAAAGGTATAATTTTAAAGTATACACGTTACATAGCAGCACAATATAATTGACTTAAATGAAAAATTAGAACTTTTCTTTGAAAAGGTACAAACTTTGGTTGAGTGTAAAGGAAGCCCTTAAGTAAACGGATTAAAAAGGTGATGAAGATATAGCTCAGTGGCCAGAGTTCATGCTTAGCGTACACAAAGCCTTGGGTTCAGTCTTCATACTACATAAACCACGCTAGGTGGTCCAGCCCTGTGATCCCAGCAGCTGGGAGGTGCAAGTAGAAGGATCAGGAGTTCAAGGTCATTCTCACTTACATAGCAAATTCAAGGTCAGCCTGGCTTATGTGAGACCTTCTTAACAAATAAAATGTAGAAAAGGAAGACTTACCTTGGGGAAAATGTTAATTATTTTCAATGCTCTTAAAATTAAATTCCTAACCGGTTTGGGGAGATTTTGTCCTTACTATTAATATCTTAGTAGAATAAAATGCTATTATGTTTTTAGTTTTTATTTTAATGATTTAGTTTAATTTTGACATTATAATTTTGGCCTTAGGAAAGAGATAACCTTCAAAAATTGTGAATGTGTCCCTATAGGGCTTGCACCCTGTATCAAAGATCTGTTTTTCTACCTTTGTATCATGACTTAATATAAAACCAAAGTAGTTGAAACTATCTATGGTATAAGAATGTAAAAAAATTACCAGTTTAAAAAAGAAAGAGAATTGATAAGTAGACTCATTTCTATGTGGAGACTTGGTTTATAAGTAAAACAGTTTATTATAAATCAATGGGAGAAAGGATGGACAGTTTGCATTGCTGGGGGCAAAATGTTGTCCATATGAAAGAGAATGAGGTGGTATTTGCTATACATACCTGGGGATCTTAAAATTATAATTTAGTTTAGACACAGTTAAATTTAATCGGAACACAAGAAATTATAAATTAAGCACAACTCAGGAAAGACAGGGAATCAGAAACACACTTGCCAAACAAACGAGAACACACTGGAAGGATCACAGAAGCAAACAGGCAGCCTGAGGGGAGTGAGTAAGTAAGGTTCCAGAGCCACCCGAGGTCTGGGCCCTGAGCACAGCTTCGCATGTAGTGCACTGTTGGTAGTGCACTGCTGTGAGCATTTCTCATGCTGCTGACTTGTATGGACGAAAGGGAAAGGCTTAGGGATTCTTTACGGAAAGGTCCATTGCCCTGTGAAAAGCACTAAAGTCATTCAACTTGCCAAGGTATTTGCCATCTGCAGAATCTTCAGAAAGGCTTAGCTAAGATTCATAAAATGACACACTTCATCTTATTACTTTCTATATAAGAGGCATCCTATATATAATCCAATATTAAGCATAGAAGAGGTGAAAAGGAATATTATTGATTTAAATATATATTTCCTAATAGTTTTTAGAGAATTTTTAAAGTAGTGCGTGTGTGTCACATTCTTGTACCTATAAATGTAGATCGTTGGTTTACAGAAAATGTCTTTTATTTAATTTAATTAGCAAGGCTAGTCTTCATTTGTAAATTAATCTTACAAACCAAACATCTTTCAGTAAAAGTCCACTTGATTTTATAACTCAAATGTGTTAATGTATGCCACCATGACAACCATCACATGCCTGAATTCTAATTCTAATAGAAATAAATAGGGCACAGAGCTACACAATGTGTTGCCTAGATACCATAAGGTACTATTCCTGCAGCCTTTCTTCCTCTGTGTTCAGGAAGCTAGCTCATGTAGATGCTGTTTAACAGTAAGTAATACACTGTGGAAAAGGTAGCTGTGTAAGTGAGCAGTAAGCTCACGTACTGCTCTGTTTTATGATAGAATACATTACATGTGCCCTAAAACTCTTTATTTCTTAACAGGATATATATGAGGCTGGTAAAGACCAGCACCTTGCTACATTTCTTGATAAAAGGTACATTGTTAGGTACCATTATTTTACCCCCTCCCTTTTTATAGCACCCTGGAAGATTCTACATCTTAAGAAGTAAATAAAATAGGTCCATCATATATGGAATTAATGGTACAACAAAACTCACAAACTGGTGAAATTAAGCCAACTTTTACATATTAACTTTTTTTGAGATAAAAAGACAGAGTGAATCTAAATATTGAAAAAACCCAGTAAAGGTGCTGGACCTCGGAGGCAAAGGCAATTACTCAGGGGAACTTAGGCAAGTGCTTTGAGATATTGAAAAATAAGAAAGGTATGTTGGCCACGTATGTCATTAAACGCACACAAATGAAGAATTTTAAGATTTTTTTTGAGAAAAGTTAACTGTGCGCATCAATGTAGTCTCTCAAGTGTAAGTCAGCAAGTTTTTTTAAGTTTAAAGGAATTCTTACGCCTTCTTTGAGCCAACACTAGAAAAAAAAAAGACTTGTAAACACAGATTTCTTTTTTTTGTTTGTTTTTTTAAAAAAATTTTTTTTAGATATTTTCTTCATTTACAATTCAAATGCTATACCGAAAGTCCCTTATTACCACCCCCACCCCCGCCCTGCTCCCCAACCCACCCACTCCCCCTTCCTGGCCCTGGCATTCCCCTGTATTGGGGCATATAATCTTCTGCAAGACCAAGGGCCTTGCAAAAGATTATACATAGATTTCAAGATAAAGATTTGATATAGCAAGGACACATGGTCTTAGTGCTAAAAGTTTTTATCACTTACATGGACCATTGGTGGATGACATTGGCTCTTTTGATTAATGCTTCTTATGACAGAACTGACCTGTTTCTGAGGTCTTGGCCATTCTCCAGAAAGCAGAAAGGTCAGTACTTCTCAGCAGTCTCAAGCATCTAAACAAGTTACTTGAGGAACAAACCCATAAATATTAGTTGTTTGTACATAGGCTTTATCTCCAGATGAAGTGATTTTCATACCAATCCTGATGAAGTCTTAGGCAGAGGTTTTGTTTGAAACCATAAAGGTTGTTGCCATCATTTTGCCCAATAAACATAAACTTTGTGTTTTTCTGTGTAGAACAAGTTAAATTTGTTAAAAATCTTATTATATTCTTGAGTTTGAAAAATCCTAAAACCCCTTTGTGTTGGTCAGAAGAATGGAATATAGCACACCATGACACTGAAACATAACTACATAGGTGTTGAGCTGCAGTGCAGTGTGGTGCCTGTTCCCTCTGGAGAAGTCTCTCAAGAACAAGTCTCTTTTTCCACTTGAATTCATCAAGGTTCTGACTGGCTTTACCCAGCCATTCCTGCTCCTCCCCTTTGTGGCTGATGACAATAGGGAGGAAGATAAAATCTGTAGTGAGTTTGTCCTAGAGCATCTATAGTCATTGCTATTAGCATGGCAGCCAGGGTAAAGGTCAGAGCAGGCATGAAATAAACCCCTCAGCTTCCTAACTCCAAGGTGCCAACTCATGCACAGAGCAGTTGGACTCTGAGTAAAAAGAGCAGTATTAAATATTAAATGCCTGAGAGGAGAGTGCATTATCATAGATAGGAAAAGTGGTCCAAAAAAAAAAAGCCTCTAGATATCTAAAACAAGACAGATTGAGAATTAAACAGAAGACCTCAAAGGTGTTTGTTTTTCTCTGTGTCCTTGATCAAGCTAAGTAAGTGTGAATTGGGCAAACTTTCTCTACCTGACTTTTGTGTCTCTAGATCTTGCTGAAATGTTTTAGATAAAATATCTTCATAAAATATACAAGCAACTAAAAAAAAGCATTATATATGAGGAAGCTCATCTTTTATTAGTGACTCAGTGGGAGAAATAGGAACTTGAAATTTCTAGATTACCTGTCCTTGTAAGGTGGACAGATGGAAGCAGGATAGAGACAGTCGAAGCTGGCCAGTAGCAGAAAAAGTCTGAGTTCTGTCAGCACTGGACTCTGCTGAGGCACTAAAATTCAAGACATTTCCTGTTATGTTTGTGAGCACATAAGTCAAAGGTGGTTGTGATGCTCTGTTTTTAATTACATAGAATTTTTACTTGTGTATGGATGTTTTGCTTGTATGTGTGTCTGTGTAGCCTATGCGATATCCATGGAGGCCAGAAGAAGGCATCACATCCCTGGGACTGGAGTTACAGACAGTTGTGAATTACCATGTGGGTGCTGGGACCTAACTCCAGGTCCTATAATAGAGTAGCTAGTGCTCTTACGTGCTAAGCCATCTTTTCAGCCCTGATGCTGATTTCTTTAAAAAGTGGCATGGATTGCATAAGTTGGACCTTGGATTAAATATATTATAAAATAATTGCCATAATATCTTGATAGGATCAAAATCACAAAGCATAAAAAAGATGGATCAGTACTTGAGTGCTTGCTGATCTTACAGAATACTTAGGATTGGTTGCTAGCGTACTTGTCAGGCAACTTACAGGTATCTGAAACTCCAGTTCTCTTTTCTGACTTGTGCATAGGTATGTACACATATGTACATACTCACACACACCAATTGAAAAACAATTTAAAGATATTCACATGAATAGGAAATTAATGCTTAGTGATGGAAGGAAACAATGGTCTATTGTAGAAGTCCTTTCATAGGAAGCGGACAGGAGTGGAATACACCTTGATAAAACAGAAAGGCTTCAGGAAGAGAGCAGATCTGATGAAGAAGAGTGTGAAGGAAGGTCAAAGCAAAGCCTGCTCAGAAGACCTTGCAGAGGAAAACCACAAGAGAAGCCAGCAAAAGGCAATCAAAGGTCAGAGACAAGGGGAGCAGAGCAGGATTGTTTGACGCCACCCTGGGCTACACAAAGCAAGACCTGTCTTGATAAGTTAAAATGAATGGGGTAAAGACAGGGCTGTGGAGGAGATAGTAAAAGAAAGGAGAGGGGGAGCAAAGGAAGGGGAAGAAGGGACTGACAGCCCTGAGTAGAAGATGGTATAACGGCCGGGCAGTGGTGGCACACGCCTTTAATCCCAGCACTTGGGAGGCAGAGGCAGGCCGATTTCTGAGTTCAAGGTCAGCCTGGTCTACAGAGTGAGTTCCAGGACAGCCAGGGCTACACAGAGAAACTCAGCACAGAGAAACTCTGTCTCAAAAATCTAAAAAAAAATGAAGAAGAAGAAGAAGGAGGAGAAGGAGGAGAAGGAGGAGAAGGAGGAGAAGGAAAGAAGAAGAAGAAGAAGGAGGAGGAGGAGGAGGAGGAGGAGGAGGAGGAGGAGGAGGAGGAGGAGGTGGTGGTAAATCAGGAAAGCTAAATCAGAAAGCTCTGACAGGCTAAAAGTGGAGCATTGTAACTGTTTTATAGTCATCACTGACTACTTCCCGCTTTGATCTGTCTGAAATTCCCTGTTCATGACTGGGCAGAAGTTTACCTAGAAGACTCAGCTGCAGAGCAACTAGGCAGTGTGAGTCCCTTGCCTCAAGGATGGATGACACTGCAGCTCTTGCCTACCCTACCTGAACAGTATCTATTCTGTAGTGTACAAAGAAATTGAGAGCAGTTTACATAAGCCACCTGATTCCATTAACAACATGGGCTTGTTAGATATTATCTGTTCATTCCTTTTACTGCCAGGTTTAGAGTCAGTGTTCCATTTTTGAAATGAGCTATTAAAATAGCTTCTGAGTTTGATGTGTTAGGCATTTCCAGGGAGACTATGACACAGCAGTCCTGAGAGACACACTTTTGAAGTATGATGATTAGGAATACGTGCTTTCCTTATTTTCAGTAAAATAGAGTATTTAGAAATATGTTTAATACAAATCATACAAGATCTGTATTGTTAAAACAGCAAATCAAAACTAAGAAGTCAAACATCTGAATAAGTGAAGAGACCTTTTGTTCATTTCATTTCATGATATTTCCCCCAAACTTATCCCTTAATTCTGTCCAATCTTCATCATCTTCACACAGCTGTTTTTGTTTTGATTTATTTTTTATTTTTTTGTAGCGAATCAATTCTAAAAGTTATATGGACATATGAAAGAAGAATATCCTACAGTCTTAAAAACACATACATACATGTAGACAGACATACGTACAAACCATTCTTTTAATTTAAAGGACTTATGTCAGTATTTTACTTTTTATAAGTAATCTAGCATTCTACTGGAAGGAGGCTGAGTAATAAGTTTCTCCTTGCAGGTATCTAGTAAGATGCCCGTATGGGTATGAAGTATTTGAGTATACACAAGTACAGTCACCAAGCCTTATTGCTCCATTTATCACAGGAAGGACCAGATTTCTGCAATATTTGAAGAAAAGTTGTTCTACTTGTATGGATTCTCATGGGAGTGACCACAGGCATTGTGGCAATTTAATACCAAGCATTTAAGTTGGGGTTCTAAATGACATGTAATAGTATGATTTATCTGCTGTCTTGAGCTTTGTAGGACACTAAATAAGATTCCATCCTTACATATTGCTTTTTATTTTTAGAGTTAGAGTGATGATAAAAAATCTAAGCTTACGAACTGTCAAATGGTTTATGACATTTCATTTATTTTTCAAAGGATTGGAATGTCACCAGTGAGCCCATTAGAATTGTATGCTTAAAGCACTACGAGTTTTAAAAAGACCAGCTGCATAAACAAGTGTGCACACTTTGTAATTTAATTCTGAGGTGTTTTTTTTTTTTTTTTAACACTTCAAAGTGCCAAAGAAGTCAGCTTTTCTTAGGTCATAAGTAGTTGTCTGAATCATTCTGATCTCAGACCTTCAAGCTCATTTCAAGATGTCCTCTCTAAAATACTAGGACTTTATTGTGTTCAGTACAACCTAAAGATATCTGTCTATCCTGTGTATCCTTTCTCCATGAGCTGATACCAATATGGAATAAGGAGAAATTGAAACTACCTATGAAAAGAGTCAAGTCAGTGGCCAGGAGTATAACACTTTTTTTTTTTTTGGTTTTTGTTTTTTTGAGACAGGGTTTCTCTGTGTAGCCCTGGCTGTCCTGGAACTCACTTTGTAGACCAGGCTGGCCTCAGACTCAGAAATCCGCCTGCCTCTGCCTCCCAAGTGCTGGGATTAAAGGCATGCACCACCACGCCCGGCTAGTATAACACCTTTGAGAATTCCTTGTATTAGTTTTGTTTCCATTATATGGTTAAAAAAAAAAAAAAGGAAGGAAGGAAGGAAGGAAGGAAGGAAGGAAGGAAGGAAGGAAGAAAGAAAGAAAGAAAGAAAGAAAGAAAGAAAGAAAGAAAGAAGAAAATAACTTAAAGGAAAGGGTTTATTTTAGCTACAAATCTAGGTTACAGTCCATTATTGCATTATTGTATGCAGCAAGAAGCAGCTGGTCACATTTACTGTCACAAGCAAAGAGAAAATGCCTGTGTGCATGCTTACAAGTGATCATCTCCCTCTCTCCTTCATTCAGAAAATGAATGTGGTACCAGCCACATTCTTAGTGGGTCTTCCCATCTCAATTAACATAATCAAGATAATATCCTCACACATAGCTATAGATTAACCTGATCTAGGCAACCCTCATTGATACTCTTCCCAAGTTATTCTAAACTATGACAAATTGACAACCAAAACTGCTATCATAGTGGGGAAATACTTTTGACTTTAAAGTTTAAAGGACTGTATACTATCTGTTGGTTTGTCTGTCATTTATTTTTTATTTTGAAGTTCCAGCTATGAAATCTAGGACGTTATACATGCTAAACAATTTTTCTATCCCTACCCATGAAGCTGTTTTTCACTGATAGATTTATATTTGAGATAATTATAAATGTACATGAACTTTCAATAAGTAATCTATATGACATACACTCTCCTTGGTTTTCCCTTAGTGGTTCTCAACATGTGGGTTATGACCCCTTTTAGGGGAAGGTCAAATGGCACTTTAACAGGGGTCACATAGCAGATATTCTGCATATTAGAAATTGACATTACAATTCACTACAGTAGGGAAATTACAGCTATAAAATAGCAACAAAATAATTTTAGGGTTGGGAGTCACCACAGTATGAGTAACTATATTAAAGGGTACAGTATCATGAAGGTTAAGAACCATTGCTCTTAACTCTGAAACAGTCTTCATATGTATCAGATTTCTTTAATTCTTAAATTCATATGTGTGTATGCACATGTGCATATGCTCACTCATGTAATTTTTATTTGTCATATAGCTTTTTGTAACTATGTTCAAAGATGGTTTCCATAACAGAGATTCTTCAAGTTGCCCTTTTATAGCCATGTTTGCCTAGTCTCTCACAGGTATGCCTATCCATAAGCCCTGCCAATCACTGGTATCTTCTCTATGTTCACAGTATTTTTATTTCAGGATTGTGTAAGTGGATTTTTAAGTGAGTAACCTCTTGGTATGCGTTCATTTAGTGTAATTCACTTGAGAGTTTTCAAAGTTGTTACATGTATCAATAGTTCATTCCTTTTCATTACTGAGTAATAGTCTGTGAATATATACATATATATACATATATATGTTACATATAATATATGACAAAATAATGTAAAACATCACTTTAAAAGTACCAAAGGCATTATGTTGTTTAACCTGCCTTGTTAATTAAGAGTACAGAGTAGTTTTGACATGCGAGTCACTTCAGTTAGGTTTGTCTGTGTCTGAGCATCCTAAGAACAGGTGAGTCAGTGTTGGTATCCCATTTTCAGTGGGAAAGGGGAACATCTTTCTTCACACTTATTCATTCAAATAAAAACCTGCAGGGATGGGAGTACCAGGTAGCTTCCTTCTGATTGTCTAAAATTTATTATTTGTATTTTCCCCTGTGTACAGCTTGTGATCACTCAGCTAGCTCTTCGTATGGCTCAGTGTTCCCCATGTGGACCTCTTATGTATGTGCCCATGTTTTGGTTTCTCATCAAGATGGACGAGTATTTTCTTGAATTCTGTCTGACTGCAATACTACTTCTCCCCTCCTTCCCTTGCTCTGCTTTCCTAGGGAGGAAAGGAAATCTGAAACTGTAAGAACTGACTAGGAAGTGGGCAGTTTGAACTCAAGAAGAGGTGAGGGAAGATACAGGGATGAAAGGGAGAACAAGAAAAGCCACAGGAATTGGATGGGGCCAGTTGTTACTGTATGGTTTAGAAAGGAAGAGAGACACCAGTGTTCCCTGATGTCAGACAGTGAATGGGAGAGATAGGTTTTAAATCCAAGATTCCTGTATGCAAGGCCCCTGCTGGGCATGTAGGCTTAGAGGTGGGAGCTCAGAAAAGAGGTGTCTGGACTGGAGATTAAGAATACCAATGTCTGGCTTTTAAGCTGTCATTGTGGTAAATAAAGCTATAAATGGGTAAGACTCCCTAGGGAGCAGGTGTACAGTGAGGCCTGATGTTTACTTAGAGGAAAATCTGCAGTCTCCCTCATATACAGTAAGAAGCAAGCAGCACTGGAAGGTTGGAAGCAGTTGTCATTTGAGGCTAAGAGGTCAAGTAAGATAGAGACCAAGCAGGCCCTGTGGATGATGTTGGCAAAGGCCATCTTGGAAAATGGGCAAGATGTCAAGAGGAGGCAAGAACATGAATAAGAGCACTTAGGCAGTGCTGCACAGAAGTTTATTTGCGATAGGGAATATTTAAGCAAGCCAGTGGGCTGCAGATGTAGGGAGTTACGAGGCCACATGATATTACTGGTGTTGTTACAGAAGAGACTTGGATTTGTTAAGTTAATGCAGAAGCTTGTGCTTAAGGCAACAATGCGGTTTCCTTATTGTTGAGGAAAACAAGGGCCAGGAAATGGAGCCTGAGCTTAGGGCCTGGCCTCAGGGAGGAGGAGGATCAGCATTCTGTGTATCAGGACAGACCAGGCAGTACTCAGTACTTCCGTAGGCTTCCCCTTGAGCAATTCATATTTCTCTAGAAAGGAAAGAGAAATGGCTCAGATAGAGGAGTGTGTAGTACAGGAGATTGGAGGAACAAGGAGGATAAAGTTTAGACAAATTTAGTGTTTTTAGAACAAGCAGAGTAGTGGGCTTCACGCCGCTCCATGGGCCTCATGGTTGTACCCATTTTCCAGAGGATGAGCTTAGTGTTAAGACACAGTGGATCCCTTTCAGTATGTGTTTATTACCACTGGGGGTGGGAATTGTAGATGACAAAGAAGGAAATAGAGAGCATGCCAGTGCCATGTGTGATAGTTTAAATGAGAATGGTCTCCATAGGCTCATTTGCTTTAGTTGTGGATCCCAGATTGGTAGAACTGTTTGGGAAGGATTCAGAGGTGTGTCACTGTATTCTGGTTTTGAGGTTTCAGAAGATTCATGACACATTGAATTAGTCTCCATCATTATCTCTGTCCCTCCTTCTTTCCTTCCCTCCCCCTCCCCTCCCTCCCTGTTTCTCCTTCCTTTCTCTTCTGCCTTCTACTTGTGTTTTGAGATGAGAGCTCTTAGCTTTTGCTCCAGCTTGTGAGCCTGCTGCCACACTCTCCTCTACAATAGTGGTAGACTCTTATCCCTCAGAAACTGTACACCCCACATAAATCCTTTCTTCGATACATTGCCTTGATCATGGTATCTTATAGAACCAATAGAAAAGTAGCTAAGAGAGAAGTTGGTATCAGGAATGGAGTATTGCTGTAATAGACTTAACCGTGTGGGGTTTTGGTTGTTTTATTTTGTTTTAAGAATGTAAAAAGGCTGAATGTGAGCATCCACTTCTGTGTTTGCTAGGCCCCGGCATAGTCTCACAAGAGACAGCTACATCTGGGTCCTTTCGATAAAATCTTGATAGTGTATGCAATGGTGTCAGCGTTTGGATGCTGATTATGGTGGAACAACATTATGAACTAACCAGTACCCCGGAGCTCTTGACTCTAGCTGCATATGTATCAAAAGATGGCCTAGTCGGCCATCACTGGAAAGAGAGGCCCATTGGACACGCAAACTTTATATGCCCCAGTACAGGGGAACGCCAGGGCCAAAAAGGGGGAGTGGGTGGGTAGGGGAGTGGGGGTGGGTGGGTATGGGGGACTTTTGGTATAGCATTGGAAATGTAAATGAGCTAAATACCTAATAAAAAATGGAAAAAAAAAAGAATGTAAAAAGGCTTTGGAACTTGGGACTTGAAAAGAAATTGAGCACTGTAAGCAGAACTTAATGCAATATCCTAGTAGGAGCTTGGAACCAGGTCAGAAGGATTCAGAAGGAAATAATTTTAACAACTGGGATAGGGCTCATTCTTGTGAGATTCTGGAAAAGAATGTCTCTGCTCCTGCCCTCTTCCTAAGAACTTGCCTGCGGCTAAATTTAAAGGTAATTGTCTCATTTCTTTCAAGGAAATTTCAAGATGGCCTAATATTTGTTTTGTTGCATGGTTATTAGTAATCATTATTGTGCAGGTCTACAATGTAAAACAGCAAATGGATCAAAACAAAATACAAAATGTAGGCTACAAGGAAATTTAGACTTGGAGCCAAGACTTGTACCAAAGGAGATAAGATTATAATGATACCTTTCTCAACTGGGCCATCTCACTGATCCTGCTGTCATACTCAGAACAGACACTTGCAATGGTTGATGTTGACTTCTCTTTAGTTTTAGAGTCTTCTGGAGCTGAAGAGATGGCTCAGTGTAATAAGAGCAGTTGCTGCTCTTTCAATGTCTCATGTTCAGCTCCTAGCATCTACATTGGATAGCTCACAGATCTTCTGGCATGTATATACACTTAGATATGCATTGCATACACATAATTTTTAAAGAAATTTTCTGACACTTTTATGTGTATCTTGTACTTGTTTTAAAAGACTTTTTTTCAAAAGCAGCACTCTTCAAAGAACTTGTACAGGAGCAAGCCTTTACAAGCAGAACAAACAGGCATATGTATCTCCTCTTTAGAGAAGTGTTCGGGAAAGGGCAAGGCACTTAGGACACTTTTATTTGGTCAGGATTTTTTTTTTAACTAAACATAATTTAAAGTTGGACCTCTTCTTTATAACCAGATAAGAGAACTACTTTCCCTTAGCCGATTGCAAGCTTTATTTAGGATAACCAAGAGTACCTGTCATAATTGAAATATTATGAGCATGCATGTATATGTGTGTTTCCTTCTTGAGACAGTGTTGATGTGCAGCCAAGACTGGCTGGGAGCTTGCAGCAGATCTTCTTACTCCTATTTCCCTAGTGCTGGGATTATAGGCTGGTGTGCACCTGGGATTAATTATGTACATGTACATATATGTATGTGTGTGTGTATATATTATGTGTGTGTGTGTATGTATATATATATATATATATATATGTATATATATATATATATATATATGTCTGTCAGTGTTGGAAGTCACCACACATGCATCCCTCAGAGCCTTTCATCTTCTGTTTTCTCATTTTTATTATATTGATTGATTGGTGAAGGTAGGTGCACATGAGATATCCTAAATCACTTTTTATGGTGATCCTCTTGAATATTTTCTGTTCTACAATATATCAAATTTTGGTTTTTATTTTTTGAAAGAAGAATGCTTATTATAATAGCTTAAATTTTAACTATTTAACCTGAAATTGTCTTACAATAAAGAGAATTTAATTAGGAACGGGAGTATTACTATATAAAATATAAAACAAAGAGAGATGAAAACATTTTGTTTTCACTAGTTTTGTGACTAACACTGAGGTAAAGGGGTAATAGATTGCTAGAGATATAGTCTTTGCCAACATAAAAGGGAAGACTGTGTTTAAAGCTACAGTTCTCAAAGGGGAGTGGGGTTTCAGTTCTTTAAACAATGTCCTTTTCTGCTCCCTCTGCAAGATGCTGTCTTCACCAACCATGCAGCCCCATTGCTTTTTGTGTCTGGGAAGATTTGACAGTGTTGCACCCTTCTGCTATGTCTGCTCAGCTGTAACTTAAGAGGCCTATCATTCCCTGGAGGACTAGGGAATCCTTGGCATTTGTCAAAGTGTAGTACCCTTGTCTCCTAAGTACCAGCAAGCACTCTTTCCCCTCCTTCCCCATTAATCTGAATAGCCTGCATTTTTCCTTTAGCAAATCTTGCTTCCTCCAATCTATGACCTCTTTAAGTGCACTCTTCTGTTGTTCTTGACTCTTTCTTCCATCCTCACTCCTACAACTGCTCATTGTCAGAAGACATGCTGTTTTCTTCATTCAGCTTCATAGACATGGATGGAGCACAGAGAGCCTTGGACCTTATTTCTCAAGGGCTCTATGGTGACACCCATTGCACTCCAGTCCACAGGAACTAACAAGATTCATAGCAAGACAAACCGAAACTCAGTTTACCTTGTAAGACCTATATATTAGTGATGAAGGTAGTTGAAAATTTTCATTACATCTCTACATATACCCTTCTTTTGTGGAGACTTTGCTGTATGCTTCTCAAAATTGTAAGAGGGCACAGTATATGAGTTAAAAGCATGTTCTAGATTCAAGCCTGTTCTTGGTAACTACCATGTGTGCGTAAGTCACGATTGCTTTTCAATACAGGACAGGTAATTCAGATGAAATATATATGATTTCCTTTTATACAAATATTTTATTAGATATTTTCTTTATTTAATTTTCAAATGTTACCCCCTTTCCTTAGTTCCCCTCCGAAAACCCCACATCCCCTCCTCCCTCATCCTTCTTCTTGAGCTTCATCTGGTCTGTGAATTGTATCTTGGGTATTCTGAGCTTTTGGGCTAATATCCGCTTATCAGTGAATACATATCATGTGTATTCTTTTGTGATTGAGTTACCTCACTCAGGATGATATTTTCTAGTTCCATCCATTTGCCTAAGAATTTCATGAATTCATTGTTTTTAATAGCTGTGTAGTACTGCATTGTGTAAATGTACCACATTTTCTGTACCCATTCCTCTATTGAGGGACATCTGGGTTCTTTACAGCTTCTGGCTATTATAAATAAGACTGCTATGAACATAGTGGAGCATGTTTTAAAACAATCTTAAGCAGGACGATATGTTATACTTTTTTTACATCATATCAAAATAAAAGGTTCCTGGGGCAAGAGAGATGGCTCAGTGTTTAAGGGCACTAGCTGTCTGGTATAGGACCAAGTTTGATTCCTAGTATCTTCATTTGGCAGCTATATAACTGCCTATATAACTCCAACACTAGGGCATACAATGCCTCTGACTTCCCATGGTACATGTACTCATGTGCATATACCCACACATAGAAACATACTTGAAAAGACAGGATAGCTCCCCCCCCCCCCGAGATAGGGTATCTCTGTGTAGCTCCATAGACCAGCCTGGTCTCAAACCCAGAGATCTGTCTGTCTCTGATTTCCAAGTGCTGGGATTAAAGGCATGAACCACCACCACCTGACTAGAATAGGCATTTTATGGTTATAAAAATGGCTGATGAAAATTATATGCTTCTGTATGCATGTGTCCATCTTTTATCAAAGCAGGTTAGTTAAAAATCATGAGTTAGTCAGTGCTATCAATGACCACACAAAGCAAGTGTGGGGACTTCTGTGGCTCAGAGAGGAAGTATTTTCAGTTGTGTGTCTCTGAGGTCTGCTGTCTCTCATGATTCCTGCGACTAAAACAACATAAAGGATATCTACAAAATTTCCCCAAACTTCTGCTGAGCACTGAAACTGAATTATCTAATTTTCATGTATACTAGGATAGTCTTTTACGTTTCCTCCTACCCTAGTAATTCAGAAATGTAAAATCCCGAGTTTCAGGCCAGCCTAGCTTATACAAAACATTCTGAGTTAGTCAGGGAGACATAGTGAAAAGCTATCTGAAGAGAGAAAGAAAAAAGAAGAAAGAAAGAAAGAAAGAAAGAAAGAAAAAAAGAAAGAGAAACCCAAACAAACAAACAACCTCATATTCTTAGTTTGCGAGGCTCACAACAGGCCTAATAGTGTGATATCCTATGTCAACGGCTTAGTACATACAACTGATTTGTAACAACTTAGTACAGAAGTTCTCAATTTGTGTGACCCTTTTGGGGTTCACATATCAGATATTCTACATTTAAGATATTTATATTACAGTTCATATCAGTAATAAAAATACAGTTATGAAGTAGCAGTGAAATAATTTTTTGATTGGGAGTCACCACTACATGCAACTGCATTAAAGAGTCATAGCATTAGGAAAGTTGAGAACCATTGACTTAGTAGCTATGTAATCTTCTCTTTAATGCTATCTTAACCCCAAGCCAACAAAGGAGGAAATCTGCTACTACCACTAGGAGGGAACTAAGCAATCACGCATAGGGAAGAGTAAGCTATACTAGTAACGTAATAACTGAAGCAGAAAAATAACATGAATATGAACTTAAATATAACAAGCAGTATTCTCAGCATGTGTTAGTTTAATTTTCATTATAGCCATTGGATGGTTATTTTTATGATCCCTATCTAACATATGAAGAAATCTAAGCTCACACAGTGAGTAAATGGACAGGTACCATGTTTTGTCCTGACAGGTACATTGTTTCCATCATCTGTTATTTTCTTATAAAGTTTCCATTTCATGTGACAATTTTCAGAAATTAAAATGTACATAAATTAAACAATGTGATACACTTCATGTTTAATAGTAAACAGCTATGCTTTACTCTCTGGACAGTCAAAGAAACTGAAGGGTTCCGATAGAGATGACTGGTATTCTCAGGGAAAGACTGGGCGCCAAGGCCGTATTCCTTCCTGTGTGCTAATCACTGGAATACATATTGGAGAGAAAGCCCCAGGAAAAGGGTAGCAAAGAGGCAGGTCATTTTTGCTGTCTCAGAATGACTTCTGAGCTTTCTGACTTAAATTTCCTCCCAGCCTTGCTGTGTACAGAGAGCATTTACACGCCTACAGTGTTTGTCTCCCTCACTGGTCTGCTAGCAGTAAGGCTGTTCACAGTCACAGCATAGTGAACCTAACTGTGTTGGTTTCATGATGTTCTCATTTCTACCACTTTGTTGGCTCTGAGGACTGCTGTTCCAAATCCAATAATGTGCAGAATAATGGATTCTTTAGTGGGCATAGGAAAAAAGTTGGAGTTATTAAAATTACTTAAATACCTAAAATTTATTTCACCATAGTGTTAAATTGCAAAAATGGCCTTTAGAAGTTATAATGAAAGACTGTAACTTCCAAATAACTTCAGAATAAAAACAGTGAAGAACTTGACATTTGAGGACTTTGGCTAGCCAAGGAAATAAGAAATGGCTAAAAGTGAACTTATTCCAAAGAGCTGTCAGTGGAAGGCAGCTATGTGCCAGACAATTACTTCAGAGTCTGCCTTCATTACTTAAAGAACCATGAGGAAATATGCATGACAGATGATCTCCACAGCACTGAGCGAAGGGCATGAGACAGGAAGGTTCTTACAGGACAGGACTTGGGCAAAATTAATCTGCCAATATTATAAAACGTATTTGCCAAATTTCCTTAAACTTGTACTTTTCCAAAAATCCTTGCTCTCAGTAAACTGCACAATTCTCTATGTGTGACTAGCACAGTAAGAAAATAATACTTCTCAGCAGAAGGCAAGCAGCCATGTTTCCTGAGGTGGTTCAAACAATGAGTGTTACAAGGGAAATTTTCTGGCTGAAAATTGTACTCCAATATTTTCATTTTCAAAAGCCCATATCTCAGAGCTGTGTCTCACTCTCCCTCACCTTCCCTGCCTTGAAGCTCATTAAATTGTATTGGTTCTGTCTCCAAAAAGCCCTTCTGATGTCCATGTTTCCTCTTCTCCACTGCGAACCTCCTGGCACAAGTTGCATCATCTGACTAGAAAACTGGACACTCTTAGTCTTCTCTGGGTTTTCCTGGTCTGCTCCTGACTTTCTTCAGCCTATACTCCTTCCTCGAGTCTGTACCGCAGGTACACCAGCCTTCCCAAGTTTCCTGAGCATGACAGTGCTATCTCAGTAGGATTTTTATATATGTTGACTTGCTCCCTGTAATGACAAAATTCCCAAGGCAGTCATCTTAATGGAGGATTTACTTTACTCATGGTCTCTAAGGTTTCAGATGATATTTAGCCAGGTAACTATGGACCTGTAGTGAGGGAGTCCATTTTGTGATAGGAAGAATAGCAGAGGAGTCTGCTCTCCTAATGGTGGCGGAGAAGCAAATGGAGAGACAGACAAGGGATGGGAGCCTCACAACAAACTAACTTCCTTCCACTAGGCTCCAAAAGGTTCTCCTGCTTCTCACTAGTGCTACAGACTGGCCAACAAACATCGATACATGAGCCTTTAGGATGCTCTTAAGCTTCAAACCATAAAAAAAGTTCTCAAGGCAAAATCATCCAGACCCAGATTGGTTCAGATAGCCCTTCATACATGCAGCAAGCCCTGTAGCTTTCTCTCACATTGCTGTGGTTTTATTTACATACTGCCTAGTACCTAACAGAGAAGCTTTAGTGGGCTCACATGCCTTTGTGATAAGCACCTATCAGAACAACAGAAAGCTCAAAAGGAGCTGGGTCAGTAACTGTGATACAACGTCTCAAAGTCTTCTGCTGGGTTATAGGGTACCAACCTACTTATTACAAATTCTCCTTTAAACTATTCAACATACAATCAGAATGGGCATGCTCCACACAGTCACTGGCCAGGCTACAGGGTATGCCATGCTCAACCTTCTGAAGAACTGCCATGTTTGTTGACACTTCCCAAGTAATCCTCACCCGCAGTATACGAAGTTTCCAGGGGCTATACATTTCCGCCAATACTTGTTTCTATTTTCTTCTTTATCACATGGTATCTCATTATGATTATTCTGAATGACTAGTGACATCAAGTGTCTTTTCATGTTCTCACTGGCAATGTGTAAATCTAAGAAAATAAAAAGTATATTTATGTATCCATATTTAATTGCGTTATTTTTTTATTGTTGAATGTAAAAGTTCTGCAACAAGTATGGGCATGAGCCTTTTACCAGAGATATGATTTGCAAATATCTCTTCCATACCCTGGCTTGTCATTTTAGCCTTGAACATTTTTAATTTTGGAGAAACCCAACTTACCAAAGTTTAGGTTGCCAACTGTGCTTTGAGTGTCAATCTGACAAATTATTCTGCATAACTCAAAGTTATAAAGATGTTAACCCCTGATTTCCTGTGAGGGTTTTTCATATTGTTTACCTTTTATCTTCACATATTTTGATAACTTCTATATGTACTACAGGGGTCCCTTTTGTTTTGTTTGTTGTTCTCAGAGCACTGTTTGAGAGCCACCCTACCCCTATTGATTTGTCTGGACACCATTACTAAAATACAGCATAGCAAAATGTCAGGGTGCCTTCTATTCTACGCATGTGTCTATCCTTATTGTAGTACTGTGCTGCCTTCTTTATTACAACTTATATTTAAGTCATGACACTAAGAAGGATGAACTAATATTCTCCACCACACGACAACTTTGCTGACTCTAAGTCCCAAAGATCATATTGTTAATACATGCAGTATGAGGAAGTTCTGGTCGCATGGAGCTTACTCTGAATATGTAGTTTAGTATGTGCAGGACTGTCATGCTAATAGTGTTAAGTTTTCCAACTTAAGAATTTGGAGTCTTTCCTTATTTAAATCTTTAACTCCCAAATTACTTCAACATTTGGTGTTTCAAATGTTGAACTTTTGTTAAACTTACTCTTGCTTAGATGCTACTATAAATGTTGCTTTGCTAATATATTTTCAGATTACTCACAATTAATACGTAAAAATGCGATTGGTATTTATAATGATTTTGTTTCTTTCAGCCTTGAAAATTTTATTTAGTATAACCATTTTTTTCTTAACATGTTTCTTTTTTTTTATTTTCCTCATTTACATTTCCAATGTTATCCCAAAATCCCCCATACCCTCCCCATACTTCATTTAATATACTAATACTTTGTTGAATACTTTTGCATTTATATCCACAGCAGTATTTGTTTAGTTTTCTTGTTAAAGTGATACTGAGCCTCACAGAATAATCTGGAGTGGTCTCTGGGAATCTCCCCCAACCTGGCGCATCAAGTTTCTACAGTGTTAGATGTATCCTCTCCCACTGAGGCCAAACTAGGCAGCCTTGATTCCACAGACTGACAACAGCTTTAGGGACAGCTCCTGCTCTAATTGTTGTAGCAAGAGGTTGGTAAGCTTACTTGCCTAATTTTCCTTTACTGCCCATCAGAGTCATCTTTCTCTGGCCTTAGCTCTAATCTCTGTCCTTGTGCATTTATAAGCCCATTGTGGTCTGGCTATCTACACAATTTCAGTACTGGAGAATTCACACATAAAACATGTCTCCATGCCAGACCAAGAGGCTTCTTTTCCTACCTGAAGCTCAGTCCCAATGCTGGTAAGGTGCTAGGAACCTGATGTAGCAAGACATCATTGAGCTTACATGTTGAACCTGGTACATCTTGTCTTGCCAATACATAAAGCAACTTGATTCTTAGAAGCTTAGGTATAGGAGCTGGGGAGATGGTTCATTGGATAAAAGTACTTAACATAAAAGTATGTTTGGATCCCTAGAACTCATATAAAGGTAGACCTAGTGACGTGGGTAAATAATCCTAGCACTCCTATGGCAGAATGAGGTGTGGAGATAGGAGAATGCCCAGAGGATTGTGAGCCAACTAGCCTGTCGTACACAGTGTCAAAGAGATCCAGTCTCAAGCAAAGTGAAGGTGAGGCCTGGCATCCAAAGTTGTTCTCCGATCGATCTCCACACACCCACTACACCACATTCATGCACAGTCACCCTACACCTCACACATGAAAAGAATATTAAAAAAAAAACCTCAATCACAGAAATAAGCTATCAGAATACTAGTGTGTTTCCTTTCTCTCTTATCTTTCTATTAAGTTTAAATAAATAGTAATGATGACTATAAGCAAATCTTTAGCACACAGATGACATCAGGAAGTAGTAATGATTGTCTCTGGGAGGCAGTAATTATGACAGATAAGACTCTTGATTCAGTATTCCATCCAATGGCATTTGAAGGTTTGCCTCTTAAAATTTTGTAACAGATATAACATTTTTACAAAAAAAAAAAGTCCAGAGGCGCCAAGTTCATTACATCAGCCTTTCCAATTGAGCCTTATGGAAATGAAAATTCCATGTTTTATGTGTTGGTTTTTGTTCTACTAGGCCTCTGTCAAACCATTTTGCTCTAGGCATGAATGAGCTAATCTCATTTGAGAAGATGTGTTCATTAGCAAAATTGTACCAAAATAAATTTCACTAAGGTCATAGTGTTTAATTTAATAGTATTATGATAATAACTACCATAATTAGTTTCAGATTTGCCTTCTTTCCCAAAGGACAAGAATTTTTGTGCTCTCGGATGTACATTTAAGGCATAAAAATGACAGCAAAATTAATGTCATGGCCTTCAAAGCCTGTTTATGGGTTTTCCTTGCAGGTCCCTAAAGGACTTAGGGAGCATTGTACAGCTAAAATAAACCACTTAGGATGTGCAAGATAAAATTGGGTTAATTGGGTTCACCTGATCCTCAGCTAGGCTACACCTCAGTCAATGCAGCATTCTTATTACTCAAGGAAGCATGATTTTTATAACTAGAAAACTACTCCAGAACTACACAAAAAGACTTAAAGTATACTTTCTTCAAATAAAATATAAGATTTTTTTCATTCATTGCTTTAATCTAGTTTGTTTTTATTTAGAAAATCACTTTGTCTTTTTTATATTCATAGCAAGAATGTTCTGGTGCTATCAGGGCAGTCCTCTTGAACACTAATAACCATTCCTTTTAGGGATGTGAGGATCACAATGTCCTACAACTGATGTTCTATAGGCATTCTTCTAAGCCTTGGGCTCTGAGCCCTGCTTTTCATTTTTTATCAGGGTTTGTGTATCAACAAAAGAACTGTTTACATCCAGCTAAAATCCAGAGAAACAGGAAGATGAAAATGTTGTGTCTGACAATTCCATATATAATATACTTTGGTCATTATCAACCCCATATCTTCTCTCTCTTTTTCCTCACCTGATGAAACCCTTCTTCAGAACAAGTATCCATGTTTTTTTTGTGTGTTTATGAAGCACTGGATTTACTTAGGGTTGTTTGAATGAGCATGGGTTGGAGATTATTTACTGGAACATGAAAAACCTACTGGTAGCTGTACCATGAAGAAAATCACATATACCCCTAGGAGCTGTTAACTGACAGTAGTCCCTCTAGAGGGGTAGGGAGGGCCTATGAGTCCCTGCTGCATCCTTAGTGCAATGCTGACAGGCCTCCTCTTGTTCAGGTCTTTTGCAGACAACCACAGTTTCTCTTAGTGCATGAGTACAACAGCCCAATTATGTCCAGAAGATACTGCTTTTCAGTACCCTTACCCCTCCTCCTCCTCCTCCTCCTCCTCCTTCTTCTTCTTTTTTGGTTTTGGTTCTGTTTGTTTGTTTGTTTGTTTGTTTTGAGACAGGGTTTCTCTGTGTAGCCCTGGCTGTCCTGGAACTCACTTTGTAGACCAGGCTGGCCTTGAACTCAGAAATCTGCCTGCCTCTGCCTCCCAAGTGCTGGGATTAAAGTTATGTGCCACCACCACCCGGCTGCCCTTCCCCATCCTTACATTCCTTCTACTCCCTCTTCATGATGAGCTCCAAGCCTTGGGAGGGGCTGGTAAAGATTACACATTTTTGAACAGAACAGTCTACAGTCACTTATTCTTAGCACCTTAATTGGTTATGAGTCTTAACGTTGAGAACAATACTAATCTATAGATATAAACATAGATGTTTATAAGGTGCCTTGGCAACATAAGTGTCTGGCAGAACAACAATAGTAAATTCTTTTCTGGGCTCTGTGAACTGAGCCATGGGCCTTTCTTTGATCAGCTCTATAATATCAGGTGTGTATTCCCTCCTGTGGCCCAGCCTCCATTCCAATCAGAAGAAATTGGTTGCACCTGTAACCATTGAGCCAAATCTTGCCTATTACATCACTATTATAGTTTACATGATTTACGGTATTATGTGAGATTGTTACCTTCAGTCCTCCAGCATCCTACATAGCACCTTCTAGGACTATAAATGATGGGTCTCAGGGAAGAGGTTTCCAGGTCAGCTGTAGTTTGATATCACTTTACCCTGTAATTGAAGTGTGATGTTTTAGTTCTGGTGGGCAGTAAAAAGCACTGTCAATAACCTAGATTGGTTTATGGGCCTCTGGGGCCTTCCTAATCAGCTTATATGGAGGTATCCCATGCCTGACACTGGAAATTTTTATTTAGTACCCTATGGCTTTCCATAGGTTATCCACCTAAAGAGACTACCTCTATTATGTCTTTTACAATTATATTTTTAATAAGCTTACAAACTAGTATGTTTTCATGTGGCTTTTTCATACAGGTTAGTTTTGGTTAATCCTTCTCCCTACCCCTCTTCTCTACTCTCTCCACCACAATTTCTACTTACATCCTTCAACTTCGAGTTAGACTACTACTTTTACATCAATATGTCTTCTAGTATTAATTCCTTCCTAAAGGCCTCTTCCCCCTGCCCTGTTTCTGTTTCTTTGGATTCTGCAAACACTCCAAGTTAAAAATACACTAATCTAAGAATTTAAGCTAGGATATGAGAGACAGTTTGTGAATTTATCTTTATGGGTCTGGATTATCTCATTCAATATAATGCTTTCTATTTCCATTCATTCTGCTACACATTTTGCAATTTAACTTTTCTTTAGCTGAATAAGATTTGTTGTACACACACACACCTTCATTTTTATTGTCCATCATCAGTCGACAAACATCTAGTCTGGTTCTATTACTTGACTATTGAATAGAGCATCAATTGCATTTGACTACACTTAGTGTGTGTGCACATGGAGGCCAGAAGTCAACAACCACTGTCTTCTTCAGTTGCTCAGATTTGCTTCTGCCAGATCTGTGTGGGACTAGAAAGTGAATCAGATCCTTTGAGTTTCCTCCCAAGACTAATACTTAAAAATGTCAAGAATGAATACTATTTGTTTAAAACAGAATCTTGCTACATAGTCCAGGCTGGTTTCAAACTTATAATCCTCCTGCCTCAACCTCTTACATATAAGAATGTGTCATCATGATTGGCAAAGTGTGTGTGTATGTGTATGTGTGTGTGTGTGTATGTAATGAAATATTCAAGAACTGAAATACCCAGGGTTTCAAGTTGAAAAGGTCCACCAAACATTGGACAGATGGGTGAAAACATGTTGAGATACTTCAGTGCAAATTTTTCTAACATTGGTCAGGAATGGCACACCTTTAGTAGCAGCCCTTGAAAAAGCAGAGGCAGGAAGACCTGTATGAGTTCCAGGTCAGCTTGGTATACATAGTGAGTTCTATCCCAGCCAGAGATACAATCATGAGAATCCTGTCTCAAAAAAAAAATCTTAACATAATTTCTGCACAGAAATAAATTGTATGCAAAGCATTTAAATCTTCAGTATCTTTGTATTGATATTGCCAACCAGAGGAGAATATAGCTTTTGAGTTTTGGCTAGAAGTCTATACCTAGAAATTACTATTACTTATCATTTTTATTGAGAGATCGTGACTTTTCATTCTTAGAAAGACAGCAGTAGATATTACCTAAGACTGAGGACTAAAATTATAAATGTGTAGTCAACACATGTGGATATATGGATACCTGAATGCTGATCATAAACGCTTTAAGTTCTAAGAATTGAAAGTGCTTGTCTCTGAGGAAAAGAGCCTGGTGTCTGTATCTTTAAAACAAAATAGAGATATTTGATGTAAATTTGACTTAAAAGTTTTAATTAAAAAGGGAAACCATTATAATGGCAGAAATGGCTTCAAAACCTTGCAAGACTGTCTATGTAAGAACACAGGCATGGACAGATCTTACAACTGAAACCCTGATGTTTACCTTTTAAGTATATCCTACTATTTTTTAAACAACGAAATAGAGCACCCCCACTTTGACTAGACAGTTGATTATAGAGTTAGAGATTATGTTACCCCTAAGTGCTCCTTTACCCAAAAGATAGAAAACCATTTGTGGGCACAGAGATTGAACACCCACTATATTACATTTATTTTTGATAACCCAAAGCTGGTGAATGCCCAGTAGATAGAATCCTGTCACTAGACTCAAGAGCTCTGGTGAACAATGTTGACTGGGCAGAGTGGTTGCCTGTGGAGTTACTACCTATTGTAGCATCAAATCTGTTTGACTATCACTGTGTTGTATTTTAGAATCCACAGACATGAGATAACAGAACCAAACATGGAAGAACTTCTGTCAGAAAGTCAGGCTAGGTCTGTGGCATATGTCACCGTGTAAAGAAGAGCCTGGGCACAGTGGTACATGCTTGTAACCCCATCAGTGACACAGTTGAGGAGAAGGATCATAAGTTTGAGGTCAGCCTAGACTATAGAACAAGCTCCTGTCTAAAACAACAAGGTTGGGGGTAGCCCAAAGGCAGAGTACATACCTAACATGAACAAAGCCCTCAGTTCAGTCCCCAGCATCCGGACCTATGCCCTCTCAAAAGTTTCCTGTTTTTATACCAGTATTTAGTATTTTCACATTTCAAGATGTACTGGTCAAATTTATTATGACATTTATTCTGATGACAACATGTCTGTCTTGGGATGCATGGCATGTTTAGTCCCTAAGTCTTCTGGAAATGCTAATCTAGATGGACAGCTACACTGAATCTTGTGGTCAGTGCCCATACAAACACATGAGAGCATGGCACACTCTCTAAGCATAGACTAATGGCAGCAAGCTCTGAGGAAATGCACAGAGATGGTCTCTTCTCTCTGAGACTCTTGATCTAAACTTACTTTTAGGAAACTTGGCAAGGCAATGTAGGGAATTCCAGCAGTGCCCATAGACTGTCAATAAGAAGGAATCAAGTTTTCACTTTCTCAAGTCACCAATTTACCTGATATTATGTCAGATAAACTTATCAACTTATTTATCAAGTCTTTTTAAATACTATATAGTCACTAAAATCAAAGTTAGTTATATGTGTGATTTATTAAGCTTATTATGATAAATTTTGCTGTAACTGGTGGTTTCACTGATTTGTTTCTGATAGTTTTCTACATAAATATACTTTTCACTTTTTCAAGTTTTTCAAAAAGCCAGATCATAATTTTTGTCGATCTTTTTATACCTTGAAGGAAGCCCTGGAAGCTAGTGCCTTGCCATGGTGCCCCTAATGCATAGAACTTCACTTTGTGTAAGGTTTAAAAACTACAGTCAGCGATAGGGTTGCAGATCTCTTTAGCTCCTTGGATACTTTCTCTAGCTCCCATTGGCTCTTGACTCTAGCTGCATATGTATCAAAAGATGGCCTAGTCGGCCATCACTGGAAAGAGAGGCCCATTGGTCAGGCAAACTTTATATGCCCCAGTACAGGGGAACGCCAGGGCCAAAAAATGGGAATGGGTGGGTAGGGGAGTTGGGGGGGAGGGTGTGGGGGACTTTTGGGATAGCATGGAAATGTAATTGAGGAAAATACGTAATTAAAAAAAAAAAAAACTACAGTCAGGTATTATATTATTGTTTAATGCCTCCCTCTTTGCCTCTGATATATTTATATAATGAGCTCTCATCCTCTCTAAATTGCTACATTATACTATGATTATTCAGTATTTTCTTTGTTAGTATACTAACTATATAATGTATTAATTTTTCAATTAAAATGAATGAAATCCAGCTTCATTTGACACAGCACCCAACTGCAGCCGCGAGTTTCCCACTATAGGACCAACGTGCACAGAGTCTGTTTAAAGTTGTTCTAAAGACCCTAAAAATAGATACCAGGCTTTCCTGACAAGAACAAAGATTTGTACAAAATGGGACTTCAAAATACACTCTTAAGTTCTAGTGACCAAAACAGCTTTCTTTGTATTTTCATGACATACAACAGAGATGAGGACTGCTGAGAAACAGCCCTACCAGTTTTCAAAACACTGTTTTCTAAGGTTAGGGCTTTGGAGTTAGAGTTGGGAAAAATAATGAATGAATAAGTAAATGAATACTAAAGATCATAATGTTTCATTTAGGAATCTTATTGTTCTTTTTTAAGTTTTAGACTTGGGTATATGGTGCATACTTATTTTGTGAGCTGATTCAAAATCTCTCATTGTTATTTTGCAAATGGGTGTCCACTGGTCCATCATGGCTGAAGTTACTGTCCCCAGCAGTTCTACATAGTAGTGGCTAGGATGGCTCTCCTTTTCTCAGTTGTGAAAGCTTTCCATAATTTACCATAACATTACTGTTAAGATTCTCATAGGTATTCTTTACCAAGGTGACTGTCCTTTCTAATCTTCATTTTCATTTTTTATTTTATTTTTTATTAATTAATTCCTAAAGTTCTTACCAAACGTGGATTTATATCATATCATATGTATTTTCTGTACCTATTAATATTATTGCATAGTTTTCTTTTTTAGTTTATTAATATATGAATGACATTGATTTTGAATGTTGAACCAAGTACGTATTGCTAAGGCTACCCTGACTGCTTACAGTGTATCATATTGTTAGATTTGATTAGTTAAATCTTGTTTGTTACTTCTGCATGTGTGCTCATGCCAGAATAATAATCTAGTTTCTTTTCTCATAAAGTCGTTGTCTATCTTCAGTGTCTAGATACTGCTCAGTTCTTAAATAGTAAGAAAAAACTTATTTTTAGTTTTCTTTGTGTGTTGTTTGTATATACAGGTACACGTGTATGTGCATGTGGAGGCTAGAGGTTGAAATCAGGTGTCTTTTCCATTGCTTTTCTATGACAGAGTCTCTCTCTCATTTGACCTGGAGCTCCATGTAGGCTGCTATACATACTAGCCAGCAAGCTCCCATGCGCCCAGTGATAGGATCACAGGCATGTACAGTCATGCCAAGTTTTATGTGGGTGATGGGGATCCAATCTCAGGTCTTGATGCTTGCACAGCAAACACTCTACCATCTGAGCCATTGCTCATGGCTATCTTTTCAGTTTTTGAGAATGTGAGTATGGTTGGAGTAATTTCTTCCTTAATGACTCAAGAGCATTTAGGGAATGTTGTCTGGGCCTGGCATTTCTGTGAGGGACATAAGGATTCTAGACTGCAGGTTGTCTCTCTCTCTCTCTCCGTTCTTCATGCATGGTGTTTTCTTACTTGCATTGTTTCTAATAAGGCATCTCTTGCTATTCTTAACACATTTCTCTCTGTAGCAATAACATTACTCTCCAGATGCCTTTCCCTTTTTCTTCTTTTCACTTGTTTTGAGTAGGTTGGTCATGATAGTCTTTGCTATGATCTTCATCATTTTTGTATATTGCAGGGTTTTAAGTGCTTAGATCTGTATGTTTACAGTTTTGTCATGGTATTTGGGCTAATACCATCTTTCTCCTGTCCAGCTATTGACATGAGCTTTTTATTTGTCCTACAGCTCAGTTCGTGATGCTTTATATTTTCTGTATTTTGATTTTACTTAACTCCCCATTCTGGGTTTCATTTTGGGTAGTGTCTATTGTTCTGCCTTAAAATTTGCTAGTATATTCTTCCAACACCCCTTATTAACAGATGAAATAAATACCTCATATTCTTATCTATTATTTCTAACATCTGGGTGACTTTTCTTATTTTCTTTATTATGGATCATATTTTATAGCTTCTTTGCATGCTGAAGAATTGTAAGGAAGGAGAAACACAGTGGAGGAACTCTTCCTCCATTTCCCTGAGATCAGACCCCTGCTTCCTGCATAGAGTTAGGCAACTCCCTGCTGTGCTTTCCACTCTGTTTGGGATCCATTGCTGTGGATTTTGTTTGTTTGTTTGTCTGTTTGTGTTTTGTTATTGTTTTAAAGATTTGTTTTTATTTTATGTGCATGGATATTTTGCCTACAGTATGTCTGCTTACCACTCACATTTCTGGGGCCTGTAGAGGCCAGACATGGAGCATCAGGTCCTCTGGAACTGGAGTTACAGTTGTGAGCTGCCACATTGGGCAATGGATCCAACCCAAATCCTCTGTGAGACTAAGCAGTGTTGCAGCCCTTTAAGCCATTGCTCCAGCCTTGCTGGAGTCTTTTTGATGAACTGCTTTCTGTTGTCTAAAAGGGTTCTGTTACCTATTTTATCTTTACTTTTAGTTGTTTATGTAGAAGGACAGTTGTGGCCTCTGCTACTCTGTTTTTTAAAAAAAAAAAGTGTACCTTTTTTTAAAACTCAGTGTCCATTTTTTAAAATGTGGAAAGTTTCATCAGTCTTGACCTTAACTGTTTTTGTTGTTGATGTTTCCTAGAAAAACATCTGTACTTAAAAAGCTTATAAAAATATTGATTAATATTTTTTAAAAGAGCTTGTCTTTTTTTTTTTACACAAACACAGATACCTTTCCATATCTGCATTTCACATCCTCAAAATAAGTTTTTGGCCCAGGTGGTGGTACATGCCTTTAATTACAGCGCTTGAAAAAGACAGAGGCAGGCCTATTTCTGCAAGATCAAGTCCAGCCTGGTCTACATAGTAATTTCCAGACCATGCATCCATGACTATGTAGTGAAGCCTGCCTCAAAATAATAGTGATAATGGTGGTGGTGATGATGGTAAATTTGATTTGTTTTGTTTTTTAGACAAGTTATCATATAGCCCAGGCTGCTTTGAATTTGTCATCTCTCTGCTTCCAGCTCCAAGTGCTAGTATTTATAGGCATGTACTACCATGTCTTGCTTCAAAAATATTTTTAAGCTCCATCTATAGCTAAGCATGTTGCTCATACTTGGGGCGGGGGTTGAAGAAAAACTATTACTGTGAGTTCCAGTCCATGCTGGGCTCAAATAAATTAACTTTACAAGACTCTTTCACCTACAAATGTGTTTAACCACATTCATGGCTGTCTTGGGAAACATGCAGTCATAGGCCTCAGGTTGGATACACCTATATATGGCTGTTTATTTATATAACATTTACATTGTACCCAAGTATTGGAGTAACCTAGAAATTATTTGAAATATATATAATTTAAAATATATATATTTGCAGATTATATGCAAATAGCACACCAGGTATCCCTAACTTCTGGTCTCTCAGGAGTATCAAGCTCCATGAATACTGAGGACCAGCTGTTACTGGATAATGTGTAGACAACTTGGAAACTTGGTAACCTGAAAGGGAAAACTTGGAGTTCCATGACCGAGCACAGTGCAGACACAAGTGTGAATTTGCCACCGTGTGTTTTCCTGTATGACTACAGGACTGGCATCTGCCTTTTAGTATGATAGTATCAGCATTTCATATGCTCCTTCACAGGATTCTTACTCATATTTTATATTGATAAGACTATATTCTGTTAAGTGACTATGTTAGAGTTGTGTTATCCTTATAGCTTACAATTTACATTTTAATGTTTATTTTCATACTATAATTATCAGTATTTCTAATTTATTTTGGTAATTATTTTTTAAACGAGATATATGAAATATAGTTATCAGGCAGACGTTTTCAGAGACACTTTACTTGCTTGCTTCTATGTGACTGAGAGCAAGGGTACAGGTAGGCCCTCAAAAAGCATCCCAGTTTCCCTGCTCAAGTCCACTCCAGCGTATTTTCCATTCACTTAGGAGGGAATCAGTTTTCAAAAGCTTGTATAATTCATACTTTTCTGTGTATTAGCAAAATATCTCAACTATTTCCTAATGATTCTTTGTGCTTGAATATTTTAGGAAAGCTACTCTTCGGGTCATATACATCATAATGCGGAATTCTTCATCAGTACCACCAAAAGATCAAGGTAAGACAGTGCATCCCACAGAAGACAGCACTGTACACATTGCAATATAATGATTTTAGTTGATATATTTAATGCCTCCACCCTCCAGTCATAAGGTGTCATAGTTCCTAGAATTAAACGCAAAACCTCCAATTACATCTAAAAGTTCATTTCCTTTTGTAAACTCATCTAGTGATTATGGATTCCCAGGTTGGCAGAACATTATACAGATCTGTCTCCTTTCCTAGGCTGAAAGGCCCCAAAAGCAGGCCAAGTCATTGTGTGCAGAGCTGGGAGGCCGGCTCACCACTGCCAGTTAGCTGGAGGTAGTAGATATCACTGCGATTATGGATGTGGCTTCACTGGCATAATGACTCGGGTATCTTATGAAGTTTTACATTCATGCCTCATACATATTTATATTCACACACACAAGGACACATATGTTAAGAGGTAATGTTTGCTTATATTTTTACCTGTTGTTTTCTTATACCATTCAAAATGAAATTTGAAAGAAAAAATAATTTCTTTATGAAACCTATCAAAACATATATTAATTATCTCTTTTGATATTATAAAATAATTACACCATTTTCCCTTTCCTTTCTTCCCTCAAAACTCTCCAATAAACCCCTCCTAGATGTCTTTCAACCTCATGGCTTCTTTTTTCATTAATTGTCATTATATGCATATAAGTCTTAAATATAACCTCTGCCTCTATGATATTATTTGTATGTGTGAATCGAGGACTGGCCATTTGGTATTAGATAATTCACCCACTTCCATGGGGAAAAAAAAAAAAAACAGTTTCTCCTACACAAAGCATTCCTTAGTTGACACCTCATGGTCTTTCCCTCATCTACTTTAGCATCTCTCTTGTTGTCCTTGACCAGCTCATGTTTAGGAAGTCATGGTAGTGAGATGTTTTAAGCGTAGCTTCTGATATTACTAGGAGATACGGTCTGACAACAAACTTCCTTCTAACCCCCTTCGTAAACAATGCTCTACAATTTACTAAAATTCTATGATGTTCCCTGAGCCTTAGGTGCAGGAATGTTTTGTAGATCCATTGGAACAGGTCTCCACAACTTGCATTTTGATTGGAGGTAGTTTTCTGAAGTGGGTTTTATCTGTCTGAAGTGTCCTTGATGAGGAATGGAAACTTCATTTATCTGTGGGTGGTAAGTCAACTGTTCAGATTGTTGCCACAGATTGTACCGGGTTAGTAAAGTACTAGTTATAGGCTCTCTCTAGTACCCATGACTTCACTAAGTAGTTTGCCAGGTTCTCTCTTGCTAAACAGATCTTGTCTAATTTGAGACCTGTGGAATACTGCCTAGGTATGTGTGCCCTACTGTGCCTGTAAGGTTATTGTGACATGTTGGCCACTGGAGTGGTTCATAAGTGTCCTAGCTATGGAGGACTGTTGATTGCTTCCCTCCTTTGGAAGCTTTCTGATACCATAAAAGCTAGGCCTCAGGGAGGGGCATTCAGGGCAGTCCCAGCTTTGGGCCTCAGGGCCCTGTTTCTGAAGTGCTTGATATCTTCAGCAATTGAGAATTGCCTTCTACCTCTGGGTGTGGCAACCAAAGGTAATAGCAATAAAATGTGTGATTGAGGGGTCTCTTGAACAACCCTGGCCAACACTCAAAAAAAAAATGCATCTCGTGTATGTTATTAGGGTTTTTGTTAGGCGACCTTTGAATTCTGGAAGGAGCATTGTCAGCCTTGAAGAATAAAGTTCATTAAAACTTCATATGTATATTTATATAAAGAATTACATGTATTATAGGGTTTATTAAATAAGTATTTAATAGTATGAGTTCTTATGATTTTTTCAGACATTCTTATAATTTTTCTGATTAAAATGAACATGTGATTTTTGTCTTTAAGTATATTATTTAGTTTATTACATTTATAGACTTGTATTTGTGGAAACACCCCTGCATTTTGTGGATAAAGCCAGCTTAGTCATTGTATATAATGTTTTTGATAGATGTCTGTATTCTGTTAGCATTTATTGAGACTATGTTCACCACTAACATTGTCATTTTCATCTTTTGTTTGTGTCTTTACCTAGTTTTAGTATTCGAGTGATACCAGCTATATACACGGAGTTTGGGGATGCTCCTGTAACTGGTTTTTGTTGTTGTTTGTTTGTTTGTTTGTTTTTCTTGTTTTTAATAGTTTGAGAAGGACTGACTGCAGCTTTTCCTTGAAAATCTGGTAGCTTCTGCTGTGACTCCTTATAGTCCTTGGATTTACGTAGCTGGAAGACTTCATTACTATTTCCGCCTCCCTCCTCCTTTGTTATGGGTGTGCTTAGGTGTTGACTTCTTTGGTGGTTTTGCTGAATCTAGAAAACCATCCATTTCTTTTAGCAGCTTAATGGAGCACAGCTTAATAGAGCACAGGGTTTTAAAATATTCTGAGTCTCTTTGGTGTCTGTTGTATTTCCTTGCTCATCTCTGATTTTGTCTCTTTCTTTTGGTTAGTTGGGCCAAGAGTCTGCTAATCTTTTGTTTATCTTCACAAAGAACGAGATCTGACAGGATTCACTGATTCTTTGTATTACTTTGTTTCTATTTCATTAATTTCTGCTCTGATTTTTATTATTTCCTGCTGTCTACTGGGATTGGATTTGGTCTGTTCTTGTTTTTTCAAAATTTTGAGTTGCGTCATCAAGCCATTTACTTGTGCTCTTTTTGATATTTTTTAAATGTATGCATTTAGAGCTAAAAATTTCCTCATGGGACTGCTTTCATTGGTATTGCTTTTCATAGATGATGACATGTAGGCAGGGTCAATTTATTTATTTATTTATTTATTTATTTATTTATTGAGACCATGTTGTCTACTCTGAAATTAACTCAGGTTTGGCCTACCTCTGCCCATACCATACATAGATTATACCATGATTAACTTTTTAACAGAAGTTTCTAGAGTGTTCAGAGAAACATTATAGGTAGAAATAGACTCCATAATAAAGATTAATTACACCATCCTTTTATAAAAAATAAATTGACATAAAGAAGGAATACAAACTTTTTTTTCCTTGCTTAGTCAATACAGAAGAGAAATTCTGACTTGAGTATAAGAAAAGATGTTATCTTTAATGCTGTAAAACTAAATAGTCTCTTTTTTTCTTTTCTTTTTAATATTTTTATTAGGTATTTTCCTCATTTACATTTCCAATGCTATCCCAAAAGTCCCCCATAACCTCCACCCCCTCTCCCCTTCCCACCCACTTCCACTTTTTGGCCCTGGTGTTCCCCTGTACTGGGGCATATAAAGTTTGCATGTCCAATGGGCCTCTCTTTCCAGTGATGGCCGACTAGGCCATCTTTTGATACATATGCAGCTAGAGTCAAGAGCTCCGGGGTACTGGTTAGTTCATAATGTTGTTCCACCTATAGGGTTGCAGTTCCCTTTAGCTCCTTGTGTACTTTCTCTAGCTCCTCCATTGGGGGCCCTGTGATCCATCCAATAGCTGACTGTGAGCATCCACTTCTGTGTTTGCTAGGCCACGGCATAGTCTCACAAGAGACAGCTATATCTGGGTCCTTTCAGCAAAATCTTGCTAGTGTACGCAATGGTGTCAGCATTTGGAAGCTGATTATGGGATGGATCCCCGGATATGGCAGTCTCTAGATGGTCCACCCTTTTGTCTCAGTTACAAACTTTGTCTCTGTAACTCCTTCCATGAGTGTTTTGTTCCCAATTCTAAGAAGGGGCAAAGTGTCCACACTTTGGTGTTCGTTCTTCTTGAGTTTCATGTGTTTAGCAAATTGTATCTTATATCTTGGGTATCCCAAGTTTCTGGGCTAATATCCACTTATCAGTGAGTATATATTGTGTGAGTTCCTTTGTGATTGGGTTACCTCACTCAGGATGATGCCCTCTAGGTCCAACCATTAGCCTAGGAATTTCATAAATTCATTCCTTTTAATAGTACTCCATTGTGTAAATGTACCACCTTTTTTGTATCCATTCCTCTGTTGTGGGGCATCTGGGTTCTTTCCAGCTTCTGGCTATTATAAATAAGGCTGCTATGAACATAGTGGAGCATGTGTTCTTCTTGCCGGTTGGGACATCTTCTGGATATATGCCCAGGAGAGGTATTGCAGGATCCTCCGGTAGTACTACATCCAATTTTCTGAGGAACTGCCAGACTGATTTCCAGAGTGGTTGTACAAGCTTGCAATCCCACCAACAATGAAGGAATGTTCCTCTTTCTCCACATCCTTGACAGCATCTGCTGTCACCTGAAGTTTTGATCTTAGCCATTATGACTGGTGTGAGGTGGAATCTCAGGGTTGTTTTGATTTGCATTTCCCTGATGATTAAGGATGTTGAACATTTTTTCAGGTGCTTCTCTGCCATTGGTTATTCCTTAGGTAAGAATTCTTTGTTCAGCTCTGAGCCCCATTTTTTAATGGGGTTATTTGATTTTCTGGAGTCCACCTTCTTGAGTTCTTTATATATATTGGATATTAGTCCCCTACCTGATTTAGGATAGGTAAAGATCCTTTCCCAATCTGTTGGTGGTCTTTTTATCTTATTGATGGTGTCTTTTGCCTTGCAGAAGCTTTGCAACTGTATGAGGTTCCATTTATCGATTCTCGATCTTACAGCACAAGCCATTGCTCTTCTATTCAGGAATTTTTCCCCTGTGCCCATATCTTCCAGGATTTTCCCTACTTTCTCCTCTGTAAGTTTCAGTGTCTCTGGTTTTATGTGGAGTTCCTTAATCCACTTAGATTTGACCTTAGTACAAGGAGATAGGAATGGATCAATTCCCATTCTTCTACATGATAACCACCAGTTGTGCCAGCACCATTTGTTGAAAATGCTGTCTTTTTTCCACTGGATGGTTTTAGCTCCCTTGTCAAAGATCAAGTGACCATAGGTGTGTGGGTTCATCTCTGGGTCTTCAATTCTGTCCCATTGGTCTACTTGTCGGTTGCTATACCAGTACCATGCAAAAACTAAATATTCTTAATATAGATCATAATTTTAATAAGAGAATTTCCTGTAAAGATCCTTAAAATAAATGTGATAGACACTGATCTCTACCCCTAAAAGATAGTGTCTTAGGTTTTACAAAGCATGGACGCTGGGTTTGTAACTCAATTCTACCTCTTAATTTTAGTCTTAGGTACATCGTGTGATATACACCCTTCTCGGTAACTCTGTAAATAAAGATAGTAAATCCCACTGTGTAGAACATATGGAGGTTAGTGGAGATAATTTACATGCTTCATCAGCATGTTACTGAACAGTGGGCACTTACAACCATCACTCTTCATGGTTGTTATTAAAACAAGGCCTTCCCTATCAATGAGATATGCAAAAGGCTGCCTCCTGCTTGGGATGTTTAGCCCCCCAGAAAGCCAAGCATAATCCTGGGGGCCCATTGTCAAGTAAGCTGGGACAGACTACATGCCTTAGTTGTCATTCATCCACACATTGGGGAACAGGAAATCACTTCCCTTGAGACTCATACTAAGCTCTGAACACTGTCAGGAAAAGATGTAGGAATGAGAGAGGGGAGCAAGGAGAAATGAAGACCATGAGTTTTCTGATTTTTCTGTTGGATATCCTTTGAAGTGGTCAGTAGCAGTAGCTATTCAGAGTCCTTACTAGTACCCCTTCTTTATCCATACAAACAAGAGGCAGAGTTGCATAAGAAAAACAGACAAAAATGAATGGGTCAGCTATCCAGAAAGTGGACTCCTGTCTTAATTACTTGCCCTCCTGAAGCTATGAAACCTCAGACAAGTTACTTTTGTACCTAAACCTGTTTCCAATTCGAAGTCCTGGATTATCAAACATTCGTTTTTTAGCTTTAAGATGTTACAAGTCTTTGTGTTGTGTCTCTAATCCATGAACTGTGTGTCTTCTAGCTCATAGAGAAATAGAGCATAATATCTTCTCACCTCTTAGCTGCTTTGCCTGGTCTCAGGAGCTTTTTGTTTCTATGCTGTCTCTGAGCTCTTACATAAGTTTGGTTTTCAGCCTCCAGAGGAAGCCCCCTGGAGTCTCCTAGACACTTAGAATCCCTAGGAACTTTCCCCTTGGTCTTTGCTGAAGACCCAATCTGGAATTCGGTAGAGAAGTAGGAATAACAGGTAAGAAAGAAAAGACGATTAGTCCAGTGTGATGTGATGGTCACTCTACTATACTACAGTCTTCTGTCCTTTGTTCATTTAGTCCTCACAGTAGGTTGAATGTAATTTTTATTTTAAAGGCTCAAGAAATGAAAATTTTTGCCAACCAATAAGCCATTGGCATCTGTCACAACCCCAAGGTCACTATTTGTCTCCATTTCCACCATATAAACTTACAAAGTAGATTGCTAGTAATTGTTTGGTCATCTTTTTTTTTCTGATCAGTACTAAATTATGTATTTGAATTCCTAAGGTCTTTTTTTTTGGGGGGGGGAGGTTTCAAGACAGGGTTTCTCTGTGTAGCCCTGGCTGTCCTGGCACTCACTTTGTAAACCAAGCTGGCCTCCAACTCAGAAATCCGCCTGCCTCTGCCTCCCGAGTGCTGGGATTAAAGGTCATTTTAAGTCAATATAAACAGAAATTATACTATGGGAAATTACTTGAGGAAAGAAAGCAATTTTACATGAGTAATTAGTTTTCTATTAATTTTTCATTCAAAAGTTTCCTGATTAATATTACTATATTAACAAAGAAAAATACTAGATTCCTTTGTTATGATTCTGCTTATATTTGTGTCTCTGAAAACAGATTGTGTGACATGAGTTTTCTGGGATACTCCATTTATTAAAGTAAATGTTGATTGATAGAGTGAGCCAACTAATGATGACTCATTAGAAATACAGGATTTTTTAAAATTTCAGGGTTATAAACACATACATTTCAATACATAATTCACATAGGATTTCATTAACTGAATTTTAAGGAAAGTATTATGTTAGCATACTGTCACCTATGGGAACTCTTATGTGTTGAAAGCCAGTTCAATGATGGCTTAGGTAGTCCTCATCAGGAGTTGTGTCGCATGCTGTGATAGTTACAGAGAGACGTAGAAGGGGCTTGGGCAGCATAGGAAGTAGGGGGCAGGAGAGAAATGAGGAGAGAGAAAAAGAGGAAAATACAAGTGCATTTATTTAGTTTTGTTTAACTGGCACACACACACACTTACACACCACATTGTCAAATAGTTCTCTGCCTGGTAGTCTGTGCACTCTGGTCATGCCTACTGGGCATTAAAATACACTTCGGATAAGTCAAGGGGAATTTGAAGTTCTGTCTTTTTTAAATCAATCGGATCCACTGTTTTATGGAAATCTCTAAGAATTCAGTTGTGTGTCAAGCTCATGATTTTGTTTTGCTGATTTCTAGGCAAGTCAGCTGCAGGTAGAAAGCGTTTGCTATACATTCTTGTGCTGCTTTTCTGAACTCTGCCTTAATATTTTATTAACCTAAATAGAGTTTTCACATTATGAGTGCTGTTTCTGCTTAATGAGAATAGGAAATGGAAGCAGATGCCTTGAGGCAGACACTGCATCTGAGTGGTCCCCTTCAGGACCACTGCGTTTAGCTAAGCACATATTATCCAATGACCATTTGTAGACTGTCTGACTCAGAGCCACTGCTATTACTATCTTTCCTGTGAAGCCAGATGTGAATTCTTTTTTAGAGTCTGGTTCACTAATATACTTTTAAAGGTCTTTCTGGTTCAGTAATATACTTTTAAAGGCCTAGGAAACTGTAGTAAAATACTTAAAGTGCATGCATTTTGACCTGAGTTCAATCCCCAGGCTAAGGGGCTAGAGAGACAGCTCAGATGACTCTTTCAGAGCACATAGTTCAGTTTCCAGCACCCACATGATGGCTCACTACCCTATATAACCCCAATTCTAGGAAACCCAACACCCTCTTTCAACCTCCCAAGGGTAGTCATGCATGTGGTACAGGCATTTCCATACACATAAAAATAAATAAAATTGAAAAGAAAGTAAAGTAGAACTTGATTGAGGAAGAATCATCAGCCTTTAACCTACACACACACAAAACAACGACGATGACGATAGTGATGACGATGATGATAGTGATAGTAATAATACCACTTTTTAAAATAATAGGCAAGTATGATAGCTCATACTTGTAATTATCTTAGCCCTTGGGAAGATGAGACAGGAGGATTGCCATAAGTCTAAGGTCAGTTAGCTAGATAGTGAATTCCAGGGCAGCCTGGGCTACAAAGTAAGTGCCAAAGTAAGCTGTAGTACATTGTTAAAGAGATTAGTAAAGTAAAAAGAATGCTGTGGTAGTGTCAAAAGGATGCACTCATGTCTGATGTACGTGAGTGGTTGTACACCTCTTACAGACATAAACTATTTGTGTTTGTGACTGTGACTTTTTAGGTCTCAAAAAATACTTGGAATAATTAGTCAATCAATATTTGCCTCTTTTTGTTAATTTGAAGACAAAAGATCTTACTCATCTTGGACTGTTTATAAAATTCCTGATGAATTCTCTCCCTCAGCAGAGTTAAATGTTCACTGGCATGAAATGGGCTCTCGGATGTCTACTGAATTATATTGTGGATGTTCAGGTCTCAAAACATGCTTATAAGTCATAGCAGATTTTGTGGAAATGTTTCAATCTTTGCTTTTTACTGAAACACCAAACTGGATAGAGTTCTAAGGTCAATAGAAGCAAACACTCTTTTTAACAAATATGTACTGCCTTCAGCGAGACAATGAGCTAAGCAATAAGGAAAGAGCAGTATTGGGTCAGCTCAGCACTTGCCCTTGTCAGGAGCCCCAGCCGCCAGCCAGCCTGAGTTCTACTTCCTGAGGCCTTCACCTAAGTCATCCTTTGCCTCATTATCTGCTACACATTTCAAACCTGCTACAAAAAATGTTTTCTTAGCCTTCTCTTGTGGAGTTTTTTTCTCCCCTCTTCTCTCCCCCTCATCTCTTTCTTGGTAAATAAGATTTATCTTCATTCCAGTGAAAGAAGGAAACATTCATTGCACTTAGCTCTTATGTATTCTGGGGCCTTGGCTCACAGCAGGCCTCTGTAGGGACAAGATGAGCAGGGCTGCAGACTGGGTTATGAGAGCAGATATGGGCAACTGACTGGGATTTACAGTCAAGGACTCTCTATCTCCAGAACACTGCACCAGCCAACACGGAACCATCACCCTTTGGAGATACACAGTTGACTTTCTGTGAGCTTTGGTCACAGCAACCAATCAATAATCCTGCTTCACATATTTCAGTTTAAAGATGCCCACTTTAATAAACTTGATTCATTAACACCAAACTCACAGACCCAGCAGCATCCTGTATACTAAGTAAAGGTATATCACATTCACACTTTCTTAAAAAGACACATTACAACTTTCTTGTGTCTAGAAACACAGGGCCGGTGCTTCAGCACTGTGCTGAGAGCCATTCTAGTGACTCAACAGAACAAAAGAATAAACACAAAGTACAAAAGCCCGGGGTTAAATAAACCATGAAAAGAACTCTTATTTATAGCATGGAGGCTGAGACATGAAGGCAGAGCATCACCGTGCCTGACCTCAGCTGTGATGGTGTAACTCAGATTTCTCTTTGCGCCTCATATGTGTGTGAGTAAGCCGGAAAATGACATGAGCATTGGATTGGGGGTTACAAATAAATTTTACCATGTGGACAAATTTGTGAATACGGAATCATTAATAAAAATTCTTAATAAATGTTCTATTAAAACACAATAGGACTCCAGCACTGGGGTTCCTTGCCCACGGAGTCTCCGGACACCCACAAGGACCCACACATGATCCCCCACGGGATCTTAAGACCTCTGGTGAGTTGAACACAGCGTCTGCTCCAATACAATCTCGTGGGACCTGAGACTGCATTAACTAGGGAAGCAGATAACCCAGCCTGATCAGGGGCACAAGTCCCTTCCGGTCCACTCCAGCACCGGGGTTCCATGCACTCGGAGTTTCTGGATAGCCCCAAGGTCCTCACTGGACCCTCCACGGGATCTTTAGACCTCTGGTGAGTGGAACACAACTTCTGCCAGGAGGAACGTTCGAACACTAGATATCCGGGCACCTTCCCTGCAAGAGGAGAGCTTGCCTGCAGAGAGTACTCTGACCACTGAAACTAAGGAGAGAGCTGGTCTAACATAGTCACCCGAGAAACAAGCTCTAACCAGAGACAACTATAACAACTAGCTCCAGAGATTACCAGATGGCGAGAGGCAAACGTAAGAATCCTACTAACAGAAATCAAGACCACTCACCATCATCAGAACACAGCACTCCCACCCCTCCTAGTCCTGGGCACCCAAACACACCCGGAGAGCTAGACCTGGATTTAAAAGCATATCTCATGATAATGGTAGAGGACATCAAGAAGGACTTTAATAACTCACTTAAAGAAATACAGGAGAACACAGCTAAACAGGTAGAAGACCTTAAAGAGGAAACACAAAAAACCCTTAAAGAATGGCAGGAAAATACGACCAAACAGGTGATGGAATTGAATAAAATCATCCAAGACCTAAAAAGGGAAGTAGACACAATAAAGAAAACCCAAAGTGAGGCAACGCTGGAGATAGAAACCCTAGGAAAGAAATCTGGAACCATAGATGTGAGCATCTGCAACAGAATACAAGAGATGGAAGAGAGAATCTCAGGTGCAGAAGATTCCATAGAGAACATTGGCACAACAATCAAAGAAAATACAAAATGCAAAAAGATCCTGACTCAAAACATCCAGGAAATCCAGCACACAATGAGAAGACCAAACCTACGCATAATAGGAGTTGATGAGAATGAAGATTTTCAACTTAAAGGGCCAGCAAATATCTTCAACAAAATTATAGAAGAAAACTTCCCAAACGTAAAGAATGACATGCCCATGAGCATACAAGAAGCCTACAGAACTCCAAATAGACTGGACCAGAAAAGAAATTCCTCCCGACACATAATAATCAGAACAACAAATGCACTAAATAAAGAGAGAATATTAAAAGCAGTAAGGGAGAAAGGTCAAGTAACATAGAAAGGCAGGCCTATCAGAATTACACCAGACTTCTCACCAGAGACGATGAAAGCCAGAGGAGCCTGGACAAATGTTATACAGACACTAAGAGAACACAAATGCCAGCCCAGGCTACTATACCCGGCCAAACTCTCAATTACCATAGATGGAGAAACCAAAGTATTCCAGGACAAAACTAAATTCACCCATTATCTCTCCACGAATCCAGCCCTTCAAAGGATAATAACAGAAAAAAACCAATACAAGGACGGGAACCACGCCCTAGAAAAAACAAGAAGATAATCCCTCAACAAAACTAAAAGAAGACAGCCACAAGAACAGAATGCCAACTTTAACAACAAAAATAACAGGAAGCAACAATTACTTTTCCTTAATATCTCTTAATATCAATGGTCTCAACTCCCCAATAAAAAGACATAGACTAACAAACTGGCTACACAAACAAGACCCAACATTTTGCTGCTTACAAGAAACTCATCTCAGAGAAAAAGATAGACACTACCTCAGAATGAAAGACTGGAAAACAATTTTCCAAGCAAATGGTATGAAGAAACAAGCTGGAGTAGCCATCCTAATATCTGATAAGATTGACTTCCAACCCAAAGTTATCAAAAAAGACAAGGAGGGGCACTTCATACTCATCAAAGGTAAAATCCGCCAAGAGGAACTCTCAATTATGAATATCTATGCTCCAAATACAAGGGCAGCCACATTCATTAAAGAAACTTTAGTAAAGCTCAAAGCACACATTGCACCTCACACAATAATAGTGGGAGACTTCAACACACCACTTTCACCAATGGACAGATCTTGGAAACAGAAACTAAACAGGGACACAGTGAAACTAACAGAAGTGATTAAACAAATGGATCTGACAGATATCTACAGAACATTTTATCCTAAAACAAAAGGATATACCTTCTTCTCAGCACCTCATGGTACCTTCTCTAAAATTGACCACATAATTGGTCACAAAACAAGCCTCAACATATACAAAAATATTGAAATTGTCCCATGCATCCTATCAGATCACCATGGACTAAGGCTGATCTTCAATAACAAAATAAATAATAGAAAGCCAACATTCACGTGGAAACTGAACAACACTCTTCTCAATGATACCTTGGTCAAGGAAGGAATAAAGAAAGAAATTAAGGACTTTTTCGAGTTTAATGAAAATGAAGCCACAACATACCCAAACTTATGGGACACAATGAAAGCATTCCTAAGAGGAAAACTCATAGCTCTGAGTGCCTCCAAAAAGAAACTAGAGAGAGCACACATTAGCAGCTTGACAACACACCTGAAAGGTCTAGAAGAAAAGGAAGCAAATTCACCCAAGAGGAGTAGAAGGCAGGAAATAATCAAACTCAGGGGTGAAATCAACCAAGTGGAAACAAGAAGAACTGTTCAAAGAATCAACCAATCAAGGAGCTGGTTCTTTGAGAAAATCAACAAGATAGATAAACACTTAGCCAGACTCACTAGAGGGCACAGGGAAAGCATCCTAATTAACAAAATCAGAAATGAAAAGGGAGACATAACAACAGATCCTGAAGAAATCCAAAACACCATCAGATCCTTCTACAAAAGGCTATACTCAACAAAACTGGAAAACCTGGATGAAATGGACAAGTTCCTAGACAGATACCAGGTACCAAAGCTAAATCAAGATCAGGTTAATGTTCTCAACAGTCCTATATCCCCTAAAGAAATAGAAGCACTCATTAATAGTCTCCCAGCCAAAAAAGCCCAGGACCAGATGGGTTTAGTGCAGAGTTCTATCAGACCTTCAAAGAAGACCTAATTCCAGTTCTTCACAAACTATTCCACAAGATAGAAGTAGAAGGTACTCTACCCAATTCATTTTATGAAGCCACTATTACTCTGATACCTAAACCACAAAAAGACCCAACAAAGATAGAGAACTTCAGACCAATTTCCCTTATGAATATCGATGCAAAAATCCTCAATAAAGTTCTTGCTAACCGAATCCAAGAACACATCAAAACAATCATCCATCCTGACCAAGTAGGTTTCATCCCAGGGATGCAGGGATGGTTCAATATACGGAAATCCATCAATGTAATCCAGTATATAAACAAACTCAAAGACAAAAACCACATGATCGTCTCGTTAGATGCTGAGAAAGCATTTGACAAAATCCAACATCCATTCATGATAAAAGTCTTGGAAAGATCAGGAATTCAAGGCCCATACCTAAACATGATAAAAGCAATCTACAGCAAACCAATAGCCAACATCAAAGTAAATGGTGAGAAGCTGGAAGCAATCCCACTAAAATCAGGGACTAGACAAGGCTGTCCTCTCTCGCCCTACCTATTCAACATTGTACTTGAAGTCCTAGCCAGAGCAATTAGACAACAAAAGGAGATCAAGGGGATACAAATTGGAAAGGAAGAAGTCAAAATATCACTTTTTGCAGATGATATGATAGTATATATAAGTGACCCTAAAAATTCCACCAGAGAACTCCTAAACCTGATAAACAGCTTCGGTGAAGTAGCTGGATATAAAATAAACTCAAACAAGTCAATGGCCTTTCTCTACACAAAGAATAAACAGGCTGAGAAAGAAATTAGGGAAACAACACCCTTCTCAATAGTCACAAATAATATAAAATACCTTAGCGTGACTCAAACTAAGGAAGTGAAAGATCTGTATGATAAGAACTTCAAGTCTCTAAAGAAAGAAATTAAAGAAGATCTCAGAAGATGGAAAGATCTCCCATGCTCATGGATTGGCAGGATCAACATTGTAAAAATGGCCATCTTCCCAAAAGCAATCTACAGATTCACTGCAATCCCCATCAAAATTCCAACTCAATTCTTCCACGAATTAGAAAGGGCAATCGGCAGATTCATCTGGAATAACAAAAAACCGAGGATAGCAAAAACTCTTCTCAAGGATAAAAGAACCTCTGGTGGAATCACCATGCCGGACCTAAAACTGTACTACAGAGCAATTGTGATCAAAACTGCATGGTACTGGTATAGTGACAGACAAGTAGACCAATGGAACAGAATTGAAGACCCAGAGATGAATCCACACACCTATGGTCACTTGATCTTTGACAAGGGAGCTAAAACCATACAGTGGAAAAAAGACAGCATTTTCAACAAATGGTGCTGGCACAACTGGTGGTTATCATGTAGAAGAATGGGAATTGATCCATTTCTATCTCCTTGTACTAAGGTCAAATCTAAGTGGATTAAGGAACTCCACATAAAACCAGAGACACTGAAACTTATAGAGGAGAAAGTAGGGAAAAGCCGTGAAGATATGGGTACAGGGGAAAAAAATCCTGAATAGAACAGCAATGGCTTGTGCTGTAAGATCAAGAATCGATAAATGGGACCTCATAAAATTGCAAAGCTTCTGCAAAGCAAAAGACACCATCAATAAGACAAAAAGGTCACCAACAGATTGGGAAAGGATCTTTACCTATCCCAAATCGGATAGGGGACTAATATCCAATATATATAAAGAACTCAAGAAGGTGGACTCCAGAAAATCAAATAACCCCATTAAAAAATGGGGCTCAGAGCTGAACAAAGAATTCTCACCTGAGGAATACTGAATGGCAGAGAAGCACCTGAAAAAATGTTCAACATCCTTAATCATCAGGGAAATGCAAATCAAAACAACCCTGAGATTCCACTTCACTCCAGTCAGAATGGCTAGGATCAAACACTCAGGTGACAGCAGATGCTGGCGAGGATGTGGAGAAAGAGGAACAGTCCTCCATTGTTGGTGGGATTGCAAGCTTGTACAACCACTCTGGAAATCAGTCTGGCGGTTCCTCAGAAAATTGGACATAGTACTACCGGAGGATCCCGCAATACCTCTCCTGGGCATATATCCAGAAGATGTCCCAACCGGTAAGAAGGACACATACTCCACTGTGTTCATAGCAGCCTTGTTTATAATAGCCAGAAGCTGGAAAGAACCCAGATGCCCCTCAACAGAGGAATGGATACAGAAAATGTGGTACATATACACAATGGAATACTACTCAGCTACTAAAAAAGAATGAATTTATGAAATTCCTAGGCAAATGGATGGACCTGGAGGGCATCATCCTGAGTGAGGTAACACAATCACAAAAGAACTCAAATGATATGTACTCACTGATAAGTGGATATTAGCCCAGAAACTTAGTATTCCCAAGATATAAGATACAATTTGCAAAACACATGAAACTGAAGAAGATTGAAGACCAAAGTGTGGACACTTTGCCCCTTCTTAGAATTGGAAACAATCACCCATGGAAGGAGTTACAGAGACAAAGTTTGGAGCTGAGACAAAAGGATGGACCATCTAGAGACTGCCATATCCAGGGATCCATACCATAATTAGCCTCCAAACGATGACACCATTCCATACACTAGCAAGCGTTTGCTGAAAGGACCCTGATATTGCTTTCTCTTGTGAGACTAGGCAGGGGCCTAGCAAACACAGAAGTGGATGCTCACAGTCAGCTATTGGATGGATCACAGGGCCCCCAATGGAGGAGCTAGAGAAAGTATCCAAGGAGGTAAAGAGATCTGCAACCCTGTAGGTGCAACAACATTATGAACTAACCAGTACCCCGGAGCTCTTGACTCTAGCTGCATATGTATCAAAAGATGGCCTAGTCGGCCATCACTGGAAAGAGAGGCCCATTGGACCAGCAAACTTTATATGCCCCAGTACAGGGGAATGCCAGGGCCAAAAAGTGGGAATGGGTGGGTAGGGGATTGGGGGGGGGGAGGGTATGGGGGACTTTGGGGATAGCATTGGAAATGTAATTGAGGAAAATACGTAATAAAAAAAATTTAAAAAAAACCAAAAATTAAAAATCAATAGAACATTAAGATAATTTACAGAATAAAACGTATTTAGTCAAGGGGAGATGGCTCAGTGGGTAACGTGCTTGTGGACTTGAGTTGAAACTTTGGAACCCATATATAAAGGGGATAAAAGAAGTGAGGGTGATCCCAGCACTGGAGATGGGCATAGGGCTCACACTCACCTGCAGCCAGTGTGTCCAGTAATCCAGCTCTCAGCCAGTAAGAGACTCAAAAAAGTTTCAAAAAGGTAGATGGTGCCCCTGTCTACATACATGCATACACATCTGCTATGTACAGACACAAGTTATAATGCCGGTAGGTTGGGACATTTTAAATTTCAAGTTAGTAAAGTAGATAGTGCATCTGTAACAGTCACCACAGCACTGTAGCTTAGTGAAAGCTTTTTTTTTTTTTTTTCGGTTTTTTGAGACAGGGTTTCTGGCTGTCCTGGAACTTACTTTATAGACCAGGCTGGTCTCGAACTCAGAAATCCGCCTGCCTCTGCCTCCTGAGTGCTGGGATTAAAGGCATGCGCTGCTAAGCCCAGCTTTAGTGAAAGCTATTGTTAAGTGCTCAGGCTCTACAGCCCTTGTGTTCACTAATGATAGCAAGGAGCACCACTGTATTCTCTGCCTCCAGTGTGGCAGTTAAAGCTGCTGTTTGGCCTGACCTCCTTGGGTCATGGGGGAGGGAATCATTCTCATGCATTAGTGTTACTGTAAAGATGTGAGCGTCATATGGAAACGTTTGATCCTAATGAATGGTCTAAGTGTTGCTCTTGGACCTTTGTGCCACTTTATGTTGCCGACCAGATACAAATGACATTCTCAAGCTGGTTTTAGTTAACTAGTTAATGTTAGAAATCGAGAGTTTCCAGTACAGTAACTGAAAAACATTGCTGTACATTATCAGTGCATTATTCTGTTGACAGAAGGACAAATGGGAAACACACACACTTAGTTTTATATCCTTATACAGCCAAGTGGAAATGACCTAAGTGGCCTAAAATAATGGATTAGATCATAGCTGGAAGCTTATTTTTATTTTGGAATAAAATATTAGATTTTAAAATAGTCTTGTGAGTAAATTCAAATTATGTAAGTACTTTGACATACCTATATAAAAAAATCAGGATAGGGATGGTAAGCAGATAGTTTACTTGGACATGTGTTACTGTCAGTGTGACTGCTTGGCAGCATAGTCTCCAGGAATTCCAATTAACCATGTAAATATATTTCATAACATCACATCTCACTTTTCAGAACCCCTGCTGTGTTCTATAATTATCATAAATGCAGGTGTAAATCGCAGTTATGTATGCTGATAGAAAGCAGTTGGAGACATTTCACTGTGGGACACAACACTTTGAGATTGTGTACATCTGTTCTAATAAAGTAGCCAGCCTTGGTGACATAAACACAAGGAGGAACACACATCTGCCCTTGAGACCACTTGCCATATAGCAGATGCTTGCATCTTTATTTATGCAGATGGCGGGTGTGATGAGTTGAACAGGGATAAAAGCCAAGTAGTTTGATAGGGGTTTTTAGGTTGCTATGCAAACCAAAAAGACAAGATAGACATTTTTGTTTTCAAAATGTAATACTGATAGGACCAGAGATTCAAAAACCTGGCAATGCTTTTAACAGTGTTGACATACTGTTCTTGTCTTCAGATTAATTGACATAACAATCCTAAAGATATTTACAAAGATGCCAGCATCCAGCTTATGGTAGAAAGCACTGCTCAGCTTGAGGTCTAGCTCAGTGGCAGAATTCTTTGTTTACTTATATGCTTAAAGTTCTGAGCTTGATCCTGGTTGCTACAAAGAGAGAAAGCAGCAGATCAATTTATGATTATTTGGGTTTTGATAAACTAATTTAAAATAATTTAACATATTTCTGGTTTTGATGCTTTAAAAGCAATGTTTATTTTTGAAAAATTATGTACTGTCAACAAAAGCTTGTGATTTTTTTAATTAGGAAAAATATAAATATCATGAAATAAAAAACAAGTTATGAGATAGTCCATTCATATTAAGTAACATAAGTTTCTGAAGAATTACAATTTAATTAAGATTTTTGCCTAGCATTTTGTTTACTCTGTTCTAATATTGCCAATTACTGATTTTTAATAATATTTCATCTAGATGAATTTCTGTTAGTGTCAGAACATTTCCTGTTACTCTGCCACATTCTTTTTTTGTTTGTTTGTTTGAGACAGGGTTTCTCTGTATAGCCCTGGCTGTCCTGGAACTCACTTTGTAGACCAGGCTGGCCTCAAACTCAGAAATCCGCCTGCCTCTGCCTCCCAAGTGCTGGGATTTAAGGCATGCACCACCACTGCCTGGCCTCTGCCATATTCTTAAGGAGACAAGGCAATAGGGATGAAAGAGCAAAGCACTTCTACAACTCGCTGCCCAGCCCTACACAGGCTGTAGAACCTCAGAACAGTCTGCGTCTCACTTGCTGCAGTGTTGCTCAAGCTTCAGCCTTGCCTTTCCTAAAGTCAAGCCCTGCAGCATAAGTATGCTGTGAGTGTGAATCAAAGGGATATGTACTCAAGGATCAAGGTTTAAGGTTTAATACAACCTAAGTCTAATGCTGCATTCTCAAACTTCTGGGAGAGCACAGTAGTGAAGACAGGTCTACTTAGAATGCAATCACTCCCTGGCTTCAGGTAGCTTGGCTCAGCACATCCTTTGCCTGTGGAGTCTTTATTAGATAGAAATGGTGTTGAGACCCTCTCTGGTGTCTTCAGATCTGATGAGAAAAACACTGGTTCTGTCCTTCTTGCTATAGGGAGGAAAGTGAGGCCAAAATAGATTGAGGATTGTTGTCCTGCCTAGATTCATGCTAGAAGTAAATAGAAGAGCCAAAGACAGGCCTCACTTCTCTGTCTTGCATACACTTTGTTTTCTTGTCTCTGAGGAAGTCCGCAGCCCCTGCAAGTGTAATTCATGGGATCAGGCCATACATTACAGGTGCTGCTCAGGTTTACTGCGTAGGAGGTACCACATGAGAAACTGGTAGCATTCCTGGACCTCTTGACTCACACCTAGAGTTCTTTGGTGACCTCAGTAGTATTGTAGAGTTAGAAAATTTATGGGTAATTCATATTGTTCTTTTAAATTATAAAAGACTCAAATGCCAATTTTTAAAAAGTTCTTTATGATTGTGATGGTTAAGCATCACTTTGAAGTTGGTGAGATTCAGAGACGCCTGAGGGGTTAGTAAAGCACGATACTTCTGGGTGTGTCTGTGCAGAGATTCCCTGAGATAGCCAATGAAGGCTCTAAGGAATCCATGCACTTCTCTCCTGGTGCCTTCATCTCTTGGCATTATTGAGCAGTGATGAAAAAGTAGGAAATAGGTCCAAGTTTGAGGAAGGAAGTCTTAGTGGTCAGTCCTTGAAGATATCCTTTGTCCTGAGTCCGTCTAGTACTCTTCCTTCCCTCTGCATTCCTGACAGCAGAGGGATAGAACCTCCTCCACCACATGCTGACACCAGAGGATCCTCATCCAAGCAATGGAACCAGGAAGACGTGGACTGAACCTCAGAAACTGTGAGCCAGAGTAACCCTCCATCCCTTATGTTTCTCTGTTGGGTATTCTAATAACAGCACCAAAGGATGGCTAGCACAGTACTTTAAAATATCATGAAATTTCCTTGTGGAATTTCAGCTTTATAAAGCCCAGTCTAGGGCTGGGGAAGATGGTCACCAAACCCAACAGCCTGAATTCAGTCTCCAGCAAGCAGGTAAAAAGCTGGATGCAATGGCATGCATCTGTAAACCCAGCATTCCTTTCTCAAGACAGGAAGTGAAAACAGGAGAATCAGCCAGAAGCTTTCAAGCCACCTAGTATGGGTTATTCAGTACAGTGTTAGAAACAATAAAAGAGATCCTGCTTCAATGAAGTGGAAGTCAAGAATCAACCCCTGACTCCTACATACAAGCTAAGGAATGCCTGCAAACACACACACACACACACACACACACACACACACACACACACACACAGACACATGCACAATTACAGTTTGAACAAGAAGTAGTTTGCTGCAAGCCTGGCATGCTTACCAGAAGTAAAGCATGTCCTATGTGCCAAGCCTGCCCTTTGAATACTATTACACTGTAGACTGCTGTATGCAGGCTCCACAACCTGCTTTTGTAGCCTAAGCTATGAGCTGCTGATGGAACTAGAAGACCAACATTCAGTTACTCTCCTTCCTGGAAACCTGATGAATCCACTGGTAGAGACTAACATATATAAAAGAATGAACTTCAAAACAACTTATTGAGTTCACTGTGTTTAGAACAAGGGAAATGTTTTGGTGCCATGTAGATCTGGATCCAAATCCACCTCTTTTCAGTGTTGTGGCCTTGCAAGAAATGTTCAGTTTCCACAACCACAGATTGACTGTTAATTTAAAATCGAGTGTAAAGTGAAGCAAGTTAAGCATTCCATTCCCTGACTTAATGGAATTTAAGGATTGAGGAAGTGGAAGGAAGAGTAGGAAGGAAGTTCATAAGCAGACACAAGAAATACACAGACTACTTAGAGAGCACATTCATGAAAGAAGGTGGCAGAGCTATAGCTGCAGCAAAGACAAAGCTTGGGTACTCACTGCTGTTGTGCTTTTAATATTTTTATGATTAGGAAAAAAGATAAGAGAAAGAAAGCAAGACAATATGGTTTAGAATTCCTAGTTCACCTCTTTAGTCAGTAAATACTGCAATGTGCAACAGCCAGATAGTAATCTAGGGGCTGAGATTCTGGCATTGGATGAAACAATTCCTGCCTTACAGAACTTACGTTTTTTTGTGGGAAGAGACAGATAGTATATTAGTATAGAGATAAAAGTCATGATGGTCAATTAAAGCATAAAAGGAGGACAGCCAGCAGTGACCTAGAAGGGTCCAGGCAGGCCTCCTGAGAGCCGGGAGATCTCTATGATGTTGACTGCAGAGCAAGGAATGGGTACGCGGTGAAGTTAACAGTCTTCCATCTCTTCACTCTAAAGTCTGTCTGTATTTTACTCTGTTGAGACAGGTAAGTTGTCAGTGCATCACCTTCCTCCCTATCCTGGGAGGGGTGATACTTGTGGAGCATAATTAATAACAGAAAGGAGATATAGAAACAGAAAGAAGGATGGCAAATGGTCTCCCACATAGCAGCCACAATCACGAGATCATTGTTAATCATTGTCAAGAAGGACATGCCCTGGAGGGTAAGAGAGGCATGGGAAATACAACTTGGAGAATCTTGAATGAGCCCCTGCGACTAAGCAAAGTCCAAGGACAATAGACAAACAATGGAGTAGATTGTGGTGAGGTTTTGAGACTGGAAGTTTCAAGCTTTTTACATTGGCCACTATTCATGGTAGGTAGATGTCTCCAGCCCTAATTAGTCATGAGTAGAGAGCACAAGGCAGGCTACTTGGAACGGGGGCCAAAAGAGGATAGAGATGGGGCTAACCTATGATATGCTGATAGTGTCCATGGATACCCAGTCATGAAGCCAGGTATGGACCCGGAGTGTCTACCTGTGTGCATATATACACAGACAGGCAAGCCCACAGGCAAGGAGAATACAGATAGACCTCATAATCACTTATCGCCTGTGGAAACAAGGTCTTACCTGTTCCCAGCCACTTGAGAAGACAAGTTCAAAGGAGAATAAAGACACTGATGGAGGAGAAAACAGACAATAATCAAAGGAAAAGGAATCCAAAGTGCCCAGAGTTTTCAGATCTGGGTGACTTTGTTCCTTTAATAGCTCTTGCAGAATCTGATCTCAAGCATGCTCAGGATAATGTGGCCATCAACGCAGGTAGAATGTGATTAGTTGTAGCTCAGGGCCTGTAGATGTTTGTTAACAAAGCCATTCAGGTCACTCCCACCGAAATGTCTCGTTCTGTGTGTGCTAGTTAGTGCCTGTCATTTCATTGTCTTCTCCATTGCCTGCATAGTCTTTGGATTGTAGGTACCCATGCTAAAGAAACATGTGCCTTGACTAAAGAGCCACAGGCAAGACTTGAAAACCAGTGTTAGGAAACAGCGAGGTAGTCACAAGGGATTGCTTTTCTTGCAACAGATCCACAGCTGCCCAGCCTCGTGTGTTTGTACTTATAAATCATAAGCTGTTGGCATAAAAGCTGATGTGTGGGGAAAAGTGCAGCAAAAATGTTATAAATCACTGTGACTCAAAGATAAATCAGGGGCTAAGATAGTGTCTGTAAGGCTACACTGGAGAGCACAGCCCTGTCCTTTCCTCTTCACTCCCTTTCTTCTTGATCTGCACAGGGGTTGAGTCCAGGTTCTGAGGCATGTTGGGCAGGTCTTTACATTGCTAAGCTGCACACTTCCAATCCTTACTTTGTAAATGCAGTTTGTGTACTCCTCCAAATTGTCCCACTGTATAAACTTACTTTTGAAATTACAAAATAAAAATAATATCTTTGTGGCACCAAGATCTTGCTTTTAACTGTATCATTGGTAAAAGGTCATTATCTTAATCATTTGAGTTATATGATGGTGTTTAGAAGAACAGTAAGAAACACCCAACCTTATGCATGGATCCTGCAAAATATACTGCCTGATGCTGAACCTTAGCCTATTGTTTTCCTTATCAAACATCGTCTTATTCCTCATCACAGACACTTAGCTATTATAACTACTATTGAAATACAAGATAGAAAAGATGTAATCCTAGCCCTTGTGGAGAGAGTACAGGTGGGACCTAGTTAGGTTGGTTTTGCTGGGAAGCAGCAGTAGGCCTTCTGGGATGAAGGGTTAAAGGTCATCTTCCACTACGTGGTGAGCTTGAGGGCAGCTCAGGCTATGGGAAACCCTATCTTAAAAGCAAGCAAACAAAACATGATTTTTTTTAATGGCCATTTTCATTGGCTGATGAAAGATTTCATGCCCAGACATTTGTGCTAGGCACAAAACTCTTTCAAGAAATGGTTTCCATTATTTTAGCATCAGAATGCCCTGGAAAGACAG